>NC_141876.1:377708379-378331236 GCF_056163025.1 Triticum urartu | reverse complement strand
AAAAGGTATTAAAGCTGAAGATGTTAAGAATTTACCTCCTATTGAAGAAATACATGGTCTTAATTTACCGCATGTTGAAGAAATACATGGTCTTAATCCATCACCTATTGAAGAAATACATGGTCTTGATAACCCGACACAGGTAGTAAAGGTAAATTCTCTCTATAGATATGATAAAGTTGAAATCCCATTTACTAAGTTTGCTAGCCCATGCTTAGATGAGTTTGATAACTTTATGGTTAAGCAAGAAAACTTCAATGCTTATTTTGGTAGAGAATTAAAATGCAATGCTGATAAGATTTAACACTTGGGTGATTATATGGCTAATGTTAAAGGTGAACTTAAACTTATTAGTAAACATGCTTCTATGGTTACCACTCAAGTAGAACAAGTACTTAAAGCTCAGAATGATTTGCTCAATGAATTAAATAGTAAGAGAAATGATAATGATGTTAGAGTTATGACTAGAGGTGGTAAAATGACTCAGGAACCTTTATATCTTGAGGGCCATCCTAAGAGAATTGGGCAAGATTCTCAGAGAAATAATATTGATGCACCTAGTCCTTCTAAAAGGAAGAAAAAGAAAAATGATAGGACTTTCCATGCTTCTAGTGAACCTGTTATTGACACACCTGAGAATCCTAATGATATCTCTATTTCTGATGCTAAAACACAATCTGGTAATGAACATGAACCTAGTAATAATGTTAATGATGATGTTCATATTGATGCTCAACCTAGTAATGATAATGATGTAGAGATTGAACCTGCTGTCGATCTTGATAACCCACAATCAAAGAATCAATGTTATGATAAGAGAGACTTTGTTGCTAGGAAGCACGGTAAAGAAAGAGAACCATGGGTTCAGAAACCCATGCCTTTTCCTCCTAAACCATCCAAGAAAAAGGATGATGAGGATTTTGAGCGCTTTGCTGAAATGATTAGACCTATCTTCTTGCGTATGCGTCTGACTGATGTGCTCAAAATGAATCCTTATGCTAAGTATATGAAAGAAATTGTTACAAATAAAAGAAAGATACCGGAAGCTGAAATTTCCACCATGCTTGCTAATTATACTTTTAAGGGTGGAATACCTAAGAAGCTAGGAGATCCCGAAGTACCAACTATACCATGCTCCATTAAAAGAAACTATGGTAAAACTACTTTATGTGATCTTGGAGCCGGTGTTAGTGTTATGCCTCTCTCTTTATATCGTAGACTTGATTTGAATAAGTTAACACCTACTGAAATATCTTTGTGAATGGTTGATAAATCAACTGCTATACCTGTCGGTATTTGTGAGGATGTGCCTGTTGTGGTTGCAAACCTTACTATTTTAACGGACTTTGTTATTCTTGGTATTCCCGAGGATGATAGTATGTCTTTTATTCTTGGAAGACCCTTTTAGAATACTATAGGGGCTGTTATTGATTGCACCAAAGGCAATGTCACTTTTCATGTTAATGGTAATGAGCATACGGTACACTTTCCGAGGAAACAACCTCAAGTTCAAAGTATAAACTCTATTGGAAAAATTCCATCAATTATTTTTGGAGGTTTTGAATTTCCTCTTCCTACTGTCAATAAGAAAAAAGATATTCTTATTGTTGGGGATGTGCATATCCCCATTGAGGTAACCTAGTGTTATTCGAAAATTCTCCGGTTCCATGTTATTCGGAATGAGTTTGTTAACAAGACCTGATCAACCTTGTTAGTGGATTCCTTTTGATGAGCATGAGATGGATGAATTTAGAAAACCCAACTCTCTGTTGAGGATGGCAATTTTATCCATGGACATGGATATCCATGGATATCCGACCCGAATGGATAGGGTTTGGATATGCTTTTGTGTCCATGGGCGGCGCCCAAACCCGACCCAATTGTTCGTGGATAGGGCATGGATATAATCTTCTACCCATGGATATACCCAAACCCGACCCGATAGTATGACTTAATGGGGGAAAATCTGCTATCCCGGCCCCACAGTCGTATGTCCCACAACAATTTTACACTTTTTTTATCTAAAACATGCATAAGAAATTACACAATCCCCATCGCAACTTTTTTAGTTGACATTCAATCCCCTCTGTAACATACTCCAACAACCCTTCCCTTATTTTTACCTCCTTCTTAAATGACTCGTCATTCTCATTTGTTAGAAAAATACTAAATGATCTTAGGTTGTTAGTGGATGTTGATTTACTATAAGTGAAGCCTAGCCTACCACGAGGTGAAGAACGGAAGAGTTTATGTTAATATTGTGTTATGTCTTATTTATATGTCTCGAGAGGAACCAATGGATATCCAATGGGTATGGATATCCATCAGATTTGGACATGGACACAATTTTTCACCCATGGATTTTTTCATGGGCGGCAAAGACTGTCTTCATGGACATGGATATGGATTTGAGATTGTTCAACCCGATCCAAACCCGACCCATTGCCATCCTCTTTTACTTTCTGTTATTTAGTTGAAATAAAGCAAAATTAGTATATTCTATCTATTTTCTGAATTATTCATGCAATAAAAGATACCCCGAAAATAGAAGTTCTCCAAATGCCCTGAAATTTAAATATGATTTTTTCTGGAATATTTGAGAATATCTGGCACTGAAAACACAGCAAGGGGAGCAAGCACAAGGCCACGAGGGTGGAGGGCGCGCCCTACCCCCCCCCCCCTGGGCGCGCCCCTGCCTCGTGGGCACATGGTGGCTCCCCTCCACTTATTCTAGCTACCAAACACTCATTCTTCCTCCCACAAACATCACTAACCAGCTCAAACCTAAGTCCAAGCTCATTTTGCTGTCATTTTTGATCTCCTTACTCAAAGCAGCTCTCACAAAACTGCTTTGTGGGATTGTTCCTTGGTATGTGACTCCTCCAATGGTCCAATTAGTTTTTGTTCTAGTGCTTTATTCATTGCATATTTTTGCTGCTTAGGTGACCCTGTTCTTGAGCTTGCATGTCAAATTTATGTGCTCAAAAGTAGTTTTGATGCATGATATTGCCTCTAGGCACCTGTAGGACTAGTTGCTATCAATATTGTTGAGTTTGGTTCACTTTTATTTTGGAGTTACTAAAAATTTCAGAGGAAGAAATATGTTTAGGAAAATGTACCAAGGTTGTCCTTCAAGGAAGAAAGGACCCAGGTCGCAGTGCGCGATGCCGATGAGGAACCACCAAGGGAAGCTCAAGTGCGGGCTTGTGAATGGCCATCAGAGGACTTTATGGATCGAGCAGGAATCAAGGAAGAATTTAACGCGTATGTGCGTAATGCCGATCTTGAGAGCTTCGAGGCAAATAAGTGCCGCCAATACCACCATCTCACTGATTCCTTTGTGAGGAGGTTTGAATTTTCATCATCACGCAATTCTCAAACTGTCATATTTGATCTTTATGAAAATTCTTATACTATGGACTTAGAGGATTTTAATACTGCTTGCAAACTTCCACAATGGGGTAGTTCTAATGAACCTCACAAATCTCAATTTAGAGATTTTCTTGCTAATATAACGGTGGGCGAATCTAGAGACATAACACAAGCTACCATAGGGAGGATTCATTTTCCTGCTATACATTATTTTGCTCTCTTCATAGGTAGGTGCATTAATGGTAAGGATGAAGCATGTAACATGTGTGTGCCTGATCTTAGCATTCTTAGAAGCGTTGTTTTAGGAGATAAACAGTACAACTTGGGAACCATTGTTGCATGTAGGTTGCATAATAATAGATTTAATGGAGATTTCTTTGGTGGAATTTATGCAACCCATCTAGCTAATTTTCTTGATATACCCATGCGTGGGTATGATGTTGAGTTGCCTCATGTTTATTTAGATTATGAGGCCATGGTTCGTGATCAGTTTGTTGAGAGGAATGATCAGTTTCTCCAGTACCGACTAATCTTTGACAAACGACACACCTACCACGTCGCTCTCCCTGCTCCTGCTTTCTTTGACTCTCGGGCAAAAGGGAGATATGTTATAACCCGGGAGGAGGCGGACGAGTATAAGATGAGGACGGAGACGGCTCATCTCCAAGTGGCAGCTCATGAGGCAATAGTTGCTGCATCTCAGTACGACCCCAGTGACAACTTTGGATATCCGCCAGGCCAGCCGTGGCCATAGACCAACTTAGTCCAAAAGCCTAAGCTTGGGGGAGTACGTATTTCTCACCGACATTACATTCACGTTCACACACACTCATGCTAGCTGTCGATGCTCATACTTTTTCATTGTATCATCCATGCTAGTTTATTTTCCTTTTTATATGCTTTCTTCTTGTGTGTTTAATAAACCTTAAGAAAGACAAAAAGAATTATTGTAGCTTTTAATTAGTTTACTTTCCATGCTTGTAGTCTCTCCCTAATAATAAAGCACGGATTGAGTCTCCGGGTTCACCGTCACGACATTTTTGCGAAATAGTCCCTGTTGTTTTAGGTATTCAACCCACACTCACGTCCCTAAGTGAAATAACGATTCGCAATAGAAAAAAAGGTCCCGAACAGGTGTGCATCGCCCCCACCGCTTCGCCTCGATTGGCACCGGTGCAGGCCACCCCGCTGCTCGACCTCGCCTTGCACCGGAGGCAACCACCACCATCCTCCCCGATCCCTCCCCTCTCCCAACCTGATATAGATGCTTAACCTGCGGGAACCGGCAGGCGGCCGGCGGGCGATGCGAGGCGCGCTGGCGGCTCGAGGAAGAAGGGCAGATGCGTGCGCGGCGTCGACCTATCTGGCGGGTGGTGCGGTGGCTTGTTCCGGTGCCAGCGGCGTCCTGCTCATCCAGAGAAGGAGAGACAAGGGCCTAAGGGAGAGAGGAGACAGAGGAAGAAAGGAGAAGGAGAAGGGGTGCACGCAGGGTGAGGGAGGCAGTCGCTGGCAATGGCGGCTCCGGTGACTGACCAACGGGCTTGCTGCCAAATCGCGCCCACCGGGCCACGCTCTGCGCCGACTGCCGTGCGCCGCCGGACAGCGGCGGTGGAGCCTCCCTCGTGGAGGATTACACCGGCTGCCCCGCGCTTTCCAAGATCCTCCGCATCCTCCCCGTGAAGCGTCGTCGTCGCGGGAGGACTTCGGTGCCTGGATCGCCGACAACCTCCTCCAAATCCTACAAGAGGTCCAGGTACAACATCTACAAAATTGTGTTCATGTATGTGGGGTCGACAGATGAATCAATCTCCTTTCAAGTTTCAACCCAGCAACCTTCGTGTATGTAGATGTGTATATCAAGGACGCACAGATCCATTGGCCTGCGTACCACACATCCCTTCACTAATTCCATCGGTGTCATTCTTAACAAGGTAAGTATGATTCCCCCATCCATGATTTTCTTAATTTTCTTTGATCCTTGATCTCCCTAATGTCCTTACATTTTATTGATTCTATAAACGATCTCAAACAGGAATATACCAAGATTTAGATGGAACCAATTTTTAGGCCACAATTCTTATAACTTTCCTTGTCAATTTGATAAAATTAGATGTGTGATGGAGGTTGTAACCTATTACGGTTTACATTGTCACAATTCTTCAAGACCCTCTGTCGATCCTCACTATCTTTGAAACAATCTGATTTCTGTGTCATTGCTAAACATATGTATATATTCTGTGTGCTGGATTTTCTGATGTATATGCTATATAAGAGGAAGCTATTCGACAATCTTGCCCAAGTTGGTACAGATTAGCTCGATTTTATTCAGTAAATATTTATGCTTGATAGATACAAGCCTTCCTCTTTTGCCCTTCTTTTCTCCATCCTCTGCAGGTCTCCAGCACATGTGAATCGTTGTCGTCAAGAGCATGCTTGTGACATCATTACAATACGTGATGCAGGGCAAAAGGATGTTGTCAGGAATAAAAACAAATTTAATCATTTCCTATTCTTTTTCCTTGCCCGTTTTTGCCGTTATATACACTGTATTTCCCACTGTAATGCACAGCCAAATTTGTATTCTTGAAAGTTTTAGTCATCTCTGTTGCAGCTAAGTGTTCAATTGCAATCTCTAGCCAAGTTCCCTTTGTTGTAGTGTTGAAGTTGAGGAAAGGCGACCAAGCAGCTCGTGGCAGCCGTGTCGCGCCTGCTCCACCGCTGCCTTGACTTGCCAACGATGTTTCCGGTTGGGCCGCAGGGGGGCAAGATCATCGTGGGACCCATTGCCATGGGCGCCGAGTGTGCTTGATTGCCATGTCGGAGGCAAAGGTCCTAGAGCTTGGTGGTGTGTGTGTGAATTTTTTCTCCCGTTGCAATGCATCAATCCATTTATTCATGCATCCATCGATTTACTTTGATTTTTTTCTCAGTCGTCGAGCATTAACTGGATTGGTTCATGGATATGCAGTGTGACAAGTCGTGTGAGATGAAGGTGGTGAACCGTCTCAATGTGAAGCCAAGTATGTGAAGGATATGCCATGGATGATGTGGACAGGTAAGGGTAAAAGTTTGAGCTGTCGAATTTTGTGTGATCAAGCTCCTATACGGTCAAACCTAAAAAGTTCAGTGAAGATTCAGATTACATATGGATTCCTTTTTGTTGCCTACAATGCTATAATCACACTAACTATGTGCATGGAATACCAGAGATAATGCAAAAATTGCTTGCTGATAGGCAGCTGGGCGCATGCATAATTGTTGAGGAGGCCGAAGCCAGCGCTATTCTGGTTTGACTGAATAACGTATTATGAGGCTCCCTTGTGGTGGAGATCGACTATGCAGTGGGGAAAGGAGCTAGGGGCTGATTCGTAAGCAGAACATTGTCCTACCCAATTATTGTTGATATTAAATTTGCGTTGAGTAAATATCACATCAGGGCTGTCGGAAGGACAAACAATGGGTTGGATCATGAACTAGCCAATGTTTCCAAAGCTCATGGAGACTTTGTGGTTGCGGATGATTTCCCGGACCATGATCTGCTCTGGAAGGAAAACGATGCAGCCTTGGTATCGGTATCAGGCATTTTGATGGATGTAAAGCGGACTTGATTGTCTGTGATGGCGCCCCTGATAGTAAGCTTGCATTGCTAGACAAGTGGCCGATAACCATCTTACATGTGTTTATGGTACTTCTGTTTCTTACTTTGCTTTGGATGATTGCAGTTACTGGACTTCATGATATGGGCGAGTTTGTTCTGTCCCAGCTTATATAGGCGGTTGGTATATTTTTCTCTTTCTCTGCGTATCAATTTAGATCAGAGATACTTTTTGGAAGTAATTTGCAGTATCCATAAGATGCAGTGTCCAAAAATAATGCTACCTTAACCCTGCAGTTTATGCTTAGTATTCTACCTTAAAATGTTTACTTTCGGTGCAATAGCTTCTTTGGATTTTTATATTGAACATTGGACCATTTTTACTCAACCTTTGGATAATTCGTTGTTGTTTATGTTGTAGAACAACATGGTGTAACACTATGGTTCCACTAACTTGATATATTTTCCACTAATGTCCTTCCTGCTTCCATCTACCTTGCTGCCCCATCTCTCCTCTACCAAATCCCAGCTTCATGGTGGATTCATCTACAGGTAGTTAATCTCCTAGCGCTGAATCACTGCACAGCTACACATGAATTGTTATGGACCATTTGTTTTTCTTCAGGAATCCACACCTACGGCAGTTCTCCTAGAAACCATCTGCCTGAAGTTCATCTCCCTACCACTCCGTTAGTACTTCTCTCACCCCATATGCCCTTGGCAGATCACATGTCTCTCTCATCTTACTCACAACTGATTGTTGTTGTTTTGCTGCAGATTTTGTGTCAGAACAGAGAATTGTTACAGCTGAGATCATAGACAAATCTTATGTTGCAACAACAGGTTTGGAGGTTGTGCTGAGAATTAAAATGTCAAGGTTCAAAAAATAGATGCTTCAAGTATTTAATCTCTTTCAAATACTCTTATCATGTTCCTTTCAGTGGTTAGAGCCCACAACTAAGATATGTTTGCTTCATACTCATGCTTGTAATACGCCTATATGGTTCCTTATTTCATCATGTCCACGTTTGTAATTCTCTGGTGCAGCAGAGCTGACCGATAGTAGAGGTTAACCTTCTTTTTAGCCAAAGCTTCCAGTATTGTACTAATTATATGTGCTCTTTGGTGCAGCGCTCACTCAACATATTGATATGTAAGTCAATTTTAACAAATAACTCTTTGCTTTGTCGTGGTGGCTAAAATACATCACACTTATCTGCACCTAGAACTGAATATTTGATTCTTTTTGCACCTAGAACTGAATATTTGATTCTTTTTTCCTGCATGCCAACAGTATCGAAAATGATGTGCATAATTATCCAGTTAGTTTTGTGAGAACTATATATGATAAACTACTAGAACCAATAGGATAAACTATAGTAGTACTGTTGCATTGGAACACATGATTCTCTGGTTGATATTTGGCATGATGCTTGCATTCAATATCTAGAATCCTGCACCTCAAACCATATGAATGTGATCCCTATATGGTGTTCCAGTGGTGAAAACTGGAGCATATACTATATTCAAAAAAAAATTGTTACACATCAGGCATACATTGGATGGACGAACCATACAAATAGTAGTCAATCTGATATGGTTTAGTTACATATACTTTTTGTTTTCTTCTGGTGTGTAGTCATCTCTTATAGTGACCACAAATTAGTACGTGTAAATTCAATTTTATGATCACTGTTAATATGAACAAGATTCTTGCTCTATGTCATTTATGGTTAGTGATATGTAACAGTGAGCTGCACTATTTTTTCATCCTGTTAGCAAAGCATCACAGTATGAGCTATATTCAGATGTACATGATGGTAGACGTGCATATCATGCTGGTTTTCTACTCTATAGTTTTGGGCACCCATGGTGTCAATTTTGAACTGGCATAGTCTGGATTATAAAATGTTTCAATGCATGCGAATATGGCCTGATTTATTAACAAAGAGAACTCTATATGCTTTTTTTCCCGGTGCAACGCACAAGCATTTGTACTAGTAGTAATTAAAAAGAAAACCCAAAAAGATTTCTCGTTCTTCTTTTGCTTGTTGGGAGCTTTCCCGTGTAAATAGTTTTATTTCTTTTCTTGTTCTTTGGGAGTCAATAGGAGAAGACCATAATTAAAATGTTAAAGTGGCTCTTATATGCATTATTGTTGATCTAACAAAGAGCACATATTACCTTGTCTTCTCTCTTGAATTGAATGCTTGCAGATTCCAACTTAGTCCAATGCACGTGCACTATTATTATTATCCACACTATTCGATCGTGCAAGTGAAAGGCAATAATGATGATTATATGATGAACTTATTGATATGAGAAAAACTGGTATGAACTCGACCTCTCTTGTTTTTGTAAATATGATTAGTTCATCATTCCTGATTCAACCTATTATGAATAAACATGTTTGCAATGACAATTAGAGATTATAGTTGCTTATGCCATGCTTAATTAGCTAGGAGCTTATAATGGTTTACCTTGTGTGTCAACATGCTATTAAAATGGTTGTGATGTGGTATGATAGGGTGGTATCCTCTTTTGAATGATTTGAGTGGCTTGACTTGGCACATGTTCACGCATGTAGTTGAAACAAAATCAACATAGCCTCTACGATATTTATGTTCATGGTGCATTATATCCTACTCATGCTTGCATTCGGTGTTGATTAATTTTAATGCATGTTCATGACTATTGTCGCTGTCTAGCTGGTCGCTTCCCAGTCTTTTGCTCGTGCATCCAATTCCATAAACCCCAAAGTTATTCCATATGAGCCCACCATACCTACCTATACACGGTATCTACCTGTCATTCCAAGTAAATTTGTATGTGCCAAACTCTAAACCTTTAAATAAACATTCTGTTTTGTATGCTCGAATAGCTCATGTATCAACTAGGGTTATCTGTATCTTCCATGTTAGGCGGGTTATTCTCAAGAGGAGTGGACTCCACTCCTCACTCACGAGAAAATGGTTGGTCACTGGGATGCCCAGTCCCATGTTTTATGCAAATCAAATCAAAATAACTGCAAACAAAACTCCCCCGAGACTCTTGTTAGTTGGAGGCACTTGTTGTTTCGAGCAAGCCATGGATTGATGCTTGTTGGTGGAGGGGCAGTATAAACTTTACCATTCTGTTTGGGAACTGCCTATAATGTGTGTGGCATGGAAGATATCGCCATCTCTTGGTTGTTATGTTGACAATGAAAGTATACCGCTCAAAATATTATTCATATCTATTTCAAAACTGAGCTCTGGCACCTCTACAAATCCCTGCTTCCCTCTGCGAAGGGCCTATCTATTTACTTTTATGTTGAGTCATCATCCTCTTATCAAAAAGCACGAGTTGGAGAACGTCGCTGTCATTTGCATCCATTACTGTCAGTTTACATTGAGTATGACTTGACTGGATCTCTTTTAGCATGAATTACAATGTCTAGTGAGTCATTTATCTTTAAAGATGCTCTGGATTTATGCTTTGCGGTCTCAGAAAGGGCTAGCGAGATATCATCCAATTATATCATATTATGATTATTTTGAGAAAGTGTTGCCATCCGAGATTTATTATTATTGCTCGCTAGTTGATTATGCCATTGATATGAGTAAACATGAGACCTAAATGTTATTATGAATATGGTTAGTTCATAATCTTTGCTAAAAACTTGAATGATGTCTTTACATACTTACAACAACAAGATCAAACAGAGTTTGTAAAAGTTTTTCTTTATCACTTTCAGTTTATCAACTGAATTGCTTGAGGACAAGCAAAGGTTTAAGCTTGGGGGAGTTGATACGTCTCCGTCGTATCTACTTTTCAAAACACTGTTGCCCTTGTTTTGGACTCTAACTTGCATGATTTGAATAGAACTAACCCGGACGGACGCTGTTTTCAGCAGAATTGCCATGGTGTTATTTTTGTGCAGAAATAAAAGTTCTCGGAATGACCTGAAAATCAACGGAGAATTATTTTGGAATATATAAAAAATACTGGAAGGAAGATCCACGTCAGGGGAGGCTCCACCTATCCACGAGGGTGGGGGTGCGCCCCCCTACCTCGTGGGCCCCCTAACGCTCCACCGACCTCAACCCTGACTCCATATATTCACTTTCGGAGACAAAAAAACTAGGGAGAAGGATTCATCGCATTTTACGATACGGAGCCATCGCCAAGCCCTAAACTCTCTCGGGAGGGCTGATCTGGAGTCCGTTTGGGGCTCCGGAGAGGGGAATCCATCACCATCGTCATCATCAACCATCCTCCATCACCAATTTCATGATGCTCACCAGCGTGCGTGAGTAATTCCATCGTAAGCTTGCTGGACGGTGATGGGTTGGATGAGATTTACCATGTAATTGAGTTAGTTTTGCTAGGGTTTGATCCCTGGTATCCACTATGTTGTGAGATTGATGTTGCTATGACTTTGGTATGCTTAATGCTTGTCACTATGGCCGAGTGCCATGATTTCGGATCTGAACCTATTATGTTTTCATCAATATATGAGAGTTCTTGATCCTATCTTGCAAGTCTATAGTCACCTATTATGTTTTATGATCCATTAACCCCGAAGTGACAATAATTGGGATACTTACCGGTGATGACCGTAGTTTGAGGAGTTCATGTATTCACTATGTGTTAATGCTTTGTTTCGGTACTCTATTAAAAGGAGGCCTTAATATCCCTTAGTTTCCGCTAGGACCCCGCTGCCACAGGAGGGTAGGATAAAATATGTCATGCAAGTTCTTTTCCATAAGCACGTATGATTATATTCGGAATACATGCCTACATTACATTGATGAACTGGAGCTAGTTCTGTGTCACCCTAGGTTATGACTGTTACATGATGAACCGCATCCGGCATAATTCTCCATCACCGATCCATTGCCTACGAGCATTCCATATATTGTTCTTCGCTTATTTACTTTTCCGTTGCTATTGTTATCATCACTACAAAATACCAAATATATTACTTTTGCTACCATTACCTTTTACCACCGTTACCACTACTATCATATTTCTTTGCTGCTAAACACTTTGCTGCAGATATTAAGTTTCCAGGTGTGGTTGAATTGACAAGTCAGCTGCTAATACTTGAGAATATTCTTTGGCTCCCCTTGTGTCGAATCAATAAATTTGGGTTGAATACTCTACCCTCAAAAACTGTTGCGATCCCGTATACTTGTGGGTTATCAACCACCAAAATCTTTCCTTTAGGTCTTGATACATCTTGGTTCCTCCGGGGTGGATAGAATACAGGGTGTCATGAGCTTCTTGCAAGGTCCAATTCTTGAGCTCAATCTTGTTGGGTACGCAAATGCGATTCCCAAACCACACAATTCCTTGCTCATCCTCTGAGAATACTGGCGCCTTGCCTGCCTTGATCTTCCTCTTGATGCCTTCAATACTTTCGTGTCCCTTCTGAGCTTCCTTAACATCATCCATCAAGGTAGGCCTAACTTTGAGGTTGGCCAAGAATCCTGGTGCAACCAGTTCCAACCCGAAGCTTTCAAGTTCTTCATACAAGGCGGGTAGCCTTTCCTTAATCATAGCGTTCAAGGAACAAGCCTTTCTGCTTAATGCATCTGCTACCACATTAGCCTTTCTAGGGTGGTATTGAACACTGAGATCATAATCCTTGATCTATTCTAGCCATCTTTTCTGCCTCATGTTCAATTCCTTATGAGTGAAAATATACTTCAGACTCTTGTGATCAGTGTATATCTCACACCGCTTCCCTAGGAGGTAATGTCGCCATGTCTTCAGGGCATGAACCACTGCTGCTAACTCAAGATCATGAGTAGCATAGTTCTCTTCGTGAGGACGTAGCTGTCTGGACAGATATGCTACGACTCTGCCTTCTTGCATAAGAACACCTCCAAGCCCGGCTCTCGACGCATCATAATATATCACAAATTCTTTGTGAATATCAGGTGTGGCCAGAACTGGGGCGGTTGTCAATCTCTTCTTCAGCTCCTGGAAGCTTTCTTCGCACTTCGGCATCCATTCAAACTTCTTGTCCTTCTTCAAGAGCTGGGTCATGGGTCGGGCAATGCTTGAGAATCCCTCAACGAACTTGCAGTAATATCCCGCGAGTCCGAGCAAGCTTCTGACTTCCTTCACATTGTTCGGGGTTCGCCATTTAGTCACGGCTTGAATCTTGGTGGGATCCACTGACAATCCTTCGGCCGTCAATTTATGACCCAAGAATCCAACCTCATGGAGCCAAAATTCGCACTTGCTGAACTTGGCGTACAGTTGATGCTCTCGAAGCTTGTCTAGGACCATCCTCAAGTGTTGCTCGTGCTCTTCTTCCGTCTTCGAGAAGACAAGAATGTCATCAATGAAGACGAAGACAAACTTGTCCAAATATTCCATGAAGACCTTATTCATGAGATATATGAAGTAAGCTGGGGCATTGGTCAATCCAAAGGACATGACCGTGCACACATACAGGCCATATCTGGTTACAAATGTCGTCTTCAGAATATCTTGGGGTCTGATTTTCAGCTGGTAGTACCCAGATCTGAGGTCGATCTTGGAGAACACCTTGGCCCCATTGAGTTGATCAAATAGATCTTCAATCTTGGGGAGTGGATACGTGTTCTTGATTGTAACTTCATTAAGGGAGCGGTAGTCAATGCACAAGCGGATGGTACCGTCCTTGTTTGCCACAAACAGAACAGGTGATCCCCAAGGGGAGGCACTAGGGCAGATAAATCCCTTCCTCAACTGCTCTTCCAGTTGCTTCTTCAACTCTGCTAACTCTTCCGATCCCATTCTATAAGGCTTCTTATAGATGGGTCCTTCTCCGGGCATGAGCTTGATGATGAACTCAATGTCTCGGTCAGGAGGCATTCCCGGTAGCTCATCGGGAAAGACATCGGGGTATTCGCATACTACTGGTACTTGCTCCAATCCAACTTCAGTCAGATAGTTGACTTAGGTGGCTTGAGCAGAGGAGGGGTTGGAGGCAAATTTAACTTCGACTCCTTGGTCATTGGTCACAGTGACAGTTTGGTTGGCACAATCTAACAAGCCTTGGTGCTTGATGAGCCAATCCATTCCTAAGATCACATCCAAGCCTTGCGATCTTAAGATGATAAGGTCTGCTAGGAAGTCTACCCCATTAATGACAATCCTGACCCCTTTACATCCTATCTTGGCTCTGATCTCTGCTCCGGGGGTTTGTACCACCATAGGGTTATTCAGGGGTGTATGGGTCATGCCACATTTTAATGCAAACTTTTGGGTGACAAATGAATGCGTGGCTCCAGAATCGAACAAGACAGTTGCAGGTGCTGAGTTGACAAGGAACGTACCCGGCATGACGTCCGGTCTTCCTGGGCTTCTTTTGTAGTGACATGATTCACACGACCCTTGCCATTGTTGGGCGGGTTGCGGGGATCTTGGTTCCTTGGTGGCATTCCACGACCTTGTCCTAGGTTCTGTGCATTGGGGCGCGGTGCATCTAGCTTCTTGTTGGGGCAATTCTTGGAGTAGTGTCTTGGCTGACCACATCCAAAGCAAGTGACTTGATTGGGGTTATTGCTCTTGCCTGTATTTTTATTGGGGTTGTTGTAAGCTAGCCGGGGGTTGGCGTACTGCTGGGGCTGATAGTTGGTGCGGGGTGCAGGGGCTCTTGGCTGCTGATAGGTTGGCTTGACTGGAGCTGGCTGCCACGGGCGAGGCTTCTGGTTGCTGGAGCTACCCTTGCTGATCATCTTGCGCTTACAGTATCATCCAGAGCACGTCGCTTGTCCTCAAGCATGAGTGTCTTGTTCACCAGATCAAGAAAAGTTGGGCAGTCACACACAACAAGCGAGTACTATAGAGTCTAGTTAAGGCCTTCCATGAAGCGCTCTCTTTTGGCAGCATCAGTGCTGACATCTTCAGGAGCATACCTTGGCAGAACACTGAACTTCTGCATGTACTCCTTGTCAGTGCTACTTCTTTGCTTCAAGGCTCGGAACTCATGCTTCTTGATGGCCATAATTCCAGAAGGAATATGGGCCTTACGGAATTCTACCTTGAAGTCCTTCCAAGTGATGTTTTGCCTAGCATGCATGACCTTGAATCCATCCCACCAAGCTCTGGCGGTTCCCCTGAGACAGTGAGCAGCATATGCCACCTTCTCACGGTCCTCAGTGTAGTCGACTAGTTCTAGCAGATCCTCAATGGTGCGGACCCAGTCGTCTGCATCCAGGGGTTCAGCAGTCTCGATGAAGCTGGGTGGTGCATGCTTCTTGAACTCCGCCAATGTGCAACGTCCATTGCCGTTCCCCGCCGGTTGGCGGTTGATAGCTTGAGCAATCATCTGGAGGGCTGCAGTGTTGGCTTGGCCTTCCTCTCGAAAGGCTTGGAGAAGCTGAGCCATGTCCATGTTTGGAGGTGGTGGTGGTGGTGGAGCTTGTCCTTGGGTTTGGTCCTGACTGGCTCCTGCTCCGGCTTCTTGCTCCTGGGTAGAGGTACCAGTACGTGTTACAACAGGCATCCTGTTGGAGCGGTCAAGGTCTCATGATTGGGAAAGATGAGGGGAAGCAATATAGATGGGATGCCTAGTAAGAGGGTCGGTATGACACTAACTGTTTTCATGCAAGGGCCAAAAGGCCAAACTCATTCGTTAAAATCCAAATGGGTGATGTAGTCGCTTATAAGTTCCCGAAGGAAAGCACGACGTCCATCAAACACACCAAGAGCAACCACAACACTACATGGTTTCATATGAACCATTACAAGGACTCGACTTCGCATAGGGGGTACATGACCTATCCTACCGTAGGGGTTACCAACGGGCATATCCAAGTTGTGAATGATACCTAAGTGGTGGAATGCTCGGTCGCGTAGTCTGGCTCTTCTAGGTCTTCCTCCTCGTCTTCAGTAGCATGAATTCCCTCATTGCTCGAAGGAGTGGGGGAGTGGAGGAGCTCAACACGGCGTTGCTTTGCCAGTGGTGTGAAGACCTTGCGGTAATCCCTTGCGCTCATGCAATGCTGATGTGGTGGTTCTCCATCCTCTGGGTGTCTTCCGCCTCGGTATGCGACTACGGGCTGTCCAGGGGGAGCACCTTCTTTCTTGATCCTATCCGTCTTCCCTTGTGCTTGGCGAAGAAGTTCCTTGGTGTCATGAAGTTCCTTTCAGAGCTCCATTGATTCCGAGGCCAAGTGTTGTGCCAAACTATCGGCACAAAGGCTGAAGTAGGTCTGGAATCGGAGTGGAAGTCCTTCCTCCAATGGTGGAGCTAGTGCACTGCTCTCATCCTCACCCTCCTTCTGATAAGGCAAGAAGCGGGTTGCCAACTCATCTGCCATCTCGGGGAGAAGGTCTCGGAGGCGGGTGAGTGCCTTGAGGGTTGCCGTCTCGACGGCAAGAACCAGTGTTGCCATCTGGGGTCCCTCGAAGAACAAGCTTGTTGGAGAGTCATTAGCCTTCACGATTACTTCCACATGATACTCCATCTCGGTGTCGTTGATCCAATGCTCATGGTACGTGAAAATGGGGGCTCGGTGAAATTGGCACTTCCTGAGGCTATCCTTGAGAAGCACGGGAAATCCGGTGGTCAGGAAGTCTTCGGGTACGGCAGCCATCTACAAGGGTTGAATGGGAGAGGTTAATATGGGAATGTATCTTGGGTTTGGTAAGCTTAGAAAAGAAGAGGAGTATAGTGGGTTTTGCAAAACGGGTTTTATCCTAACTAACGCCCATGCTAACTAAGGCTTCCTACAGTCAAGATGGCTCTGATACCAGCTCTGTGGGGACCCGGACTCATAAGTTGTGATCACCGAATGCACGTGTATAGTGATCCCAGAGATCAATGCTCACTGAACACACATAAGCTGAATAACAAGAGTCTTACATCCATACATACCGTCTTACATAAATTATGACGATTATGGTCAAGTCTTACATAGATAAAGCCACAAGGGCTGAATACCAAATAAACTTAAGCAGCGGAAATCTTTGTCGATAAGTAGAACCCACGCCATCTGCCTTAACCGTATAGGCATTCTGACTGGGAAACTTCCTAGTTCGCATATTCATCTCCAAAGAACTCTTCTTCGAACTCCCGTTCTTCCATTCCTGGCCAATTAAATAACCAGTGGCAAGCCAATGAGTACTTTGAATGTACTCGCAAGCAACCCATGTTTTAGTTCGAGGTACAACAATGCAGGATATAGGTAATTTTTTGCAGGAAGCTAATTTATTGTTCTATGACATGTTCAACAACTGGTAAATCATGCATCATATGATTTCAAGTAACCATAGGGACTGGTTACAGATATCCACATAAAGGGAGTGGGCTTCAACCCAACTCAATCATGTCAAGTCCTTGACTTGACCCAATTAGTTCTGCCCACTTATCCGAACACACACACTGGTTTGTAAACAAGTGGACGTAGCCCAAGAGCGGTTACCCAACTGTCCTTGACCGTGGACACGGCTATTCAAATAGTTTTACACTCTGCAGAGGTTGCACACTTTACCCACAAGATCTGAGGAACTTCCGTGTCATCCACGACCCGCGGTACCTCAAGTACCCGGGGAAGCACGCGATCACTATATTTCCCTAGACAACACTAACATAGAGTCCACTCGATTGGTAGTAACCCCCGTGCCCAACATTTCACATCTTAAAATTGTGGAGCCTCGCTCCCATATTCATCACATACCGCAAGCACGGGGTACCAACGGTGTGTCCGGTGCCTGTGAAAACAGTCATGGCCGCCCTACCTGGCACGACCCCGTCCCAAGAGAGCGCAACAAGGACTCTCCTGTCACTAGTAATGGGGGTCCAAGCTAGTATCGTCCTAGGTAATCAATAATGCCCGTTCCCAAATAAGGGTAGAGTGGTTGCGCATGTAAGGTTGGAATAACGGTGGCAACTTAAACCAATCCGTTTTGAAAACAACACACACACTTGCCTCGGTACACCACTCCATCATCAAGTGGTTACCCAACTCATTATCTCCTTCGGGCATAAGTGGCACCCGACAGGGTTTTCGGAAAGTCTATTGAAAACAATCTTGCTTCCATCACCATGCATATGCCCAACCCATTTGCGTAGCAGTTACTTAGCATCCTAACTACTCCCACTCGCATAACCCTCATAGAAAGGTAGGGTCATGCATCATGCAAGTTTCAACGAGAAAAGCAACGGAGGAAAACCACCTCAAGTGGTCACCATTTTATCATGACTTCAATGCAAGCAATGAAAGTGCCATATGACATGCATAAAAAGGGTTTCTTAGACATGGTCAAAGGGCTGCTTGCCTGGCTCAGCAAAGTCTTCTGGGTCTTCAAAGTCTTCTCGTCCAACTCCTTCGTCAGCAACGCAATCTATCGTCGCAAAATAATAATGAGAAAAATAAGGCAATAATAAAATAGAAAAACCAAAGTGCTCAGAAAAATGTAACTCATTTTTGTTAAATACTAGGGTGAATACTAAGAAGGGAAAAATTCCTAGTTTTGGATTTGGAGTGGCAGAATAGGAGAAATGGATTATCATAGGGGTTTAAATATATTCAAATTTGAATTTGATTATGAATAGTACATAAAAGTTGTTTGGACATGAGTGAAAGTTATACCATTAAATAGGTGGGATTTTAGAAAAATATGGGTGTTGGAATTATTGCATTTGGATGAATATTTAATCATGTGGAATTTTTGGAAAAGTGACAGAAAAATAAAAGGAAAAAGGCCACTGTGCAACTTGGCCAGAACAGCTGTAGTGCGCAGGCCTAGAGGCGATTCGGCCCAAGCAAGCCGAGCGGCGCGCGCGCGCCAGGTTTGAACTTGACAGGCGGGGCCCAGG
This sequence comes from Triticum urartu, assembly GCF_056163025.1. Taxonomy (NCBI): domain Eukaryota; kingdom Viridiplantae; phylum Streptophyta; class Magnoliopsida; order Poales; family Poaceae; genus Triticum; species Triticum urartu. The sequence continues at coordinate 378,312,463 of NC_141876.1, read as the reverse complement.
CGCCAGTGAGAGAGAGGGAGGCGAGGGGGAGGAGAGGCTGACAGGCGGGGCCCGTCAATCATCTCCAACCTCACGACCAGAGGGGTCGGCAAGCTAACCGGCGACGCTACAGGGCACGGCAGGTCGAGTGGGTGGCACCGTTGGACTCAGGGGGATGTCATTGTTCGGGTGGTGGTGGAGGTGGTCGCTGGAGCAGCCTGGTTCGTCGGTGATGATGTCACGCGGCAGAGGAGCTTCGGGCGTCGATGATTCTGGGCGTTTCCGGGTGCAAAAGAAGCGGGGAGGAGCTTCGAGCGTCGATGATTCCAGGCGTTTCCGGTTGCAAAAGAAGCGGGGAGGGAAGGGGAAATGATCAGTGAGCCGCGGCGTTTCCGATCGAGGAAGAGGAGCGGCATAGAGGGCCTGTACCCTAAGATCGACGGCAACCTGAGGCGGCGGAGCTCGAGCTCGATCTCGAGCTCGAGATCATCTAGAGAGGGATGAGTGGTGCAGGGGGGTTGTTTAGGGGAGTGAGGGAGCGAGTGGTGAGGAAAGAAGAGCTCGGGGAGGCCTATTTATAGGCGGATGACGGTCCACCACAGAGGCGTGTGCCAGCGGGCCTGTTGCGCTCGTCACAGGTCACGGGGGATCGTCGGGGCGTTTCTGGGGTGCTTGTGGGGTTGGTCTAGGGTGAAGGGGGGAGAGAGAGGGAGCAGGGGGCCAGAGGCACCGCGCATGTGAGCGCGCTCACTGGTGTGCTTGGGCGGCCACCGCGCGTGCGAGTTGGGGCGAGAGGAGGGAGAAGGAGGGGGACCAGGCTGTGGCATGACACAGACGTCGAGGAGCATCGTCAGGCGTGAGGGGGAGAGCTGAGGTAGCCGGAAGCGCTCGGCCGTGGGTGGCTACACTGCCAGAGCGCACTGTAGCGCGCTCCAGAGCGTGCAAACAGCTGGCACGGCAGTTTTTTAGGCCAGGTGGGCACGGCCAAATATGGCTGGTGGCTCTAGGGTGTAGTAAAGAAAGGAGGAGGGGCTTTGGATGCCCTGGGTGGCCACTGGAGTGAGGAGGAGGTTGAGGGAGAGAGAGAAGCTGTTGTCCAGGAAGGTAAATGGGGGTGTTTCACCCCTCAGTCATTGAGCAATGGCCAGGGGAAAGTTACTGGAGGTAGAAGAGGGTTAGAAGAAGCTATGTTACAAAGTTGAACCCATGGAGATTAGTGGAAGAGGTCAAAAATGGCATTTTGGTAAAGTGGCAGAAAGTGTTTGATATTGGTTTGGGCAAGTAGATGATCTCCATTTGTCATGAGACTCCACAAGGTGAAATGGCAGATATAATTAGGGCCTTCCACCAACTTTGAGCTCATTTGGGCAAAGTTGCCAATGCAACTTTTGTAAACCCTAGAAATTAGCATAGATGAACTTGTGTATATCTAGTTGAGCAAATCACTTCCTCTTGGTGCACCACTTGGTGTAGTGGCCTCATTTGGTCATGTGAACATGCTCACAAAAGTTGGGGTTAAGGAGAGAAAGTTGGTAGTACAAAGTTGTTCAAATTTGATTCTTGCCAGAGAGGGTTTTGGGGCATTTTTGTGGACCAAAATGACCCTAATTGAGATGAGGCTTTGCAACGTGATCACAATATGCATTTGTAACTTGCTGGATTTTTATGAAAATATTTCCTGTAGAAATATTTCAAATCCTTAAAATGGGCAGAAATGGTTTTGGGAGGTTTTGTCCAATATTTTGAACATGACCATGTGTTGAAACTCTTAGATATGGAAATATATGTCCACTAAGTTTTCCTGATTTTTCTCATATATTGTTGAAGCTTTTAAATAATTTTAACCTATTAAAGACCATTTCTGGCCTAAGGAGAAAGCCTTTAAATAAAATAGGAAAATTACTTTTAAAATTATATTTTTGTGGTTTATTGGAGTCCTATATCTAATAGGTTTCAAATATACTCTTTGAAATATTTTTCATACCCCAAATCAAGTACTTGCAGTGCAAACCTCAATTCAGGGGTTTTGGAAAACTAATCTTTGAAAATACTATACTGTTCCATACACATGGCATGATCATTGGGCAGAAGTTTGGGGCAAGGAGATGAAGTATATAAGGTGGAGTTGGGTTGACTTTAGAGAGCACATGAAAATCACAGAGAGAAAACCAACTCCAAATAAAAAGCCAAATAATGCAAAAGTTTTTGTTGATCCAAATTTTCATGCTTTATTAATGCAAATGACATATAACAAAATGCAGGGTGTGACACTAAGAATACCTTTAATATCTCTGGGACATGGCATTTTCTCAATTGCATCAACTTTATCTTCACCCACCTCAATACCTCATTCAGAAATTTTATGCCCCAAGACAATACCTTCATTAACCATAAAGTGGCACTTCTCCCAATTCAAGACAAGATTATTTTCCTCACATATCTGCAAAACTCGATCAAGGTTTCTTAAGCAATCATGAAAAGAAGTTTCGTAAACGGAAAAATCGTCCATGAAAACCTAAACAATCTTTTCACAAAAATTAGAGAATATAGCAGTCATACATCTTTGAAAGTTAGCAGGTGCATTGCATAAACCAAAAGGCATGCATCTATAAGCATAAGTTTCAAAAGTACAAGTAAAGGTGGTTTTCTCTTGATCAGGTTGTGAAAAAGGTATTTGTGAAAAACCAAAATATCCATCGAGAAAACAAAAGTGTGTGTGCTTAGATAGCCTTTCTAGCATTTAATCAATAAAAGGCAGAGGGTAATGATCTTTTCTAGTTGCTTTATTTAATTTTCTAAAATCAATTACCATTCTATAGCCAGTGACAATTCTTTGTGGAATAAGTTCATTCTTATCATTAGGAACAACAGTAATACCTCCATTCTTAGGGACACAATGAACAAGACTTACCCATCTACTTTCAACAATGGGATAAATTATACCTGTTTCCAGAAACTTCAGTAATTTAGTTCTTACCACTTCTTTCATTTTATGATTTAAACATCTTTGGTGATCAACAACGGGTTTAGCATCAGGTTCCAAATTAATCATGTGCTGACAAAGAGTGGGACTAATGGCCTTAAGATCATGAAGAGTATATCCAATAGCAGCTCAGTGCTTCTTCAGAATTTTCAATAATCTTTCTTCTTCATGTTCTGAAAGGTTAGCACTAACAATAACATGATATATCTTTTTCTCATCAAGATAAGCATATTTCAATGTGTTTGGCAATTGTTTTAATTCAAACACATGATCACCTTTAGGTGGAGGAGGACCTCCTAGAGTTTTAATAGGCAAATTGTGTTTAAGCAGAGGTCGGAGTTCAAACAAAATTTTATCTATTTCAGTTCTTTCTTGCATATGCATATCATTTTCATGGTCTGGAAATATTGTTCTAGTTGATCAGTAGGAGGCACGGCAATAGAAGCAAGACCAATTATTTCATCCTTACGTGGCAATTCTCTCCTATGATGTTTCTATTGAACTTGGAAAAATTAAAGTCATGAGACACATCACCAAAACTAACACCGACAGTTTGTTTCGCACAATCTCTTTTAGCATTAACAGTGTCCAAGAAAGGTTTACCAAAGATAATGAGACAAAAGTCATCTTGTGGGGAACCAAGAACAAGAAAATCAGTAGCATATTTCATTTTCCCACGTAAGACTTCAACATCTCTAACAATCCCAAGTGGTGTAATGGTGTCGCTATTGGCAGGTTTAATAGTAACATCTATGCCTTCTATTTCAGCGGGTGCTATGTCATTCGTAATTTATTGATATAAGGTAAAAGGAATAGCACTCACGCTAGCACCTAAGTCACATAAACCATGATAACAGTGACCTCCTATTTTGACTGAGATAATAGGCATGCCAACAACAGGTCTATGTTTATCCTTTACATCTGGTTTGGAAATTCTATCAGCTTCATCACAAAAGTAAATAACATGCCCATCTATATTTTCTACCAAGAGATCTTTAACCACAGAAACACTAGGTTCTACCTTGATTTTTTCAGCATGTTTAGGTGCTCCAATATAGCTTTTATTGACCACGGTTGAGACCTTAGCATGTTCCTTTATCCTAACAGGGAAATGTGGTTTTTTATGTAAGCAGTAGGAATAACTAGATCAACATTATAAATGATAGTTTCATCTTTGACCACAACCGGTTCTTTAATTTCTTCTTTAATAGGTGGGTGATATTTAAACCACTTCTTTTTAAGGAGATCAACAAGAGTAGAAAATGATTCACAAAAGGAGGCTACTATCTCATAGTCAAGTCCATATTTAATGCTAAACTTTTGAAGAGCATCGGTATTCATAAAATATTTAACACAATCAAACTTAAGCTTAATACTTGACTCATTACCTTCATCGAGTTCCTAATATTCAGAGTTGTGTTTAATTCTTTCTAAAAGATCCCACCTGAATTCAATAGTCTTCTTCATAAAAGAACCAGTACAAGAAGTATCGAGCATCACTAGTGGAAAAACGGCTATCCACAACTTCTGTTTGAGGCGCGCCATTTTTCATCAATGCCAGCACTATTTTTTCCAAATAGTGATAGCGCCTGCCATATTGGTACACCAGCTATTGACGCTGGTAATACATCCTACACCACTACTATTCGGGCCCAGTTGTCATAACCAGTTGCAGCATATTGCTTTCTTCCGATTTATAAACACGCCACAGATACTTTATGTTGTGCTGTCATGTCTTCGCCCGAAATGCTAGCACTAAGTTGTGCCTGTATATATATGTGTTTGCAGCCCCTTCTTTTCACATTCACTTCCATTCTCCACAAAATTCTACTCCCTCTTAGTCAGCTGCTCTGTGACAATGGACCCACCGGAGCTCGTCAAATCGGCACGAGCCGCCTGTTCAAGCCCACATCGGCGTGGTTCGCGAGTTTGGGACTCAGCTGCCCTAGCCGAGCTCTCATCTGGCCTTGTGGGCCATGACATGCACTCGCCACGACCAATGCATCCAGCCCTATCTGGCGAATCATCCCACTACAACGTGACGTCCCTTCGATGATCCGGCAGCTATGCCACCGGCGCCAAAGCTTCTAGGAATCGAGCAAAGGCACCTATGTCGCACACACAAAGTAATCCAGAGCGAGAGTTCTGCATCTGCCGTAACCATGGAAAGGTACGTAATATATATGACAGAAAATACCTCGATATTCTGCTAATTCGCACAATTCGCCATCATTATTATATGCGTGTGTGTGTGTATTGTGATCCATAGGCATCAGGGACAAAATATTGCTACACATGGATATGGGTTTATCTCATGCAAAAGTACGTGAGCGAGTTGCTCGAGTACTCCATTGCTAAACTAAGACAACAGATAGATGAGATACAGCTGAAGACTGATGTGATGTGCGGCCAAATGCAAAAATTCAGGATGCTTCGATATGCCCTTTTAGCTAGTGTTATGCTTGACCTCATTCTCCCTGCTGAATCGGTGGCAGCTTTTTTTCTCATGAGAGTGTGTACGCTGTAGTACTAGAAGTTATATATACAAGATAATTCCCCCGCGCGTTGTTGCAGGACTTTGTTGCAATAATTTTACGGAAATTCTATTGAGCAAAAAGTAAAAAATATATTTTACTTGATTATTTGATAGATACTCCCTCTGTTAACATATCAAATAATCATAATATGTGGCTAATTTTCGTTAGAGTTGTCGACGCTTGTGCCTTTTTCTTGTGACCAAATTGTACGTGTGGGATTCCTTTCTTGATGTACTGAAAGTAATCTGAGCCAGTAGGTGCAAATGCTTGGCATTTTAAAATTTATAAGCAGTGATCGACATAGCAGCAAGGAAGGACATGAACGAAACTCACCTAGAAGGCTAGCCTGGGCAGCACTTTCTGCGTTTTATGATAGTTTTGAAGAGTGTTGTTCACTTTGTACTTGTTAAAGACCAGAAATTGCACATCTATATCATATTGTTTGTACCACATACATGCAGCATGGCCAAATACTATGAAACAATACTCTAGATTTTTTTTAGATAAACATAATTCTACGTCCCAAATTTTACTAACCCATCTGTGCATACATTCCAAAATACTTGAGCATTTTAACCTGGATGGAGGTTTAGCTGCCACTCACTTCACTAATTTATAGTATAACTGAATCAACTATGAACAAATTTAGTAGAGATCATTGCCGAGACAATTTACACAGTGGATAATAGCAGAAGATGAAATCCCTTGTTATGAATAGCACATATAGATTAAACCACAAAGTTTAAACGAAGCAAATGGTTATACTACTGGATAGTGAAAGAAACAGAGATGTCATTATGATAGAGATCTTGATGATGACATTTGAAATGTAGGACAAACACAGTTTGCAATTTACAGATTTATGACAAAAAGTACCTTCATACATGTTGAGTAATGGGCACTCCGGTGGTTTTTGGGGGAAAACGAAGGGAAAAGGGCAAAGAGAAACACGGTGCATTCAAGCATATACAATCCACCATATAACACCCTTCCTATTTGATTGTCTCCTCCACATGGAGTAATATTAAATTTTAGTCTAGCTCTGTTAAATGAATGGTTAATCTAGTGTATGTACATAAAGAAAAATCAGCAAGTCATACCTTCTTAGTAAGGCATGAGTAATTCTTGTATTTTCTGTCTGTATCTAACAGGTACTATGTGCGTGATATCTCTCCAAAACCTTATTTATGAGTCAAACACATAAACAATAATAATGGTTTCTAGATTGAGTCCAGACCACTTGTCCCGTCGGTAAAATTGCAAATATCATATTCTGTGTTTGAGATGCCGATGTGGACGATTCTTCTGTTGCAAGTTGGTTTGAAGAATGTTGCTCTCGAGATGCTATTGCTTGATGGATGCCAAGAAGTAGATGATGAAATGAATCTCAAGACATATTGTGCAGAGAAAAACATATTTGAAAGAAAATATGTGCGGAATAAACCTCTATTCATGTTTCTATTCATATGTGTGCAACAGTTATCGGCAGCAACATATGGGCTTGATTGAGGAGAAGGATCAGGTAATGGCATACGGCGTGGCCGTCCACGTCCATGTGAAACTTCTCGTAGATAACCAAACCCATGCCCTCCAAAACCAAAAGATGACTACTTGGGCATCGTCTAACACGTAGTGCCTGAGAAAGTGCAAATTTGTGATGCAATCTTCGATATATCATACATAGAGAACATGGAGGAAATGGGAGGGAGTTGCTCACCGGAGGTAGTGTGAGTTGTGGTAGAGACCCATCCATACTCGAGGATGATGGGAACAAAATGAGGTGAGGCCGAACAGACTTTAAAGCACAATGCATCAGTTTCTTGTGGAGATAGTGGGGAGAGGAAGTGGAAGGCCATCTGGAACATTATTAGTAGAGGGAGTGTCATATATAAAATAGTCTTTTTAAGATGGATATCAATTAGGAGAGGGTGGACCGGTGGAAGCAATGAGCTACAAAGAGGATGCCGAAGTAGGCTGTGCACGGTAGCTATGACCTTTTTAATGAGAATGTATATACATGATTAGAAGGAAAGAGGAAATACTCTTGTGAAGAACACAGTACAGTACCTTCGAATCGACAAATACCATCGTCATAGTAGCGAGTTGGCCGTCCTTGGCAGCAAATCAATAACCAACAGGAAAGAGCATTGCTTTCTATTGAATCATCCGAGGCGACACCCGAGGGCAGAGGTGGACTCATGCTGACGCTGGCGCCAAGTTGAGATGGGCAGTTGTGACACGAGTCCATGACTGAGCAGTTGGAAAGGAGGCTTCCATATATGGCTATCTTGGACAGATTCAGCTACACCCAGCCGCCGCCTGATGTTGCAGCACCTCCGCCTGACATTCCACCGACGACATTACCTCTGGATCGGTGTGGCAGGACTCCTTCGAGCACAGCGAGATCCCCAACCCTGACACCACCAGGCGCTGCTACCTTGGGAAGTAGTTGTGGCAGGCGCCGCAAGTATGAAGAAGGATGGTGAAAGGGAGAGGAGGGAAGGAGGTGGCTGCTGCCGCAGGAGTAGCGTGCGGCGGGATGAAGGGTGGATGCCGGCGGGAGTGAGTCGAAGCGGAGATGGAGGGAGTGGCGAGGGGAACGACCAACAGATCCTGGGCGGGGCGGCGAGGCTGGGTGTTGTGTACACATGGGAGAGCCGGCCCAACAGGGGAAAGCAGGGGAGGAAGGAAAGCAAGGGTAATGGGTTGGGCTGAATTTCGTCGGTGGGTAGCCTTTCTCATGGTAACTGAAGCCAACGTGTCTGTTGTTTACTATGGTGGGTCCCGCTTGTAATCCTCTATATAAATGCTGACATGACAGGGCTGCTGATGTGGATAGGCTGCATGTTAAGATAAATAGCATAGTGGGGATGAACTATTTAGGTATTATAGATGTGTGTTATTATATTCATCCTTCAACTATTATGTATCTACTAGCAAAAATGCCCGTGCGTTGCACCGGGTGCAAAATAAATAAATATATGCTTAAAGAGTTGAAAAAATACCACTTAAACAACTTTGCAAGTAATCAAACAACCATAACATAACAACACTGTTCGACCAATTCATATTTTTAGGTATGTCCCATAGCTTTCTCAAAGAATGATCATGGTTGGTTGTCAATTAGTGCTCAGTGTTGAATAACAATGATACAACTAACCAACAAAAACGGACTTGCTACTTAAATTGGTTCATGGTTAAAAGAACAGAGCCCTTAGTTCTCAAATATAAATATGGACATCAACACACAGGTCATGAGCCAATCCAAAGCATGGCTTGTAGAATTAATCAATAAAATGGAATATCTGTATATACAAAGGCCGCCTAGTGGAAATCTAAAAGGTTATTAACAGTCTAACCATCAGAGGGGCCTAAAGAGGGGGGTTCGAACTAAGTTAATGAAAAAGGGGCTAAGAAGGAAAGCGGAAAGAAAGTACAACAAAAGAGAGCCCGAACAGTGACATCTGTTCTTCGGAACAGACAGTTTCACCCTGTTCTTAGGAGCTCGAACTTGACATATAACAAGTGAATTACATAGCCACACGAGACTTTATTTATGCATTTTTATGGCATAAACAAATCTTCATAGACCCAATATCTGAATCATGCAACATTTCAATATAGCTTAATTTTCCTGAATAACTATTTTCAATAGAATTAGTTATGACATGCATACTTAGTTACTACACCCTTCTTATTCTTCATTGTAGATTCTCAGGAAGCCCACAAGGAAGTATTATCCCTGTCTCTTTCTCTATGTGTCTCTTCAACTCTATTAGAATTCAAATTTGGCCCTATTTTTCCGGAGATGGTTTTTCCTAGCAAATCCCTGCATAAACAAACGTTCTTCAAAATCTAAGTACGGAATGCATATTTGTTTAATTGGTAGAGAAAATCACTTCATAATCTCCTCTAGGCATTACAGCAAACACGTGGTACACAACAGAAATCAACATATGTACCTTAGCAAGAAAGGGTAATGCTTCATTGTCTACGCACTTGGCACCATTGTTTTGGGCACATGTGGCTCTTTGAAATATATCATCCTAAGCATAACAATTTAGATACTAACATATTTGGTTGCTTAATACTTTGATACATGGGAAGAAGAATGTTTCATTTTGACACATTTAGTTCTGTTGTGGACCATGAAATAATATTGCAGCCACTAATTAAACCATGCAGTCAAATTGGTATGAAAGCATAATTATGAATCTTCCCATTAAAGATTAAAATGCGATATAATTCTAGGCTGACAACAATAAAAGAAGCAGTACAGATCAACCAAAATGCAAAATTCAACAGAAGAGTGCAAGTTTCAAGAATCTGGAAAGAGATTATGTAGTACAATATTTAAGGATCCTCTAGGACCTCCTGCAGGTAGAACTGTCATCTGCATCATCTACTAACTCTACTACAAAATGAAGCTGCTCGTGTGTCAGCAGTTGTCACTGAATTTTTAGATGACCGGCAGTAAAGTTTGCTGCTTATTTTTGGACTGCTAAGTTTAAGTTTTCCATGTGTGTAGGTGTAGCAGGTAACAGCTCTGAACGCTGAAAAAAAGAATAAAAATCGAATCCTTTCTCCATGCACTCACAATGCCTATGAATTTCACATAGTGTTCGTTTAAACAGCACACACATTGTCCATTCAAAAAGAGGTGGAATAAAATTAAATCTAAACCGAACTTGACAAATTTTTTAATTCAGAGCCTTTGTATAGCTGACAATGGATCATCGTATACAACAAGATCCAGTAAGTAATGCAAGAGCACACACATTCATAAGAGTCAAAAAACTGATTAGAAGGCATGACCTACATGGATAGACTGAGGTTTCTGCAGTGCAAGGATTAAAAAATGGTAGCAACATGCCAAAGACAACGACAGTCAAGGATGGCATCTCCTTCTTCCATTCGGTGGTCCTTGCTCTCTGCAATCCCGAAAGAAGAACATACCTTAAAAGGCTGAAATCAGGAGTAAAGAACATATCAAAAGGGTTTAGAAATAGAAAGCAGAAAATTCAAGAGTCAGTACAAAAACAAAATAGGTCTTTGTATCATAAACTCTGTATATCCAAATCACTAAGAAGATCCTCTGCTCTACTACTCCTTCAACTTCGAGGACGCCTCGCATGCTGTGCCTCTTACTGCTAATAAACACATGAACGAATCAGCATTTATGCGTTGAATAAAAAAGATCCCCATGAAACATACCAAAGGGCGATGTAGTGGGACTCAGATCCTGCTGCCCCGCAGTATGGAAAAAGAAAGAAAGAAGTTTATTCTAACACGATTATTGGCCCCAATTTCCTCAACTTTGCGCACAAATTGTTCGAAGGAGTAATATGGGATCAAGTAAGAGTGCCAGTTTAGCGTCAAGCTTGATAAGATTGCAAAGGTCCTCTAGCTGGCATCAAGACAATAATTCAAATTTAGGAGGCCATCAAAAATCAGAATAAGTATAAGTGTGCAGTGAGCAACATCGGGCTACAGTCTCTACTGTTTATGATACCCAAGTTTTATGAGAAGAAGGCAAATTAGAACTATAACACATGCTTAACATCCTGAATATCATGTTGCCAACTTGTGAAATAAAGCTTTTGAACTAACAGTAGCTACGTAGGTACATCTCCTAGATGTTGTTGAGACTGAGATAATGATGGTCATAAAAAAGAGAAGTGAGAACATTACTTCTTACTTTTTACTCATAAAGTTTGCAAAGTTTTAATGACGAGGAGGTACAAACATAGAGAAGTTGTATCATCCAAGAAGGTGCATGTACGTAAACTTTTCTCACATGTTCCAAGCAGTATTGAGCCACACGTCTGGTTCCAATCCTTAGAACAATTGGACTGCAATGCCTGCGGATTTTCACTTGATGAGATTATGTTTTCTAAGATTAAATACAAACAAAAAAAAGACATTCACATCCAATTAAATTGATCGGGAGTTGCCTTGGTCTTCAAATTTAAAATGTAAAACATGAATATGTATGTATGCTGCTTCGACAAATCTAGTTCAAGGGATGTTGGTATGGTTCTTCCTATTAGGAAAATTGAACATAGAGGAGGAATCTGCAGACTTTATATTTCATCTTGCATTCTCTTTTTACATGCAGATAAAAAATGAAGTAAATACTTTTAAGTGATAAGTGTTACCTTGGATTTCTACTCGTAAATCTGGGCGTATTTCATGTAGCTAGCATTTTGAATGCGTGAGATTAGATGTGGCTGTGCCTGCGAGCCTGTCAGTCAGAATTCAGAAGCCTGGGTCGTGAAAATGCACTGTTGATTGGTTGTGTACTAACTGCTGGAGCTAAAATGGTCGTAGATCTTCTAGTGCCTTAACTCATCACATGCAGTCCTCCTGCATAGTTCGAAAAAAGAAATAATTCACAAAACAATACTGAGGAAGACATATAATGGTAAGATAGGAACAGCTAGCTAGCCAGTGGCTGAAGGACTCATTCAGTTAACTGGCTTGTAATCATCACCCAGTCGCTCCCAAAATTATTCAGTACAGGGCCAAAATCACAATCGTCAGTCCCATGCAAATCCTTAATTTCCCTTACCGTTGAACACTCATCAGGACTAAATAAATTATGAAAAAAATCAAGTAAACAGAATTACTTGCTAGTGCTTGCTGAATGGTTTGAGGCATCAGGCATGGGGAGGAAATCTCACCAGATGAGGAGGTCCTGCCGAAGGAGGGGATCCCACAGGTCTTCATGCCTCGATCCGGCCAGAAGGAGCAGCCGTCATGACAATGGCAGGGTCGCTCCCCCAACCTTGTAGCCTGCTAGAACAATGACAATAATGTTGATACACCAGATAAGAAGCGCAAGCCACTTGAGAGCAGTCTGCTTGCCAGAACAATTAATGAATTAACCTCTTGAAGTAGAACAAGCACGTTGACACACAAGTTAAGAAGCACAAACCTTAAGAGCGGTCTGCTTGCGCAAGATATCATTGGACTTGAACATGACTGCGGTAATCCAAATCATTACGAAGAAACCTACACAATATAAACTCAATTGGAATGAGGAACTCCCATCATCTTCTGACCAGCAACTCTCTGCAGTATTTGGATCGAACCAAACTCGCGTCACAAATTCAGGCGTATAGCCTGATGAGGGAAACCTCACGCTTCATAGAGAAGAAAGAGGTAGGTAATGCACGCGGATTCACGTACCTTGCAGGTGCTGGCGGATGAAGACGCCGAGTAGGAGCAGGGAGAAGGGCAGCGCGTGGTCCACCCACCTCGCCAGACGCTGCACCTCATAGCCCTGGTACGGCGAGTCCCCCCTCCCGCCGCCCGCGGGGGCCTCCTCGTCCGTGAGCTGCTGCCCTCCCGCGTTCCCCGTCGGCGCCAGGCGCGTTGTCAGCCCCGGAGATCCGAATCGGCACCTTCCTGTCGGCCCCCGCGCTGGGAACTGCCGCCTCCGGCCTGGGCCCGCAGGACGCCCGAGGAGTTCTTTGGGGGTGAGCTCCTCGCGCGGACACAAACGGGCGGAGCATCGGACGCCCCCCTCCCCCCAATGCCATGGTGTGCCGTCCAGCCGTCGTGCTTCAAGCCCCGGCCGCCTTCCTTCCAGATTCGCTGCCTACGCGCCATCCCTCACCGGATTCATCGAGATCCGACAGTTCCTCGTCGTCGGCGGTGGCAGGCCACGGGTCGCCGGCAGTGGAAGGCTGCGGGTGTGGGGGCACTCGGGGTAGGGGTAGGCGCGCCAGCGAGGTGGGCGGCGGCGGCCAGCGGCGCGCGGTGAGGCAGGGTGGGGCGTGGCAGGAGGCAGCGACGCGCTGGAGGTGTCGAGGAGGCAGGATGGAGCGGTTGCTTGGCTTTTTTTTCTTTTATCTCACACGCAACAGTTTGGGTTACTAACTGAGGACTGCGGGTTGAACTGTCAAAAAGTATAGGGAGTCTTTTACAAAAGCGCCGCGACGGTGAACCCGAATACTTAATCCGTGCTTTATTATCTAAAAATAAATAATATACTACTAGTACAAATGCCTGTGTGTTGCATCAGGCGATAAATATGACAGAACTTGCTTCATGGGTCTTTTCTGTCACTCTATATATCCAATTTAAATAAATTTTGAACGTGAAAATTTCCTTGTTTTTATTAAGACCTAATATTTTCATTAAAAATGTAAAATCTTTTGAAGAGTAGTATAAAACATTATGTAAATTGGCACATTTCTCTATGAAATATTTTTATGTAAATTAATTATTTCTACTTTACATTTTGAAATGTTTTTTTGTAGTTAGTAGTGCTTTTTGGGGGAATTTTCAAGTGTTTTTAAAAAGTATGAGCATATTTAAAGAGTAGTTAATGTTTTTTTTAGAAATTTGAACATTTCAGAAAAAATATTTTTTAATAGTTTTTAAAAATAATTTTCTTTTGTTTTACATTTGTAAATGTTTATTTGGGAATTTTTAAGTTTACATTTCTAAATGGTTACATTTTTAAGTTTTTTTATATAGTGTGAATATTTTTTTTGAAACAAAAATAGTCTGAAACTGTGAACATTTCTAAGCTATATTTACTGTTTCATGTGTTGCAACAGGTTTAAATAAATCTGAGAGTTTGTTTGGTATTCGAGAGTTTACATGTCATGATGAATAATAATAATGTACCAATTAAATTGGTTGTAAGACTCGTAAGAATCCACTTTTTGAAGATCCCATTTTATTCCAAAAGTTTGTAATTTTATTCTTTGCTAACAAAATGTAACACCCTCGATGCGACTATATCTCCCACGTGTCGAGGCACGATTTAGAGGCATAATCGCATTGAAGGCATATGTCACAAATTAGGCAATCTTTACAACATGCCATGTAATATATAGATAATAAAAGGGGAGATAACATAGTTGGCTTACACTCGCCATGTCAATCAAGTACATAAATAACATTATATCATCCAAACACTCATGGCCTGACTACAACGCCAAAATAAAAGATAACCCAGCATGCGACACGGTTCCGATCACCCTCAACTGGGCACCACTACTGATCATCAGGAAAGGAAACATAGTATCATTGAGAGTCCTCGTCGAACTCCCACTTGGTCACGTGGAGCGGAATCATCAGGCCCTGCATCTGGTTTGGAAGTAATCTGTGAGTCACAGGGACTCAGCAATCTCGCACCCTCGCGATCAAGACTATTTAAGCTTATAGGTAAGGCAAGGTAAAATATGTGGAGCTGCAGCAAGCTACTAGCATATATGGTGGCTATCCTGTTCGCAAAAGAGAGCGAGAAGAGGAGGCAAGGCGTGATCGAGAAACTAGAGTACAACCTGCACAAGCATTACTTCAACACCGTGTCCACTTCCCGGACTCCGCCGAGAAGAGGCCATCACGGTAACACACTCGGTTGATTCATTTTAATTAAGTTAAGCTTCAAGTTATCTACAACCGGACATTAACAAATTCCCATCTGCCCATAACCGCGGGCACGGCTTTCGAAAGTTCAAATCCCTGCAGGGGAGTCCCAACTTAGCCCATGACAAGCTCTCACGGTCAACGAAGGAATAGACATCCTCCCGAGACGTTCCGATCAGACTCGATATCTCGGTTCTTCAAGACACTTCGACAGGTTAAAACAAGACCAGCAACACCGCCCGAATGTGCCGACAAATCCCGATAGAAGCTGCTCAGATGAGCGCTCCATACAACTAAAACCAAACCTCGAGTTTCCCCGAGGGGGCGCTGCACAGGACTCTAGTTGGAGGGGTGTTGGGCTGCAATACACACGAGGCCTTTTCGGTCCCTCGGTTAACCGTTGGAGTATCAAACGAAGTCCAAATGGTACGAAACTTGACAGGCGGTCTACCGGTAGTAAACCAAGGCCGCTTGGCAAGTCTCGGTCCAATCCAGAAATGTTTAATCCCCACACACGAAATAAAGGTAGAAATGACCACCGGAGGAGAACGAAGCGCCGGAATGCAAAACGGACAACGGGGAAAATTCTCGAATGCATGAGATGAATACGTATGCAAATGCAATGCACATGATGACATGATATGAGATGCACGACAACGATAACAACACACGCAGACAAAGACCCGAACCCGAGAAAATAAAATAACTTAAGGCTGGAAACGGCAAGAGTTGGAATACATATTGGCAAAGTCATATCCGGGGTGTTACACAAAACCTACTCCTTCAAATTGCTCTAAAGAAATTGGATTATGTGTAATAAAAAGTATGATTTCTGGAAAGTTAATAGTTTATAATGCTTGTCACTCTTTTGTTGACACTTTGCATCCTGTAGTAGGAGCACACCCTCCACGGCAACATGACCACTATCCTGGACATTATCATCGGACCTCGATGGGGATCAAGATTAGGGTACATAGAGCTACAGATCCCCCAACCCAGTTGCTATGTAGGGTGAAACATGACGCGAGCAGAATCGACCGTTGTCCACACTTTATCTACTCTTTGTCCCTCCCTCTCTCCTCCCTATATCACCAAGACATCGATGACATCCAGAGTTGAGGAATATCTTGATGGTCAGCAAGTAATGATGAGCCCCAAATATTTTCTCCCTTAAGAAATAGAGTAGTATTTCTTTCCAACATTTCATTTAATTTAATTAATAGTATATCTGATAATATATTTGTAAGTTGTGATACACATGAAAATTAAATTATGACAGTAACAACAAACAATAGCAAATACTGGATGCTACATAATCAGGCCCGAATATATATATAATCGATGCACACACATAATGGGTGTTCAGCCGGAAAAATATATAATCGGTGCACGCACATAGCATCCAGTAGCTTCCGCAGTTCAGTCGGAACTGGCCCGATTCATACGTCCACGGCCTTCGCCACCAGCGCATGCCCCTAAGGTCCGGCCTATCCCGCGCCACTTCGTCTGCTCGTGTTGACCTCGAGGAGGCGGCCAACGCCTGTCCCGCGGCCCACCTGCGACGGCCGCGGTGGCGGCGGGGCTGCTGCGGTTGGGGCGGCAGCCCTGTGCCGTGGTAGTGGAGCTCTCCGATGCGTGGCTGCGGGGCCGGCTCGGTTGCTCGCCAGATCTGGCGAGGCATTGATTGACTCCTGGCGGCAGGCCCGTGGCGGAGGCGCAGGAGGTGCACCACCACTCCCGTGCTCCACCACCACCAATGGCCGCCCCTTTTTTCTGTATCTTCAGATGGGCTCTCTTCTCTTTGATTTGTTCTTGTGCTTCATTTCCTTCTTGATTTTGGAGGCCTCTTGTTGATTTTCTAGGGCGTACCTATATGAGCTGGTGAGATCAGATGTAAAGTAGCGAGGTGAGATTATTTGATGGAAGAAAGATTCTCAACACAGCTACGGAGTACATGTTATGGAAGAAAGCGAGCTAGGTCTTTTTTTGAGAAAAAGAAAGCCAGCTAGGTGCATGATGCGGGCCGGCGATGTACAAAACTTTAGCGTAAACTGATGCGGGCTGCTTCGTTTGTAGGCTGAACAATTAGGACGTCTGGGGCAATGTAGACGTAGGAGTGGATGAAACCGAAAATTACCTAAGCAAAAAATTAGTACCACCTCAAATACGGGTTTTTTCGAAACTGAAAACATAAATTCACGGGAAGAAGCGTATTGTGACGGTGAACCCACGGAGTCAATCCGTACTTTATTATTAGGCTCGTGCGTTGCAACGGGTGAAAATCAATATCAAACACCCCTTTCCTTTTCGCACCTTATCCTCTCCCCCGCGCTTGTCTGAGATAGTTGTGATGTCTATGCGATCACAATGCACCCAAAATGTGATCAATCTCAAGATGATGAGTTGATCCACAACATAACACACTGTCTATGTAGGCTAGCATTAACTGACAAGCTCATTTGGAATCAGTTATCATACACGAACATCATTAATAGCTAATGAATAACATATGACAAGGTTAAAAATATCACCCTAAGGCCGGCTCCAATGCAAGAGCATTTAAAATCTTGAGCAAATTAACATGCACAATCATACAGCCCTAGCAACTACATTGTGTATACTTTTTTTAGTGTCCAACTCTAGGTTATGTGTCAAGGCCGAAAGTGGCCGGGACAATGGAAAAGCTGCCAGGATTTTATTCCTAGCGCCCGCATTGTACGTGCCCTAACCAAGTTTCAGGTGACAAAAAACACTTTTAATTTTCTGAAAAAATGAGATGATTTTTTTAACTCTTCTTGATCATCTACATCCATATGGCAGAGGGCCTCCCAAAGCTCACAAGCAAAAGAGCAATTGAGGCGAGGCAACAAATGTTTGTTTCACTGGGAGATGAAGAAGCTCCTCGATCTGCATGGATTGGTTCTGTTGAAAATTGAGCGTAATAAAAATAAAGTTGCTCATAATTTAGCTAATATTGATTGCTAGATAGCACCGCTAGTTGGTTGTGCCGGTTTCAACCAGCGTATCTAAGTTTTTATTAGCATACTATATAACACTATTACATTTATCCCACGAATAAATTTGTTTGTTGGCAATGGGTATTATGCAACGTGGTTAATTCTTTCCATCATTTACTTTCTTTATTTCTCTTTCCCTCCCTTTCCGGCCTACTCTTTCCTTTTATCTTTCCCTCCCTTTCCTTCCTGCCTTCCTCTCCTTCCTAATATTTGTCCTCCATTTTATTACATGGAGCGCATATATAGAAAGGCCTACTCTTTCCTTTTATCTTTCCCTCCCTTTCTTCCTTATTTCTGTGACCCTGCTTCTCTTTCCTTCATTTTATTTCTCGTGTAATTGGCCTCATCTCATCCTTTCTCAATCGACCCAAGGCTGCTTGATGATGTAGTAAAACTCATCCCACCTTGCCCCTTGTCAAAACGAGCAATTGAGATAGGCGCGTGGCCCACACTTTGTGACTTCGATAGAAAGAAAAGAAGTTCCTATCTACTGCAGGAAACATCAGCCTGGTGGGTTGGCTAGCGGCTACGTATTCTTTCCTGGACGACCTGAGTTCGAATCCACATATTACCATTTTTTTAGCATTCCGACGATGACCAGGAGGTACACCCCAGGGGTGCCCGTGTGGGCCCCATCTCCAGCTACCGCCTCGAAGGCCCAGCCTTGCTTCGCCAGGACCTGCCGCGCCAAGCCCAGCTCGCCGCAACCGCAGCCCAGCCGGCTTCTGGTAGAACGACCGCTAATAAGGGCCCAAAATCACTACTTTACTACCTATGTCGCGTGTCGCGCCACCTAGTACGATAGACTTTTTGCGGGAAAAGAGCAGGTTTTGCCCCAACTTGGACCCAGGGAAACCAAAGAAGAGCTAGTTTCGCCCTGTTTAGTTAGCGGTGGATGAGCTGATTTCTTTTCACTCCTGTTTCAGAGATACAAAACAAAAGTCCAAATCTGCTAATTGTTCTCTAATAGCACCTGCTCCTGTCGCAATTTCCCGATTTCAAAATGTTGCAAAGCCTGGGGTAGAAAAAAAGGGAGAAATGCTATGGTTACAGGATGCAATTTCCTCTTCGAATAAACCTCGTAATCGTAAAAAAGTGGCTTTTTTAGTGCTAGGCCTAGCAAAAG
Source organism: Triticum urartu (assembly GCF_056163025.1). Classification (NCBI taxonomy): domain Eukaryota; kingdom Viridiplantae; phylum Streptophyta; class Magnoliopsida; order Poales; family Poaceae; genus Triticum; species Triticum urartu. The sequence continues at coordinate 378,293,434 of NC_141876.1, read as the reverse complement.
AGAAATCGCCGCATACTAGGCCCTCCAACTTCTTAAGAGGTTTATCTAAAAGATTCGCGATATATTGACTCCGTGGGTTCACCGTCACAATACGCTTCTTCTCGTGATTTTACGCTTTCAGTTTAAATTTAAAATATATTCGAGGTGGTACTAAATTTCTGTCTCGGTAATTCAATGAGGCGAATCCTGCGCCGGTTCGCCAACTGCGCTTGTAATTGGGCCGGCCCGTTTTTCCTTGATTTTTCAAACCCAAGCAAAAAAGGCGAGTGCGCCAGCGGCGCGCGGTGAGGCAGGGTGGGGTGTGGCAGGAGGCGGCGACGCGCTGGAGGTGTCGGGGAGGCAGGATGGAGCGGTTGCTTGTTTTTTTATCTCACACGCAACAGTTTGGGTTACTAACATGAGGACTGCGGGTTGAACTGTCAAAAAGTATAGGGACTCTTTTACAAAAGCGCCGCGACGGTGAACCCGAAGACTCAATACGTGCTTTATTATCTATAATATCCCTAATAAGGGCCCAAAATCACTACTTTACTACCTATGTCGCGTGTCGCGCCACCTAGTACGATAGACTTTTTGCGGGAAAAGAGCAGGTTTTGCCCCAACTTGGACCCAGGGAAACCAAAGAAGAGCTAGTTTCGCCCTGTTTAGTTAGCGGTGGATGAGCTGATTTCTTTTCACTCCTGTTTCAGAGATACAAAACAAAAGTCCAAATCTTCTAATTGTTCTCTAATAGCACCTGCTCTTGTCGCAATTTCCCGATTTCGAAATGTTGCAAAGCTTGGGGTAGAGAAAAAGAGAGAAATGTTGTGGTTACAGGATGCAATTTCCTCTTCGAATAAACCTCGTAATCGTAAAAAAGTGGGTTTTTTAGTGCTGGGCCTAGCAAAAGAGAAATCGACGTATACTAGGCTCTCCAACTTCTTAAGAGGTTTATTTAAAAGATTCGCGATATATTGACTCCGTGGGTTTACCGTCAGAATACGCTTCTTCTCGTGATTTTACGCTTTCAGTTTAAATTTAAAATATAGTTGAGGTGGTACTAAATTTCTGTCTCGGTAATTCAATGAGGCGAATCCTGCGCCGGTTCGCCAACTGCGCTTGTAATTGGGCCCTCCAACTTCTTAAGAGGTTTATCTAAAAGATTCGCGATATATTGACTCCGTGGATTTACCGTCAGAATACGCTTCTTCTCGTGATTTTACGCTTTCAGTTTAAATTTAAAATATAGTCGAGGTGGTACTAAATTTCTGTCTCGGTAATTCAATGAGGCGAATCCTGCGCCGCCAACTGCGCCTGTAATTGGGCCGGCCCGTTTTTCCTTTATTTTTTAAACCCAAGCAAAAAAATGGCGAGTGCGCCGGCGGGGTTCGAACTCAGGATTTCTTCGTGGAGACCGCAGCGCAATAACCACTAGGACACTAACTCACTTGTGTACAAATACATGTTACCTTCTTTTATTCTTTCCCAGGTCGCGGTTCTTATTCTTTTTTCCTTTTTTTGTTTTCTTCATTGCACGAACTTGGTTCAAATTCGTGATTCTATATTCATGAACTTTCATCAAACTCGATGATTTTTTCAAAAATTTATTAGTTTTTTTAAAAATTGTTGAACTTTTTTTCAAATTTGATGAACGTTTTCAAATTCAATGAACTTTTTTTCAAATTCGATGTAATTTTTTCAAAATCAATAAACTTTTTTACAAATTGGATGAACTTTTTAAAAATCGATGAACTTTCTTTCCAAATTCGTTGAACTTTTCTCAGAATCGATGAATTTTTTTTGAATTTGATGAACTATTTTCAAATTTGACGAACTATTTTCAATACCGACGAACTTTTTTTGAATTCGATGAACTTTTTTTCAAATTTGATGAACTTTTTTTCAAATTTGATGAACTTTTTTCAAATTCGACAACTTTTTATCAAATTCCATGAACTTTTTTCTAATTCTATGAACTTTGTTGAAAATCGATGATTCTTTTAAATTCAATGAACTTTTTTTGTATTTGGTGAACTTTTTGTCAAAATCGATAACTATTTTCCAAACTCACGTTTTTTTCAATTTTTTGTGCTTTCTTCAAATTCATGAACTATTTTTGAATTTGTGAATTGTTTTTTCAAATTCATGAACTGTTTTTCGAAATTTTGCACCAGCCGCACTAAATGCTTTGCCGCTACAGTACCTCTCGCCGCTACAGTACCTCGTGGCGCTGTAGAGCGGCTGGAACGAGCGAGCGAGGACTGCACAGCACTAACAGGCCGAAGGGCTTTCAGGGGGAGAGCAGACGAAGTCGGACGATGGCGGGCACATCGCTCCCAACGGATCCAACGCAGGAGCAGCGTCATGGCGTGGATCTAGAGCAAAACGCGATGGCGACGAAGCTTCTCTGCCATGGCGGCTCGACTGGGTTCCTGCCCTGGAAGGGGAGAGTGAGACGAGGGAGGAGATAGACAGGAGAAGATAAGAAGAAAGAGGAAGGAGGAAAGGGAGGGAGAAGGCAGGGAAGAGGGCGGCGGTCGCGAAGCTATACTGCCATGGCGGCTCGGCTGAGTTCCTGCGTGAAGGGAGGAGAGAGACGGGAGAAGAAGAGGGCGGCAGCGCGAGGTTATCGGCGGCAGTTGGGCTCGCCGGCCAGAGGCGAGAGGAAGGCGGCGGAGATGGCATCCCAAGGAAGAGCTCGGCCTCTCCTCGCTCGCTCGGGCGCAGCGGCGGGTGCTGGTTGTAGCGGGCACATGCTCCCATTTTTTAGAAGAAACATTTTTTATTTCACTTTTGTTTAGGGGAAAGTGTTCTTTATTTGACAGGTACGGGATGTCCTATGATTCAGCCCATCCAATTTACTATTCTCTTTATTGGGCCAGCTTTTGGTACTATAAAAAAAATCTTTATTGATTAATAGTACCATCTATTCCTAAAAAGAAAATTAGTAGTACCACCCTGCAAATATACACAGGATCTCACTAATTTATATATGGCCTCAAATAGACAACCAATAAGCCTCTTCAAAAATAATAAAAAACTGCGGGTGAGGTGTAGCTATAATCTAGCAATGACGGAAATAAACAAAACAAATGATGAGGTGTGGGTATAATCCGACAATGACAGACATATGCAAGTCAGTGGTTAGGTTAGTAAAATCTTGAACCATGTATTATATTTTTTCCCGTTGCAACGCACAGGCATGTGTGCTAGTTAGGTAAAGATGCTAGATTAATGAGATCGATCAATGTTGGAAAATAAAGCAATAGAATAATAAACAATAGGAAAAGAAAACAATAAAATAATTAGTCAAAAACAATATAATAAACAATAGGAAAATAAAATAATAAACGAAACATCTATATAATATAAAAGCAATATGTGTAAAAGATAGAAATGGCGTTGGCCTCGTAGGAGATATAAAAGCAATATGTGCAATTACCCCGCCACCCCCTAGGAGATATTGATTAAATTACCCCCCCCAACACTCACACCATCGATCCCCATCAAATCGTGGCCGCCCTCGTCGCCCTCGCCTCCCCTGCTTCCACTGCCGCCGCCTCCGCCTCCGTCTCCACCGCCGAAGTCCCCGTCGCCATCGCCTCCGCCTGCACCGCCGAAGTCCCCGCCCCCGTCGGCGTCGCCTCCGCATCCACCTCGGCCACCGCCCCCGTCCCCGCCTTCATGCCCGTCGCCCTCGCCCTCGCCCTCGCCTCCGCATCCACTCTTACCACCGCCCTCGGCCCTGTCGCCCGCAATGCCTCCTCGCCGTCTACCGCCGCCGCGGGTGAGTTCTACTTAGTGTAGTGTAATAGTAGTGTATAAAAATATCGAATTTTGTGTATACTAGTAGTGTAAAATTTTATTGTAGTTGTAGACTATGATTTTAGATAGTGTAATTTTATTAGATTTCTAGTAGTGTACTTGTGGTTAAATAATGTAGCGTAGTTGTAGACTATGATTTTAGATAGTATAATTTTATTAAATTTCTAGTAGTGTATTCGTGGTGAAATAATTGATGCGGCTTGAACTACGTCGGTATTTCCCCAAAGAGGAAGGGATGATGCAGCACATCTACGATATGTATTTCTCTCAGTGATGAGACCAAGGTTATCGAACCAGTAGGAGAACCACGCAACACCACATAAACAGACCCTACACACAAAGAACAAATAATTGCAACCTGACGTAAGAGTGGGGTTTTCAATCCGTCACGGGTAAAAAGATATGTAAAATTGTAGTAGATTGGATAAATAGATCTCGCGGGAATGCGAGATAAAATAAATAAATAAAAATTGCAGCAAGGTATTTTTGTATTTTCTGATTTATAGATCTGAAAATAAAAGCAAATAAAAATAGATCGCAAAGGCAAATATAATAAAGAAGAGACCCGGGGGCCATAGATTTCACTAGTGGCTTCTTTCGAGAAAAATAGCATACGGTGGGTAAACAATTTACTGTTGGGTAATTGGTAGAACTTCAATTTATCATGAAGATATCCAGGAAATGATCATTATATAGGCATCACGTCCAAGATTAGTAGACCGACTCCTGCCTGCATCAACTACTATTACTCCACACATCGATCGCTATCCAGCATGCATCTAGTGTACTAAGTTCATGGAGAAACAGAGTAACGCAATAAGAATGATGACATGATGTAGACTAGATCTATTTATGTAGAAATAGACCCCATCTTGTTATCCTTAATGGTAACGCTGCATACGTGTCGTTTCCCCTTCTGTCAATGGGATCAAGCACCGTAAGATCGAACCCATCACAAAGCACCTCTTCCCGCAACAAGCAAAATCGATCTAGTTGGCCTAACTAAACCAAAGATTTGAAGAAGAAATACGAGGCTATAAGAAATCATGCATATAAGAGATCAATAGACTCAAATAACTTTCATGGATAAAAACATAGATATTTCATCGGATCCCAACATATGCACCGCAAAAAGAGTTACATCAAATAGATCTCCAAGAGGCCATTGTATTGAGAATCAAAAGAGAGATAGGAAACAATCTAGCTACTAACTACGGACCCGTAGGTCTACAATGAACTACTCACGCATCATCGGAGAGGCACCAATGAGGATGATGAACCCCTCCGTGATGGTGTCTAGATTGGATCTGGTGGTTCTGGAACTTGCAGCGACTGGAATTGATTTTCATCGACCCCTAGGATTTCTGGAATATTGGGGTATTTATAAAGCAAAGAGGTGGTGCGGCACTGAGGTGGGCACAACCCACCTGTTTGCACCTGGGGGCCCAGGCGCGCCCTGGTGGGTTGTGCCCCCTCAGGGCACCCCCCAGGTGCTTCTCTGGCCCATTTGGTGTCTTCTAGTCCAAAAAAATCCAGAAAAAATTTCACTACATTTGGACCCCGTTTGATATTCATTTTCTGCGATATAATAACAAGCAAAAAACAACAACTAGCAGTTGGCACTATGTCAATAGGTTAGTCCCACAAAATATATAAAATGATTGTAAAACATCCAAGAATGATAATATAACAGTATGGAGCATTAAAAAATTATAGATACGTGGGAGACGTATCAGCATCCCCAAGCTTAATTCTTGCTCGTCCTTGAGTAGGTAAATGATAAAAATAGAATTTTTGATGTGGACAATTGGACTTTTATATGGTTCAAAGAAATAGTCTAGTTTTGGCATGAGGACTTTAATACTCAAGCATATCAACAAGCAACCATGTCTTTCAAAATATCAATGCTAAAGCAAGTTATCCCGAGCCCGTTATGATCAATCATTGATCCATTAATGAAACACACTCGCATATTAGCTACACCCAATGCTCAAGTATGATCATAGTGCCCCTTAGTTGGTGCTCTATATGAGAAGATGGAGACTCAAGTAAAAATAAAAATTCCATAAAGTAAATAGAAAGGCCCTTCGCGAAGGGAAGTACAGATTTGTAGAGGTGCTAGAGCTCAAAGCGAAAAAGATAGAGATAAAAAAAATTGGGTGGCATGCTTTTCCTATCACTGAAAATGATAGAGTAGTTCCCAATACTTTCCATGCTAGATATATCATAGGCGGTTCCCAGACAGAAAATAAAGTTTATTCCTTTTTCCACCAGACTTTCACTTTCCATGGCTAACCGTATCCATGGGTGCCTTCCATACCAACACTTTCCAAGGAATTATTATTTGACAACATAAAGTAAATTCATTTTTCATTTTGGGACTGGCATCCCTAATACCTTTGCCGTACTCTCGTTCAATGACAAGTGAATAAACACTCATCTTGAGAATAACACATCTAGCATGGAAATATATCAGCCACCCCCTACCGTTTCATGAGCGGTATGAGCATACAAAAGAGAAATTTATTTTGAAAATTAGAGATGGCACATACAAATTTGCTTAGAACGGCAAAAGAATACCACATATAGGTAGGTATAGCGGACTCATGTGGAAAAACTAGTTTAAGGATTTTGGGTGCACAAGTAGTGATCATACGTTGTAACATCCCAAATTTTCAATTTGGAATGTTTTACAATTATTAGTTAAGCATCTATGCATTTTGTTTGAATTGAGTGGCATTTGGAAATTTTCAGAGGCTTTTGAATTTTTTTATTGAATTTGGATTCAGCTTGGCATTTAAAAATCTACCTCAATATCCCTGACAAATACTTGAGAAAAAGTATGAGAGGAGCTAACATGACACTCCAAAAATGTCAGAAGAGAATATTGCCAAAAGGTTTGAATTCAAATTCAAATTTTATTTGGAGTTTGCAGAAAATGTTTTTTTAGTTTCTGTTTTGCCTCTTTAAAAATGTCCACGCTATAGGATTAATTCCCCTGAGATTTTTGATATATATATGTCCTATATAAAAATATTATAGGTTTACCTATAATTAGTTTTCTCTCTCTGTGGTATTTCAAAAAAAGGGTCCAAGGCGCCAGCCAGGCCAACCGGCCCAGCAGCGCTAAGCCGCAACCCACCAGCAACCGAGCCGGCCTGCCCCAGCGCGGCGCACGCCCGAACCCCTCTCCCCTCGGTCGCCCGCTCGCTCTCCTCTCTCCCTCTCCCACTGACCCGCGGGGCCCGCCCTCATCCCCACCCCTTCTCTTTCCCCTCGCCCACGCTATGCCGCGCCAGAGCGCGTTCGACGTCGCCGCCGCGTCCGAATTCAACGGGATCACGATCCTGAGTCGCCCCTGCCCCAAGAAAGGTGTCCTATAAATACCTAGGCCCCTCCTCTCTCGATCCCCCTAAAACCCTAGCCCAAAACCCACCGCAGTTCGCGCCCTCGCCAAACGCATCTCGCTGCTGCCGCCGCAGTTCGCCGCCCGTTCCGACTCCGGTGAGCTCTCCCTCGATCCCAATTTTCACCCACGTACTTCCGTCGCCGTTGCCCATTTTTTTGACATGTTATGCGGCCCTCTTATCCATAGCAGAGACGACCCCGAGCTCGTCCCCCACCCGCCGGAGCTGCAGAGCACCGGGCTCTATTTCGCCTCGCACTCGACGTCTGCGCCATCCCCGAGCTCCAACAACTCTGCCCCCGACTTCCCCAAGCTCCGCCGCATCCGCCCGACGTCTTCTCCACCCTCGCCGACCGCCGGAGACCCCGCCCCGCTCGACGCCGACCTCCGCCACCCTCTGTCGCCGTCGACCTCCGCCGCAGTAAGCCGCCACCTCCCCTCGCCGTTCGATCTGAAACCTAGGGCCTAGATTAGATTCCGAAGGGGTATGGTATTATTTCATATAGGTCGGTTTTAGTTACGGGTTAGATCGGTTTAGGTGGTTTTATTTTGGTTTAGTTACCTGGTTTAGTTAAATCGAACCGATCGGTTTTCTGCTATTAAGTGCGTGCACGGTTTAGTTTATACAACGCCCAAGCGTTGTTTAGTTTTCGGATCGCTTACTGTTTCGGGCCGTTAGCGCCTAGGTGTTTTATTTTATTTGTTCGTTTTTGTTTTTAACAGAATAGTTCCAGTTTTGTAAAATCTATATCTTTTAAGTTATTTAATATTTTTAGTTGATTCTTTTTGCTCTAGTTTGCAAATTTCCTATAGTTGCTGTAGAAATTAGATTCGGCCATGTTTAGGTTTTTAAAAAATTGTTTTATATTAGTTTTAGTCAGATTAGTTTTTCTGCTATAAATTGAGTTAGGATTTTTTTTAGTGATTCTTTTTGTCACTGCTTTGTTTGGACTTTATCTAGCAGTAGGAATTTATTTGGGCATTTTTAGTCTTTATTAAAAATAGTTTTTATGCGAAAACAAGCTTTTCTAGTTTATTTTAGCTTGCTGTTAGTTTCTGCTATTCTAGTTATTTTTAAATTTTATTTTTCCTATGTTATAATTTATTTTAGATTAGTTTCTGTAGTTACAGAGAGTGAACATTTATTTACAGAAAAATAAAAGTTTTATTTTATTTTCTTAATAGTTCTGTTTTAGGTATAACAGGAGTTCTATAATAGATATTGGTTTGAATCTTTTTGCACCTAATTTGTATGCTGTTTTCCTCTATGTTAGTTAGTAAAACCATTGTTTTGGATCTGTAAAGAAAAGTGTTAGTAGGTTAAAACTATTTCCTTGTTGTTGCTTGATGTGATGGAAACCTTGATTTTGTTTTCCTCGAGTTTTCTTTGATTTTGGTTTGATTGCTTGTGTGTTTTTCTTTAGTTTGCTGATATGTCATTAGTGAAATACTTATTTGTGCTATTGTTTGACTCGATAGAATTTCCGGAGTGCGAAGCTTGCTATCTCGAGTCACTAGCGTTTGAAGACCATCAGCCAGGCAAGTTATTTGATCATGTTTTACAATACCTATGATTTTGTTGCATTAGAATTATTCCTCCCCACCATGCATGTAGTAGGAGAATTTTAAGTTATGTTCTTGAGTAGTATCATGAGGTAGGATGAACCCACTTCCCCTTGTTACCATTGCCCGGGATGATGTAGTTTATTTTGCTATGCTCATAGACGGGGTTGGATGAGTGTTTCATAGGGGGTGTGAGATTCAAGATGATGACAACCCCATGACTTCAAGCTCAAGATGGACTTCAAATTCACTACTAGGTGGAGGACGGTTGACGGGCACCCTGGAGGAACCAGCGGATGGCCAGGATGCATGGAGGAGCGCCATGACATCTTGCGGAAAGCTTCACCCAGCCACAAAGAGACGGATGGATACCCTTTGACCGGAAGCTTACCTGTGCAGCCGCAAGCCATTATGGGCTCTGGCTGGGTTGACCCTAGGCGTGACTCTGGACGGACGGTGCCAGCAGATGTAGAAGAACGGTAGGACATGGATGGGTACCGGCAGTGCTCAGAGAAACTCTACGAAAGACCCTGTTTCGTTCATCCTGTCTTCAAACACCAGGCAGTGCGAGGACATAAAGAAGGGAACGATTCTTGCGGGTAAAGTGCACAAGACTCTGCAGAGTAACAACCTAATCGATTAGCCGTGTCCCCGGTTACGGACAAATGAGCCTTTGGAAATTGGAGTATTTCGGAAATCTCAACACTGAACTAAATTAATTGAGGGGTTATTTAATATTTGGGAATGAGACATTGGTTGGCGGAACCATCTCAATAACAACCAACATTTTGTAGTAATTGCAAGCAAGTCCTTTGTTATAGGAAAAAAATTGGCTTTTTCGCAAAAACATAAAACTTAGAGCCCCACAGCCAAATTGCATATAGTGTTAGAAATTTTATTGTTGTTCTCTCTATGACTTGCCGGCATATTCAAAATGCTGACCTACACGGCTGCAACGTCTTATGTTGTAGAGGAGTTTTCCGACCAGGAGTGAGGCTACGATCTACGCTTGGCAATTGCCCTATGGAGTCGGATGGACTTGCTGTTCGTCTACGCTTCCGCGGCTTTGTTTAGTTTATTTCTCATGAATTGGCCTTCGGCCGAATTTATTCTATTGTAATAAAGACTCAATATGAGAATCGTGTAATAAATTCAGGTGTGATTGAACTTTGAATCTTTTCATCAATGTACTGTGTGTGCCAGCATGATCTTGGGATGGTACAGCTACACAGAGACTTGACCGATTTTGGGTCGGGTCGTTACAGAGATGGTATTCAGAGCACACGCTGACCGTAGGACGTAACCCCTAGGATCGGAAAGCCATAGGAAGAGACTATTTTATTTTATGTCCTTATCATTCTGTAATTCTCCCCTGTTCATTTCTGACTTCTCTCCGATTTCAACATTCTAGATGGTCGTCAAATTCATCCCAGTTCTGCTCCCGGAGTTTTGCCAGCCAGATGAGACAATGCTTTTCGGCAGGAGGCTGGTCCAAATCACCAAGGAATTGAAGATTGCTCTGCCGTCTATCACCGGGACCCCTATCATGGCATTTCCAGAAGACCGTCGTTATAGGATTAAGGTGCACATACCAGGGAGAACTTTTGGAAGCCTCTCAGCGCCCGTTGACTTCAAGTTCACTGCTCCCACTTGGATACTCGGGAGAGACATAGCAGTTCATAGTGCACTTGGACGCATCCAGGAGGAATACAGGACCGAGCTTGTTGGATCAGACCACACCATGATTTCTCGCAGGACTGCAGATGGAGAGATTATCCGCACCATAGATGACGACTCCGTCCGCTCATATGTCCAAGACTTGGAGGCTCACATCAGGGCTCTAGAGATTCAGATGCGCAGGAGCTTGAAGACGGTCCAAAAGTTGCATCTTCGTGAAATTGAACTAGAGGATGCAGCACGTGAAGCCCACTATGAGCATGAGGATGAAGTCAAGGATTTTATGGAAAGACTCGAGGACCGGAAGAAATATATTGCCACACTGGAGGAGAAGACGGATCTGGGAGAAGACCTTTTCCCGAGTGGAGATGATGGACCTCTCGTGAGCAATGACCAGGATTATGAAGAGAGCTCCACCGAAGGAAGCCGCAAGAGGAGATGCCGCACCAGAGGACGCAGGGATAATTGATGAAGACATTTAGTCGACCGCCATGTTATTTTTATTTTTTGTCGATCAGTTAGGCTGTTATTTTTGATTAGTCGTGAGATTTTGTAATCCGAGTTTGAACCTTGCTTGAGTTGAATGAATAAATGATTGGTGTGATTGTGTTTGTGCATTCATTTGGGTAGTGCTATTTTCTCATTAGACCCTTGTTCTATTCTAATTTCTCATCCACTCCATAACACCAGATGCCTCCGAGACGTGACCCCGGTTTCACTTTCCCGCCGGAGCTCACCCAGTTGATTCAACAGCAGAATGCCTTAATGCAAATGCTCATCCAAAACCAAGGCAACAACAACAACAACAATCCACCGCCACCACCCCCTGTCGATAACCTGACACGGTTCCTAAGGCTGAATCCGCCGGTGTTCTCTAGTAGCACCGAGCCGATTGTAGCTGATGATTGGCTCCGCAAGATCGGAAGGGATCTAACAACTGCTGGATGCACAGATGCTGAGAAGGTGCGTTTTGCCGCACATCAACTGAATGGACCTGCAGCCTCTTGGTGGGAAAACTACACCGCCACTTATCCGGTCGCCACCATGACATGGGATCAGTTCTAGCGGGCTTTCCGCACCGCGCATGTCTCAGCTGGAGCCATGAGTCTGAAGAAGCGTGAGTTCCGCAACTTACGCCAGGGGAATCGTACTGTGGGGCAGTATGTGGATGAGTTCAACAAGTTATCTCGATATGCCCCAGATGACGTGGCCACAGATGCCGCAAAACAGGAGAAGTTTCTTGAGGGACTCAATGATGAGCTGGGAATGCAGCTAATGGTGGCTACCTTCAACAACTACCAGGAGCTGGTAGACAAGGCCACTATACTTGAAGGCAAGCAGCAACAGATTGAAAGCCGCAAGCGGAAATACAACCAGGGAAAGTACAACTCTGGAGCTCAGCAGAAGCCCCGCTATACCCCATACTCGGGAGGATATAACCATCACACCCATGGAGGACACAATCATGGAGGACATAACCATGGAGGGAATGGGAACAATCGCAACCACGACAACAACCCCAAGTCAGGCAATGGAGGCAACGGCAACCAGCACCGTCCTGCTCCGACTCAGAAGGATCTGAGTCATATCAGCTGTTTCAAGTGCCAGAAGACAGGACACTACGCCACCGATTGTCCAGAGGCCAAGCAGAGGAATGGGAACGACAACGGCAATGGAAGCTCAGCAAAGAAGCCCAACCCTTTTCCTCATGCTCAGGTGAATCACATTGACGTGGAGGACGTCTATGATCAGCCAGAAACTGTGGTTGGTAAGTTTTTATTAAATTCACGTCCAGTATTGGTACTCTTTGATTCTGGTGCAACGCATTCATTCATATCAAGGGTAGTTGTGGAAAAATACGGGTTGCCCACTAGGACCCTTAGAACCCCGATCCAAGTCATTTCTCCAGGAGGAGAGATGATGGCAGGCTTAGGCTGTATTCAACCCTCAGCATCGGAAATCATGATTTTCCCGTAGACCTCATAGTCTTAGAATCCCAGGGATTGGACGTGATCCTAGGCATGGACTGGTTGACGAAGTTTGAAGGGAACATCGACTGTGCCCGCAAGACGATTTTGCTCACCACCCCGGAGTAGAAGAGGATCAAGTATGTATCCAGGCGCACACCGATAAAGAAGCGGGTGAATTCCCTCACGGGAGTGGTTCAGGAGGAAGTGCCTGTAGTGCAAGATTTTCCGGATGTATTTTCGGAAGAATTACCAGGAATGCCACCGGATAGAGAAATAGAATTTATGATCGAATTATTACCTAGAACAGCCCCAATATCCAAGAGACCTTATCGGATGCCCCCGAATGATTTGGAAGAGATCAAGCAGCAGATCAAGGAATTATTGGAGAAAGGATATATTCGCCCAAGTTCGTCACCTTGGGGGACCCCAGTTCTTTTGGTAGAGAAGAAGGATGGAACCCTGAGAATGGTTGTAGATTATCGTTCATTGAACGACGTGACCATCAAGAATAAGTACCCTCTATCGATGATTAATGATTTATTTGATCAGCTAGTCGGGGCCAAAGTATTTTCCAAGATCGATCTTCGATCAGGGTATCATCAGCTGAAGATTCGTGAACAGGATATACCCAAAACAGCCTTCACCACCAGGTATGGTTTATATGAGTATACCGTCATGTCATTCGGATTGACTAATGCCCCTGCATATTTCATGAGCATGGTGAACAAGGTATTTGTGGAATATCTGGACAAGTTTGTCGTGGTGTTCATCGATGACATCTTGGTTTTCTCCAAGAGCGAGGAAGAGCACAAGGAACATTTGCGTCTAGTCCTGGAGAAACTACGAGAACATCAGTTATATGCCAAGTTCAGCAAATGTGAATTTTGGTTGAAGGAAGTCGGATTCCTCGGACATGTTATTTCAGGAGAAGGAATAGCAGTTGACCCCACCAAGGTTGAATCGGTCACCAACTGGCAATCCCCCACCTCAGTCAAGGAGATCCGCAGTTTTCTCGGACTCGCAGGATACTATCGGAGATTTATTGAGAATTTATCCAAGATTGCTAAACCCATGACCGAGCTGTTGAAGAAGGAAACAAAGTACATTTGGACCGAGGATTGTGAAGCCAGTTTTCAGGAGTTGAAGAAACGTCTGGTTACAGCCCCAGTACTCATTTTGCCAGACATACACAAGGACTACCAGGTGTATTGTGACGCTTCTCGTCAAGGGCTCGGAGGAGTGCTCATGCAGGAAGGAAAAGTTGTAGCTTATACCTCCAGACAGCTACGACCTCATGAGATGAATTATGCCACGCACGATTTGGAGTTAGCAGCCGTAGTGCACGCACTCAAGACGTGGAGACATTTCCTTGTCGGAAATAGTTGTGATGTTTACATGGATCATAAGAGCTTGAAGTACATCTTCACGCAGAAGGAGTTGAACCTCAGAAAAGGAGATGGCTTGAATTGATCAAGGACTATGATATGAGATTGCATTACCACCCAGGGAAAGCAAATGTTGTAGCAGATGCCTTGAGCCGTAAAAGCCATGTGAACACCCTCATAGCTGGAGGATTACCTCAGAATTTAGCTGACAGTCTCAGAGATCTCCGATTGGAAATAGTACTAAGAGGATTTGTCGCCACCTTGGATATTTAGTCCACTCTGACCGAAAAGATCCATGAGGCCCAGAAGACGGACAAGGAAATTGCAGAGATAAAGGAAAAGATGAGTAACGGAAAGGCTAAAGGTTTCCGTGAGGATGAACACAGAACTTTATGGTTTGAGGATCGCATATATGTGCCCAATGACCCAGAGGTCAGGAAGTTAATTCTTCAGGAGGCCCATGATTCACCGTACTCGATTCACCCAGGCAACACCAAAATGTATCTGGATTTGAAGGAAAGTTTCTGGTGGACAGATATGAAGAAGGATATTGCCGAGTATGTAGCAGTATGCGATGTTTGTCAGTGAGTAAAGGCTGAGCATCAGAAGCCGGCAGGGTTACTTCAACCACTGCCGATTCCCGAGTGGAAATGGGAAAAACTTGGAATGGATTTTATCGCAGGATTACCCAGGACCCGTTCAGGTTATGATTCCATCTGGGTAGTGGTTGATTGCTTGACCAAGGTAGCTCATTTCATTCCCGTAAAGACTACATATACCAGCTCTAAGTTAGCCAAGATATACATGACCAGGATCGTATGTCTGCAAGGAGTTCCGAGGAGTATCGTGTCAGATAGAGGAACACAATTTACCTCAAAGTTTTGGAATCAGTTGCATGAAACTTTGGGTACGAAGCTGGAGTTCAGTACAGCTTTTCATCCGCAGATAGATGGACAGACCGAGAGAGTCAACCAGACTCTGGAGGACATGTTGAGAGCCTATGCGCTAGACTATGGGTCTAGCTGGGATGACAATTTGCCATACGCAGAGTTCTCATACAACAACAACTATCAGACCAGTTTGAAGATGGCCCCTTTCGAAGCTCTATACGGAAGGAGGTGCAGAACACCATTGCTGTGGGATGGTGTTGGAGACCGAAAGCTTTTTGGTCCCGATCTTATCAGAGACTCCGAAGAGAAGGTCAAACTGATTCGAGATAGACTCAAGATAGCCTAGTCAAGACAGAAGAGTTATGCCGACAGTAAACGCAAGGAGGTAACGTATGAAGTTGGAGACCGAGCCTATCTCCGTGTGTCCCCACTTCGTGGAATCAAGAGATTCGGTGTTAAAGGAAAGTTAGCACCCCGTTTCATAGGCCCCTACAAAATCCTCGAACGCAGAGGAGAAGTTGCATACAAGCTGGAATTGCCAGAAGGTTCATAATGTCTTCCATGTTTCCCAGCTGAAGAAATGCCATGCTGAGATGGCCGATATTCCTTTGAGAGACACAATGCCCCTAGAGGCCATACAGCTCGACAGTGATCTGACTTATGAGGAGAAACCCGTCAGGATTCTCGAGACTGCGAATAGAGTTACCCGCAGCAAGACCATCAAGTTTTGCAAGGTTTTGTGGAGTCATCATTCCGAGGAGGAAGCCACCTGGGAGCGAGAAGAAGATCTCCGCCGAGACCACCCGCACCTATTTGCTAGCCAACCCGAATCTTGAGGGCGAGATTCATCTTAAGGTGGGTAGGTTTGTAACATCCCAAATTTTCAATTTGGAATGTTTTACAATTATTAGTTAAGCATCTATGCATTTTGTTTGAATTGAGTGGCATTTGGAAATTTTCAGAGGCTTTTGAATTTTTTTATTGAATTTGGATTCAGCTTGGCATTTAAAAATCTACCTCAATATCCCTGACAAATACTTGAGAAAAAGTATGAGAGGAGCTAACATGACACTCCAAAAATGTCAGAAGAGAATATTGCCAAAAGGTTTGAATTCAAATTTGAATTTTATTTAGAGTTTGCAGAAAATGTTTTTTTAGTTTCTGTTTTGCCTCTTTAAAAATGTCCACACTATAGGATTAATTCCCCTGAGATTTTTGATATATATATGTCCTATATAAAAATATTATAGGTTTACCTATAATTAGTTTTCTCTCTCTGTGGTATTTCAAAAAAAGGGTCCAAGGCGCCAGCCAGGCCAACCGGCCCAGCAGCGCTGAGCCGCAGCCCACCAGCAACCGAGCCGGCCTGCCCCAGCGCGGCGCACGCCCGAACCCCTCTCCCCTCGGTCGCCCGCTCGCTCTCCTCTCTCCCTCTCCCACTAACCCGCGGGGCCCGCCCTCATCCCCACCCCTTCTCTTTCCCCTCGCCCACGCTATGCCGCGCCAGAGCGCGTTCGACGTCGCCGCCGCGTCCGAATTCAACTCGCCAAACGCATCTCGCTGCTGCCGCCGCAGTTCGCCGCCCGTTCCGACTCCGGTGAGCTCTCCCTCGATCCCAATTTTCACCCACGTACTTCCGTCGCCGTTGCCCATTTTTTTGACATGTTCTGCGGCCCTCTTATCCACAGCAGAGACGACCCCGAGCTCGTCCGCCACCCGTCGGAGCTGCAGAGCACCGGGCTTTGTTTCGCCTCGCACTCGACGTCTGCGCCGTCCCCGAGCTCCAACAACTCCGCCCCCGACTTCCCCAAGCTCCGCCGCATCCGCCTGACGTCTTCGCCACCCTCGCCGACCGCCGGAGACCCCGCCCCGCTCGACGCCGACCTCCGCCACCCTCTGTCACCGTCGACCTCCGCCGTAGTAAGCCGCCACCTCCCCTCGCCATTCGATCTGAAACCTAGGGCCTAGATTAGATTCCGAAGGGGTATGGTTTTATTTCATATAGGTCGGTTTTAGTTACGGGTTAGATCGGTTTAGGTGGTTTTATTTTGGTTTGTTACCTGGTTTAGTTAAATCGAACCGGTCGGTTTTCTGCTATTAAGCGCGTGCACGGTTTAGTTTATACAACGCCCGAGCATTGTTTAGTTTCCGGATCGCTCACTGTTTCGGCCCGTTAGCGCCTAGGTGTTTTATTTTATTTGTTCGTTTCTGTTTTTAACAGAATAGTTCCAGTTTTGTAAAATGTATATCTTTTAAGTTATTTAATATTTTTAGTTGATCCTTTTTGCTCTAGTTTGCAAATTTCCTATAGTTGCTGTAGAAATTAGATTCGGCCATGTTTAGGTTTTTAAAAAATTGTTTTATATTAGTTTTATTCAGATTAGTTTTTCTGCTATAAATTGAGTTAAGATTATTTTTTTAGTGATTCTTTTTGTCACTGCTTTGTTTTGACTTTGTCTAGCAGTAGGAATTTATTTGGGCATTTTTAGTCTTTATTAAAAATAGTTTTTATGTGAAAACAAGCTTTTCTAGTTTATTTTAGCTTGCTGTTAGTTTCTGCTGTTCTAGTTATTTTTAAATTTTATTTTTCCTATGTTATAATTTATTTTAGATTAGTTTCTGTAGTTACAGAGAGTGAACATTTATTTACAGCAAAATAAAAGTTTTATTTTATTTTCTTAATAGTTTTGTTTTAGGTATAACAGGAGTTCTATAATAGATATTGGTTTGAATCTTTTTGCACCTAATTTGTATGTTGTTTTCCTCTATGTTAGTTAGTAAAACCATTTTTTGGATCTGTAAAGAAAAGATGTGATGGAAACCTTGATTTTGTTTTCCTCGAGTTTTCTTTGATTTTGGTTTGATTGCTTGTGTGTTTTTCTTTAGTTTGCTGATATGTCATTAGTGAAATACTTATTTGTGCTATTGTTTGACTCGATAGAATTTCCGGAGTGCGAAGCTTGCTATCTCGAGTCACTAGCGTTTGAAGACCATCAGCCAGGCAAGTTATTTGATCATGTTTTACAATACCTATGATTTTGTTGCATTAGAATTATTCCTCCCCACCATGCATGTAGTAGGAGAATTTTAAGTTATGTTCTTGAGTAGTATCATGAGGTAGGATGAACCCACTTCCCCTTGTTACCATTGCCCGGGACGATGTAGTTTATTTTGCTATGCTCGTAGACGGGGTTTGATGAGTGTTTCATAGGGAGATGTGAGAGTCAAGATGATGACAACCCCATGACTTCAAGCTCAAGATGGACTTCAAATTCACTACTAGGTGGAGGACGGTTGACGGGCACCCTGGAGGAACCAGCGGATGGCCGGGATGCATGGAGGAGCGCCATGACATCTTGCGGAAAGCTTCATCCAGCCACGAAGAGACGGATGGATACCCTTTGACCGGAAGCTTACCTGTGCAGCCGCAAGCCATTATGGGCTCTGGCTGGGTTGACCCTAGGCGTGACTCTGGACGGACGGTGCCAGCAGATGTAGAAGAACGGTACGACATGGATGGGTACCGGCAGTGCTCAGAGAAACTCTACGGAAGACCTTGTTTCGTTCATCCCGTCTTCAAACACCAGGCAGTGCGAGGACATAAAGGAGGGAATGATTCTTGCGGGTAAAGTGCACAAGACTCTGCAGAGTAACAACCTAATCGATTAGTCGTGTCCCCGGTTACAGACAGATGAGCCTCTGGAAATTGGAGTATTTCGAAAATCTCAACACCGAACTAAATTAATTGAGGGGTTATTTAATAATTGGGAATGAGACATTGGTTGGCGGAACCATCTCAATAACAACCAACATTTTGTAGTAATTGCAAGCAAGTCCTTTGTTATAGGAAAAAATGGCTTTTTCGCAAAAACATAAAACTTAGAGCCCCACAGCCAAATTGCATATAGTGTTAGAAATTTTATTGTTGTTCTCTCTATGACTTGCCGGCATATTCAAAATGCTGACCTACACGGCTGCAACGTCTTATGTTGTAGAGGAGTTTTCCGACCAGGAGTGAGGCTACGATCTACGCTTGGCGATTGCCCTATGGAGTCGGATGGACTCGCTGTTCGTCTACGCTTCCGCAGCTTTGTTTAGTTTATTTCTCATGAGTTGGCCTTCGGCCGAATTTATTCTATTGTAATAAAGACTCGATATGAGAATCGTGTAATAAATTCAGGTGTGATTGAACTTTGAATCTTTTCATCAATGTACTCTGTGTGCCAGCATGATCTTGGGATGGTATAGCTACACAGAGACTTGACCGATTTTGGGTCGGGTCGTTTCATACTTAGTGCAAATGAAGGCTAGCAAAAGATTGAGAAGCATCCAACCAAGAAACAAAAAATCTCATAAGCGAGCGTTAAGCATAACTAACACCGAATAATGCACCATAAGTAGGATGTAATTTTGTTGCATAACTATTGACTTTCGTGCTTGCATATCACAAACCTTAACACCAATATTCTTACTAAAGCATAATTAATCATCAGCATGACTCACATATTATATCAACATATCACAAAACTATTATAAGGAATCAAGTTTATTTTGTCCAATGATCTTCATGAAAGTTTTTATTATATCCTCCTTTGATATCTATCACTTTGGGACTAATTTCATATGTTGCTTTTAATAGCTCAAACAAGTCTAAATCAAGAACATGAGCATCATATTTCTTTCTCTCAAATTAATCTAAGTGAAGCATGCGAGAATTTTTCCAAAAATACTAAAGCACACCATGCTCAAAAAAGATATAAGTGAAGCACTAGAGCAATTCCGTAGCTCAAGAAGATTTAAGTGAAGCATAAAGAGCAATTCTAACAAGTCATGGCATAATTTTGGCTCTCTCTCAAATAGGTGTGTCCAGAAAGGATTCATGACTAAAAATAAAAAGCAAAACAATCAAAGACTCATATCATACAAGACGCTCCAAGCAAAACTCATGATATGTGACGAATAAAAATATAGCTCCAAGTAAAATACCGATGTTCGTTAGAAGAAAGATCCCAAGCTTAGGCTCTTATTACCCCTTATTCCTTCATCCATCGTAATATCATCCAAAACTTGAAAACTTCAATCACACAAAACTCAACAAAACCTTCGTGAGATCCGTTAGTATAAGAAAGAAAATCACTACTTTAAGTATTGTTGCCAACCCATTGATATTATATTTTTGCATTATAGCTACTATATCCCAACATTTCTATAGGAAAAATTCTTCAAAGGAAACCATAGAATCATGAAAACAAGCACACAACACAAAGAAAACAGAATCTGTCAAAAACAGAACAGTCTGTAGCAATCCGGATATTTCGAATACTTCTGTAACTCCCAAACTTCTGAAAAATTAGGACAGTGCGAGAAATTTATATTTTAATCTTCTGCCAAAAGAAGCGGTATTTTATCGCACTTCTGTTAAAAATGAAAATTATTTTCCTGGGCGCAGTTTCTGTTTTTCAGCAAGATCAATTCAACTTTCACCCAACATGATCCCAAAGGCTTTCCTTCACAAAAACACTGATTAAAACACAAAAAACACAATCATAACAAAAGCATAATTGTGCAAACACTCAAGAACAGAAATAAAAAGACAAAAAATAAATTTTATTCATTGGGTTGCCTCCCAACAAGCGCTATCGTTTTACGCCCCTAGCTAGGCATAAGATTTCAATGATGCTCATGTGAAAGATAGTAATTGAAACACGAAGATATCATCATGTAGCATGTGAAACCACATTTAAATCTAACATACTTCCTATGCATAGGCATTTTATAATCAAACAAATTATCAAAACAAGAAAAGACTAGCATATGCAAGGAAGAAGAATAAAACATAGGCAATCTCAACAAGAAGAGAGGTAATTTAGTAGCATGAAAATTTCTACAACCATATTTCCCTCTCTCATAATAATTATATGTGGGATTTTATTCAAATTCAGCAATATAGCTATCACAAAACATATTCTCTATATGATCCACATGCATGCAACGTTGATACTCTTCCAAAATAGT
Source organism: Triticum urartu (assembly GCF_056163025.1). Taxonomy (NCBI): domain Eukaryota; kingdom Viridiplantae; phylum Streptophyta; class Magnoliopsida; order Poales; family Poaceae; genus Triticum; species Triticum urartu. Next base: position 378,272,724 of record NC_141876.1, on the reverse strand, counting down.
GGGTTTATCATCAAATAAAGTCATGACCGCTCCAAGCCCACTTTCATCAAAAATTTCATAAGATTGAACACTCTCCAAATATGTGGGATTATTTTTACCTAAAGTTGACTCTCCTCCAAATCCATTTTTAATATTATCACAAGCATATTTATCATGAGGTTTAAATAAATTTTTAAGATCATAAGAATCATTATCACCCCAATCATGATCATTGCAATAAGTAGCGGACATAGCAATATTAGCATCCCCAAGCTTGGGGTTTTGCATATTATTAGCACAATTGACATTAATAGAATTTATAGTAACATCATTGCAATAATGATTTTCATCTAAGGAGCTATCATGAATCACTTTATAAATTCCTTCTTTTAATACTTTATCACAATTTTCAGATTCATGAATCTCAAGCAAAAGTTCCTAAAGATAATCTAGTGAACTAAATTCACTAGGAGTGGGTTCATCATAATAGGATCTCTTGAAAAGATTAGCAAGTGTATGAGGATCCATATCAATTGATTTTTAGTAAGAGAAGATGCAAGCAAACAGAAGACACATGGTAACACACGCAAACATGAGATCTGACGAGAAAACGGTGAACGAAAAAGAGGGTAAATAGAAATGGCTATTTTTTGTGAAGTGGGGGGGGAGAGGAAAATGAGAGGCAAATGGTAAATAATGTGAATTGCAAGGAGATGAGATGTGTGATTAGGAACCTGGTAGATGATTGTGATGTCTCCCCGGCAACGGCGCCAGAAATTCCTTTTGATGTGGCTTGAACTATGTCGGTATTTCCCCACAGAGGAAGGGAGGATGCAGCACAGCTCCGGTAGGTATTTCCCTCAGTGATGAGACCAATGTTATCGAACCAGTAGGAGAACCACGTAAACAGCCCCTGCACACAAAGAACAAATACTTGCAACCCGACGTAAGAGAGGGGTTTTTGATCCCTCGCGGGTAAAAGGATAGGTAAAACTGTAGTAGATTGGATAAATAGATCTCCCAGGAATGCGAGATAAAATAAATAAATAAAAATTGCAGCAAGGTATTTTTGTATTTTTGGATTAATAAATCTGAAAATAAAAGAAAATCAAAATAGATCACGAACGCAAATATAATAAAGAAGAGACCCCGGGGCCGTAGATTTCAGTAGTGGCGTCTCTCGAGAAAAATAGCATACGGTGGGTAAACAAATTACTGTTGGGCAGTTGATAGAACTTCAAATAATCATGACGATATCCAGGCAATGATCATTATATTGGCATCATGTCCAAGATTAATAGACTGACTCCTGCCTGCATCTACTACCTATTTCTCCACACATCCACTGCTATCGAGCATGCATCTAGTGTATTAAGTTCAGGAGAAACAGAGTAATGCAATAAGAATGATGACATGATGTAGACAATATCTCTTTACGTAGAATTAGACCCCATCTTGTTATCCTTAATGGCAACACTACATACATGTCGTTTCCCCTTCTGTCACTGGGATCAAGCACCGTAAGATCGAACCCATCACAAAGCACCTCTCCCATGGCAAGAAAAATCGATCTAGTTGCCTAACTAAACCAAAGATTCGAAGAAGAAATACAAGTCTATAAGTAATCATGCATATAAGAGATCAAAAGAATCAAATAACTTTCGTGGATAAAAACATAGATCTGATCATAAACTCAAACTTCATCGAATCCCAACAAACACATCGCAAAAGGAGTTACATCAAATAGATCTCCAAGATACCATTGTATTGAGAATCAAAAGAGACAGAGGAAGCCATCTAGCTACTAACTACGGACCTGTAGGTCTACAATGAACTACTCACGCATCATTGGAGGGGCACCAATGAGGATGATGAACCCCTCCGTGATGGTGTCTAAATTGGATATGGTGGTTCTGGAACTTGCGGCAGCTGGAATTGATTTTCGTCAACTCCCCGAGGGTTTCTTGAATATTGGGGTAGTTATAGAGCAAATAGGCAGTGCGGGAGGCCACTGAGGTTGGCACAACCCACCTGGTTGCGCCTGGGGGCCCAGGCGCACCCTGGTGGGTTGTGCTCCCCTCGGGGCACCCTCTAGGTTCTTCTCTGGCCCATCTGGTGTCTTCTGGTCCAAAAAAATCCACAAAAAGTTTCGCTACATTTGGACTCCGTTTGATATTTATTTTCTGCGATGTAAAAACAAGCAAAAAACAGCAACTGGCACTTGGCACTATGTCAATAGGTTAGTCCCCAGAAATGATATAAAATGATTGTAAAACATCCAAGAATGGCTATATAACAGCATGGAACAATAAAAAATTGTAGATACGTTGGAGACGTATCAATAATGTAGTGTAGTTGTAGACCATGATTTTAGATAGTGTAATTTTATTGTATTTCTAGTAGTGTACTTGTGGTGAAAGAATGCATAGTGTAGTTGTAGACTATTGTATTTCTCGTTAATATGACATTTTTTTACTAACTTGTTTATATATATATATATATATGCATCATCACACTTGCCACCGAAGTTTCGTGGTGTACGACAGAAGGGAAATAAGTACTATGCCACCATTAGTAAGGACAATGTCATCCATGAACTTCGCCATTGGGACACCCCGGAGTTAGCGGCACATGCTTGTGATGCCATGGCAGGAGAGTTCTTTCAGGAAGGGGCGAATTGGAACTTCCCTGAGTATTGTGAGTTCGCGATGTTCCTCATGCCTAAGGACATGAGGATATGCACTAGGGTTGAGGAGAAGGAGAGCAAAGAGGTTGAGATGCAGTTCTTCGACCCATTGGTGAGCGAGCTTGTGAGAGATGGCAAACTCGTGCAGGCCAACAAGATGATGTTACTTCAGTATTTAGCCAGGAAGAGCGCAGAGGAGGATCCCACAGACTAGGATGCCTTGGAGCGTGAGGAGGAGGGTCAGCAAGGGTGTCGTCATAGGTCGACTAGGCACAACCACGAGACCGGTCCCTCTGGCCACTAGCTTAGCGCTCCCTACCTATTTCATATGAACTGTTTAACTTTATGCATGTTTTATGTTTGAATTACGCATGGTTTGTAAAACTATTTTATTACATGTACATATGTGTTGATAACTAGTGGGCGGATAGCACTGGTTTCGTACTAACTGCTTATTATGTTCCATTATATTTATGTACATCTTAATTATGTATGCTTATTTTTCACAACTTCATGCACGAAAGCAGTAAATGGATGCCCCATGTGAGACCTGTGGTTCGGTGAGATGCCAAAGGGATAATAAGTTCTTCATAGATCTATCGAATGACTTCCTGACTATGACGGTATGTTTTAGTTGAACATGTTTTGATTGAGTTTCATTCATGGCAAGGCAATTGTGTAACTAGCTTGTTACTTCTTTATTTCAATTTGGCCCAGGTCATCCCTTGCGGGGCAAGGTGTGACTTCTTGGAGAAGTTTAAAGTTCCAGTTGATGTCACCATCACATTCGAGTGCACCCTCATGAAGATGCTGATGACCCAAATATTCAATTGTCTTGTCTCCAACAATGCAAACCGCACTTGCATTGGTTGCCCTGGTTGGAAAGCCCTTGCAGATGCTTACGATATGGAAGCTGGGGAGAGAGCCACGTTCTACCTCGACTACGATCGTGAAGAGATCATGGTCTACTACAAGCCTGCTGACAGCGATGATGGTGGACTTTCCCCGGACTATGACCCTGACTCCGCCCACCGAAAAGTCGTAGTTAGCTAGTTGGCATGCATGGAAGATATACATCATGTTATTATCACCTCTGTTTATTTGAACTTGTGCATTCATATGTGTGTTACTTTGCCTACTTTGTTGAATTATATCAATAAGTGCATTGTTGAACTTAAATGCTATCATTGGGACTATTATATATAGTTGATTTAGTGATTGTTCTGATACTGGATTGTGCTATCATTGTGGATGAAATCGCTGGTGTACGGCTTTTATTTCAAATTTGAGAATCAAAATTCTGGCATTGAGAAAAATGGAACGTCACGCCATTATCGTTCAAAATACTGATGACGTAGGTGCCAACGCGAGTGCTAATTTTTAGCAGTGGCGCCATATTGGTGGCGTCGGGTGTCCATGCCACCTAGGCTGTTTTTGGCATGCTATAGCTAGGCTTTTCTCCACTAGCGATGGATTGATCATCATGAGAAAGCCGAGCATAAAAATTCTGAATGATAATATGTATTGAGAGCACATGATTGGGGCATGAATATAACATTGACTTAAGCCTTCCCAATCTAGAGCGATACTTTCTCCTCTACGAGGCCAAAACTTATATATATATATATATAATTCTGATCATGATGAACTAGATGCATATGATAATTTTTTGGTGAAATTCCAATTTCAATCGATTCCAATTCCAAGATCCATTATCATCGCATAGCCTATACCATGTCAATACTTTTCCCTTCAAAGATAAAGGTAAAACCTTCTTCTTAGCTTCATCTTCGGGTAAACCCGCTAGCTTAAATAACCCAAAATTTTCATCCACATATATCAAGTGCATATCAGGATGTTCGGTTCCATCTCCTGCATAAGGATTAGCTAGCAGTTGTTCTATCATACCCGAAGGAATTGCATAACCATATTGTCAGTAGGGGCAGTAGGTTGAGGGGCAACTAATTGTGGTTCCAATCGAGCTGAAGATACCCCGAAGAAACCCCTTAAAGGATTGTTCTCCATAGTAACAAGTGACAATAAATTTCAGCACGTAGTAATAATTTTTTCTTACAGATTTCCACTTACCAAGAGCGCTTGACTCCCCGGCAACGGTGCCAGAAAAGAGCCTTGATGACCCACAAGTATAGGGATCAATCGCAGTCCTTTCGTTAAGTAAGAGTGTTAAACCCGACGAGGAGCAAAAGGAATGACAAGTTGTTTTCAGCAAGGTATTCTCCGCAAGCACTGAAATTATAAGTAACGAGTAGTTTGATAGCAAGATAATTTGTAATGAGCAAGTAACGGTAACGGTAAAAAAAGTGCAGCAAGGTAGCCCAATCCTTTTGAGGCAAAGGACAGGCCAAAACGGTCTCTTATGATAAGCAAAACGTTCTTGAGGGTACATGGGAATTTCATCTAGTCACTGTCATCATGTTCGTTTGATTGGTGTTCGCTACTTTGATAATTTGATAAGTGGGGGGACCGGTGCTTAGGCCAAAATGACCGGTGCTTCTGTCACTCTCGCAACCCATCATATAATAACTACTCCATAATGCATTCCCTTAGGATCTAATAAGGTGAAGTGCCATGTAGTCGACGTTCACATGATACCACTAAGGGAATAACAGCATACATACCATCAAAATACCAAACACATATCAAGTTCACATGATTACTTGCAACAAGATTTCTCCCGTGACCTCCAGAACAAAAGTAACTACTCACAAATGATATTCATGCTCAAGATCAACGGGGTATTAAATAGCATAATGGATCTGAACATATAATCTTCCACCAAATAAACCATATAGTAATCAACTACAAGATGTAATCAACACTACTAGTCACCCACATGCACCATCTAAGGTTCCGGTACAAAGATTGAACACAAGAGATGAACTAGGGATTGAGAGGAGCTGGTGTTGTTGAATATGTTGATGGAGATTGCCCACCCCAAGATGGGAGAGTTGTTGGTCATGATGATGATGATTTCCCCCTCTGGGAGGGAAGTTTCCCCGACAAAATCGCTCCACCGGAGGGCAAAAGTGCTCCTTCCCATGTTCCGCCTCGAGACGGCGGCGCTTCATTCCGAAAGTCTTCTCTACATTTTTTCTAGGCCAAAATGACTTATATACCAGAAGAGTGGCACCGGAGGTGGGCCGAGGAGGGCTCAACCCAACAGGGCACTCATGGGGGCCCTAGCGCGCCCAGGTGGGTTGTGCCCACCTGGTGGGCCCCCTCTGGTAGTTTTTTTCTCAAATAATTCTTATATATTCCATAAAAAATGTCCGTGAAGTTTCAGCTCATTTGGAGTTGTGTGGAATAGGTGGCCTGACGTAGCTTTCTCAGGTCCCAAATTCCAGCTGCCGGTATTCTCCCTCTTTGTGTGAACATTGCATATTATGAGAGAAAAGGCATTAGAATTACTCCAAAAAGCATTATTATGCATAAAAACATTATAAATAACAATAGGTAATCATGATGCAAAATCGACATATCAGGCAGCGGCGGAGCATCACTTGAATCACGTTGGTCAGCTTGGTGCCCGCATTTTTCATGCTGACAATGCGCTTCTGCACCAGCTCCACCTCAGCGGGTGACACCCAGTCAAGGCCCTTCTTGGTCCACGAGGTTAGCCTCGCCAGGGGTCCGGATTTAAATTTCGGGACTGCCCCCCAGGCAGCATCACATGGCTCCGTGATGTAAAACCACTCTTCTGCCAAACATTGGCAGTGTATATGAATATGCCCTCCGGCCACTCGACTCGGGGGAGCTTGCTGACCACCACTCCCCCGTAGTCCGCGTGGTGGCCCTCGACGATCGCCTGTTTGACATTCAAGATCTTCAGTCATAGGCCGAAGTGTGGATGGACACGAAGAAAGGCCTCGCGGATGATTATGAAGGACGAGATGTGAAGGAAGGAGTTTGGGGCCAGATCGTGAAAGTCCAGCCCATAAAAGAACATTAACCCCCTAACGAAGGGGTGGAGCGGGAAGCCCAGCCCCGGAATCAAATGGGGGACGAACACCGCCCTCTCGCTTGATTGGGGCATCGAGATAGCCTGGCCATCCTCCAGAGCTCGGTGAGCAACGTTGGTCGGAAGGTAGCAGGAGCGCTTCAAATCTTTGATACCCTTGTTGGTGATGATGGAGGCCTTCCACTTGCCTAACACGCCAGATCCGTCCATGGCCAATTTGAGGGGAAAGCTGGTGGGGATTTCTTGAGAAAGATGGGACGGGGTGTTGGAGCTCGATAGATTGGGAAGGCAACGGTGAGAGGAAGGTGAAAGCATGCAGAGATAGCTGTGGTTGTTTCTCTTTTATAGGCTATCATAATACCAAAGGTCCATTTACTACACCGCATACCTCGCCACTTCCCGATATAATCATGGTGTTACGCGTGAGTGGGGTAACCCAAATTCATCGAACATATCCCTTAAAGGGCGAGAACGATCTCCACCCCGATGGGATGTGCCAATGGGGCGCTACCTCGAACTGCGAATCGAGTTTTCACAACGATTCGATGTTTATGACCGGGTGTGACCCTTCACCGAAAGTTGTCAGGCAAAGGCACTATTGACATTTTTGGGCGGTTAGCCTTCGAGGCTAAGCAACATCTGTAGTTTGGATTTCGAGCATTACCTGGTTAACACATGGCCAAACTCAAGCTCAGTAGCTCTTGGAACATGATTAAAGGAGATTGTGCCGAACATGAAGAAGGAGAGGAACTCACCCTACAAGCCGGAGAGATCTGGTACATCAAGATCTCCAGACGCAATTAAGCACCAGTGTTGGAGTCCAGTTTGGGAGCTACTAAGGGAGTCCTGGATTAGGGGGTGTCGGTGTCAAAACCGGCGGATCTCGGGTAGGGGGTCCCGAACTGTGCGTCTAAGGTGGATGGTAATAGGAGACAAGGGACATGATGTTTACCCAGGTTCGGGCCCTCTCTATGGAGGTAATACCCTACGTCCTGCTTGACTGTTATTGATGAGTATGAGTATTACAAGAGTTGATCTACCTCGAGATCGTAATGGCTAAACCCTAGAGGTCTAGCTTGTATGGCTATGATAATGAATCTCTCCCCTCCGGACTAAGTCCTCCGGTTTATATAAGCACAGGGAGGATCTAGGGTTACACATGGTCGGTTTCAAATAAAGGAATCAACGCCAAGGAGGGTCCCATCCGGACACAGGTGCAGTCTCCGGTCTTCGTATCTTCATAGCTCATCAGTCCGGCCCATGGCTAACAGGACGGACGCCCGAGGACCCCTTAGTCCAGGACTCCCTTAGTAGCCCCTGAACCTGGCTTCAATGATAGGGTATCCCGCGCGTAGATCTGTCTTCAGCATTGCAAGGCGGGTTCCTCCTTCCGAACTCCAAAACAGTCTTCGGACGTACCGATGTGTCCGGACCTGTAACTCACACCACAAACAACCATGGAGAGAATATAATTTTTCATGAATCTAGTTTGCTGACAACTTTTTACAACATGACATCACGTCTGCTAGGTCACTATATCGAACCGTTTTGTCTGCCATCCCGTGTTTCGAGATGCGATTTCCATTGGCACGTCTTGTCAAAGCAGAGATCGTGTCCCCTTATTATGGGATTCTCATCAATACGGGCGTCGATAACCCAACCGTGTCGTTTACACAACCCTTGGGAATAGGCGAGTAGGGAGGCGTTCGACATTCGCGGTCTTTGTAAGGGAATAAGGATTCATTCTCACTCACCCCTGCCTCCTCCTTCCTCTGCCCATCTACTCTTGAGCTCCAACGCCCAAGCCCTAGCTTCCCCCGCCGGAGAAAACACTCGAACCATGTCCGAATCTGGAGCTGGTGGCAAGTGGATGGCTTCCTCTACTAAGAAGAAAGACATCAAGGAGCTTCGAGAGGCAGGATACCTGGCCAAGGAGATCGTTCATCGTCTCCCGGCCGAAGGACAGATACCCCATAGCCCCATGAGAGGGTTGTGTTTCTCACACATTTCGTTCGCGGGCTGGGATTCCCTCTCCACCCATTTGTCCGCGGACTGATGTTTTACTATGGGCTGGACGTCCACGATCTAGCCCCCAACTTTATCCTCAACATCTTGGAATTTATAGTTGTTTGTGAGGCCTTTCTCCGTATCCCGCCTCACTTCGGCCTATGGTTGAAGACTTTCAATGTAAAGCCGAAGGTGGTGAGAGGCCAACAGGCAGAGTGCGGAGGCGCCATGGTGGGCAAGATGCCCAACGTTACATGGCCAGAAGGCTCCTTTGTGGAGACGGTGAAGGGGTGGCAGTCGAGGTGGTTCTACATCACCGAGCCGCGCGACACCAACTGGGCGGCGGCCCCCGAATTTCGATTCGGAGCTCCGCTGCGGCTTACCTCCTGGCAAGAGAAGGGCCTCGCCCGGGGCTCTTCGAGCGAGCTGACCGGGCTCCAGACGTGCGTTCAGAACATGATAACCAGGAGGATCAAACTCGTCAACGTGATCCAGGTTATGCTCATTCGCCGGATCCTTCGGTGCCAACGCCGGACTTGCTATTTGTGGGAGTTCGATCCGGCCAAGCACCATACGCTACTAGAGCTCTTCGGCACAACGCACGAAGATATCTGGAAAGTGCTCTTCAAGGCCGACGGGACACCACCGCCCACGACCGAAGATCATGGGCTCAGCTTAAAACGTCAGGCCAATTCGGTAAGTTCTTTCATGTATTCAAGGTATAGCCTTTACTAGCATATTTTGAGAAGGAGCCTAAGCCTTCCTATCAATTTGTAGGCCTGGATCGACATAGCGGGGTGGATTAATTGTCCAGCTCCACTACCCGAAGATGAGGAGACTCCACTCCTTACGAAGATGCTATTTCCGGCACCTTATGATGTACCGGAGAAGAAGGCCAAAGGGAGCAGGAGTGGCCTTCGCCGAAAGGATACTTCAGACATGTCATCCGAAGACGAGACTGACTCTTTGGCCGCCGAAGACGACGGCGAGGAGGAGGAAGAAGGCGGCTTCCCCCCGGAGGGGGAAAATAAGAATAGAGAGGCCTCCATGAATCTGGAGGCGAAGGCGCCCAAGAGGAGGAAGGGCTATCCGCATGGGATGTCGAAAGCAGTCCGGAGCGAATTCCCCGGACAAAGCCTCGGGCTGCCTCGTAAGTACCAAAACCCTATGCACCTCCCAATACCTGGACTTCCACTTTATAATATTAATATGTTTAAACTATGCCATTACAGTCTGGCCCGCGACGGCTCCCCGCGATTCTCGACAGAGGGTTCACTAGACTCAAAGGAGACGGCTAGCATGTCTCCGCTGCCCGCTCACTCTGCCTTACCCAAGGGTGATGACGAGGTGGCATCCCAAAGGACCTTCCCAGACTAGGGGAGATTCCAGAAAGCGTTAAGGTGGCGCCCCAGGATGACTCCTCGGCTGCCAGACACATGGGGAAAAATGCCCCCATGGGGATTGGCAATGGGGGCCAAGTTCCCTTCGGCCCTCAGCCGGATACCATTCTGGAGACCTACACGACTCTGGAGTCTAGCGAACGGCCTTCCCCGAAAGGAGGAGGTGCGCCTGTTCCACCGGTGACCTCTATCCATCCAGAGGCACCGGATAATCTGCCGGAAGCGCTGCGAGGCGCCTCCATTGTGGATGAGCACCGTGTCCTGATGGGTACGGTGATCGAAAAGGTTCAGTCCACCAAAAGCGGACTGACCGAGGCCTGCGCTAGCCTTTTAACAGGCTTTGAGGTAACAATTGTAGAAAAAATATCACAATGTGGACAGCAGCCCCTGATGCTCTGTTCGGTGTCCGAAAAGGAAAAGCCAAACAGTCGATCAAAATAATTTTCCCAGGAGTATAACATAAGATGTCTATGTGAATAAGTAGGCGTCGCTGCTGGATGCTGCCGCTCATACTGTGAAGGTCTCTGGACTGAAGCAAAACCTGAAGCGGACCGAGAAAGAGCTCGTGAAGAAGCAGCTGGAGGACAGCAAAGGTATGTAGTAACCTGCGTGTATATTTAGGAAGGATGAATGGCTCGTGCTGACTAAAGTGCCATGAACTTTATTAGGGGACACTACCGAGGTGGCGGCCCTCAAGAAGGCGTTAGGGAAGGCCGAGGACAAAGTGGCCAAGGAACACGCCGCATGCGAGAAGCACGAGGCCCGGGTCAGCGAGGTTCAGCAAGAGCTCCAGGACACCATCAAGAAGTACGAGTCCTTGGAGCGTGATTCTAAGATGCAAGCGTCCGAACTTGCGAAGGCCCGCTAGACCGCACAAGAGGCTCGAGCCGAAGCCCATAGCGCCCTTCAGGAAATCCAGGCGGCCCGGAATATCATGGCGGGTAAGGCTTTCATTATGCAAAGCAAGTCTGTGAAGGAAGCGTTCCTTTTACTTACCCGAATTTGGAGCTCGCTAGGGGCGTTTATAGATTTGCCGCGCAGCGTATCAGACGCTGCCGAGTTCTATCGAGCCGAGGAAGGGTGTTCTACGGAGAAGCTGTTCTGGTCTCAATATCTTGGACCCGAACATCCGGTTTCCGAGCTAGCCATGAAGGAGCTGATAGTCAGACTATGGCCTTGTGACGCCCCGAGACCGTTGCGCCAGGTGTCTTCCAGTTATGCGCGTTGTTGCCATGTCATTTGCTTGCGTGTTGCATCTTGCCATGTCATCATGTGCATTGCATCATCATGTTTTCAAAACTTGCATCCGTCCGGATTTCCTCAGTTCCGTCCATTGTCCGTTCTGAGCCTAGACACAATTGCACGCGCCCGCGGCACCTCCGAAATAGTATTTTATAAGTGGCCGGAAAATGTTCTCGGAATTGGTTGAAAGTTGACACGCGGTGTTGTTATGTTGTCGGTAGACCGCCTGCCAAGTTTCATCGCATTCAGAGTCCGTTTGACGCCCCAACTGTTAACTATAGCGACATTATAGTCGGTCTATCGTCGGACGTTTCCGGTCTCCAGAAACGGTTGCCGGGTTGCATTCCTCCTCTATCTTCTCAGTCCAACCACACTTGACCTTGTTCGCCTAACCCCCTCTTTGCACAGTGCATAGAACCCTCTCGTGAGTCCGAAACTCCCCCGAACCCAACCCGGGCAGTCGTCACCGTTAGGTCCGGATCATCCCCAAACATCTATAAAATATCAGTGGTTTGTTCTTTGACACTCCTAGCCTATTTTATCTTGATCGTCCGATTACGATCGGAGGGATACGATTAACCCCTAACCAAAACCCGCTTGCTATATAAACAGTCTAACCTAGACCTAGCTGTCCAATCCATCAAATCCTCCCCGCCGCCGCCCACTGCCTCCTCCATCCTCGGGTTCTTGCCCGATCCATTCGAGCCACCTGACCAACCTCATTCCTCCTTGGGATTTCCTCCCAATTCAACCGAAGCCAACCAGCACCACCCCCTGTGGCTCTCCTCCAACCGCAGCAGCCAACACAACCTTCTCCTTGTTGCCTTGCTCAAGCCCTCGGGTGCCTCCTCTGCCAGACGCCAACCGTCCCCGCCATGGATTGGAACCTGCCTCTGCTTCTAATCTGCACCTCCCGAGTAGGAGCTCCTGCCTCGACCTCACCTCCACCTCGTCACGCCGGACTCCTCTCATAGTAGGACCGCGCCGCAGGCTCTTTCTCCTTGTGCCCGCATCCCATCGACTCGTCTGCATCAAGCAGCAGCGCCCGAGCGCTTCTCCACCTCGCGATCCTGCCACCCCAGCAAACCTCGCCGTCGGCGAGCACCAACAGGACCCCGCCGCCCTGCTCCTCCTTCCCTGCATGTCTCCTTCTCCTCCTTCCTCTCACATCTCTCCCTCTGCCACCATGAACATGGAACCCCATGGCCCCAAGCTCGAGCACCACGTTGACCCTGCCGTCAAGCCGCCGGACCTTTTTCATCTCATGCACATCACCGGCGTCCATCCCCGCCGGACCCCGCAGTCCCGGATCTCCCCTGCTTCCTCTTGTTTCGTCGCTGCAAGTCCAGTGCCGCAGTGTCCTGTTCCTGTTTGAGCCAAGGAGGACGAACGCCACGACCCGCTCTTTCCACCTGCGCGTTGACCACGCCCCTGCATTGTCCACATGCCCGGACCTCCTCTGCTCCAGCCCAGCCGTCTGCTGTAGCACTCCAAGGCCCAGCAGCCCCATGCCGGCCTACCTCCACCCACCGGGCCAAGCCCAGGGTGAGCCATTGTTGGCCCAAGTGCAGTTTCGGCCCAACGCATGTATTTTTTTCCTGGACGCTTTAGCTAATTTTTTCCAGAGAGTGAAGTTTTACACAAAAGTCCCTCTAGATCATGCATTTAATAACTCGCAAATGGTGCATCGGTTTAAAATGATTTATATATGAAAAATGACTAGAATTTCATATAGTTTCATAATATGCTACTTTCATCCATGTGTAAAGTTTTTAAAATGTTGTTTGATTAAATTTGCTCATATGCCATGTTAAAATGATTTATTTCATAACTAATTAACAGTAACTAGGTTTGTAATAAACTTTATATGTAAACGGGGTAGAAAAATGCATAGTTTAACATGGTAGCATTACTTTGCATGTTTAATAACTCTAAAATTTTGTATAGGGCAGAATAGTACCAACTTTGAAATATGCATATGGGGATTTACCGGAATTGTTGTTCGTTGTTTCCGGCCTCATTTAAACTTGCCTAGATAGGTAGTTTTGTTGTGCTTCACCCCTTGCCTTGTTTAATAACATTTAATATTGTTGGGTACATAAACGGGAGCAAACTAAATAACTTGAATGTGGTGTTTCGTCAATATGCAGCTCGTTGCATATTGAGCTCCACTTAACTTGTAGTGTTGATTGTTGCACTTTGCCATGCCATGCCTCATTAAACCGGACATGCATCATACTTGGTTGTGCATCATGCCATGTTTATGCTCGTGTGTTTACTATGTTGCTTGTTTCTTCCCGGTTGCTCCTCTCGGTAGCTTTAGTTTCGTTCCGCAGTTGTGAGGATCCGTTCGACTATGTCTGTTTGTCTTCTTCATGGATTCGTTCTTCTTCCTTGTGGGATCTCAAGCAAGATGACCATACCCTCGAAATCACTTCTATCTTTGCTTGCTAGTTGTTCGCTCTATCGCTATGTCGCACTACCTACCACTTGTTATATCATGCCTACCATATTGCCATATCAAGCCTCTAACCCACCTTTCCTAGCAAACCGTTGTTTGGCTATGTTACCACTTTTGCTCAGCCCCTGTTATAGCGTTGCTAGTTGCAGGTGAAGATGAAGCTTGTTCCATGTTGGAACATGGATATGTTGGGATATCATTATTATATCTTATTTACTTTAATGCATCTATAAACTTGGTAAAGGGTGGAAGGCTCGGCCTTATGTCTGGTGTTTTGTTCCACTCTTGCCGCCCTAGATTCCGTCATACCGGTGTTATGTTCCTTGATTTTGCGTTCCTTACGCGGTTGGGTGTTATGGGAACCCCTTGACAGTTCACTTTGAATAAAACTCCTCCAGCAAGGCCCAACCTTGGTTTTACCATTTGCCTCACCACCACCTACTTTTTCCTTGGGAGTCGCGCTCCCGAGGGTCATCTTTATTTTAACCTCCCGGGCCAGTGCTTCTGTAAGTGTTGGTCCAAACTAGAGCCCCTTGCAACGCCACCTCGGGGAAACTTGAGGGATGATTTTAGTTGTACGGATTGCTCATCCGGTGTTGTCCTGAGAACGAGATATGTGCAGCTCCTATCAGGATTGTCGGTACATCGGGCGGTCTTGTTGGTCTTGTCATACCATTGTCGAATGTCTTGTAACCGGTATTCCGAGACTGATCCGGTCTTCCCGGGAGAAGGAATATCCTTCGTTGACCGTGAGAGCTTGTGATGGGCTAAGTTGGGACACCCTGCAGGGTTTGAACTTTTGAAAGTCGTGCCCGCGATTATGTGGCAGATGGGAATTGGTTAATATCCGGTTGTAGAGAACTTGACACTTGACTTAATTAAAATGCATCAACCACGTGTGTAGCTGTGATGGTCTCTTTTCAGCGGAGTCCGGGAAGTGAATACGGTTCTTGTGTTATGGTCACTTCTAGCTTCTCGACCGTGCGTCGCTTCTCTTCTCGCTCTTATTTGCGTATGTTAGCCACGATATATGCTTAGTGCTTGCTGCAGCTCCACCTCACTACCTTCTCCTACCCATAAGATTAAATAGTCTTGATCTCGTGGGTGTGAGATTGCTGAGTTCTCGTGGCTCACAGATACTTCAAAATAGTTGCAGGCGCCGATGATACCAATGCAGGTGATGCAACCGAGCTCAAGTGGGAGCTCGATGAAGATCTTGATCATTGTGTTGTGTCTTTTCCGGTTGATCAGTAGTAGAGCCCAGTTGGGACGATCGGGGATCTAGCATTTGGGGTTGTCTTGTTTATTTTGGTTCCGTAGTCGGACCTTGTTTGTAATTTGGATGATGTATGTTTAACTTGTATTTGTGTGAAGTGGCGATTGTAAGCCAACTCTTTATCCCTTTCTATTCAGTACATGGGATTGTGTGAAGATGACCCCTCTTGCGACAAACCTACCATGCGGCTATGCCTCTAAGTCGTGCCCCGACACGTGGGAGATATAGCCGCATTGTGGGTGTTTCAGGCCTGCCGCGCCGATACCTAGCAGCTACTTCGGACTTGTGAAGCGGCTTGTTGATGCCTGCCCCCGGCTTGAGGTTATAAAGCGGTCAGTATGTATCGAAGGTGCACGGATGGCCTTTGCCTGCGTCAAAACGCACTGGGCAAAGATGGATGCCAAGAAGCTAATGACTGAGGGGCTGCCTGAGGGCAAGGAGCACCGCCGACCCGAGTTGTAGTTTGATGGTGTCCTGGATGGATCCCGCATTGTCGCGGATCACTGTGCAAAAGACACTATCTTGGAATGAATGTATTCGAGCTCCCTCTGCCTTGTATGATGAAACAAAGTGTTTATGCAATATAATGCTTGTTATGTTTTTAAATTTTTTACTTCCTGTGCGGCCGTGTTGTATGAAATCTGAAGGTTAACTAGTCGTCGGCTTCTGCCCCCACGTAGGTAGTACGGGGGTGTTCGTGATGGAATCTAAACAATCTTGATCAATTAGATGGTCCTTGAAGGACTTGTTTAGCGCAACGAACCAGGCAACCAGACTATGCGGCTGTAACGCCCTCACTTAGCCACAGGAGTGCGACAATAAAAACATGGGCGCAACCCCTAGTATCCGAACTAGAGTGCTATAAGCGTCTGATCGGGAAGTACCAATCCTTCGCGTAATACGGAAGAAATCTCCAACGATTTGCAACCTCCGAACAGCTGACCGGCTCTCGCCACATCATGACAGTTAGTTTTCGGCTTTCTCTACTAAGGTGCTCCTTTGGATAAACCAAGGCACAATCGCAGTAGTTCTCCCTTTACTACCTTAGCCGATATAGCGAAATGTAAGGTAGCAAGCATAGGAGCCGGGCAACCCAACTATTGACCAAAGACATGATTCGGAGTCAATGCATATAAGCTAAATTCGGGGTGCCGAACTATACTTATAAAAAGTGTTCGGACTTTTGTTGCCGTCGTGTGGGGTGCTATGAAGCCCCTGGCAAACATCAAGCATACCAAAGTGTACGGGTGCTACCTGATAGGGTTATCCACAGGGGAGCTGAAAAAGAGAAAGAAAACATAAAAGGTACAAAGGTAAAAAGCTGGAGTCCTACAGCTCCAGCCGCAAACTGTTCTCATTGTAATTTAATTAGTACATCAAGGCGCATTGATACAGGTAGTGCGATAAGCAACAAGCTATTTGACATGCCGAAACCAAGGGAGAGCTGCATGTGGGTCCTGAAAAACAGGTAGAGTTATTGTTAACGGAATCACCTAAAAAGTCCCCCATATGTCTGTGTTTCTCGCCATCTTGGTGTGTTTATCCTTCAAGAGGACCGATGACCAGACCGACAGATGGTGCCTGTGGGATTGAGACCTGAAAAGGAAACAACTAAAAGTGAAAGTATGTGTGTATCCGATGTCGGTTGAGCCGTACTATGGACCACAATCTAGCTATGCCTCCGTCGACGCCCATGGGATTTTGAGTGCGTAGTTATGTACGTGCGGCACGAATGCTACCACTTGATCGGGACTAAGACAGAGGCCGGATTGCTAGTTGAGCTCCTGACGAGCCGAGCTCTCCCGCTACAGAGTAGTTCAGACCCTCTTAACGGTGTCTGTGGGCTCGGCAGCCGAATTAAGGTTCTGCTTGAGAAGGCCGCTCTGTACTTCTGCTGCTAAGGCAGTTGTGTGCTCTTCTGTACGGAGGGAGTGTTCTGTATTTCCGTTGACTGTTATGACGCCGCATGGACCGGGCATCTTGAGCTTGAGATAAGCATAGTGTGCTACTGCGTTGAATCTAGCAAACGCAGTTCGTCCGAGCAGTGCGTGATAGCCGCTATAAAAGGGGGTGATATTGAAGATTAACTCCTTGCTTCAGAAGTTGTCCGGAGATCCGAAGACAACCTCTAGTGTGATTGAGCCCGTACAGCGGGCCTCCACACCTGGTATGACTCCTTTGAAGGTAGTCTTGGTGGGCTTGATCTAAGATGGGTTAATGCCAATTTTTCGCGCTGTATCCTGGTAGAGCAGATTGAGGCTGCTACCTCCGTCCATAAGGGCGCGAGTCAGGTGGAACCCATCAATTATTGGGCCTAGGACCAGTGCGGCTGAGCCACCATGACAGATACTGGTCGGATGATCCCGACGATCAAAAGTGATTGGGCATGACGACCATGGATTGAATTTTGGGGCGACTGGCTCTATTGCGTAGACGTCCCTGAGCGCACGCTTGCGCTCCCTCTTGGGGATGTGGGCACGCAGCTCCGGTGACCTAATGGTCACCCCGGCGTGTCTACGTGATCACCGACTCACGTAGTGTCCCCCTAGCGCAAAACTCCGTCCGTTTGCACGCTGCGGCCTCGATCCCGAGCTCACCCGAGCTCCGGCCACCGCCAAGGTCGTCGTCGTGCTCAACTCCGGTCGCCTCAGCCCCTCTCGCTTGCACAGGGAGATGCAGAGCACTCTGAGCAGCACGCAGGGCCCCTCCGCCGCTCTTTTGGTCGCCAGAGGAGCGATTACGAGCACCTCCGCCGTCTTTGGCCTCACCGGCGACGAGCCATGGGTCAACTCCAATGATTTGACCTGGGTTTGACCCCTGTTTGACCCCCTAGGGTCACTAACGCGTGGGCCTGCCCCTGTTAATTATTAGTTAGGTTTAGTTTAGTGGTAATTAACCTAGATTAGTGCCTAACCTAACACTAACTAACTCTGTTAGTTAGATGTGTCACTAACCAGTGGGCCCCACTGGTCAAGATTGACCTGGACGGCGCATGTTGACCTACTGAGGTCAGCATGATGCAATGCTAACGCAGTAATAGGTTTTTCTGGACTTATTCTTATTCAGGAAATTCTAGAAAATAGGTTAAACTTCTAAAAAGCATAGAAAATCAACCGTATCTCAGAATGAAATGAGTTATATATGAAAAATGATCAGAAAAATCCAATCTATCCATCTGTACTGGTTTCATGCATGTTAAAGCAACATAACCATGCTGTTTATATCAAAACATGATAAAGCACTATTCAAATTCATAGTTTGAGTTTGGGGTTGAACCTTTGGTTCAAAATGGCTCAAACCCATCTGGTTGTAGTTGCATTAGCCCAACACACTAATATTTCCATGTCATGATCATGCATCATATTGTGCATTGCATTGATCGTGTTTCTTCTCTGTTGCCGGTGTTGTCCCCTCTAAGTAGACGACGTTCGACGATGAGTTCGATGACACTGATGAAGAACTATACTATCTTCAGAAGTTCCAGGCAAGCAAAACCTCCTTGTTCATTCCGATACAAACCCACTCTCTCGCTTCTGCTCCCTTTTACTGCACTAGGACAACAACGATTCAACTGTTACATGATGCGGTAGTTGAACCCCTTTCCTCTGCATGACCTGTCATTGCCACAGTAAATAGATGAAACCCACTAGCATGAGTAGGAGTTATTTGAGCCCTGATGTTCCTACTCATTCATGCTTGCTTGACATGCCTGCTACTGCTTAGAGTTGAGTCAGGTCTGATTCATCGGGAATGAATTGGAATGGTGATGAACATGTCCTACTGTGTGTGAGCTAAGTGTGTGAACATGATTTGGTAAAGGTAGCGGTGAGAGGCCATGTAGGTGTACATGGTGGGTTGTCTCATTGAAACCGTCCTTAGGAATTGAGTTCTATGTTTGTGATCCATGAACAGCTACTACCATGCGATGGGCCCGAAACCAATGTACCCTCTCGACTTATTAACCGCCTTGATCTTTGTCCAGGAATTGCAACTAGTTTCTGGTGTTTGTAGGATATGTGTTGGAGGCCATGCGTAGCGCTGACCCTAGGGGTGGGCTATGATGCGGTAGATACACCGTGGCATGGTGTACCGGGCGCCCGTTTGGTTTCTCGGGAACCCTGCACACATCGTTTGGGGTTGTGAGCGAAACACCGGCCGGATCTCCTCGCAGATGGAACCTGAATAGGCGATAAACCTGGACTAGAGACTTGTGTTGTTAGTTAGGTCGTGGCCGACTCCCTGCTAGGCTTCCGCTTGAAGGTTGTCGAGATACACGACGTGTACATGGTGGTAAGTGGCGAGAGCGTGTGTGAAGAAGTACACCCCTGCAGGGTTATAAATGATCTATTCGAATAGCTGTGTCCGCGATAAAGGACTTTTGGGTTGCCTATACAGTTCATAGACAAGTGAAAGTGGATACTCTAAAATGCGCAAGATAAGCGTGTGTGCTATGGACGGCGTTCTCGTAGGGAGATGGGAGCGGATCCATAGTGGTGTATTGACATGGTGAATATGTGGACTCGTGTGCGCCACCTCAAAAGAGTTAATTGTAGTCGTAGTTCAGGATAGCCACTGAGTCAAAGCTGGCTTGCAGTAGTCAAACTCCACCACCCTTTATTGATACCGATGCATATGTAGCTAGTTCTGATGTAAGTCTTGCTGGGTACATTTGTACTCATGTTTGTTTATTTTATGTTTTTGTAGAGAGACTTCAGTCTCACTAGTAGTTCCGCGTGGACTTCGACGTTTAGCTTGTTACCTCAGCTACGATCTTGTGCCCTCGGCAGGGTCTTGTAGATAGTCAGGCTTCTCAGCCTTTTTCATTTGTAGTTGTCTGTACTCAGACAAGTTAAGCTTCCGCATGTGCTCTTTGCTTGTATGACTTGAATGCTGTGTCTTCGGACCCATGTTTGTACTATCTGGCTCTTCGGAGCCTAATGAATAAATACTTGAGTTGTAGAGTTTTGTTGTGATGCCATGTTGTATTTACACATATCGGGCATATTATGTGTATGATTGAAATGCTTGGTAGGTGTGGGATTCGACAACCTAGTTGTTTATCCTTGGTAGCCTCTCTTATGGGGAAATGTAGTCTAGTGCTTCCACTGTGCCATGGTAGTCTGCTATAGCCCAGTTTACCGGAGTCCTGCTAGCCCAGTTACTACTGCTCCGGAACACTTAGGCTGGCCGGCATGTGATCCACTTCGTTCCTGTGTCTGTCCCTTCGGGGAAATGTCATGCGGTGAACTCCGGAGACTTGCTAGCCTGCTACAGCCCGGGTTCCCAGAGTCCAGTTAGCCCAGTAGCTACAGCCCGGATTCACACGCTGATGACCGACACATTTGATGCTGGTTCATGTATGCCTGTCCCCGTAAGCTAGCGCCACTTTGGGTTCATGACTAGTCATGTAGGCATGGGTTCTCTATCGTATGGATGCTATCGACACTATCATATACGTGAGCCAAAAGGCGCAAATGGTCCCGGGCCAGTTAAGGTGGCACCCGTGGAAATACCGTGTGTGAGGCCGCAAAGTTATATGATGTGTTACATGCTAGATCGGTGTGCGTCTAAGGTTGATGGTAACAGGAGACAAGGGACACGATGTTTACCCAGGTTCGGGCCCTCTCTATGGAGGTAATACCCTACGTCCTGCTTGATTGATATTGATGAGTATGAGTATCACAAGAGTTGATCTACCTCGAGATCGTAATGACTAAACCCTAGAGGTCTAGCTTGTATGGCTATGATAATGAATCTCTCCCCTCCGGACTAAGTCCTCCGGTTTATATAAGCACCGGGAGGATCTAGAGTTACACAAGGTCGGTTACAAAGAAAGGAATCTACATATCCGGTCGCCATGCTTGCCTTCTACGCCAAGGAGAGTCCCATCCGGACACGGGTGAAGTCTCCGGTCTTCGTATCTTCACAGCCCATTAGTCTGGCCCATGCCTAACAGGCCGGACGCCCGAGGACCCCTTAGTCCAGGACTCCCTCAGGGGGTCCATGTCCTGCTGACCTATCTCTCGTCAGCCATACAATTGGGCCGCGTTGCCAAGGCTAGGAGGCGGAACTATGAGGAGACTTTGTATCTGGACAGAGGATCTTTGGCGCCTTAGTGTGTACTCCAAGTCAAGATAGATGATTCAGCGTGTTTATTTCTCTCTTGTAACTTACTATATGTAACCCTAATTCCTCTGGTCTCTATATAAACCAAGGGGTTTAATCCGTTGAGGCTATAACAACAATCATCATCCTACTCGTTTAGGGTTTAGTTCATCTAATCTCGTGGTAGATCGACTCTGTAATCATCTTATACTCTTCAATATAATCAAGCAGGATGTAGGGTTTGACCTCTTCGAGATGGCTTGAACCTGGGTAAACATTGTGTCCTTCCTGCCTTGTTCCCCATTGATCTAAGATCCACAACTTGGGACCCTCTACCCGACATTCGCTGGTTTTGACACGATAGTGAGAAAGCACACACGAGTCCACATATTCACCATATCAATACACCACTACGGATCCGCTCTCATCTCCCTACGAGAAGGCCGCCCATAGCACTCGCGCTTATCATGTGCATCTTAGAGTATCCACTTCAAGTTATCTATGAAAATGTATGCTTTCCAAGTAGTCCATATCCACAGACGTTTCTATTTGAATAGTTCGATAACCCTGCAGGGGTGTACTTACTCACACATGCTCTCACCACTTATCGTCGTTTAGACGACATGTACTCGGCAACCTTCAAGCGGAAGCCCAGCGAGGGTGCCGGCCACGACCTGACTATCCACACAAGACTTGAGTCCAGGTTTATCGCCTATTTGATTTCCATCTGCAAGAAAGTCCTACTAAGGTTTCCACTACGGCCCCAAACGATGTGTGCAGGGTTCCCAAGCCCACCAAATGGGTGCCTCGATACACCATGCCATGATGTGTCTACCACATCATAGACCACTCCTAGGGTCAGTGCTATGCACGGCCTCCAACACATATACTACAAACACCAGAAACTAGTTGCAACTACTGGACAGAGATCAGGCGATTAATAAGTCGAGAGGGTCCAAGGGTTTCAGGCCCAATGTATGGTTGTAGATGTTCTTGGATCACAAACACAAAACTCAGTTCCTGAGGATGGTTTCAATGAGACAACCCACCATGTCCTCCTACATGGCCTCTCATCTCTACCCTTACCAAATCGTGTTCACACACTTAGCTCTCAACATCAGGACATGTTGATCACCATCCCAATACATCCCAAATGACTCAGACCTAACACAACTCTAAGCATAGCAGGCATAACAAACAAGCATGAATGAGTAGGCACATCATGGCTAAAACAACTCCTACTCATCCTAGTGGGTATCAACTATTTAATCTGGCAAGATAGGTCATGCAGAGGAAAGCGTTCAACTACCGCAACATGTAACAGTTGAATAGTTGTTGTCCTAATGCACTAAAAGAGAGCATGAGCGAGAGAGTGGGATTGTCTCGGAATTCTCAAAGGGGGTTTGCTTGCCTGGCACTTTTGAATATAACATTGTGTCTTCATCAGTTACATTAATATCAACATCGGAACAGACGTCTACCGAGAGGGAACAAACATCGACAATAGAGAAGGAACACAATCAATGCAATGCAACAATATGATGCATGATCATGACATGGCAATATGCTGTGATTTGGGCTAATACAGCTACCAACAATTTAAATGGAGTTGGTTTAAACACAAGATTCAAATTCAAACTCCACATAAGGCATTTCAAATGCCATTTATTCAAATTGTTGATGCAGTAGCTTTAAATTGTTCAAATATGCATGAAAATGCCATAAACTGATTATTTGGATTTTTCTGACCATCCCTTTCCAGTTTGGTGAACTCGACTCCGAGACGGACGAGATAGAAAATAAGGAGGAATGGGGCCTCATGGACATGGCCCCTGCGTCCGTACTAGCTCCCATCCCTGTAGCATTGACGGGTTGATCGCCGAGCACTATTGCAGATCTAGAAGCCGCGGGCGTCAGCGAGGTCCCCATGGACCTGCGCGAGCTCGTATACATGCCAGCACCAGTGAATGTTCCTGTGCGTGCCCTGCACCCACCACACTGCCGGTCCCCGTGCTTTTGCCAGCACCCTCCGGGCCCGTGCCTGTGCGCGCACACCCCTTAGCATCATGGGACGCGACATCGACTGCTACCTTGCAGCACCATGAGTTTCCATCCTCCGGTGACCCGCCCGTCTATCGCGCGATGAAGGTATGTTTGATTTCCATGTGAAGAACATTATGTGCTTCCTTGAAGAATTCAACAACGGCGTCCCGGAGGACGACAACGGCAACACCGGCATGGCACGCCACCTCCACCGCCGCCGGAATTAGTTTTTTTGGGTTCAATACTGTATCTCAATTGTACAAATATAAAGTCGCAGTGTGATTGAATGAAAGATATGGTTTGAACAAACTTGTGTTTTCTCTCTGAATGTAAAGACTTATCAAATGATTTAAAAAATGGCAATGGTTTTTAAATTTAGAACACTCATCGCAAACGTTTATATAGAACACCCATATGCAAACCGACAACTTCCCCGATAAGCCAAGGGAAAATGTGACGAGCAGGATTTGTGTAGCTCTTCATTGCAAACATTATAGATAGAACACACATATGTAAAGCGAGATCTATGTCTTCCCCAGTAAGCCAAGGGAAAAGTCGCCACGTAGGATTTGTGCATCTCTTCACCACAGACAGTTTAGATTGAAGACAGTATGCAAAGAAAGAGCTATAGTTCCTTCGCCACTAAGGCAAGAGAAAATATGGCATGCAAGATTTGTACATCCCATCAACACAAACGGTTTTTTCGGATGACCCATGTGCAACCACGTAGACATAATTTGGTAAGATTTGCATTTGTCATATTGGGTATATTGCCATTTGTCAAACTGGAAAGATTGATATTTGTTGATCTAGTATCATTACCCTTTGTCAACCTTGTAACACTGCCATTTGTCAAAATTAGCAGCTAAAAATCACTACTATCTATTTTTTGCAACTAAAATTCAGTAAGCATAGATTTCATTCATAGATTAAGCAGTCATTCTTTATACAAAGAGTTCAACTCAGTAGCAGAACCAGCCAAACTTTTCCCCAATTGTTGCGAACCACATACTGAATAGATGATAACCCACACGTATAGGGGATCAATTGTAGCCTCTTTCGATAAGTAAGAGTGTCGAACCCAACGAGGAGCTAAAGGTAGAACAAATATTCCCTCAAGTTCTATCGACTACCAATACAACTCTACGCATGCTTAATATTAGCTTTACCTAGAACAAGTATGAAACTAGAAGTACTTTGTAGGTGTAACGGGATAGGTTTGCAAGAATATAAGGAGCACGTAAATAAAACTAGGTGTTGTTTTAGGTAAAGAAGCAATGAAGTTAGTATAGCGAGTGTGGAAAAGTGGTGGTAGGAGTTGCGAAATTGTCCCTAAGCAATTGACTACTTTACTAGACCTATAGCAAGTTTTATGTGGGAGAGGCCACTCCTAGCATGTCATCCCTGACTTGGAATTCTATGCACTTATGATTGGAACTATTAGCAAGCATCCGCAACTACTAACGTTCATTAAGATAAAACCCAACCATAGCATTAAGATATATTGGTCCCCCTTCAATCTCGTATGCATCAATTTCTATGCTAGGTTGAAGCTTCTGTCACTCTTTCCCTCCAATACATAGTCCTATCAACATACAACTGACCCTATGGTGTGATACATGCGCGCGCTCATATGATGGGTACCAAAGGACAGCCTGTGGCACCCCGGCTCAGAGAATCCGGAACGCCCCGTATTCCAGCCCAGGGATCAAGGAGAAGTCTCTAGAATACGACACTGCTTAACATAGAACAAATCAGCTCTTATTACAAGAATAATAATACAAGGGTCTAATGTTACAAAGAAGCACATCAGCACGGTGACACTACACCTGTGATACTACACTTGCTCTATGCTAGCAGCGAAACAACTCGTAGCAGCGGAATACTTCTAGCAGCGGAACAACGACGAAGGTGGTGAACTCCGCTCCGCAGGGACTATGGCTGGGACACGATCTAGCTCGCACGCACGGCAACCATCGACAAGCAATCAAGCAATCATGGCATCACCTGCAATCTCGCATGACACGCCAGGTCAGTACATTGAATGTACTTGCAAGCTCACAACAACCATAAACATCAAGGCAAGACAATAACATAGCATTAAAAAGGTTAATTAATTAACAACTACCATGTTGAAACAACTACTAAGCATGGTATGAAACTGATACAATACAGATAAACCTCCATCTCAGATCTCCATAACCATATCTCTCTTGGCTAACCAACCAAGCAATATACCATCTCGATCACCTCGTGATCAAAACCAAACGGTGATCATTCCGGTGATCACAACCATGACCCACACTTGGTCTCAAACAGTAATCCTTTCGGCGATCACTAGCATGACCAACACTTGGTCTCCAACATCATCACCAACATCCTGCCAATCTGTACTGCTCAACATATTAACATATAAATCACCTATAAGTCATTCCGTCATGTGAGTGTTGATCGAACGGTGTGACCTAGTACGAACCCTTGCCCATGACCGAGGACGCGGCTATTGATAGATTTAAATACACACTCTGCAGAGGTAGCGCACTTTACCCACACCACGGAACCCATGGCCTCGCACTCCCATTCGGGTGGACCAACGACGTTCCGACAAAACCGATCTAATGCCATGACACTCTCCCGGCCACTCCGACCCACTCCCAACTTGGCTAGTCCTGGGTGGCCCCGTGTCTACCAAAGACACAACAACCACCGTCGTGGCCAAAACGTCCCTCACAGGGACCGTGCACATAACAACAACAACGGGCACACATGGCTTATGTCCGCCTACCTAATCACGGTAGTGCGTGCCGATGACCTTCCCTAATTGGAGGCACCGGCGAGAGGCACGACAATAGATCGCATTAGGGCCTGATACGTCTCCGTCGTATCTACTTTTCCAAACACTTTTGCCCTTGTTTTGGACTCTAACTTTCATGATTTGAATGGAACTAACCCGTACTGACGTTGTTTTCAGCAGAATTGCCATGGTGTTATTTATGTGCAGAAACAAACGTTCTCGGAATGACCTGAAACTTCACGGAGCCATTTTTCAGAAAATAAGAAAAATACTTGCAAAATATGTAGGCCAGGGGGCCCACCACCTCTCCACGAGAGTGTGGGGCGCGCCTGCCCCCCTAGGGCGCGCCCCCTACCTCGTGGGCCCCCTGTTGCCTCTCCGACTCCAACTCCAACTTCATATATTGAGTTTCGGGGAGAAAAAATCAAAGAGAAGAAATCGGCACGTTTTACGATATGGAGCCGCCGCCAAGCCCTAAAACCTCTCGGGAGGGCTGATCTAGAGTCCGTTCGAGGCTTCGGAGAGGGGAATCCGTCGCCATCATCATCATCAACCATCCTCCATCACCAATTTCATGATGCTCACCGCCGTGCGTGAGTAATTCCATCATAGGGTTGGTGGACGGTGATGGGTTGGATGGGATCTATCATGTAATCGAGTTAGTTTTGTTAGGGTTTGATCCCTAGTGTCCACTATGTTCTGAGATTGATGTTGCTATGACTTTGCTATGCTTAATGCTTGTCACTAGGGCCCGAGTGCCATGATTTCAGATCTGAACCTATTATGTTTTCATCAATATATGAGTGTTCTTGATCCTATCTTGCAAGTCTATAGTCACCTATTATGTGTTATGATCCGTTAACCCCGAAGTGACAATAATCGGGATACTTACCGGTGATGACTGTAGTTTGAGGAGTTCATGTATTCACTATGTGTTAATGCTTTGTTCCGGTTCTCTATTAAAAGGAGGCCTTAATAACCCTTAGTTTCCGTAAGGACCCCGTTGCCATGGGAGGGTAGGACAAAAGATGTCATGCAAGTTTTTTCCATAAGCACGTATGACTATATTTGGAATACATGCCTACATTATATCAATGAACTGGAGCTAGTTCTGTGTCACCCTAGGTTATGACTGTTACATGATGAACCGCATCCAACATAATTCTCCATCACCGATCCATTGCCTACGAGCTTTTCATATATTGTTCTTCGCTTATTTACTTTTCCGTTGCTATTGCTATCATCACTACAAAATACCAAAAACATTACTTTTACTACTATTACCTTTTGTTACCGTTATCACCACTATCATATTACTTTGCTACTAAACACTTTGCTGTAGATATTAAGTCTCCAGGTGTGGTTGAATTGACAACTCAGTTGCTAATACTTGAGAATATTCTTTGGCTCCCCTTGTGTCGAATCAATAAATTTGGGTTGAATACTCTACCCTCGAAAACTGTTGCAATCCCCTATACTTGTGGGTTATCAAGACTATTTTCTGGCGTCGTTGCCGGGGAGCATAGCTCTATTCTTTGAGTCACTTTGGATATATATTTGCTTATCATTATGAAGAACTTGAGGGATCCAAAAACCAAGATCTATCCCTCAACTACGAGGGGAGGTAAGGAACTGCCATCTAGCTCTGCACTTGATTCACCTTCTGTTTTGAGTAAGCTTGCGACACCTACACCTGCTTCTGCTATTCGTTCTGATATGTCGCATGTTATTGATGATGCCACTTCTGCTACGCATGATACTTATGATGAAACTACCTCTATACCTAATACTACTATGCCACTTAGTGATTTTCTTGATGAACAACTTGCTAGGGCTAGAGAAATTGAAAATATTGAATCTGATGATACCGATGAAAGTGATGATGAAGAATCACTTGTTATTCCTAAGGGTTATGTTTTTGATCAAGAAGCTTCTTTAGCTATTTTAGCTTGCAAGAATAGAAATGAACTCAAAAGGTTATTAGCTAAATGGAGTAAGCAATCTCTAAATGCTAGAATGAAACCTAACCCTGCTTTTGCTACTTCACCTATCTTTGTTACTGATAAGGATTATGAATTCTTTGTTGGTCCTGATATAATTACTTTGGTTGAATCTGATCCTTTTCATGGTTATGAATCTGAAACTGTTGTGGCACATATTACTAAATTAAATGATATAGCCACCCTGTTCACTAAAGATGAGAGAACTCATTACTTTTATATCCTTCAAATATTTCCGTTCTCATTAAAGGGTGATGCTAAGATATGGTTTAATTCTCTTGATCCTGGTTGTGTGTGTAGTCCCCAGGATATGATTTATTACTTCTCTGCTAAATATTTCCCTGCTCATAAGAAACAAGCTGCTTTAAGGGATATATATAATTTTGTGCAAATTGAAGAAGAGAGTCTCCCACAAGCTTGGGGGAGGCTTCTCCAATTACTTAATGCTTTGCCTGATCATCCTCTTAAGAAAAATGAAATACTTGATATCTTTTATAATGGACTAACCGATGCCTCCAGAGATTACCTGGATAGTTGTGCTGGTTTTGTTTTCAGGGAAAGAACACCGGATGAAGCTAAAATTCTATTGAATAGTATGTTGACAAATGAAAATAATTGGACACCTCTGGAGCCAATTCCTGAGCCTATTCCTAAACCAACTCCAAAGAAGAGGGGTATTCTATTTCTCAGTCCTGAAGATATGCAAGAGGCAAAAAAATCTATGAAAGAAAAAGGTATTAAAGCTGAAGATGTTAAGAATTTACCTCCTATTGAAGAAATACATGGTCTTAATTTACCGCCTATTGAAGAAACTCATGGTCTTGATAACCCGACACAGGTACTAAAGGTAAATTCTCTCTATATATATGATAAAGCTGAAATCCCATTTACTAAGTTTGCTAGCCCATAATTAGATGAGTTTGATAAATTTATGGCTAAGCAAGAAGATTTTAATGCTTATTTTGGTACACAATTGAAATACAATTCAAATATGCTTGAACACTTGGGTGATTATATGGCTAATGTTAAAGGTGAACTTAAACTTATTAGTAAACATGCTTCTATGGTTACCACTCAAGTAGAACAAGTACTTAAAGCTCAAAATGATTTGCTCAATGAATTTAATAGTAAAGATAATGATAATGCTGTTAGAGTTATGACTAGAGGTGTTAAAATGACTCAGGAACCCTTGTATCTTGAAGGCCATCCTATGAGAATTGATCAAGATTCTCAGAGAAATAATATAGATGCACCTAGTTCTTCTAAAAAGAAGAAAAAGAAAAATGATAGGACTTTGCATGCTTCTAGAGATCCTATTGTTGAAACACCTGAGAATCCAAATGATATTTCTATTTTTGATGCTGAAACTCAATCTGGTAATGAACCTGAAACTAGTGGTAATGTTAATGATAATGTTCATAATGATGCTCAACCTAGTAATGATAATGATATAGAAATTGAACCTGCTGTTGATCTTGATAACCCACAATCAAAGAATCAACGTTATGATAAGAAATAATTTGTTGCTAGGAAACATGGTAAAGAAAGAAAGCCTTGGGTTCAGAAACCCACGCTCTTTCCTCCCAAACCATCCAAGAAAAAGGATGATGAGGATTTTGTGCTCTTTGCTGAAATGATTAGACCTATCTTTTTGCGTATGCGATTACTAATATGCTCAAAACCAATCCTTATGCTAAGTATTTGAAAGATATTATTACAAATAAAAGAAAGATACCGGAAGCTGAAATTTCCACCATGCTTGCTAATTATACTTTTAAGGGTGGAATACCAAAGAAACTTGGAGATCCAGGAGTACCCACTATACCATGCTCTATTAAAAGAAACTATGTTAAAACTGCTTTATGTGATCTTGGAGCCGGTGTTAGTGTTATGCCTCTCTCTTTATATCGTAGACTTGATTTGAATAAGTTGACACCTACTGAAATATCTTTGCAAATGGCTGATAAATCAACTGCTATACCTGTCAGTATTTGTGAGGATGTGCCTGTTGTAGTTGCAAACGTTACTATTTTAACGGACTTTGTTATTCTTGATATTCCCGAGGACGATAGTATGTCTATTATTCTTGGAAGACCCTTTTTCAATACTGCAGGGGCTGTTATTGATTGTACTAAACGCAATGTCACTTTTCATGTTAATGGTAATGAGCATACGGTACACTTTACGAGGAAACATCCTCAAGTTCATAGTATCAACTCTATTGGAAAAATGCCATTGATTATATTTGGAGGTTTGAATTTCCTCTTCCTACTGTCAAGAAGAAATATGATATTCTTATTATTGGGGTGTGCATATCCCCGTTGAGGTAACATAGTGTTATTCGAAATTTCTCCGGTTCCATGTTATTCGGAATGAGTTCATTAACAAGACTTGATCAACCTTGTTAGTGGATTCCTTTTGATGATCATGAGATGAATGGAACTAGAAGGCACAACCTTCTGTACCCCACTTTTACTTTCTGTTATTTATATTAAATAAAATAAAAATAAATATTTTTCTATCTGTTATCTGATTATCCGTGCAATATAAAAATACCTCGAAAATAGAAGTTCTCCAAATGCCCTGAAATTTAAATATGATTTTTTCTAGAATATTTGAGAATATTTGGCACTGAGAACACATCAGGGGGGTCAACCACCTGCCCACGAGGGTGGAGGGCGCGCCCCCTGCCTCGTGGGCCCACGGTGGCCCTCCTCCACTTATTCCTGCAGCCACACACTTCATCTTCCTCCCACAAACACGAATATCCATCTCAAGCACGAGTTCTAGCTCATCTTGCTGCCATTTTTGATTTCCTTGCTCAAAGCACCTCTCACAAAACTGCTTGGGGAGATTGTTCCTTGGTATGTGACTCCTCCATTGATCCAATTAGTTTTTGTTCTAATGCTTTATTCATTGCAAATTTTTGCTGCTTAGGTGACCCTGTTCTTGAGCTTGCATGTCAAATTTATATGGTCAAGAGTAGTTTTGATGCATGATATAGGCCCTAGGCACTTGTAGGAGTAGTTGCTACCAATATTATTGAGTTTGGTTTACCTTTATTTTGAAGTTACTAAAAAATTTCAGAATTTTTCAGCGGAGGAAATATGCTTAGGAAAATGTTCCAAGGTGGTTCTTCAAGGAAGCAAGGACCCAGGCTTGCAATGCGTGATGCTGATGACGAGCCACCAAGAGACGCTCCAGTGCGTCCTTGTGAATGGCCCTCTGCGAACTTTATGGATCGAGTGGGAATTAAGGAAGAATTCAACGCATATTTGCGTAACGCTGATCTTGTGAGCTTCGAGGAAGAGAAGTGCAGCCAGTATCACAACCTCACCAGTACCTTTGTGAGGAGGTTTGAATTTTGAACTTCACGTAATTCTCCAATTGTCCTGTTTGATCTTTATGATAAATCTTACACTATGGACTTAGAGGATTTTACCACTGCTTGCAAACTTCCACAATGGGGTAGTATAAGGGATCCTCGCAAATCTGAATTTAGAGATTTTCTTGCTAGCATAACTGTGGGAGAATCTAGAGATATTACACAAGCTACCATAGGGAGCATTCACTTTCCTGCTATACATTATTTTTCTCTCTTCATAGGTAGATGCATTAATGGTAAATATGAGGCATGTCACATGTGTGTCCCCGATCTCAGTATTCTTAGGAGTGTTGTGTTAGGAGACAAATCTTATAATTTGGGAGCCATTGTTGCACGTAGGTTGCATCTTAATAGACTTAATGGAGATTTCTTTGGTGGAATTTATGCAACCTGCATAGCTAATTTTCTTGGTATAGCCATACGCGAAGATGATATTGAATTACCTCCTGCTTATCTAGATTTTAATGATATGGTTCACCATCAGTTTGTCGAGAGGAACGAATCACCTCTCCAGTATCGACTAATCTTTGACAGACGTCGTGCTGTCCGTATTACTCTCCCTGCTCCTGCCTTCTTTGATTATCAGGCAAGAGGAGGATATACTATTACCAGAGAGGAGGCAGATGAGTACAAGAGGAGAGAGGAGGCCGCTCGTCGCCATGCTGCAGCTCAGCAGGCGATAGCTGCTGCATCACAGTACAACCCCAGCTACTATTATGGATATCCGCCAGGCCAGCCGTGGCCATAGACCAACTTAGGCCAAAAGCCTAAGCTTGGGGGAGTACGTATTTCCCACCGACATTACATTTATGTTCACACACTCATTGCTAGATGTCGGTGCTCATACTTTTTCATTTTATCATCCATGCTAGTTTATTTTTCTTTTTATGCTTTCTACTTGTGTGTTTGATAAACCTTAAGAAAAAACAAAAAAAATTAGTTGTAGCTTTTAATTAGTTTACTTTCCATGCTTGTAGTAGTAATTAAAAAGAAAACCCAAAAAGATTTCCTGTTCTTCTTTTGCTTGTTGGGAGCTTTCTTGTGTAAATAGTTCTATTTCTTTTCTTTTCTTTGGGGGTCGATAGGAGAAGACCATAATTAAATTGTTGAAGTGGCTCTTATATGCATTATTGTTGATCTGACAAAAGAGCCCATATTGCCTTGTCTTCTCCTGTTTATTGAATGCCTGCAGATTCCAGCTTAGTCCAATGCATGTGCACTATTATTATTATTCACATCATTCGATCGTGCAAGTGAAAGGCAATTATGATGTTATATGATGGACTGTCTGAGATGAGAAAAGATGGTATGAACTCGGCCTCTTTTGTTTTTGTAAATATGATTAGTTCATCATTCCTGATTCAGCCTATTATGAATAAACATGTTTGCAATGACAACTAGAGATCATAGTTTCTTATGCCATGCTTGATTAGCTATGAGTTATAATGGTTTACCTTGCGTGCCAACATGCTATTAAAATGGTTATGATGTGGTATGATAGGGTGGTATCCTCCTATTAATGATTTAAGTGACTTGACTTGGCACATGTTCACGCATGTTGTTGAAACAAAATCAACATAGCCATCACGATATTTATGTTCATGGTGGATTATATCCTACTCATGCTTGCATTCGATGTTGATTAATTTTAATGCATGTTCATGACTGTTGTCGCTCTCTAGTTGGTCGCTTCCCAGTCTTTTGCTAGCCTTCACCTGTACTAAGCGGGAATACTGCTTGTGCATCCAATCCCTTAAACCCCAAAGTTATTCCACATGACTCCACTATACCTACCTATATACGATATCTACCTACCGTTCCAAGTAAATTTGTATGTGCCAAACTCTAAACCTTCAAATAAATATCCTGTTTTGTATGCTCGAATAGCTCATGTATCAACTAGGGTTGTCCGTATCTTCCATGTTAGGCGGGTTATTCTCAAGAGGAGTGGACTCCGCTCCTCACTCACGAGATAAATGGCTAGTCACCGGGATGCCCAGTCCCATGCTTTATGCAAACTAAATCAAAATAATTGCAAACAAAACTCCCCCTGGGACTCTTGTTAGTTGGAGGCACTCGTTGTTTCGAGCAAGCCATGGATTGATGCTTGTTGGTTGAAGGGGGAGTATAAACTTTACCATTCTGTTTGGGAATCGCCTATAATGTGTGTAGCATGGAAGATATCGCCATCTCTTGGTTGTTATGTTGACAATGAAAGTATACTGCTCAAAATATTATTCACCTCTATTTCAAAACAGAGCTCTGGCACCTCTACAAATCCCCGCTTCCCTCTGCGAAGGGCCTATCTATTTACTTTTATGCTGAGTCATCATCCTCTTATTAAAAAGCACCAGTTGGAGAGCACCGCTGTCATTTGCATTCATTACTGTTAGTTTACATTGAGTATGACTTGACTGGATCTCTTTTACCATAAATTACAATGTCTAGTCAGTCCTTGGTCTTTAAAGGTGCTCTGCATTTATGTTTTGCGGTCTCAGAAAGGGCTAGCGAGATACCATCTTGTTATATCATATTATGATTGTTTTGAGAAAGTGTTGTCATCCGAGATTTATTATTATGGCTCGCTAGTTGATTATGCTATTGATATGAGTAAACTTGAGACCTATGCGTTATTGTGAATGTGGTTAGTTATAATCTTTGCTCAAAACTTGAATGCTAGCTTTACATATTTACAACAACAAGAGCAAACAAAGTTTGCAAAAGTTTTTCTTTATCACTTTCAGTTTATCAGCTGAATTGCTTGAGGACAAGCAAAGGTTTAAGCTTGGGGGAGTTGATATGTCTCCGTCGTATCTACTTTTCCAAACACTTTTGCCCTTGTTTTGGACTCTAACTTGCATGATTTGAATGGAACTAACCCGGACTGACGCTGTTTTCAGCAGAATTGCCATGGTGTTATTTATGTGCAGAAACAAACGTTCTCGGAATGACATGAAACTTCACGGAGCCACTTTTTAGAAAATAAGAAAAATACCTGCAAAAGATGAAGGCCAGGGGGCCCACCACCTCTCCACGAGAGTGGGGGGCGCGCCAGCCCCCCTAGGGCGTGCCCCCTACCTCGTGGGCCCCCTGTTGCCTCTCCGACTCCAACTCCAACTCCATATATTGAGTTTCGGGGAGAGAAAAAACAAAGAGAGGAAATCATCATGTTTTACGATACGTAGCCGCCGCCAAGCCCTAAAACCTCTCGGGAGGGCTGACCTGGAGTCCGTTCGGGGCTCCGGAGAGGGGAATCCGTCGCCATCGTCATCATCAACCATCCTCCATCACCAATTTCATGATGCTCACCGCCGTGCGTGAGTAATTCCATCGTAGGCTTGCTGGACGGTGATGTGTCGGATGGGATCTATCATGTAATCGAGTTACTTTTGTTAGGGTTTGATCCCTAGTGTCCACTATGTTCTGAGATTGATGTTGCTATGACTTTTCTATGCTTAATGCTTGTCACTAGGGCCCGAGAGCCATGATTTCTGATCTGAACCTATTATGTTTTCATCAATATATGAGTGTTCTTGATCCTATCTTGCGAGTCTATAGTCACCTATTATGTGTTATGATCCGTTAACCCCGAAGTGACAATAATCGCGATACTTACCGGTGATGACCGTAGTTTGAGGAGTTCATGTATTCACTATGTGTTAATGCTTTGTTCCGGTTCTCTATTAAAAGGAGGCCTTAATATCCCTTAGTTTCCGTAAGGACACCGCTGCCACGGGAGGGTAGGACAAAAGATGTCATGCAAGTTCTTTTCCATAAGCACGTATGACTATATTCGGAATACATGCCTACATTATATCAATGAACTGGAGCTAGTTCTGTGTCACCCTAGGTTATGACTGTTACATGATGAACCGCATCCGACATAATTCTCCATCACCGATCCACTGCCTACGAGCTTTTCATATATTGTTCTTCGCTTATTTACTTTTCCGTTGCTATTGCTATCATCACTACAAAATACCAAAAACATCACTTTTACTACTGTTACCTTTTGTTACCGTTATCACCACTATCATATTACTTTGCTACTAAACACTTTGCTGCAGATATTAAGTCTCCAGGTGTGGTTGAATTGACAACTCAGCTGCTAATACTTGGAATATTCTTTGGCTCCCCTTCTGTCGAATCAATAAATTTGGGTTGAATACTCTACCCTCGAAAACTGTTGCGATCCCCTGTACTTGTGGGTTATCAGGGCCTTCCCATAAAGGCAAATGTGGTTGCACTGGCAAAGCCAGGTTCGATGGCACCTGACCAACTTAATGACGGAATTTAACCCCAAAATATAATAGTAAAGACTGATACTCCTATATCGTCTATCAAACTATAATCCAAGTCATAGAAATATCCAACAAATAATCCAAAGCTTAATATCATCATACAAAAATACTCCGAGGACAGTATAACACTACTATCATGATGAACCCAAGAACGATAATACTACTACTCAAATAACTATCCAGCTATGATCCACATGCAAGCAACATCTCCATCATCATATTCCATAACATAATATCAACTAGCATCGTGATGAAAAATAAGACTGGACACTAATAATCCAAAGGCAACATGATATTCAAAGTAGTGCTCCAAGATAATAACAGATACCATCATGACAATAATCATACTAGCCACTAAGAATCCAAAGGCAACATGTCATCCAAAGTAATACTCCAAAGCATATTACCATCATGAACATAATCATAATATCCACTAAGAATCCAAAGGCACATGTCATCCACATAATCATCAAAATATAAGTCTTAGAACTCCAAGCAATATCATGGCAATATCAACATCAAAACAATACTCCGAGTCATGCCATGAATAGATCATACATAGCAAATGCAATGTTTTAAACAAGTTCAAATGAATAAACCATATCACTGCATTAGAATCATGCAAATGGAGGGTGTGGCTTGCCTGGGGTGGAAGAAATCACCGAGAACAAGTGCGAGAAGCTTGTGGAAAGAATCGCAGGAAACATTCTCTCTCGGAGGGGGCTGAATAAGGCAGGGGCAAAATGGTCATTTTCAGAATGTCAAAATGTGGTGAAAATGATTCCATCGGAATGGGCTCAATGAAACAAAGAAGTGGGCTATGGAATCACCTCATTTGGAGTTAGGAGCAAAAAGATATGATAGTTTTTCTGCCAGGGACCTATCTGTAATGAAATCATCACAAACAAGTCCTCAGCAAGAAAAACAGAACACGCCTTCTCAGGAAATACGTTTTCCAGAAAGGAAAGAGTATTTTAGCTTGAAGAAGAAGCGGAATGCGCTTTCGATAAGTGAAGGCGTACTCCCTGGAGTACGTCTCCACTTACCCAGCGTGGCGGTGGCGGGGCCGGGCGCTGGGTCGATGACGCGTGGGGCCCGCCGCATCTTCTCTCTCCTCCCACGCCTGCTCCTCCTCTCCTCGACAGAACACCGGGCAGGGGCGCGGCCGCCGCTGGGCACGGCGACTCCAGCCATCTCCGGCCAAGGAGAGGGCACCGGTGGCCTCGGGATGGAGGCCTGCACCCATCCAAGAACTACACGTGCTCCGGGGAGCGCTGCTGCGGCAGCAACCATCGGAGGCAGAGAGCAACGGCGGCGGACCATCTCGGCGGCGCGCGGCCATGCTGGCTCTGGACAGAAACGGAGAGGGTGGGGAGATTCGCCGGGGTATGGTAGGTCTACTGGTGGAGGAGAAATGAGGAGAGGGGCTTCAACTTGAGCCAATCAAGGAGGAGACCCAAGGCGGCCATGGCAGCAATGGTGGTCATGGAGGGCAACTTGAGCTTGGGGAAGTGGTCAGGGAGTCGTGGGGAGAAACGCACCCGGGACGGTCTTATATAGCCGCTAGGCGAGGAGGCTGAGCTGGCGTCGCCGCGGACGTGTGCATGCGCATGAACTTGGAGGCAGGCGACGAGGGAGGCACAGTGGAGTCTCTCACGAGGGAGGCATAGTGGAGTCTCTCACGGGGCAGGCGGCCAAGGGAGCACGGGGAGGATGACGACGGCGACGAGCAGAGCCAAACGGAGCACTGTGCTCTCGTGGGCGTTCGGCGGCGAGCGTTGGTGAGGGTCGGTGAGGGGTTTACTGAGAGGGAGAGAGGTCCAGGAGGATGGAGACGACGCGGTAAAACTCTTGGACACGCTCACGCGCGCGAAGACGACGAGAGGAGGAGGGGGTCTAGCACAAACAGCCACTGGACGCGGCCGCTGCACACAGAGCGCGTGCACAGGCACACCATTGTCGTGGTCAACGCGTGGACTGGCATGTAGTGGGGGAGAGGGGTTGGAACGGGTTGTCTAGTGTGTAGTCCATCTAGGGTAGGTTACAACCGCGGTGGTAGTTTGGTTAAAACTGCTCTGGTTAACTGGCAATCACCCTCTGAAGTTTACTGCAGTAAACTTGGGTGAACACTGGTGATCATCAGGGATTTTACTAGTGCCAAATAGTTTATCTAGGGTGATTAAGTAAGGAAGGACTATGATCCTCGAGGTTTTGAGGCATAATGGAGCACAAACTAACATAGTTGCTTTGTAACTCACATTATGTGTCCAGAATCAAGATTTGGATGATGCATTCACATGGAGTAACCACTTGAGGTAAAACTTGGCAGGGCTTAGTGATTTGGCCAGATAAAGGTGCTGTAAAAATTTCATACCAAATGGTTTTTCCAAAATGGTACTTCCTTCACAGCTATTCCCTCTAGACAGAAACTTGTAAAACTTCTAGAGAAATATTGTCTAGGTGAAATGGTACCAAATTTGGTGGAGAGAAGTTATTCAGGTAGGAGAATGCTCTGGTAAAATTTCAGGCAAAATGAAGCAATATAAAATATACTTGCTTCACAACCTGAAAATATTGACAAAATCAAAGATTTGATGATGTGCTCACATAGATCAAGGGATAGATCTGAAACCTGGAGGAGGCTAATTATATGAGCACACGAAGAAGCATGCAAAATTTCAACTAATTTGGATAAACTTAGCCAGCACTTCCTTCACAAAGGCTTCCCTCCGACAGGAACTTTGAAAAATCACTGAGGAAGTTTGTCTAGGCAAGTAAAGTTGAATTCTGGCACAGGGCAATTATTTGGACAGGAGAATATGTACAAAAAGTGTGGGGTCAAATGGGCAAAGATAAATAGCACTTTCTTCACAATGTGCCATTTAGGACAGAATAGGAAATGAATTTATTGAGCATGCTGGAAAATATGTCCAATGAAATATTTTCCATATTTGATGGAGATATGACCCAAACAATTTATAAGAATTATTTGGGGATTTTTGGATGGACATAAATATAGGTTTCTTCACAACCTAGGGCCATTAGGGTTATTCCTTTAATAGGAAAAGGAATATTCCTGAGGAAAAAGAAATTAGAGTTTGGTCAAGCAGTGGAGTGACATGATTTTGGCAAGGTTTTGAGAATGATGAGCCACTTGGGAGAGGTAATGAAGCTGATTTCCGAGGCGACAAGGCCATAGAACCACTCCAAAAACAAAAACAGAGCAAAACCAGATAAATCAAAAGAACAAGAAAAGGGCCAAAATCTAGGCTGTTACAACTCTTACCCCCTTAAAGAAATCTTGTCCTCAAGATTTAGTTGCTCAGGGAACAAGTATGTCTTGAGTACACCGTTTCCAACTCGGGTATCCTTTTTCCTCTATTTATTGTTCCCCAAGAATTTTAGATGATTTGATTATCTTTGCTTGGGGTGGTTTGCTTCACCTTTCCCCAAATCCTGACTAGTCTTTGCTCATATACCAATTTATTTTTACTGACGTTGATTCCCCATACCTGTGGTGGTATCCAATGGATCTGAGCATACATTTTCCTTTGGTCATGAACACCTTAATACCTCTGTCATGGGGTTGCTTCAAATAAATGCAGGCCTTATAGTTTCAATAAATGTTGAGAATTAATCAGGGCCATCTTCTAACGGGATCTGACTGCTCATAGGTGGTACTGATTTTGATTTATTTCTTTGGCTCGAGCATGAAATATGTACCAAAGATCTGACTGCCTTTTGTCAGGAGCAATATAATGGTGTATGGAGTTATAGCTATGCCATACCTCAAATACTTACATCTTGAGACTTTGCCCGACACGGGGCTGACGGACAAATGCTTTTCCCGACAGACTGACCGTGTCCTTGATTCCGTCGGCGAGTACATCGGGGCTGAGCGGATTATTCGGCTTTTGACTTCTCATTTTGTCGGTATACCCATCTTTAGTAATATGATGTGGTATGTTTTAACCCTGCCGCCGAGGTCAAACTGTTGAGGTTGCAAAGGAATCTTGGACCTGACAGAACAGACTTGGATATTCCACACTAACCATGTCAAGCGGGTCAGCGGGTTATGAAAATCCTTGTAAATAGAGTAGGCCGCTGAAGGTGTATGTCTTTGTGGATCCATATGGAATGATGGCCTCCAACTGACTTGGGGTATCCGGACCTGTCCTTGATTCTTTGTATGACCATGGACGTGATTGGTGCAATATTGGCATTATTCCTTTTGCTTATTTTCTGACCTGGGTCCACACACATATGACATATGTTCGGAGCTTGTAGCTGTACGGAGCTCATTGCTGAGGCCAATCATACAAGAAGGTGACAAGATTTTTAGGACCTCTCCTTGTCAGTTGCGGGAATAATGACCTTGATGACCATTGTCAAGACTGTGGATTCTGTGATGTCATCCTCAGATCTGGTCGATCCTTGTATTACATGAGATGTATCTCTGCCCATTTTCCTTGGCCTGACTTGTGAGGTTGTGGGATCCGTACTTTACTTTAAGTATATCGGTTGGATCCTTGCGGCATCTCGTATGAGTGACTGATGAGGCTGGGATGCATGCCCACCATATATAAAAATCATATGCAACCAAACACTTGATTCTTGTGGTAGGCATATGTTTTGACTGTATTGTACCTCTGACAAAATTATTGCAAATCTGATCCTTGATCTGCAGAGAAAAGCCATTCGTGTAGCTTGCCGAGGAAGGCTCATTAGCTTCTGATCGAAGCTTTTTGTCTGGGTAGCGTGCAGAAGAAGCCTTGATAGCTTACAGACGAAGCTTGACATGAGTATTGTGCAGGAGAAGCCTGAGTTTCGTACTTGAGAAGCTTCTCCTCGGTTTTGCTTGTTGAGAAAAATCTATTTCCGTCTGTCAGAAGCTTTTACCGAGGTATCTTGTTGAGAAACCGGGTATCGTGGACCAGAAATTGTTCACATATCATGCTGAGGGAAAATTTAAGCCTTGCCTCATAAATTTCTTTCGATAGCGTGTGGAATAAACTGGGTTTCTTATATCCAACACTTCATACTGATATGCAGACTGAAACCCATACACACGCCCATAATATTCTGAGGCTAATTATTTGCATGAGAAAATTTGTTTGACTGTCTTCCTTTACCATATCACATTCTGACTTTATTTCGGATCATAACATATTTCAAGCATCATGCACTGCTGAGCCAAAATTTTGTATATGCTCCATACCTTTGACTGAAAATACACCGTTGATCTTGTACCTGACTTGTCTTGCTGCTGACTTGACTATTACTGCTATGAGTATTTTGTGCTGATGTATACTTGAGTTATCAGTCCTGTTGTGAGGAGTGTACACTAATGCAAAATTGATTATCAGTGTCAAAATCATATATTCCCCATTTCACTGCAGTCGGCTGAGAATTCCATTCTGTTTAGATGAGCTTCCAAATATTTGAACTCCTTATTACTTCTTCGAGTCCGGTGTCAAATGATGAGCAACTCTTTATAGGGGAAAAATAATGTAACACCGGGGCCCAAAAAGAAAGAAACAAAAGAAAACTTCACAAAACAAAAGCACGCAACAACAATCAATTCACACACAATCAATGTCACATATTACTGCTAGTCACACAATATGCATGCCTACTTAAGCACACAAATATCGCGGGATCTCTGGTTCTACGATCTAGCATGCTGTGAAGATGTGCACGAGGACTAATAAATGTGTGGAATAATTGGTGTAAACAGCGCTACACCAAGTGCTAGCTTAGCCAGGTAGCAACCTGGACTAGCTCGGGGGCGAGGACGTAATTGGTAACCATGTAGCATAACAGGAATGTCGCGACCACATTATTATCAAGCAGATGGAAAATATCCGTACCCATCCAAGGAATATGATAGCGGGGAAAAACTGAGGCTACTGACATTGCCCTTTTTACGATGACTGAGACCATTAAGGGTTGCCAACACGACAAGATAAGAAGGACGATCCGGGATAGAAGCATGTCTAACACCAACATAAAATGGGGCTTAAGGAAGGAATTCGGCACGATACCGGAGCACCATTTTTGCCAACAATGTCGGGATCTCTTGGCATCACTCTGCTGGGACAGAAATGACACCAAACACCAAAGAACAAGCAAGAAAAGAAAACTGGGG
Organism: Triticum urartu; assembly: GCF_056163025.1. NCBI lineage: Eukaryota > Viridiplantae > Streptophyta > Magnoliopsida > Poales > Poaceae > Triticum > Triticum urartu. Next base: position 378,230,918 of record NC_141876.1, on the reverse strand, counting down.
GAATGCAAAGACTGAGCTGTAGTGGATCCGAACCGATGCCACCTACACTCACCAAATAAATCGTCAGCAACCAATAATAAGGCTATATGCATGCTATGCAACAAACAAATGCAGCAACCATATGCAATAAACAAGCCAAACTCTACACTACCGATTTCTACCGGTTTCTACCGCTCGCGCTGACTAGGGTGTTCTACAGCCAGACCTGGTCTAATACCAAGCCTGTGGCACCTCGGCTCAGAGAAACCGGAACACCCTGTATTCTAGCCCAGAGATCGAGGAGAAGTCTCTGGAATACGGCACTGCTTGACATAGAACAAATCAGCTCTTATTACAAGAATAATAATACAAGGGTCTCATGTTACAAAGAAGCACATCAGCACGGTGACACTACGCCTGTGATACTACACTTGCTCTATGCTAGCAGCGAAACAACTCGTAGCAGCGGAATACTTCTAGCAGCGGAACAACGACGAAGGTGGTGAACTCCACTCCACAGGGAATTTGGCTGGGACATGATCTAGCTCGCACGCACGGCATCCATCGACAAGCAATCAAACAATCATGGCATCACCTTCAATCTGGCATGACACGCCGGGTCAGTACATTGAATGTACTTGCAAGCTCACAACAACTATAAACATCAAGGCAAGACAATAACATAGCATTAAACAGGTTAATTAATTAACAACTACCATGATGAAACAACTACTAAGCATGGTATGAAACTGATACAATACTGATAAACCTCCATCTCAGATCTCCATAACCATATCTCTCTTGGCTAACCGGCCAAGCAATATACCATCTCGATCACCTCGTGATCAAAACCAAATGGTGATCATTCCGGCTATCACAACCATGACCCACACTTGGTCTCAAACGCGATCCTTCCGGTGATCACTACCATGACCAACACTTGGTCTCCAACATCATCATCAACATCCTGCCAATCTGTATTGCTCAACATATTAACATATAAATCACCTATAAGTCATTTCGTTGTGTGAGTGTTGATCGAACGGTGTGACCTAGTATGAACCCTTACCCATGACCAAGGACGCGACTATCGATAGATTTAAATACACACTCTGCAGAGGTAGCGCCCTTTACCCACACCACGGAACCCATGGCCTCGCAATCCCATTCGGGTGGACCAATAGCATTCCGACAAAACCGATCTACTGCCATGACACTCTCCCGGCCACTCCAACCCACTCCCAACTAGGCTAGTCCTGGGTGGCCCCTTGTCTACCAAGGACACAACGACCACCGTCGTGGCCAAAACGTCCCTCACGGGGACCGTGCACATAACAACAACAAGGACACACAAGGCTTATGTCCGCCTACCTAATCAGGGTAGTGCGTGCCCATAACCTTCCCTAGTTGGAGGCACCGACGAGGGGCACGACAATAGATCGCATTAGGGCCTTCCCATAATGGCAAATGTGGTTGCACTGGAAAAGCCCGGTTCGGTGGCACCTGACCAACTTAATGATGGAATTTAACCCCAAAATATAATAGTAAAGACGGATACTCCGATATCATCTATTAACCTATAATCGAAGTCATAGCAATATCCAACAAATAATCCAAAGCTTAATATCATCATACTAGAATACTCCGAGGACAATATAACACTACTACCATGATGAACCCAAGAACGATAATACTACTACTCAAATAACTATCCAGCTAAGATCCACATGCAAGAATCATCTCCATCATCATATTCCATAAAATATATCAACTAGCATCATGATGAAAAATAACACTAGCCACTAATAATCCAAAGGCAACATGATATTCAAAGTAGTGCTCCAAGATAATAACAGATACCATCATGACAATAATCATACTAGCCACTAAGAATCCAAAGGCAACATGTCATCCAAAGTAATACTCCAAAGCATATTACCATCATGAACATAATGATAATAGCCACTAAGAATCCAAAGGCACATGTCATCCACATAATCATCAAAATATAAGTCCTAGAACTCCAAGCAATATCATGGCAATATCAACATCAAAACAATACTCCGAGTCATGCCATGAACAGATCATACATAGCTAATGCAATGTTTTAAACAAGTTCAAATGAATAAACCATGTCACTGCATTACAATCATGCAAATGGAGGGTGTGGCTTGCCTGGGGTGGAAGAAATCACCGAGAACAAGTGCGAGAAGCTCGCGGAAAGAATCGCCGGAAACGTTCTCTCTCGAAGGGGGCTGAATATGGCAGGGGCAAAATGGTCATTATCAGAATGTCAAAACATGGTGAAAATGATTCCATCAGAATAGGCTCGATGAAACAAAGAAGTGGGCTTTGGAATCACCTCATTTGGAGTTAGGAGCAAAAAGATATGATAGTTTTTCTACCAGGGACCTATCTGTAATGAAATCATCACAAGCAAGTCCTCAGCAGGAAAAACAGAACGCGCCTTCTCAGGAAATATGTTTTCCAGAAAGGAAAGAGTATTTTGGCTTGAATAAGAAGCGGAATGCACTTTCGATAAGTGAAGGCATACTACCTGGAGTATGTCTCCTCTTATCCAGCGTGGCGGTGGTGGGGCCGGGCGCTGGGTCGATGACGCGTGGGGCCCGCCGCATCTTCTCTCTCCTCCCACGCCTCCTTCTTCTTCTCCCCGCGCCTGCTCCTCCTCTCCTCGACAGAACACCGAGCAGGGGTGCGGCCGCCGCTGGGCACAGCGACTCCGGCCATCTCCGGCCAAGGAGAGGGCACCGGTGGCCTCGGGATGGAGGCCCGCACCCATCCAGGAACTACACGTGCTCCGGGGAGCGCTGCCGCGGAGGCAACCATCGGAGGCAAAGAGCAACGGCGAGGGACCATCTCGGCGACACGCGGCCATGCTTGCTCTGGAGAAAAACGGAGAGGGTGGGGAGATTCATCGGGGTATGGTAGGTCTACTGGTGGAGGAGAAATGAGGAGAGGGGCTTCGGCTTGAGCCAATCGAGGAGGAGACCCGAGGCCGCCATGGCGACAATGGTGGTCGTGGAGGGCGACTCAAGCTCGGGGAAGTGGTCAGGGAGTCGTGGGGGAGTGGGTAGCGGTCGCTGGTGGGGAGAAATGCACCCGGGACGGGCTTATATAGCCTCGGGGCGAGGAGGCCGAGCTGGCGTCGCCGCGGACGCGTGCCCGCGTGCATGAACTTGGAGGCAGGCGATGAGGGAGGCACAGTGGAGTCTCTCACGGGGTAGAGGCGGCCAAGGGAGCACGGGGAGGATGACGACGGCGACGAGCAGAGCCAGACGGAGCACTGTGCTCTCGTGGGCGTTCGGCGGCGAGCGTCGGTGAGCGTTGGTGAGGGGTTTTACTAAGAGGGAGAGAGGTCCAGGAGGACGGAGACGATGCGGTAAAACTCTTGGACACGCTCACGCGCACGAAGACGACGAGAGGAGGAGGGGGCCCAGCACAAACAACCACTTGACGCGGCCGCTGCACATAGAGCGTGTGTACAGGCACGCCATTGTTGTGGTCACCGCGTGCACTGGCATGTAGCGGGGGAGAGGGGATGGAACGGGTTGTCTAGTGTGTAGTCCATCCAGGGTAGGTTACAACCGCGGTGGTAGTTTGGTTAAAACTGCTCTGGTTAACTAGCAATCATTGTCTGAAGTTGGGTGAACACTGGCGATCATCAGGGAATTTACTGGTGCCAGAGAGTTTGTCTGGGGTGATTAACTAAGGAAGTACTATGATCCTGGAGGTTTTGAGGCATAATGGAGCATAAACTAACATAGTTGCTTTGTAACTCACATTATGTGTCCAGAATCAAGATTTGGATGATGCATTCACATGGAGTAACCACTTGAGGTAAAACTTGGCAGGGCTTAGTGATTTGGCCAGATAAAGGTGCTATAAAAATTCCATACCAATTGGTTTTACCAAAATGGTACTTCCTTCATAGCTATTCCCTCTGGACAGAAACTTGTAAAAATTCTAGAGAAATATTTGCTAGGTGAAATGGTGCCTAATTTGGTGGAGAGAAGTTATTTGGGTAGGAGAATGCTCTGGTAAATTTTCTGGCAAAATGAAGCAATATAAAATATACTTGCTTCACAACTTGAAAATATTGACAGAATCAAAGATTTGATGTTTTGCTAACATAGATCAAGGGATAGAGCTGAAACTTGGAGGAGGCTAATTATATGAGCGCATGAAGAGTCATGCAAAATTTCAACTCATTTGGATAACCTTAGCCAGCACTTCCTTCACAAAGGCTTCCCTCAGACAAGAACTTCGAAAAATCACTGAGGAAGTTTGGCTAGGCAAGTAAAGTTGAGTTTTGGCACAGGGCAATTATTTGGACAGGAGAATATGTAGAAAACGTTTGGGGTCAAATGAGCAAAGATAAATAGCACTTGCTTCACAATGTGCCATTTAGGACAGAATAGGAAATGAATTTATTGAGCATGATGGAAAATATGGCCAATGAAATATTTGGCCATATTTGATGAAGGTATGACCCAAACAATTTATAAGAATAATTTGGGGATTTTTGGATGGACATAAATATAGGTTGCTTCACAACCTAGGGCCATTAGGGTTATTGCTTTAATAGGAAAAGGAATATTCCTAAGGAAAAAGAAATTAGGGTTTGGTCAAGCAGTGGAGTGACATGATTTTGGCAAGGTTTTGAGAATGATGAGCCACTTGGGAGAGGAAATGAAGCTGATTTCCCAGGTGACAAGGCCACAAAACCACTCCAAAAAGAAAAACAGAGCAAAAACCAGATAAATCAAAAGAACAAGAAAAGGGCCAAAATCCAGGCTGTTACACAGCAACATAACCACAAGGAAATTAAACCAATCATAGCAATTCACCAATTACCGATAGGAGAATGCAAATCTACTCAGACATCATAGGATGGCAACACATCATTGGATAATAATATGAAGCATAAAGCACCATGTTCAAGTAGAGGGTACAACAGGTTGCAGTAGATTAGACCGCTGTAGATAGATGGGGGGAAGGTGATGAATATGTTGGTGAAGATGATGGAGGTGTTGGTGTATATTGCGATTATGATGATGGACCCGGCGGCGTTCTGGCGCCACCGGGAGAGAGGGGGAGAGGGCCCCCCTTCTTCTTCTTCCTTGACCTTCCCCCTAGATGGGAGAAGGATTTCCCCTCTGCTCCATGGCCTCCATGGTGGCGGAGGGGCGAGAGCCCCTCTGAGATTGGATCTGTCTCTCTCTGTTTCTACACTCTAGATTATTGCCTTTCACCGTTTCTTATATTCCCGGAGATCCGTAACTCCGATTGGGTTGAAATTTTAACATGATTTGTATCCGGATATTGGCTTTCTTGAGAAGAAAGAAGGGCACCAACCGCCTTACGGGGTGGCCACGAGGGTCAGGGGCGCACCCACCCCCCTGGGGCGCGCCCCCTGCCTCCTGGGCCCCTTGGGCATCGTCTCGCATTGATTCTTCTTCCCAAAATTCACATATATTCCAAAAAAATCTCCGTAAGTTTTTATCTCGTTTGGACTCCGTTTGATATGGATTTTCTGTGAAACAAAAAACATGCAACAAACAAGAACTGGCACTGGGCACTGGATCAAATTGTTAGTCCCAAAAATAGTATAAAAAGTTGCCAAAAGTATATGAATTTGTAGAATATTGGCATGGAACAATCAAAAATTATAGATACGACAGAGACGTATCATCATCCCCAAGCTTAATTCCTACTCGTCCTCGAGTAGGTAAATGACAAAAAAGATAATTTTTGATATGGAATGCTACTTAGAATAATCTTGATCATGTAATCTAATCATGGCATGAATATTAAGACACGAGTGATTCAAAGCAATAGTCTATCATTTGACATTAAGACAATAATACTTCAAGCATACCAACCAAGCAATTATGTCTTCTCAAAATAACATAGCCAAAGAAAGCTCATCCCTACAATATCATATAGTTTGGCTATGCTTCATCTTCGTCACACAAAATGCTCCCATCATGCACAACCCCGATGACAAGCCAAGCAATTGTTTCATACTTAAGTATTTTCAAACTTTTTCAACCTTCACGCAATATATGAGTGCGAGCAATGGAGATAGCGCTATAAGTGGAATAGAATATGATGATGGAGGTTGTGTGGAGAAGACAAAAAAGGGAGAAAGTCTCACATCGACGCGGCTAATCAACGGGCTATGGAGATGCGCATCAATTGATGTCAATGCGAGGAGTAGGGATTGCCATGAAACGGATGCACTAAGAGCTATAAGTGTATGAAAGCTCAAACTGGAAACTAAGTGGGTGTCCATCCAACTTGCTTTCTCATGAAGACCTCAGGCATTTGAGGAAGCCCATCATCGGAATATACAAGCCAAGTTCTATAATGAAAATTCACACTAGTATACGAAAGTGATAACTCAAGAGACTCTCTATATGAAGAACATGGTGCTACTCTGAAGCACAAGTGTGGTAAAAGGATAGTAGCATTGCCCCTTCTCTCTTTTTCTCTCAATTTTTTTGTTTTTTAGTTTTGGTGGGCATCTTTGGCCTCTTTTTTTTATTTGGGCTTCTTTGGCCTCTTTATTTTTTTAAAGTCCGGAGTCTCATCCCGACTTGTGGGGGAATCATAGTCTCCATCATCCTTTCCACACTGGGGAAATGCTCTAAAAATGATGATCATCACACTTTTATTTACTTACAACTCAATATTACAACTCGATGTCTAGAACAAAGTATGACTCTATAATGAATCCCTCCGGTGGTGTACCGGGATGTGCAATGATCTAGTGTAAAGCAATATGACAACGAATGCTCAAGTCATGTATATGATGATGATGGAAGTTGCATGGCAATATATCTCGGAATGGCTATGGAAAAGCCATAATAGGTAGGTATGGTGGCTATTTTGAGGAAGATATAAGGAGGCTTATATGTGATAGAGCGTATCATATCATGTGGCTTGGATGCACCGGTGAAGGTTGCACCAACTCTTGAGGTGAGAAAGGGCAATGCACGATACCGAAGAGGCTAGCAATGATGGAAGGGTGAGAGTGTGTGTAATCCATGGACTCAACATTAGTCATAAAGAACTCACATACTTATTGCAAAAATCTACAAGTCATCAAAACCAAGAACTACGTGCATGCTCCTAGGGGAATAGATTGGTAGGAAAAGACCGTCGCTCGTCCCCAACCGCCACTCATAATGAAGGCAATCAAAGAAACACCTCATGATTCAAATTTGTCACACAATGGTTACCATACGTGCATGCTACGGGACTTGCAAACCTCAACACAAGTATTTCTCAATTTCACAATTACTCAGCTAGCACGACTCTAATATCACCACCTTTATATCGCAAAACTATTGCAAGGAATCAAACATATCATATTCAGTGATCTGCAAGTTTTATGTAGGATTTTATGACTAACCATGTGAATGACCAATTCCTGTCATCTCTCTAAGTAGATATAAGTGAAGCAAGAGAGTTTAATTCTTTCTATAAAAGATATGCCCACGCTCTAACAAATATAAGTGAAGCAAAAGAGCATTCTACAAATGGCGGTTTTCTAAGTGAAGAGAAACAGGCAATCCAAACTTCAAATGATATAAGTGAAGCACATGAAGCATTCTATAAAGCCATACTCAAAAAATAAAAGTGATGTGCAATGAGCATTCTATAAATCAACCAAGGACTATCTCATACCAGCATGGTGCATAAAATAAAAGTGAAAACTAAATGCAAAAGACGCTCCAAGATTTGCACATATCACATGAACGAAACGAATCCGAAAACATACCGATACTTGTTGAAGAAAGATGGGATGCCTTCTGGGGCATCCCCAAGCTTAGACACTTGAGTCTCCTTGAATATTTACTTGGGGTTCCTTGGGCATACCCAATCTAGATCTCTTGTCTCTCCTCCTTCTCCTCACATCGAGACATCCTCGATCTTCGAACACTTCATCCACACAAAACTCAACAGAAAGCTCGGTAAGATCCGTTAGTATAATAAAGCAAATCACTACTCTAAGTACTGATGCAAACCAATCATATTTTGTTTTTTCATTGTAGCTTCTTTAATATAACATTTCCATGGCTTAATCCACTGATAGAAATCGATAGTTTCATCAAAACAAGGAAACGATGCATCAAAAACAGAATCTGTCTTAAACAGGACAGTCTGTAGTAATCTGAATATTCACCATACTTATGTTACTCCAAAAATTCTGAAACAATTAGGAAAAATTAAGAATTTATATATAAAGACAGTGCAAAAATTTTCATAACCGTTTGATGTTCCAGTAAAAAATGTAAAATCGCGCACTACAGCCAAAGTTTCTGTTTTGCACCGCACAAACAAACATCCAATCTAAACATCCTAAAGGCAAACCTTGGAACATTATTTTTATTTTTAAACTTGATGAAAGCACACAACAGAAATAAATGACTCTATTAAACTTCCGGGTTGTCTCCCTTGCATTGCTTTCTTTAAAGCCATTAAGCTAGGCAAATAGTGCTCAAGTAATGGATCCACCCGGATCCCAAGGTATATCAAAGCCAATTTTAATTAACAACGATTTGTGATTATGTAGTGAGCACAAAGTAACATACATCATGCAACAACGAAGTCTAACACTCTTCCTATGCATCGGCATGCCATAAAAGAACAATTCATGCACACATAGTAAAGGTCAATGCGTAGTATAAACAGTTTCTTGCAATTTTAACATACTGGAAACATGGAGAGGCGGACATGTAGTTCCTCTCTCATAATAATTGCAAGTAGGAGCATCAAGCACATGCATATTATATCTATCAAAATCATCATGTGTAGTAGTAAAATGCAACCCACCAATATAATCCTTAATAAGGGCAAACTTCTCCGATATAGTGTAGTAGGGATAATTCAAAAAGATAATAGGACTATCATGCGTGGGTGCAATAGCAACAATTTCATGTTTAACATAAGGAACTATAGCAAGTTCATCTCCATAAGAATAATTCATATTGGCATCTTGGCCACAAGCATAGCAAGGATCATCAAAAAGGGATGTTTCAAAAGAATCTACGGGATCATAACAGTCATAATAGCAATCATCCTTCGGTAAGCAGGGAGGGAAATTAAACAATGTATAAGTTGTAGAGTTACTCTCATTAGAAGGTGGGCGCAGGTAGCTAATCCACTCTTCCTCCTTTTGTTCTTCGCTCTCCTCATCATCTTTTTCATCCAATGAGCCCATAGTTTCATCAATTCCTTCTTCCATAGACTCCTGCAAAATATTAGTCTCTTCTTGTACAGCAGAGGATTCCTCAATATATGGTTTAACATAGGCATTAGAAGCATAATTATCATAACAATATTTAAGTATGGCAAAATTTCCAGATTTGTAAAGAGTAGCATCATACTTTCCAATCAAAGAAGCAATTTTATAAGCACCCTTAAAAGCAACAAATTCTTCAATTTGTTGATCATCATAGTAATTATAAACACCCTTAGCATACGAAGATATGATTCCATTATCACTAAACTCACATTGGTAGGGAAGGTGTTTCTTAGGGTCTTCAGAACAACAAGTAAAATCATATATTTCACATAAATTCCAAGCATAGCATTGCAAACGATGAATTTGATCCAGTAAAAGTTTCCCTTTTTGAGCTAAGCAGTGTCGCACATAACAAGTGAAAGGATCTATATAGTTGACTAGAGGGGGGGGGGTGAATAGGCAACTAACAATTTTTAGCTTTTCTTTACCAATTTAAACTTTGCATCAAAGTAGGTTGTCTAGATATGCAACTAGGTGAGCAACCTATATGATGCAACAACAGCAATAACAATAAGCAATCAAGGGATATAACAAAAATAAGCTTGCACAAGTAAAAGCACGAGATAGCCAAGAGTGGAGCCGAAGAATACGAGGATGTGTTACCGAAATTCCTTCCTTTTGAGGGGAAGTACGTCTCCGTTGGAGCGGTGTGGAGGCACAATGCTCCCCAAGAAGCCACTAGGGCCACCGTATTCTCCTCACGCCCTCACACAATGTGAGATGCCATGATTCCACTATTGGTGCCCTTGGAGGCGGCGACCGAACCTTTACAAACAACGTTGGGGCAATCTCCACTACTTAATTGGAGGCTCCCAACGACACCACAAAGCTTCACCACAATGGAATATGGCTCCGCGGTGACCTCAATCATCTATGGTACTCAAACACCCAAGAGTAACAAGATCCGCAAGGGATTAGTGGGGGAATCAAATTTCTCTTGGTGGAAGTGTAGATCGGGGCCTTCTCAAGCAATCCCTAGAAAATCAACAAGTTTGATTGGCTAGGGAGAGAAATCGGGTGAAAATAGAGCTTGGAGCAACAATGGAGCTTGGGGACGCAAGAGATAGTCAACTCGGAGAAGAAGATGCCCCTTATATAGTGGAGAGACAAATCCCACCATTATCCACTTAACCAGCCCGCGACCTGCGGTACTACCGCACCAAACTAGCAGTACTACCACAAGGGCTCATGGTACTACCACGACGAACCACGATATTACCGCTGCCATGGCAGAAGCTAGCCCAGGCCTGTAGCATAGAAGCTGAGGGTGGTACTGCCACTAGCGCGGTACTACCACTCCCCCTTGCGGTACTACCGCAAGGCAGGATTGGACTAGCCTGGGAAGGGCGCGGACAGATAAAAATACATCCGTGGCAACTCACGGTACTACCACGCGCATGGGGTGGTACTACCGCATAGGGCGCGGATGTAAAAAATTACATCCGCCCCTACAGCCGTACAAGCAGCTGAGCCTGGCCAGAGGCCACGGTACTACAGCTCCCAAGGAGCGGTACTACCGTGAGCACCTGCGGTACTACCGCAGGGGCCTGTGGTACTGCCGCTCCGAAGAGCAGTACTACCGCATGCCCCAGAATAGCAACACTAGAAATCCTTCTTTTTGCATATACACGAAGAAACGGAGGATGCTCCATAGTGCCAAGGGAAAGGCAGTGCATAAAGGAGTAAACGTGTACGTGATGGTTCCACCCAAACATTTCCAAAGTGGACCCCCTCTTAATAGTACAACTTTCCTATGACTCAAATCCACCGAAAAGAAACATAGAAAAAACGCCGTCTTCAATAGTCTTCGAGGGGCACCAAACCGTCTTGTGCCTAGTGATGAAATGTATGAAATACTCAAGGGACACGATTAGTCCGCAAAAGCATTGTCATCAATCACCAAAACACCTTAGGGATAAATATGCCCTTACAGTCTCCCCCTTTTTTGGTGGATTGATGACAATACGGGATTTGCACAAGGGAGAAAATATAGAACACGAGCAAACCACACATCTCTAAAATATAGACATGCTCCCCTTAGATGTGTGTTATCTAGATAATTGCTTTGGACTGCATGGCACACATACTAGGATCAACACTTCCCCTATGTTTTATTGACAAGGCATATCTTGCAACAATAAGGCTAACACTAAGCAAGATATTAAATATGAGCATAATATAAATAGCACACGATATCATAAGCTCAATAAGGTGCGATAGATAGAGTGCATATGTCTTACACCATATGATAGATAAGTCTCACAAGCGCAAACCAAACCAAAGCAAACAAGGTTCAACGGAACAAACACAAGCAAAGCAAACACAAAGATGACACGACACGCAAATCCCTACACTCTCTCCCCCTTTGGCATCGAGACGCCAAAAAGGCAGAGAGGACACCTACAACACAAGTGGTGGCTCAAGAGGAGTAGTCACTCGCACGCTCTTCGTCGGACTTGGCAGCGGGGATGGGCTCCTCCTCAGAATCAGTCCACTTGTAGCCTTGTTTTTCCATCCATTCGGCCTCTGGAGTGATGTGCTCCTCGGAACCGCCAGAAACTTCCTCTCCAAAAACCCTCATGATCTTCATGTCACTGCGGCGACTCTCCTTGGAGGCAACGTGAGTCCGGTACTGCCCCTTTGCTTGCATGCAGAACGGAGCCTTCATCTTGTTCTTCAGCTTCTTAGCCCAAGATGGCTCAGAAGATGAAGGCGAGTAGCCAGTAGAGCTGTCCTCATCAGCGTCCTCCTCCTCAAACTCATCTGCATCCACATCCATCTGAGCAGCCGCAGCCTGAGCACTAGTAGTAGTGTTGGCCCACTAGGGCTTGACAAGGAGCCGGATGGGCTCATGGCGAATCCAGGCAGGGGCAAGAAACTCATCATCTGGATAGAGCTTCTCCCAAGTCTTTGAGATCAACAGAAACATGTAAGGTCCATAGATGGGTACCTTACAGGTGAACACCGCAAACTGGAGCTCGCACCACATAATATGTGAGACATCAAGTCGTTGAGTTTGAGAGATGCACGCCTCCTCACAGTGAGCATCATATCCACCAGATAGGCATGCACTTTGTCCTTGTCACTAATGCGTGGAAAAAAGAGAATTGCGGAAGACGCGGTACATGATGTCAAGGAAGGGGTTCAACACCCACGTCTTCTTGCCACTAGGAAGCGATTTCTCAACATTGTAGGGTAGAAGCTTGTCCTTGTTGGCTGACTCGGTATTGGCATGAGGGCGTACACCAACGGGTGTGTTGAGCCCCTCATTAGGAACCTGAAGGAAATCCATGAAGTCCTTCCATGTAGCAGTCAACCGATGTCCGTTGGTCATCCAGGTCATCCTCCGTGCCTCATCAACATGGAAGTGGACCGTGGCAAAGAACTGGGCCACAATCTCAGGGTCATAATCCAAATGGAATGAGATCACATGCTCAATGCCAAACTGCTCCACGAGGACCAGAGCCACCAAAGTAATCATGGTGCCTCTCATCTCGCAGGTGATGCATGTCAATCCAGTGCACGTCCACATAGAGGTTCACATCCACATAAGTGAGATACTGCTGCGCTTGGTCCAGAACAGATCATTCCCGGTGAAGTTGGCACAAGGATTCACATAGGGGTTGATTTTTCTTCGAGTGGCAAACTCAGCAAGAGGAATCTCAACCATGCCCTTGGTGGGCTCCTTGAGCTTGGTGGCGGTGGTCTTGGTCCTGCGTTGGGGAGCATTGGAGCCCTCAGGAACTTCGTCTTGGTTGTGCAGACGCTTGGAGCCCGTGTCACGACTAAGATTGGAACAGCGAGCAGGAGCACCGGTGCCACCACCTAAGACACAAAACGCAAAAATAAACACGCACGAGAAGCGAGAAGGATCAATGCAAAGACCTCAGCAAAACAGATGAAACAAGTAGAACTTGCATTTGGGAGTTGCCACAAGAGAGATTTGACAGAAACGGTAGTACCGCATGGTTGCGCGGTACTAAAATTCTAGTGCTGCTCCTAGTCACGGTAGTACCGTGCCAGGGTGGCACGGTAGTACTGTGTCTTGGAGCGGTAGTAAAATTTTAGTGCGGCGCCTCGCGCGGTAGTACCGCTCAGTAGGAGCGGTAGTACCGTACGAGTGGTAGTACTGCACAAGAGATGCGGTAGTACCGCACGGCGGCAGATCCAAGTCCACAATTGGATCTGAGCACAACCGTGACAACGACGCGGTACTACGGTTGATCAAATCTTCCCCGGGGCAACAAAGCAAGCACAATCTCTACGCATTGCTACTCTCCTACATCCTACTCTTGCATAGATTTGGCCTAAAATCTCAAGAACACATGCATCTCCCCTAAAACCTAGAAGCGAAAGAACGGACAGAGGAAAGAGGGATTTGGGTAGAAACCTTGTTCCATGGAAAGAGGAAGTGGTGGGGAACGATCCCACCGGTCGGAATCCGAGGAGAGCAGCCGGAGACGGAGATCCGGCGAGGCTCTCCGACGCCGTTCTTGAGCGAGCAAGAGAGAGAGAGACGGCGTGGATTGAAACAGACGAATGGGTATGGGGTGTTGGAACTCCCCCTGCCCGCTCTTAACCCCCACGTGCCCTCGACAGTGCAGTAGTACCGCCCAGGCGGAAGTACCACACCGTGGGTGGTAGTACCGCTCCCCCAAGCGGCAGTAAAAAATTACTGCCACGCTGGGTGTGGAAGTACCGTGCGCTCCTCACGCGGTAGTACCATGGCAGGCCACGGTAGTACCGTTTGCTCAAGAAGAGGGAAAATAAAGCCTTTGCACGGCAACCTTCAAACGAACGGACAAGCTAAAAACACACGAGAGAACACACACAAGATCGACACGATGAAAGGAAGACAAGAGACAGCAAGGACTAAGACACTCAACACAACCTCTCTAAAGAGAGGGCGGTGGCCGGAGCCACCTATGTTTGAGTCAATTGGTATGGCCGCGAAGAATTATCCTTGGGCCCATGACCAAAACTCGTCTTTGAAGCACAAGTACCATCAATAATGGCTAATGTGAAAGAGTTGATCAATTTATGCATAATGGGGGGAGGGAAAGTTCATTGAGAGAACAACACTACCCCTATGTCCATGCCTACACCTAGACAAGATAACAAGTTGAGTATGGTGGGGTGTGGAAGGGCTCAAGCTACATTGCTCGAATCAATGATATTTAGCTCATGCCTTAACTCGCGAAATCTTGCTTCATCCAAAGGCTTCGTGAACATATCTGCATGGTTCTCATGAGTGTTGACATAGTTGAGCTCGATCTCCCCTCACCTAATGTGATCCCGGATGAAGTGATACCGAATCTCAATATGCTTCGTGCTGAAGTGTTGAACCGGGTTGAGAGAAATCTTGATGGCACTTTCATTGTCACACCAAAGAGGCACTTTGTCACAAATGACACTGTAATCCTTTAAAGTTTGCCTCATCCACATAAGTTATGCGCAACAACTGCCGGCGGCCACGTACTCCGCCTCGATGGACGAGAGAGACACACAACTTTGCTTATTCGAAGACCAACTCACCAAAGAGCAACCAAGAAATTGGAACCCTCCGGAAGTGGACTTCCTATCCACTTTTTCTCCCGCCCAATCGGAGTCTGAATAACCTACAAGCTTGAAGTTTGCTCCTCTTGGGTACCATAAGCCAAAGTTTGGGGTATGAGCAAAATATCGAAAGATTCGCTTAACCGCCACAAAGTGGCTTTCCTTAGGTGCGGATTGAAACCGTGCACAAATTCCCACACTCAACATGATATCTGGTCTAGATTCACAACGGTAAAGCAAGGAGCCAATCATGGAGCTATATACCTTTTGATCCACCGCTTTACCATTGGGATCGATGTCGAGTTGGCATTTTATGGGCACTGGAGTGGATGCCGGCTTGACATCACTTAGCTTGAACCTCTTGAGCATGTCTTGAGTATATTTGGCTTAGTTGATGAAGGTTCCTTCTCTTCTTTGCTTGACTTCAAACCCAAGAAATAACTTCAACTCTTCCATCGAAGACATCTTGAACTTTGAGGTCATGAGAGCGGCAAATTCCTCATTGAAAGCTTTGTTAGGGGAACCAAAGATAATATCATCAACATATAGTCGGCATACAAACAACTCCCCTTTGACCTTCTTAGTAAAAAGAGTGGGGTTGATTTTCCCAACTTCAAAGCCACGATCTTGCAACAAATCGGTAAGGTGGTCATACCATGCACGTGGGGCTTGTTTAAGGCCATAGAGTGCCTTATCGAGTTGATACACATGATCCGCGAAGTAAGGATCCTCGAACTCGGGGGGTTGTTTGACATACACCGGCTCATTGATAGGACCATTAAGAAAAGCACTCTTCACATCCATTTGTTGCAACTTAAAGTTGTGATGAGAAGCATAAGCAATCAACATGCGCATGGATTCAAGGCGAGCAATGGGAGCAAAGGTTACACCGTAGTTGATACCCTCGACTTGGGAGTAGCCTTGTGCTACCAACCGGGCCTTGTTGCGAATGATAATTCCATGAGCGTCTTGCTTGTTCTTGAATATCCACTTGGTTCCAATGACATTGTGGTTCCCTGTTGTCCTTGGCACCAATCTCCACACCGTGTTTTACTCAAAGTTGTTGAGTTCTTCATGCATGGCATTGAGACAATCCGGATCTTCGAGCGCCTCATAGAACTTTTGGAGTTCAACACAGGAGACAAACGCGTGATGTTCACAATAGTTTGTCAATTGTCTATGAGTGATTACCCCCTTTCGAATTCTTCCAAGCACATTTGTCATGAGATGGCCCTTGGTTGAGAGCTTGGAAGCGATCTTGGCGGCACGACGCTCCAATTCCTCCTCGGGGGTGAGTTGAGGAGCGGCCACTTGATCATCTTGAGCGTCGTCTTGAGCTTGTCCTTGATCTTGAGGTTGCTGTTGATCTTGAACTTTCTTGGAGGAGAGAACTTGACCTTGGGCATCACATGGAGATACGACACCGTATTGAGATAGGTTTTGCCCTTGGTCTTGATCATGAGGTTGAGGGCCTTCACTTTGTTCTTCGGAAGCGTGTGGGCCTTGGGTTGGTGATGGCTTCACGTGAGTGGAGCATTGTCCTTCTCCTTCGGCCACAAGGGGTTCCTCAATGGGTAGGATAAAACCAACACCCACTATTCTTATGGCTTGGGGAGGAATTTCATCACCTACATCACAAGTGCCACTTTGCTCCACTTGGGAGCCGTTATTCTCGCCAAACTCCACGTTACACGTCTACTCAATAAGTCCCATGGACTTATTGAGGACACGGTAAGCATGAGAGTTTGTAGCATAACCAACAAATATGCCCTCATAAGCTCTAGCCTCAAATTTAGACAACCAAACACCTTTCTCGAGAATGAAACACTTACACCTGAACACCCGGAAGTACTGGAGGTTGGGCTTGTTACCGGTGAGTATCTCCTATGGAGTCTTGTTCAAGCCTTTGCGGAGGTAGAGCCGGTTGGATGCATGACACGCGACGTTGATGGCTTCGGCCCAAAAGTTGTATGGAGACTTGAACTCCGCCATCATGGTCCTTGCCGCATCCATCAACGTCCGGTTCTTCCTCTCCGCTACACCATTTTGTTTAGGGGTGTAAGGTGCGGAATATTGATGCTTGATCCCCTCATCACTAAGAAATTCATACAAGGTGTAGTTCTTGAACTCGGTGCCGTTGTCACTTCTTATTGTCAAGATCTTTGCATTGTGTTGACGTTGAGCTTCATTTGCAAAGTCAACGACGGTTTTTTGGGTCTCACTCTTCCTCTTGAAGAAATATACCCAAGTGTATCTTGAAGAATCATCCACAATCACCAATAAATACTTCCTACCCTCAAGACTATCAAAAGATGGAGGCCCAAAGAGATCCATGTGAAGGAGCTCTAAAGGCCTCTTCGAGTAAATGATAGTCGTGGGAGGGTGAGCCTTTTCATGTAGCTTTCCTTCAATACAAGCACTGCAAGCACGATCTTTAGCAAAACTAACATTTGTTAGTCCACGGACATGGTCCCCCTTGAGAAGACTTTGCAAAGATCTCATATTGACCTGGGCTAAACAGCGATGCCAAAGCCATCCCACGTCAACATTAGCCATTAGGCATGTCGCGGTCTTAGTGAGTCGCTCCGAAAAGTTAATCACATAGAGACCGTTTTCGACATGCCCAACAAAGGCTACTTTAAGAGTCTTGCTCCACAAAAGGGCCACGGTATCTACATCAAAGAAAGTGGCAAAGCCCATGAGCGCAAGTTGACGAACGGAAAGCAAATGGTATGCAAGGGACTCAACAAGGATGACCTTCTCGATCGTGAGATCATGAGAAATGACAACCTTGCTGAGTCCCAATACCTTAGAGGACGAGGCATCACCCCACTCAATTTTGGTGGGCATGGATGGAATCTTTTGCACTTCCACGACCAAGTCCTTGCTTCCGGTCATATGATTAGTAGCTCCACTATCGAGAAACCATGATCCCCCACTGGAAGCAAACACCTACAAGAGATCAATGCTTGGTTTTAGGTACCCATTTTGTAATGGGTCCTTTGATGTTAGTAACAAGGGTCTTAGGAACCCAAGTAGACCATTCAATGTACTCATAAGAAGAACCAACGAATTTGGCATAGACATGTCCATCACTAGCATGGCATAACACATAAGAAGGGTTAAAGTCGCCGACTTTGTTGGGAGGATTAGCATTACCCCTCTTGGCATCACTACCCTTCACATTGTTCTTCTTCTTAGAGGAACCCTCTACCTCTTTTACAAAAGTTTGCATGAGAGAAGTAGGTCGTTTGGTTTTGTCATTCTTCTTCCTGTTCTTGGACTTGGGTGCAAACCCAATCCCTTCCTTGGCCACAACTTCCTTTTGATTTCTCAAAAGGTCGTTGAGGTTCTTCTCGCCTTGTATGTTACAAGGCCTTCCTAAAGTTTCTCCTTCAACTTAGCATTCTCCTCAACAAGATGCACATGCTCACAACACGGTTAGTAGCATTTGCATTATCAATTAAGACCATATGAGGAAATGTGGCTTTCTCCTTGGTTTGCTTTACTTGGAGTTGACCATGAGACTCTTTGAGGCTAGCATGAGGACCCTTCAAGACCTTGTGAGCCTTGTCAAGTAAGTCAAACTCCTCTTTGAGTCTAAAAAAGTCATCTCCAAGCTTGACCTTCTCCGAGTTTAGCACACGAGAAACAACAAGAGCATAATCAAGATCTTTCTTTAGTTTAGCATGGTCATCGTTGTGTGACTCCTCAAGAGCCAAGCGATGACCATACTCTTCCTCAAGAGCATTAGAGAGATCCAATATCTCATTGGCATAGTCACGACTATGCCCCTCCATCTTAGATATGGTGTCCTCGTGAGCCTCGATCATGTCATTGGCTTCACCAAGTTGTTCCAAGAGAGCAACGAAGTGCTTCCTGGATTTACCCTTAAGCTTACTGATAAAAGACTCAAACTCATTTTCCTCCATGTTAGACCCCTCATGTTCATCAATGCAATCCGTCAAAGAAGGATTATTAATGATGGTAGTTTTGATGTTGGGGGTTACCTTGTTGGTGGCTTTAGCCATGAGGCACTTGGCGGTGATGTTCTCATTGGGTGAGTTGAAGAGAGACACCCGTGGAGTTGTCGCAATGGCAACGGAGGCCATGGCAACCGGCTCACCGTCTTCATCATCATCATCATCATCATCATCATCCTTATCGTACTCTTCTTGTGC
This sequence comes from Triticum urartu, assembly GCF_056163025.1. NCBI lineage: Eukaryota > Viridiplantae > Streptophyta > Magnoliopsida > Poales > Poaceae > Triticum > Triticum urartu. The sequence continues at coordinate 378,211,868 of NC_141876.1, read as the reverse complement.
CACCAACCCCTTGGGAGGAGTCTTCTTGGTGAAGTTGCTCTTGTTTGGGAAAGACTAGGCCTTGTCCTTTCGGATGAGCTTGCCACCATTGTCTTCCCTCTTCTCATGAGGACATTCCACAACAAAGTGGCTCACATTGCCACAATTATAGCATGTCCTCACTCGTTGCTTGACCTTCACGCCACTTGAGTGGTTTTTGTTGAAGTTGGGCCTTGTGTTCTTCTTGCTCCAAAATTTCCTTGAAGCAAGAGCCATGTGTTCATGATAGGCATACTTTGTATCTTCGGGGTTCCTCTTCTCCCTCTTCGTCCTCTTCTTCCACACTAACCTTGGCCTTCAATGCAAGGTTGGGCTTCTTTACCCTTTGAGAACGTAACACCACATTGTCGGTGGTCTTGTTCAAGATGCTCATAGCCACAAACTCATCCAACACTTCACTTGAGGACAAGGTGTGGAAGTCCGGCCTTTGACGAATGACGGAGGACATTGCCTTGTGATAAGGTATCATGGTCTTGAGGAATTTCCGCTTGATCCAATTGTCATCCATATCCTTGCTCCTATCATCTCGGAGTGACACCGTGAGTTTGGTTAATCTCCGATAAAGCTCACGAGGTTCTTCATATTCTTTCATTGCAAACTCATCGGCTTCATCTTGCACCACTTCATAGTTGGAGTGTTGAATGCTTGCACTTCCCCTGTAGAGGGAAACAACATGGTGACATGCATCCTTGGCCATGGTGAAGGGTTGGAGATGAGTAAGATCTTCGGGTGGAATAGCATCTTGGATGATGAAGAGAGCATTCTCATTGAATTGATTATCCGCGGCTTCTCTAGGGGTGAAGTTGCTTTGGTCATGCGGATAAAAACCTTCTTCAATGATTCTCCAAAGGTTAGTATTAACATGGTTCAAATGACGCTTAAAGCGATAAACCCAAGAATCAAAGTCCTCATTTTTCAAAATCTTAGGGGGAGGACCGGCATGATTCAAATGAGTGGAAGGAATCGGTCCACCATAAGTAAGTGGAGGCTCCACATGGGCAAAGATGCCGTTGCCAACTTTACCACTAGAAGAAGGAGCCTTTTCACTAGTAGCTTCCCCCTTGTCGGAGTTAGCACCCGTCACCTTGTTAGTGGGATCACCCACTTTCAACGGTGCGGTAGATAGTTTAAGCCCTTCTAAGAATTTATTAAACATGCTTTCAACCTCGGTCGTCATGGAGGTTTCCAATGTGTCCAAAGCCACATTGAATTCCTCATGACAGACGCGGTTCCCCCATCGGCCGTAGATGAGATTGGATACACACCGGAGTGTTCCTCCGCACCGTCTATGGTGTCAACCATACTTTTCGCACGACAAAGTCGTTAATAAAGGGACGAGGCTCTGATACCAATTGAAAGTATCGATATAGTTGACTAGAGGTGGGTGAATAGGCAACTAACAATTTTTAGCTTTTCTTTACCAATTTAAACTTTGCATCAAAGTAGGTTGTCTAGATATGCAACTAGGTGAGCAACCTATATGATGCAACAACAACAATAACAACAAGCAAGTAAGGGATATAACACAAATAAGCTTGCACAATTAAAAGCACGAGATAACCAACAGTGGAGCCGCAGAAGACGAGGATGTGTTACCGAAGTTCCTTCCTTTTTAGGGGAAGTACGTCTCCGTTGGAGCGGTGTGGAGGCACAATGCTCCCCAAGAAGCCACTAGGGCCATCGTATTCTCCTCACCCCCTCACACAATGCGAGATTCCGTGATTCCTCTATTGGCGCCCTTGGAGGCGGCGACCAAACCTTTACAAACAAGGTTGGGGCAATCTTCACAACTTAATTGGAGGCTCCCAACGACACCACGAAGCTTAACCATAATGGAATATGGCTCTGCGGTGACCTCAACCATCTAGGGTGCTCAAACACCCAAGAGTAACAAGATCCGCAAGGGATTAGTGGGGGAATCAAATTTCTCTTGGTGGAACTGTAGATCGGGGCCTTCTCAAGCAATCGCTAGAAAATCAACAAGTTTGATTGGCTAGGGAGAGAGATCGGGCGAAAATGGATCTTGGAGCAACAATGGAGCTTGGGGAAAGAAGAGATAGTCAACTTGGAGAAGAAGACACCCCTTATATAGTGGAGAGACAAATCCAACCATTATCCACTTAACCAGCCCGCGACCTGCGGTACTACCGCACCAAACTAGCGGTACTACGGCAAGGGCTCACGGTACTACCGCGGCGAACCGCGGTACTACCGCTGCCACGGCAGAAGCTAGCCCAGGCCTGTAGCATAGAAGCTGAGGCCAGTACTGCCGCTAGCGCGGTACTACCGCTCCCCCTTGCGGTACTACCGCAAGGCAGGATTGGACTAGCCTGGGAAGGGCGCGGACAGATAAATATACATCCATGGCAACTTCCGCTGAATTTCAAACAATGCAAAAATACGACACGGTACTACTGCACTTGGCATGCGGTACTACCCGCAGGGAGCGGATGTAAAAAATTACATCCGCCCCTACTTCCGCTCATGTTGTTGTGCCAGGCCAGGACTTACGGTACTACCGCGTGCATGGGGCGGTACTACCGCGTAGGGCGCGGATATAAAAAATTACATCCGCCCCTACAGCAGTACGAGCAGTTGAGCCAGGCCAGAGGACACGGTACTATAGCTCCCAAGGAGCGGTACTACCGTGAGCAACTGCGGTACTACTGTGACGCCCCCAAACCGGAGCTTCAGATGCCTTCCATGTTTCCGAGTGTTGTCGGGTGATTTGTTTTGGTTCGTTGCATCATGTGCATTGCATCATATCATCATGCCATCATTTTCTCAAAGCCAACTAAAAACTCACTTAAATAAATTGCATGGATCTTCGATTCATTTAAACCAAGGGAAGGGTGACTTCTCTTTATAACATATCGTCCCGATATTAGGGAGCTATTATAAATATTTCCATTCTTGTGGAATTACCGTGACACACTTGCAATTTAAAATCTCAAGTCTTTTCTGCTTCAAGTTGCTCCTCAAACCTTTCCATATATTCTTTCATCATTTTCCGGAGCTCCACCAAAAATCCGAACATTTTTGGACCTTCCTAACCCTCACTTCCTATTCGAACCATTTGAATTTAAATCAAATGAGTTTGAATTTAAACTTTGAAAAATGGCCACTCCATTTTTCTTGGATCGTACACATTTTTGCGAGTCCGGCAATATTATCCCCATGCGCAAAATCCTTCCCTAACCCTCTCTTTCTTTTCCTCTCTCTAATTTCTTTTCTGTTAAAGAAAATAAGATTTTTTAAGAGAAGAGGGAGGGAGAAGGGAGCCTAGCCGCCTCTGGCCACTTGGGCCTCCTAGCAGTGCCGGCCTCCCAGGCCCATATGCCCCTCCTAAGCCCACCATTCCTAACCCTAGGCCGACCGCTCCTTGCCCGATTCCCTTCGCCACTCTCACTCTCTCCCTCGTCTCTTCCCTTGTGCCATTGGAAACCCCGTCTCCCGATCCAATCGTCCATCTCCCTCGATCCCCTCCCCTCATACCTCCAGTGCGGGACCCATGCTCCGCCCTCGCCGAAGAAGAGAACTAGGCCAGAGGTCCCGCCGCTGCGCCGTGGAGGGCCCCGACCTCCTAGTCCCGCGCTCATCTCTTGGCGCCCGAGCACCTCGTCCCCGCCATCTGGCCTCCGTGCCCGCAAGACCTCGTCGCTCACCGGCGCCTCAACCGGAGCAGGACCCTGTCGCCCTGTCCTTCCTGTTTCCCTCTGTTTTCTCTCTTCTTCAACTCACCTCGAGCTCCCTCTCTCTCTCTGTTCGAACAGGTGCCGCCATGGATCCCGCGCCCGAGCAGAGGAGGTTGCGTCCTCGAACTCCTTCTGGTTCCCGCGCCTCCGGCAACCAGTGACTGCCGGCGAGCGCCCCATCCCACAAAGGAGCCCAACTAGGATCTCCGAGCCGCTGCAACGCCCTCGTCTCGTCTCCCTCTCCTCTCCTCCACCTCGTTCCCGGCGCCGAAAAGACTGCAGCTGCGCCATGGCCTTCCTCCTCCCACTCCCTACTTCTTGCCGGTGACCACGACCAACCCCGACCACCTGCGACCCTGCCTTCACTGAACGTCCCCGGATAGGAGCAATTTTTAACTGCCAAGTACCCTTGGATTCATCAAGACCGCCAAGTACCACGACCCGCAAGACCAACGACGCCCGAACGAGTGCTCCCGACCGAGACAGTTGTGCTGCTATGTTTTGGACACGCCAAGTCCCTCAGGTCGGATGCGTCAAGACCGCCCCGGTTTTTGTGAAGTTCCACGACGCCGGGAGTCCTCGGATCCGTCAAGTTCCACTATGAGATGTACAACAACCGTCGACCCCGAAGACCTCGGATTCACCAAGTTCCCATGACGACTTGAGTGTACCCCGTCGGATCGCCAAGTTTGGTTACCGTCGCAACCATGTACAACTACTTCCACGATGATACGAGAACAACTACCGCCGTTGAAGGCCATTGAGTGAACAAACTACCGATGACGTGTATGACTACTTCGTGAACGTGTACCACTACCGGCGAGGACCGATAGTACCACTACTTCTACTACCACCACGGAACGACTACTTCCTCTACTTCCCTCGACGAACCCGAACCGTCCCGTTTGCACGCTTTGAAGGTATAACCCCGAGATGATGCCCGTGTTTGCGCCATGCCCGTATTGATCCTTGCACGTTCCTCGTTTCCTTGCCGCCGTCATGTGGGACACCCGGTAACCGGGATCACCCCTCTATCTCTAGCATGTCCCGCACACTTTCTTTTGCACCGACGTCTCAATGAGTTGTCGGAATCGGAACGTTGCCATGGCACAGTTTCATTATCATCGCCGTGGCACCCCTTTTGTTTCCGCCACGATGACAAATGCCTCATATCTTATCATGCCAACATTTTCATAAAAATTGCATAAACTTACATATGTCATCCGCATCATGATAACAACTTCAAGAATGTGTAAATTGTTGTTTGCATTAATTTGCTAAATGAATATGGGGATTTACCGGAATTGTTGTTTGATGTTTCCGGCCCCACTTAAATTGCTTAGATTGTGTAGTTTACTTTTGCTTCACCTCTTGCCATGTTAACCAACATTTAATATTGTTGAGTACCTAAACGAGAGAAAACTAAATAATTGATGTGGTGCTTCTTCAATATGCAACTCGTTGCATATTGAGCTCCACTTAATTTGTAGAATTGTTTGTTGCATATTGCCACGCCTATTTAAACCGGACATGCATCATACTTGGTTGTGCATCATGCCATGTTTATGTGATGGTTGTTTACTATGTTGCTTGCTTCTTTCCGGGCCGCTTCTCTCGTTAGCTTCGGTTTCGTTATGGAGTTGTGAGGATTCGTTCGACTACGTCCGTTTGTCTTCTTCATGGACTCGTTCTTCTTCCTTGCGGGATCTCAGGCAAGATGACCATACCCTCGAAATCACTTCTATCTTTGCTTGCTAGTTGCTCGCTCTATTGCTATGTCGCGATACCTACCACTTGCTATATCATTGCCTCCCATATTGCCATGTTAAGCCTCTAACCCACCTTGTCCTAGCAAACCGTTGTTTGGCTATGTTACCGCTTTGCTCAGCCCCTCTTATAGCGTTGTTAGTTGCAGGTGAACATGGAGATTGTTCCTTGTTGGAACATGGATATTTTGTTGGGATATCACCATATTTCTTATTTAATTATTTAATGCATCTATACACTTGGTAAAGGGTGGAAGGCTCGGCCTTATGCCTGGTGTTTTGTTCCACTCTTGCCGCCCTAGTTTCCATCATACCGGTGATATATTCCTTGATTTTGCGTTCCTTATGCGGTTGGGTTATAATGGGAACCCCTTGACAGTTCGCCTTGAATAAAACTCCTCCAGCAAGGCCCAACCTTGGTTTTACATTTGCACTAACAACCTATCACCTTCCCTTGGGTTCTCCAGACTCAAGGGTCATCTTTATTTCAACCCCCCGGGCCAGTGCTTGTCTAAGTGTTGGTCGAACAGAGCCACTTGCGGCGCCACCTCAGGGAAACTTGTGGGCTGGTTTTAGCTGTATGTAGTGTTCATCCGGTGTTGCCCTGAGAACGAGATATGTGCAGCTCCTATCAGGATGTCGGCGCATCGGGCGGTCTTGCTTGTCTTGTTTTACCATTGTCGAAATGTTTTGTAACCGGGATTCCGAGTCTGATCGGGTCTTCCTGGGAGAAGGAATATCCTTCGTTGACCGTGAGAGCTCGTGATGGGTTAAGTTGGGACACCCCTGCAGGGTTTTGAACTTTCAAAAGCCGTGCCCGTGGTTATGGGCAGATGGGAATTTGTTAATGTCCGGTTGTAGATAACTTGACACTTAACTTAATTAAAATGCATCAACCGCGTGTGTAGCCGTGATGGTCTCTTTCCGGCGGAGTCCGGGAAGTGAACACGATTCTTGGGTTATGTTTGAACGTTAGTAGTTTCTGGATCACTTCTTGATCACTTCTAGTTTCACGACCGTTGCTTTGCTTCTCTTCTCGCTCTCATTTGCATATGTTAGCCACCATATATGCTAGTTCCTGCTGCAGCTCCACCTCACTACCTTTTCCTACCCATAAGCTTAAATAGTCTTGATCTCGCGGGTGTGAGATTGCTGAGTCCCCGTGACTCACAGATTACTTCAAACAGTTGCAGGTGCCGATGATAACCGTGCACGTGACGCAACCGAGCTCAAGTGGGAGCCCGATGAAGTTCGTGTTCGTTGTGTTGTTTCATTTTCCAGTTGATCAGTAGTGGAGTCCAGTCGGGGCGATCGGGGATCTATTGCATTAGGGGTTGTCTTTCTTTATTTGGTTCCGTAGTCGGACCTTGATTGTATCTGGTTGATGTAATGCTATATTTATGTATTGTGTGAAGTGGCGATTGTAAGCCAACTCTTTATCCCTTTCTTATTCAGTACATGGGATGTGTAAAGATTAACCCTCTTGCGACATGCCTACTATGCGGTTATGCCTCTAAGTCGTGCTCCGACACGTGGGAGATATAGCCACATCGTGGTTGTTACAAGTTGGTAATCAGAGCCTTCCCCGACTTAGGAGCCCCTGCTTGATCGAATCGCTGGCGTTGTTGGGTCTAGAAAAATGTTTTGTGTCTTATAGGATTATATATATCGGAGAGTAGGATTCTTTTTACTCCTCAGTCCCTTCGTCACTCTGGTGAGGCCTCCTGACGTAGAGTTTTGACTCTTCTCTCCTCAAATTTCACTAAAAAAATTTTAGGATCACGCGGGTATCTTGGAATCGTTTCGATGGTTTTGTGACGAGAACATTGTTCTTGGTGCCTCCTGACATTTAGGGGTTATGGCAGTGTCCCGGGGAGTTGAGCTCCGAGGTGTTGTCGTCACAATTTTATCATTGCAGTTCTAGAATACCTGAGTTCACCGACATCGAAAATCTCTTTTATGCAGTTGTTGGTGAGATAACCTCGACGCCACCCAGTACTGGGGCGGGAGTTCGGGAGTATTGCCATAACTCGTATAACAGATGCTTTTTGAAGGTTGAGGTAAATGATTTCCGAAGGTTTCTTGGTTATGTGTTGAAGGATGGATAGAGCTAGATGTAGGACTTGCTAGTTTTCGGTGAGATATTATGTTTCCCCTGTATCCCCAACACCTGATTGCATAACTAGAGAGTTTCAGGAGTTTATAATTGGGAATTCAAGCAGATCCTAGGATATCTTTCCGACAGATGTATGATATGAAATTGGGGTTCGACGTCTAGTGGTCCACCTATCCACGGTTGGTTTTACAGTGGTCTCGTGGTGTCTTAAAGAGTCCTTGGCTATGCTGACTCGGGGATGCTTCGTATGTCATGTGCGCTGCCTTGTACATGATGGTGTTGTACGATCGAGCCCGTGTGGGCCCCACCACGAAAACTTCGGATGAAATCTCTATCATATGTTTGTTCCGGCTTATGCTGCAAGCCGATCCTTTGTTTTGTTTTCATTGTGGTATTCGAGTTGCTTCAAAGTCAAATGTGGAATCCATACCTTTCCTAAGCGGTGTTCTCATGTTCCTATGTGAATACTAATCCCTCTCGATCATCGAGTTTGTCATTTCAATTTCTTTTCAACCGGTGTGTCTCTCTTCAAGTGGATTAGATCACTTCAACTTTCGCAAGATCAATTATCAGTTCTTCTCAATGGTGTTTGCTTCATTCGTTACAAGTTGCCTTAGTTTTCCCACCCTCCCTCCCTTGTTCTTCAAGGATTCAGATTTCTTAATCAAGTATCCTTTTACTGATGGGAAGGTTCTCCATTCTTTTCCGTCAATGTTCTTATCTAGTGATTCTCATGAACATTCTAACGGAGCTTCTAGTTTATCATTGTTCGTTCTCTTTTCTTCTCCGGTGGATTCAATTCAAACTTTGCCGATCATATCTTTTTCCTTGTTTCAAATGTTTTCTCATGCCGGTGCACCTCTTAATTGTTCATCTCTCTCTATTCATTTGTTCCAGAGAGATGGAGTTTTCTCAGAAGATTCGTTTCCATTCTCAATCCGTTCAAGCTATTTTGAGGTTGTTATCTCTTTCAAGCCATTTAAATCAACCGGTGCAATATCTTTCAAGTAATCGTTCAACGATGTTTATCTTGAGTGGGCCCTAACCCACAGGTCTTTTCCAGGATCTTACCTGATTCTTCTAATTTTCCCGGAGCTTCTCAAATTATATTCAAAGTTTGACGTAAGAATGAACTGTCATCAGTCAAATGTCTTTCTCCAAGATCTGTCAAATTCTTATCACCGTTGGCTCAACCTTTCTATCCGTCATCCCGGAGTATCTCGACAATTTGGTGGTGTTTCTCGTCGTAATTCTCAGATTTTGAATACCGAAGAAGAGTTTTCCTCCATATCATGCTCCATTCTCTTCAAGATTCGTGATTCTAGCTTGTTGCCATCATCTCATAATTGTTTTTTATTGCGAAAATTCTTTTCACCCATCCGGAGCATTTCATGAGTTGTTTCCATTTCTTTCCTCCGAAGGCCATCTTTTCAAATATTATTCATTCCAGCTTTCAGCTCTCGTTCTTTAATCTTACCGGTGCATCATTCAAATATCCTCTAATCAGTTCATGATCTCTCCATTCTCATGTATCTAAATCCCCTCAAGTATCTTCATTCGTTTCCCAAAATTCTTCCCGATGATTTGTGCCTTTGCTACTTTCGTTTTCAATTCTTACGATGGTTCTTCCAAGATTCTTCTTCCTTCGCTTATCATATCAATTTATTCGTTGTTTCAATTCTACCGGTGGTTCATTGAAGATTTTCCCAAGTTTGCGCTATATCTATCTTAACCCTTTTTCTACAAGAATAAGTAGTATGCCAAATCCGTTGCTTGTCATCAAGCTAAAGTGGTGAAGGATACGCATAATGTAATTATTATTCTTGTTTCATCGAGTAAATTCAATTCCTTCTTTCCAGAGTGGTTCATCATATCACATTCTCGGTTCGAGATGCTTTATCTTTTCTTTTCCCAAGAGTTCCAAGCTCTCACAATTATATCACCACAGAGATCCATCTAATCATTGCAAGTCTTCACCTTGTGTTTTCAACTTCTCTTTCCTCTCGTTTGATCATTCTATTATTATCGGAGTTCTTCATGGAGGCTCTACATGTTGGTTCATCAAGGACGTAATTCCTTCTCGAAGTGTTCATCAAGATTCTTTTCAGAGGAGCTCAAGTATTCTTCATCTTGCATTCCAAAGTGCAATTCTTTCTAACTTATCTTTTGAGATGGTGTTATCTCTTTCTTGACAATTTCCCTTCATGTTTCATGATTCAAAAGTTGTCAGGAATGAGATATTTAAACCCATCAATCTCTTCATTGGAGTTATCTTGTGTCTTATTTCACCTAAAGCCTTCCCTAAGGAATATTGATATTGTGGTGCTTATCAATGATTCAAGTTATCTCTCTATCATCTTGGTGGAAGAGGTTTTTTTCATCTCTTCTTAGTTCCCGATCAATCATTGCTTTCGGTGGCAGGAATTTCTCCTCAGTTTTGAGATGTTTTCCATAAGCCCACTACAAGCATTTTCGTTTTATTGTTGGTTTTCCAATAACTCTGTTTTAACCTTCTTCGAAGGGTGCTTTCCAAGCTCATTTGTGGCAGAAGTTTTCATTTTCTTCTCCATTTTGTTATTCCAATGATATATCTTCTATTGTTCCTTCCGGAGGAATTGTGTTGTTGCTCTCTTCGTCACATCAACTCATTTTGTCAAGATCATATTCTTTTCTAGCTAATCCATTTAAGCGGAGTGTTGTCGTAATTGATCTTATCGTTCCTTGTACTTTTCATTTCTATCGGAGTGCTTGCATGTACTTCTTGTCCATTGAAACCCTTTTCTTATGTCTGTCAACCTAAAAGGTTCCCGTAATGTTCCTTGTTCCTCTTTTCTAACGGAGTATTCTAAACTTCGTTCATCTCCGTTGTATTCTTTTCTCGAAATGGTTTAAACTTTCAAGGTTCTTTGGTTTCACTCGTTTGTCAAAGAAGCAACTTAGTTTTACCTCTCCTCTTCCTCTTACGTTTTCCCTCCAGTGCCATCCTAGATCTCCGGACGAGATACTCTCGTAGTGGCGGAGTGTTGTGACGCCCCAAGACCGGAGCTTCAGATGCCTTCCATGTTTCCGAGTGTTGTCGAGTGATTTTTTTTGGTTCGTTGCATCATGTGCATTGCATCATGTCATCATGCCATCATTTTCTCAAAGCCAACTAAAAACTCACTTAGATAAATTGCATGGATCTTCGGTTCATTTAAACCGAGGGAAGGGTGACTTCTATTTATAACATATCCTCCCGATATTAGGGAGCTATTATAAATATTTCCATTCTTGTGGGATTACCGTGACACACTTGCAATTTAAACTCTCAAGTCTTTTCTGCTTCAAGTTGCTCCTCAAACCTTGCCATATATTCTTTCATCATTTTCCGGAGCTCCACCAAAAATCCGAACATTTTTGGACCTTCCTAACCCTCACTTCCTATTCGAACCATTTGAATTTAAATCAAAAGAGTTTGAATTTAAACTTTGAAAAATGGCCACTCCATTTTTCTTGGATCCTACACATTTTGGCGAGTCCGGCAATATTATCCCCATGCGCAAAATCCATCCCTAACCCTCTCTTTCTTTTCCTCTCTCTAATTTCTTTTCTGTTAAAGAAAATAAGTTTTTTTAAGAGAAGATGGAGGGAGAAGGGAGCCCAGCCGCCTCTGGCCACTTGGGCCTCCTAGCAGCGCCGGCCTCCCAGGCCCATATGCCCCTCCTAAGCTCAACATTCCTAACCCTAGGCCGACCGCTCCTTGCCCGATTCCCTTTGCCACTCTCGCTCTCTCCCTCGTCTCTTCCCTTGCGCTGCTGGAAACCCCATCTCCCGATCCAATCATCCTCTCCCTCGATCCCCTCCCCTCGTACCTCCAGTGCGAGACCCGTACTCCGCCCTCGCCGAAGAAGAGAACCAGGCCGGAGCTCCCGCCGCTGCACCGTGGAGGGCCCTGACCTCCTAGTCCTGCGCTCATCTCTTGTCGTCTGAGCACCTCGTCCCCGCCATCTGGCATTCGTGCCCGCAAGACCTCGTCACTCACCGGCGCCTCAATCGGAGCAGGACCCCGTCGCCCTCTCCTTCCTGTTTCCCTCCGTTTTCTCTCTTCTTCAACTCACCTCGAGCTCCCTCTCTCTCTCTCTCTCTCTCTCTCTCTCTCTCTCTCTGTTCGAACAGGTGCCGCCATGGATCCCGCGCCCGAGCAGAGGAGGTTGCGTCCTCGAGCTCATTCTGGTTCCCACGCCTTCGGCAAGCAGTGACCGCCAGCGAGCGCTGATATGTCTCCAACGTATCTATAATTTTTGATTGCTCCGTGCTATATTATCTACTGTTTTGGGCAATATTGGGCTTTATTTTCCACTTTTATATTATTTTTGGGACTAACGTATTAACCGGAGGCCCAGCCCAGGTTTGCTGTTTTATGCCTATTTCAGTGTTTCGAGGAAAAGGAATATCAAACGGAGTCAAAACGGAACGAAATCAACTAGAGAAGCTATTTTTGGAACGAAAGCCACCGAATAGACTTGTACTCCACGTCAGGAGATACAGGAGGTGCTCACGAGGGTGGGGGCGCGCCCCCTGCCTCGTGGGGCCCCCGTAGCTCCTCCGACGTACTTCCTGCACCCATATATACCGTCGTACCCTAAAACTTCTAGAACGCGCATTAGATCGGGAGTTCCGCCGGCAGAAGCCTCCGTAGCCACTAAAAACCAATATAGACCCCTTCCGGCACCCTGCCGGAGGGGGAAATCCTTCTCCGGTGGCCATCTTCATCATCCCGGTGCTCTCCATGACGAGGAGGGAGTAGTTCTCCCTCGGGGCTGAGGGTATGTACCAGTAGCTATGTGTTTGATCTCTCTTTCTCTCTCTCTCTCGTGTTCTTGAGGTGATACGATCTTGATGTATCGCGAGCTTTGCTATTATAGTTGGATCTTATGTTTGTTCCCCCCTCTACTCTCTTGTAATGAATTGAGTTTCCCCTTTGGAGTTATCTTATCGGATTGAGTCTTTAAGGATTTGAGAACACTTGATGTATGTCTTGCCATGGATATCTATGGTGACAATGGGATATCACGTGATTCACTTGATGTATGTTTTGGTGATCAACTTGTGGGTTCCGCCCATGAACCTATGCATAGGGGTTGGCACACATTTTCGTCGTGATTCTCCGGTAGAACTTTGGGGCACTCTTTGAGATCCTTTGTGTTGGTTGAATAGATGAATCTGAGATTGTGTGATGCATATCGTATAATCATACCCACGGATACTTGAGGTGACATTGGAGTATCTAGGTGAGATTAGGGTTTTGATTTATTTGTGTTATGTTAGTATTGTTGAGAGAACTTACTCTAGTGAAAGTATGAACCCTAGGCCTTATTTCCTATCATTGCAATACCGTTTACGCTCACTTTTATCACTTGCTACCTTGCTGTTTTTATTATTTCAGATTACAAATACCTTTATCTACTATCCATATACCACTTGTATCACCATCTCTTCGCCGAACTAGTGCACCTATACAATTTACCATTGTATTGGGTGTGTTGGGGACACAAGAGACTCTTTGTTATTTGGTTGCAGGGTTGCTTGAGAGAGACCATCTTCATCCTATGCCTCCTATGGAATGATAAACCTTAGGTCATCCACTTGAGGGAAATTTGCTACTGTCCTACAAACCTCTGCACTTGGAGGCCCAACAACGTCTACAAGAAGAAGGTTGTGTAGTAGACATCAAGCTCTTTTCTGGCGCCGTTGCTGGGGAGGTTAGCGCTTGAAGGTATATCTTTGGTCCTTGCAATCGAGTCTTTTAGTTTCTTGTTTTATCACCAGTTTAGTTTATAAAAGAAAACTATAAAAAATGGAATTGAGTTTGTCTCATACGCTTCACCTTTTTAATATCTTTCGTGAGTATGATGGAAAGGAAAATTGTTCTCAAGTGCTAGAGGAAGAAATCTATAAAATGTTTGGCACTAAATATTTGAATGATGAGCATGATTGAAATGTTGTTAGTATGAATTCCTTGAATATCCATGATGCTAATGATATGCAAAGCCACGAGCTTGGGGAAGCTATGTTTGATGAAGATGATATTTTTTGTCCCCCAAGTTTTGATGAGCAAATTTATTATGATGATAGCATGCCTCCTACTTATGATGATTATTGTGATGATACTTATGCTATAAAAGTAGTGATTATATTGATAAAACTTGTCATGATTATGATTACCCCTTCTCTGAACATTACTCTTTTAATGCGGAAGCAATTTATAGTATTCGAGTCTCTTATGATACTCCCACTATTATTCATGAGAAGAATCTTGCTTATGTGGAGAGTAGTAAATTTTCTATGCTTGTAGATCATGAAAAGAATGCTTTAGGTGCTAGTTATATTGTTGAATTCATTCATGATCCTACTAAAAATTATTATGAGGGAGGAACATATGCTTGTAGGAATTGCAATAATATCAAGATTCCTCTCTATGTGCTTAAAGTTTTGAAGTTATGCTTGTTTTAGCTTCCTATGCAAGTTGATTCTTGTTCCCACAAGTTGTTTTCTCACAAAATCCCTATCCATAGTAAGTGGGTTAGACTTAAATGTGCTAGTCATATTCTTCATGATGCTCTCTTTATGCTACAATTCTCATCCTCCATGTGAGCATCATTGAAATCATCGTGCCTAGCTAGGGGCATTAAACGATAGCGCTTGTTGGGAGGCAACCCAACTTTATTTTTGTTCCTTGATTTTTGTTCCTGTTTAGTAATAAATAATTCATCTAGCCTCTGTTTAGATGTGGTTTTATTGTTTTAATTAGTGTTTGTGCCAAGTAGAACCTTTGGGAAGACTAGGGAAAAGTCTTGTTGATCATGCTGTAAAAAACAGAAACTTTAGTGCTCACGAGAACAGATGCCATTTTTATTTGGACTGGTGCTATTTAGTTAATTCTTATTGAAGATGATTAATAGATAAATTCCTCAGGTCCAGGAATTTATTTGAGAATTTTATGAGTTCCAGAAGTATACGTTTGATCCAGATTACTACAGACTGTTCTGTTTTTGACTGATTCTGTTTTCGATGTGTTGTTTGCTTATTTTGATGAATCTATGGCTAGTAAAATAGTTTATAAACCATAGAGAAGTTGGAATACAGTATGTTTAACACAAATATAAATAAAGAATGAGTTCATTACAGTACCTTGAAGTGCTAATTTACTTTCTTATACTAACGGAGCTTACGAGTTTTCTGTTAAGTTTTGTGTTGTGAAGTTTTCAAGTTTTGGGTAAGGATTCGATGGACTATGGAATAAGGAGTGGCAAGAGCCTAAGCTTGGGATGCCCGAGGCACCCTAAGGTAATATTCAAGGATAGCCAAGAGTCTAAGTTTAGGTATGCCCCGGAAGGCATCCCCTCTTTCGTCTTCGTTCATCGGTAACTTTACTTGGAACTATATTTTTATTCACCACATGATATGTGTTTTGCTTGGAGCGTCAATTTATTTTTTTAGGATTTGCTTGCTGTTTGAATAGAATACCAAGATCTGAAATTATTAAATGTTAGAGAGTCTTCACATAGTTGCATAATTATTCGACTACTCATTGATCTTCACTTATATCTTTCGGAGTAGTTTGTCATTTGCTCTAGTGCTTCACTTATATCCTTTTAGAGCACGGTGGTGGTTTTATTTTATAGAAATAGATGAACTCTCATGCTTCACTTGGACTATTTTGAGAGTCTTAAATATCATGGTAATTTGCTTAAAATCCTAATATGCTAGGTTTTTAAGAATAATAAAATTCTCTTATGAGTGTGTTGAATACTATGAGAAGTTTGATACTTGATAATTGTTTTGAGATATGGAGATGGTGATATTAGAGTCATGCTAGTTGAGTGGTTATGAATTTGAGAAATGCTTGTGTTGAAGTTTGTGATTCCCGTAGCATGCACGTATGGTGAACCGTTATGTTATGAAGTCGGAGCATGACTTATTTATTGATTGCCTTCCTTATGAGTGGCGGTCGGGGACGAGCGATGGTCTTTTCCTACCAATCTATCCCCCTAGGAGCATGCACGTAATACTTTGCTTTGATAACTAATAGATTTTTGCAATAAGTATGTGAGTTCTTTATGTCTAATGTTGAGTCCATGGATTATACGCACTCTCACCCTTCCACCATTGCTAGCCTCTCTAGTACCGCGCAACTTTTGCCGGTACCATAAACCCACCATATACCTTCCTCAAAACAGCCACCATACCTACCTATCATGGCATTTCCATAGCAATTCCTAGATATATTGCCATGCAACTTTCCACCATCCAGTTTATCATGACACATTCATCATTGTCATATTTCTTAGCATGATCATGTAGTTGACATAGTATTTGTGGCAAAGCCACCGTTCATAATTCTTTCATACTTGTCACTCTTGATTCATTGCATATCCCAATACACCGTCGGAGGCATCCATATAGAGTCATACTTTGTTCTAGTATCGAGTTGTAATCATTGAGTTGTAAATAAATAGAAGTGTGATGATCATCATTCAATAGAGCATTGTCCCCCCCTTAAAAAAAGAGAGAAAGGCCATAAAAAAAGAAAGGCCAAATAAAAAAAGGCCAAAAAAGGGATGATGCTACTATCCTTTTTCCACACTTTTGCTTCAAAGTAGCACCATGATCTTCATAGTAGAGAGTCTCTCATGTTGTCACTTTCATATACTAGTGGGAATCTTTCATTATAGAACTTGGCTTGTATATTCCAATGATGGGCTTCCTCAAAATGCCATAGGTCTTCGTGAGCAAGCAAGTTGGATGCACACCCACTAGTTTCTTTTGTTGAGCTTTCATACCCTTATAGCTCTAGTGCATCCGTTGCATGGCAATCCCTACTCACTCACATTGATATCTATTGATGGGAATCTCCATAGCCCGTTGATACGCCTACTCGATGTGAGACTATCTTCTCCCTTTTTGTCTTCTCCACAACCACCACTCTATTCCACCTATAGTGCTATATCCATGGCTCACGCTCATGTATTGCGTGAAGATTGAAAAAGTTTGAGAACATCAAAAGTATGAAACAATTGCTTGGCTTGTCATCGGGGTTGTGCATGATTTAAATATTTTGTGTGGTGAAGATAGAGCATAGCCAGACTATATGATTTTGTAGGGA
This sequence comes from Triticum urartu, assembly GCF_056163025.1. Classification (NCBI taxonomy): domain Eukaryota; kingdom Viridiplantae; phylum Streptophyta; class Magnoliopsida; order Poales; family Poaceae; genus Triticum; species Triticum urartu. The sequence goes on along the minus strand of NC_141876.1, from coordinate 378,195,107 downwards.
TAACTTTCTTTTGCCATGTTATTTGGAGAAGACATGATTGCTTAGTTAGTATTCTTGAAGTATTATTATTTTTATGTCAATATGAACTTTTTTCTTGAATCTTATGGATCTGAATATTCATATCACAAGTAAGAAGAATTACATTTAAATTATGCCAACTAGCATTCCACATCAAAAATTATCTTTTTATCATTTACCTACTCGTCTTGGGGATGCTGATACGTCTCCAACGTATCTATAATTTTTGATTTCTCCATGCTGTATTATCTACTGTTTTGGGCAATATTGGGTTTTATTGTCCACTTTTATATTATTTTTTGGACTAACCTATTAACCGGAGGCCCAGCCCAGATTTGCTGTTTTATGCCTATTTCAGTGTTTCGAGGAAAAGGAATATCAAACGGAGTCAAAACGGAACAAAATCAACTGGAGAAGTTGTTTTTGGAACGAAAGCCATCGGATAGACTTGGACTCCACATCAGGAGATACAGGAGGTGCTCACGAGGGTGGGGGGCGCCCCCCTAGGGCGCGCCCCTTGCCTCGTGGGGCCCCGGTAGCTCCTCCGACGTACTTCCTGCACCCATATATACCGTCGTACCCTAAAACTTCCAGAACACACATTAGATCGGGAGTTCCGCCGCCAGAAGCCTCCGTAGCCACCGAAAACCAATCTAGACCCCTTCCGGCACCCTGCCGGAGGGAGCAATCCTTCTCCGCTGGCCATCTTCATCATCCCGGTGCTCTCCATGACGAGGAGGGAGTAGTTCTCCCTCGGGGCTGAGGGTATGTACCAGTAGCTATGTGTTTGATCTCTCTCTCTCTCTCGTGTTCTTGAGGTGATACGATCTTGATGTATCGCGAGCTTTGCTATTATAGTTGGATCTTATGTTTCTTCCCCCCTCTACTCTCTTGTAATGAATTGAGTTTCCCCTTTGGAGTTATCTTATCAGATTGAGCCTTTAAGGATTTGAGAACACTTGATGTATGTCTTGCCGTGGATATCTGTGGTGACAATGGGATATCACGTGATTCACTTGAAGTATGTTTTGGTGATCAACTTGCGGGTTCCGCCCATGAACCTATTGTAACACCACGGATGTAACTTTCCCAATTTATACTCCAACTCTTGCCGTTTCTGGCGTTAAGTTATATTTATTTCCTCGGATTTGGGTTTCGTCTCTGTGTGTTGTTGTCGTTGTCATGCATCTCATATCATGTCATCATGTGCATTGCATTTGCATACGTGTTCGTCTCATACATTTGAGCATTTTCCCCGTTGTCCGTTTTGCATTCCGGCGCTTCGTTCTTCTCCGGTGGTCATTTCTAGCTTTCTTTCGTGTGTGGGGATTAAACATTTCCGGATTGGACCAAGACTTGCCAAGCGGCCTTGGTTTACTACCGGTAGACCGCCTGTCAAGTTTCGTATCATTTGGACTTCGTTTGATACTCCAACGGTTAACCGAGGGACCGAAAAGGCCTCGTGTGTGTTGCAGCCCAACACCCCTCCATTTTGGCCCAAAACCCACCAAACTCTGCTCCATGTCCTAGAGCGTTCGATCACGATCACGTGGCCGAAAACCGCACCTCATTTGGACTCTCCTAGCTCCACTTATGCCTATAAATAGACCCCCCGTTTTTCGGATCTCATCCCCCCCCCCACGAAACCCTAAAAATCCCTCACGCCGGCCGGACATTGTCCGACCCGGCCGGACGCGTCCGCCGCCGCCGCCTCAGCCCACTCGCACGCCGACACGTGGCAGGCACCGCCGCCGCCGCCGCTGGCCCGCCCGAGCCCGCGGGAGGCCCCCGCGGCCCAGGTCTTCGCCTCCCCGCCGCCCGGCTCCTTCTCCTCGCCGCGCCGCCGTCACTTCCGGCTCCGGTGGCCGGAGCTGCCACCGCGCCGCCGCGGGATGCCTCTCCGCCGCCGCACCCCGCCTCCCCGCCGCCCGGCCGGCCGCCCCTCGCCGCCTCCTCGCCGCCCCGGCCCGGCGCCGCCCCGCCGCCTCCACGCCGCCTCGGATCCGGTCTCCGGCGACCTCAAGCTCCGGCATGAACAGTGCTCCCTCCGGCAAACATCATAATCCGCGCCGGATCTAGATCTGAAAATATCTCGGTTGACTTTCCCTCCGAACCCTAATTTTTTATGCATACTTTGACCTGCCGTAACTTTGCATCCGTAGCTCCGATTTGGGCATATTGCATATCAAAATGTTCGAATCGATGAGTACATCATTTCATTCCATTGCATCATTTTCATTTGAGCTCATCTTGATGCCCGAAATACTGTTAGAAGGAGGCTTCGTGAGTTAATTGTCAGATCTGCTAGTTCATCTTAGACTTTTGTCATTTTTGCCATGATTATTGTGTGCATGCTATGCCTGTGAGTCCTTCATATGTTTTGTTAAGGATTTTGTCTTCTTTCCAGAGGTGCAACCCATGCATTTTTAGGATGTATGTGGTGACTTGTGCAAGCTTGCAAAGTGAGGCACCCGGTAAATCTGTTTTCAGGGACTTAGTAGTTTTCACTAAGTCTGGGATTATTTAGTTCATGATGCCATATGTTCAGCTTGTTTCCTAGTGATCCGTGCCTCTTTTGAGGATGATCAGTAAGGGAGTTTTGTTAATCTTGTTATGCTCTATCAATCCATGTCTTTGTTTGCAATTATGGAGCACCCTAGCTTGATTCAATCGAGCTCTACTTTTGCTTCATTGTGAATCTGGGCAGATCGTCAACTTGTTTGCGATTTTGCCGATGTTATTGTAGTTGATCCGTGCATGCTATGCCTTTGTTCTTGCCATGTCTAGCTAGAATTTTGTGCCTTCTTAGTGGATGTATGCTTGCATTGCCATGACTTGCACCGTAGTGAGTGCATCGAGCTCGTTTACATGCCTTCGTGAGTTATGTTTCAGCATGTCTCAGTTTTCACTAAGTCTGAAAACTGATTGTGTTTTAGCTATGTTCGTGTGCCCGTTAGTATATTTTGTGAACCCTTTTGGCCCCAGGTCACTTAGGGACTTTTGTTAACCTTGTTGAGTAGCTCCATTCCATGTTCTTCTTTGTCATGATCAGGTCATGTATCATGTTGTTTTGCTGCTCCGAAGAGGGCTTCGTGATCTGAAATTTCAGACAAGTGTTAATTTCACTAAGTCTGGAATCTGTTTTGCATTTGCGTTTTTGCCATGCTTGTTTGAACCTCATAATGGATGAATTGGCCGTGGCTCAGTGCTAGTCTTTTGTTAAGCATCTTGTGTGCATCCCTGCCATGTATTTTATTGTCATGTTTGGTTGCTGTAGCACGTTCATTTCATTGCATTTAGATGCCTACTTGCTGTAAATCGCAAATCGGTGTCATTTTTGAAACGCTTGCCATTTCCAAACCGTAACTCCGATTCCGGCGTTCTTTATATCGTTTTCAAGCGATTTCATCTCATCTTTCCAGTGGCACCCTTGGAATTCCAAGTTGAGGCCAGGTTCATGCATTTCCTGTCATATCTTGCATTTTGCATCCCGCATCGCATCCCGCATAGCATACCATCTTTGCATCTTATTGTTTGAGCTTGCCCGTGGTTGATTGTATCCTTGTTGCTTGTTTGTCTTGTTTGGGTAGAGCCGGGAGACGAGTTCGCTAACGAGGAGCCCGTTGAGTTTGCTTTTGAGGATCCAGTCAACTCTGACAACTGTGCAGGCAAGATGATCATACCCTCGAAATCACTACTATCTTTGCTATGCTAGTTTGCTCGCTCTTTTGCTATGCCAATGCTACGATGCCTACCATTTTCTTGTCAGCCTCCCAATTGCCATGTCAAACCTCTAACCCACCTTGTCCTAGCAAACCGTTGATTGGCTATGTTACCGATTTGCTCAGCCCCTCTTATAGCGTTGCTAGTTGCAGGTGAAGATTGGAGCCATTCCTTGTTGGAACATTTATTTACTTGTTGGGATATCATTATACTGCCATGTTATCTTAATGCATCTATATACTTGGTAAAGGGTGGAAGGCTCGGCCTCTCGCCTAGTGTTTTGTTCCACTCTTGCCGCCCTAGTTTCCGTCATATCGGTGTTATGTTCCCGGATTTTTGTGTTCCTTACGCGGTTGGGTTATAATGGGAACCCCTTGATAGTCCGCCTTGAATAAAACTCCTCCAGCAATGCCCAACCTTAGTTTTACCATTTTCCACCTAGCCCCTTTTTCCCTTGGGTTTCGCGGACTCAAGGGTCATCTTATTTTACCCCCCCGGGCCAGTGCTCCTCTGAGTGTTGGTCCAACCTAGAGCACCATGCGGGGCCGTCCCTCGGCAACTTGGGTTACGTTGGCTCCCGTACGCTTAGCTTATCCGGTGTGCCCCGAGAACGATATATGTGCAGCTCCTATCGGGATTTGTCGGCACAGCGGGTGGTGTTGCTGGACTTGTTTTACCATGGTCGGAGTTGTCTTGTTGTACCGGGATGCCGAGCCTGATCGGAATGTCTCAGGTGGAGGTCTATTCCTTCGTTGACCGTGAGAGCTTGTCATGGGCTAAGTTGGGACTCCCCTGCAGGGATTGAACTTTCGAAAGCCGTGCCTGCGGGTATGGGCAGATGGGAATTTGTTAATGTCCGGTTGTAGATAACTTGAACCTTAATTAATTAAAATGAATCAACTGAGTGTGTTACCGTGATGGCCTCTTCTCGGCGGAGTCCGGGAAGTGGACACGGTGTTGGAGTAATGTTTGCGCAGGTTGCTCTCTAGTTTCTCGCTCGTGCTTTGCCTCCTCTTCTCGCTCTCTTTTGCGAATAAGATAGCCACCATATATGCTAGTCGCTTGCTGCAACTCCACATATACTTGCCTTACCCTTCCTATAAGCTTAAATAGTCTTGATCGCGAGGGTGCGAGATTGCTGAGTCCCTGTGGCTCACAGATACTATAACTCCAGATGCAGGTCCAGGTGATTCCGCTCCAGGTGACGAGTACGAGCTCAAGTGGGAGTTCGACGAAGACTCTCAGCGTTACTACGTGTCTTTTCCTGATGATCAGTAGTGGTGCCTAGTTGGGGTTTGATTCGGGGCCTTGTCGCATGTTGGGTTCTCTTTTATTTTGGCGCCGTAGTCGGGCCATGAGTGTTTGGATGATGTAATGTTATTTATGTACTTGAATGACGTGGCGAGTGTAAGCCAACTATGTTCTCCCCTTTATTATTCATATTACATGGGATGTTGTGAAGATTGCCTAACTTGCGACATATGCCTTCAATGCGATTATGTCTCTAAGTCGTGCCTCGACACGTGGGAGCTATAGTCGCATCGAGGGTGTTACACCTATGCATAGGGGTTGGCACACGTTTTTGTCGTGATTCTCTGGTAGAACTTTGGGGCACTCTTTGAGGTCCTTTGTGTTGGTTGAATAGATGAATATGAGATTGTGTGATGCATATCGTATAATCATACCCATGGATACTTGAGGTGACATTGGAGTATCTAGGTGACATTAGGGTTTTGATTGATTTGTGTCTTAAGGTGTTTTTCTAGTACGAACTCTAGGGCTGTTTGTGACACTTATAGGAATAGCCCAACAGATTGATTGGAAAGAATAACTTTGAGGTGGTTTCGTACCCTACCATAATCTCTTCGTTCATTCTTCGCTATTAGTGACTTTGGAGTGACTCTTTGTTGCATGTTGAGGGATAGTTTTATGATCCAATTATGTTAGTATTGTTGAGAGAACTTACTCTAGTGAAAGTATGAACCCTAGGCCTTATTTCCTATCATTGCAATACCGTTTACGCTCACTTTTATCACTTGCTACCTTGCTGTTTTTATTATTTCAGATTACAAATACCTTTATCTACTATCCATATACCACTTGTATCACCATCTCTTCGCCGAACTAGTGCACCTATACAATTTACCATTGTATTGGGTGTGTTGGGGACACAAGAGACTCTTTGTTATTTGGTTGCAGGGTTGCTTGAGACAGACCATCTTCATCCTATGCCTCCTACGGATTGATAAACCTTAGGTCATCCACTTGAGGGAAATTTGCTACTGTCCTACAAACCTCTGCACTTGGAGGCCCAACAACGTCTACAAGAAGAAGGTTGTGTAGTAGACATCAAGCTCTTTTCTGGCGCCGTTGCCGGGGAGGTTAGCGCTTGAAGGTATATCTTTGGACCTTGCAATCGAGTCTTTTAGTTTCTTGTTTTATCACCAGTTTAGTTTATAAAAGAAAACTATAAAAAAATGGAATTGAGTTTGTCTCATATGCTTCACCTTTTTAATATCTTTCGTGAGTATGATGGAAAGGAAAATTGTGCTCAAGTGCTAGAGGAAGAAATCTATAAAATGTTTGGCACTAAATATTTGAATGATGAGCATGATTGCAATGTTGTTAGTATGAATTCCTTGAATATCCATGATGCTAATGATATGCAAAGCCACGAGCTTGGGGAAGCTATGTTTGAAGAAGATGATATTTTTTGTCCCCCAAGTTTTGATGAGCAAATTTATTATGATGATAGCATGCCTCCTACTTATGATGATTATTGTGATGATACTTATGCTATAAAAGTAGTGATTATATTGATAAAACTTGTCATGATTATGATTACCCCTTCTCTGAACATTACTCTTTTAACGTGGAAGCAATTTATAGTATTCGAGTCTCTTATGATACTCCCACTATTATTCATGAGAAGAATCTTGCTTATGTGGAGAGTAGTAAATTTTCTATGCTTGTAGATCATGAAAAGAATGCTTTAGGTGCTAGTTATATTGTTGAATTCATTCATGATGCTACTAAAAATTATTATGAGGGAGGAACATATGCTTGTAGGAATTGCAATAATATCAAGTTTCCTCTCTATGTGCTTAAAGTTTTGAAGTTATGCTTGTTTTACCTTCCTATGCAAGTTGATTCTTATTCCCACAAGTTGTTTGCTCACAAAATCCCTATCCATAGGAAGTGGGTTAGACTTAAATGTGGTAGTCATATTCTTCATGATGCTCTCTTTATTCTACAATTCTCATCCTCCATGTGAGCATCATTGAAATCATCGTGCCTAGCTAGGGGCATTAAACGATAGCGCTTGTTGGGAGGCAACCCAACTTTATTTTTGTTCCTGTTTAGTAATAAATAATTCATCTAGCCTCTGTTTAGATATGGTTTTATTGTTTTAATTAGTGTTTGTGCCAAGTAGAACCTTTGGGAAGACTAGGGAAAAGTCTTGTTGATCATGCTGTAAAAAACAGAAACTTTAGTGCTCACGAGAACAGATGCCGTTTTTATTTGGACTGTGCTATTTAGTTAATTCTTCTTGCAGATGATTAATAGATAAATTCCTCAGGTCCAGGAATTTATTTGAGAATTTTATGAGTTCCAGAAGTATACGTTTGATCCAGATTACTACAGATTATTCTAGTACGAACTCTAGGGCTGTTTGTGACACTTATAGGAATAGCCCAACGGATTGATTGGAAAGGATAACTTTGAGGTGGTTTCGTACCCTACCATAATCTCTTCGTTTGTTCTCCGCTATTAGTGACTTTGGAGTGACTCTTTGTTGCATGTTGAGGGATAGTTATATGATCCAATTATGTTATTATTGTTGAGGGAACTTGCACTAGTGAAAGTATGAACCCTAGGCCTTGTTTCAACGCATTGCAATACCGTTTACGCTCACTTTTATCATTAGTTACCTTGCTGTTTTTATTATTTCAGATTACAAATACCTTTATCTACTATCCATATACCACTTGTATCACCATCTCTTCACCGAAATAGTGCACCTATACAATTTACCATTGTATTGGGTGTGTTGGGGACACAAGAGACTCTTTGTTATTTGGTTGCAGGGTTGCTTGAGAGAGACCATCTTTATCCTACGCCTCCTACGGATTGATAAACCTTGGGTCATCCACTTGAGGGAAATTTGCTACTGTCCTACAAACCTCTGCACTTGGAGGCCCAACAACGTCTACAAGAAGAAGGTTGTGTAGTAGACATCAGCGTCCCATCCCACAAAGGAGCCTCGCCAGGATCTCTGAGCCGCTGCAACGCCCTCGTCTCGTCTCCCTCTCCTCTCCTGCACCTCGTTCCCGGCGCCGGAAAGACTGCAGCCACGCCATGACCTTCCTCCTCCCATGCCCTGCTTCTCGCCGGTGACCACGACCAGCCCCAACCACCTGCGACCCTGCCTTCACTGCACGTCCCCGGACAGGAGCAATTTTGAACTGCCAAGTACCCTTGGATTCGTCAAGACCGCCAAGTACCACGACCCGCAAGACCAACGACGCTCGAATGAGTGCTCCCGACCGAGACAGTTGTGCTGCTACGTTTTGGACACTCCAAGTCCCTCGGGTCGGATGCGTCAAGACCGCCCCGGTTTTTGTGAAGTTCCACGATGCCGGAAGTCCTCGGATCCGTCAAGTTCCACTATGAGATGTACAACTACCGTCGACCCCGAAGACCTCGGATTCACCAAGTTACCACGACGACTTGAGTGTACCCCGTCGGATCGCCAAGTTCGGCTACCGTCGCAACCATGTACAACTACTTCCACGATGATACGAGAACAACTACCGCCGTTGAAGGCCGTTGAGTGAACAAACTACCGATGACGTGTATGACTACTTCGTGAACGTGTACCACTACCGGTGAGGACCGATAGTACCACTACTTCTACTACCACCCCGGAACGACTACTTCCTCTACTTCCCTCGACGAACCCGAACCGTCCAGTTTGCACGCTTTGAAGGTATAACCCCGAGACGATGCCCGTGTTTGCGCCATGCCCGAATTGATCCTTGCGCGTTCCTCGTTTCCTTGCCGGCGTCATGTGGGACACCCGGTAACCGGGATCACCCCTCTATCTCTAGCATGTCCCGCACACTTTCTTTTGCACCGACGTCTCAATGAGTTGTCGGAACTAGAACATTGCCGTGGCACCATTTCGTTAGCATCGTCGTGGCACCCCTTTTGTTTCCGCCACGATGACAAATGCCTCATGTCTTATCATGCCAACATTTTCATAAAAATTGCATAAACTTACATATGTCATCCGCATCATGATAACAACTTCAAGAATGTGTAAATTTTTGTTTGCATTAATTTTCTAAATGCATATTGGGATTTACCGGAATTGTTGTTTGATGTTTTCGACCCCATTTAAATTGCTTAGATTGTGTAGTTTACTTTTGCTTCACCTCTTGCCATGTTAACCAACATTTAATATTGTTGAGTACCTAAACGAGAGAGAACTAAATAATTGATGTGGTGCTTCGTCAATATGCAACTCGTTGCATATTGAGCTCCACTTAATTTGTAGAATTCTTTGTTGCATATTGCCAGTCCTATTTAAACCGGACATGCATCATACTTGATTGTGCATCATACCATGTTTATGTGATGGTTGTTTACTATGTTGCTTGCTTCTTTCCGGGCTTCTTCTCTCGTTAGCTTTGGTTTCGTTCTGGAGTTGTGAGGATTCGTTCGACTACGTCCGTTTGTCTTCTTCATGGACTCGTTCTTCTTCCTTGCGGGATCTCAGGCAAGATGACCATACCCTCGAAATCACTTCTATCTTTGCTTGCTAGTTGCTCGCTCCATTGCTATGCCGCGATACCTACCACATGCTATATCATTGCCTCCCATATTGCCATGTCAAGCCTCTAACCCACCTTGTCCTAGCAAACCGTTGTTTGGCTATGTTACCGCTTTGCTCAGCCCCTCTTATAGCGTTGTTAGTTGCACGTGAAGATGGAGATTGTTCCTTGTTGGACCATGGATATTTTGTTGGGATATCACCATATTTCTTATTTAATTATTTAATGCATCTATACACTTGGTAAAGGGTGGAAGGCTCGGCCTTATGCCTGGTGTTTTGTTCCACTCTTGCCGCCCTAGTTTTCGTCATACCGGTGTTATGTTCCTTGATTTTGCATTCCTTACGCGGTTGGGTTATAATGGGAACCCCTTGACAGTTCGCCTTGAATAAAACTCCTCCAGCAAGGCCCAACCTTTGTCTTACATTTTCACTAACAACCTATCACCTTCCCTTGGGTTCTGCAGACTCAAGGGTCATCTTTATTTCAACCCCCCGGGCCAGTGCTTGTCTAAGTGTTGGTCCGAAACAGAGCCACTTGCGGCGCCACCTCGGGGAAACTTGAGGGCTGGTTTTAGTTAGTGTTCATCCGGTGTTGTCCTCAGAACGAGATATGTGCAGCTCCTATCAGGATGTCGGCGCATCGGGCGGTCTTGCTGGTCTTGTTTTACCATTGTCGAAATGTCTTGTAACCGGGATTCTGAGTCTGATCTGGTCTTCCTGGGAGAAGGAATATCCTTCATTGACCGTGAGAGCTTGTGATGGGCTAAGTTGGGACACCCCTGCAGGGTTTTGAACTTTCGAAAGCCGTGCCCGCGGTTATGGGCAGATGGGAATTTGTTAATGTCCGGTTGTAGAGAACTTGACACTTAACTTAATTAAAATGCATCAACAACGTGTGTAGCCGTTATGGTCTTTTTCCGGCGGAGTACGGGAAGTGAACACGGTTCTTGGGTTATGTTTGAACGTTAGTAGTTTCAGGATCACTTCTTGATCACTTCTAGTTTCACGACCGTTGCTTTGCTTCTCTTCTCGCTCTCATTTGCGTATGTTAGCCACCATATATGCTAGTGCCTGCTGCAGCTCCACCTCACTACCTTTTCCTACCCATAAGCTTAAATAGTCTTGATCTCGCGGGTGTGAGATTGCTGAGTCCCCGTGACTAACATATTACTTCAAACAGTTTGCAGGTGCCGATGATAACCGTGCAGGTGACGCAACCGAGCTCAAGTGGGAGCCCGATGAAGTTCGTGTTCGTTGTGTTGTTTCGTTTTCCAGTTGATCAGTAGTGGAGCCCAGTCGGGGCGATCGGGGATCTATTGCATTAGGGGTTGTCTTTCTTTATTTGGTTCCGTAGTCGGACCTTGATTGTATCTGGTTGATGTAATGCTATATTTATGTATTGTGTAAAGTGGCGATTGTAAGCCAACTCTTTATCCCTTTCTTATTTAGTACATGGGATGTGTAAAGATTACCCCTCTTGCGACATGCCTACTATGCGGTTATGCCTCTAAGTCATGCTCCGACACGTGGGAGATATAGCCGAATCATGGGTGTTACAACTACTGCAGGGGCCTGCGGTACTACCGCTCCAAAGAGCAGTACTACTGCATGCCCCAGAACATCAACACTAGGAATCGTTCTTTTTGCATATACACGAAGAAACGGAGGATGCTCCATAGTGCTAAGGGAAAGGCGGTGCAAAAAGGAGTAAACATGTACGTGATGATTCCACCCAAACATTTCCAAAGCGGACCCCCTCTTAATAGTACGGCTTTCCTATGACTCAAATCCACCGAAAAGAAACGTAGAAAAAAAAACGCCGTCTTCAATAGTCTTCGAGTGGCACCAAAATGTCTTGTGCCTAGTGATGAAATGTCTGAAATACTCAAGGCACATGATTAGTCCGCAAAAGCATTGTCATCAATCACCAAAACACCTTAGGGATAAATATGCCCTTACAACAAGCATGCTCATCTAAAGATTTTCCCTCAACTAAGCTAGTTGGGGTTTCAGCACGAGCACAAAGGGATTGAAGATGATCCAAGTAAAAAGCTTCGGGAGTGTGATAGATTTTGAGTGGTTCTTCAACCATTGGTTCAGTAGGTACCACTATTTTTTTTGGTATTTTGCGTTTCCTCACCATAACTAAAGAGAGAAAACAAGAGCACAAAATAAAAACTAAGTGATAAAGCAAACAAGCACACACGAGAATATTCACCCCATGCTATGACTCCTGGGCAACGGCGCCAGAAAAAGGTCTTGATAACCCACAAGTATAGGGAATCAATTGTAGCCTCTTTCGATAAGTAAGAGTGTCGAACCCAACGAGGATCTAAAGGTAGAGCAAATATTCCATCAAGTTCTATCGACCACCGATACAACTCTACGCACGCTTAACGTTCGCTTTACCTAGAACAAGTATGAAACTAGAAGTACTTTGTAGGTGTAACGAGATAGATTTGCAAGAATATAAAGAGCACATAAATAAAAACTAGGGGCTGTTTTAGGTAAAGAAGCAATAAAGTTAGTATAGCGAGTGTGGAAAAGTGGTGGTAGGAGTTGCGAAATTGTCCCTAAGCAATTGACTACTTTACTAGACCGATAGCAAGTTTTATGTGGGAGAGGCCACTGCTAGCATGTCATCCCTGACTTGGAATTCTATGCACTTATGATTGGAACTATTAGCAAGAATCCGCAACTACTAACGTTCATTAAGGTAAAACCCAACAATGGCATTAAGATATATTGTTCCCCCTTCAATCCCGTATGCATCAATTTCTATGCTAGGTTGAAGCTTCTGTCACTCTTGCCCTCCAATACATAGTCCTATCAACCTACAACTAATCCTATGGTGTGATCCACGTGCGTGCTCATATGATGGGCATCAAAGGATAGCAACATAACCACAAGCAAATTAAACCAATCAAAGCAATTCACCAATTACCGATAGGACAACGAAAATCTACTCAGACATCATAGGATGGCAACATGTCACTGGATAATAATATGAAGCATAAAGCACAATGTTCAAGTAGAGGGTACAACGGGTTGCGGGAGAGTTGACCGCTGTAGATAGATGGGGGAAGGTGATGAAGATGTTGGTGAAGATGACAGAGGTGTTGGTGTAGATTGCGTTAATGATGATGGCCTCGGTGTTCCGGCGCCACCTCAAGAGAGGGGGAGAAGGCCCCCCTTATTCTTTTTACTTGACCTTCTCCCTAGATGGGAGAAGGGTTTCCCCTCTGTTCTATGGCCTCCATGGTGGCGGAGGGGCGAGAGCCCCTCTGAGATTGGATCTGTCTCTCTGTCTCTCTCTGTTTCTGCGCTCTAGATTCTGGCCTTTCACTGTTTTCTTATATTCCTGGAGATTCGTAACTTCGATTGGGCTAAAATTTTAACACGATTTGTATCCGGATATTGGCTTTCTTGTGGTGAAGGAAGGGCACCAACCACCTTACAGGGTGGCCACGAAGGTCAGGGGCGCGACCCCCCCCCCCCTGGGGCGCGCCCCCTGCGTCGTGGCCCCCTCGGGCATCATCTCGCGTTGATTCTTCTTCCAAAATTCACATATATTCCAAAAAAATCTCCTTAAGTTTTTATCCCATTTGGACTCCATTTGATATGGATGTTTTGCGAAAGAAAAAACATGCAACAAACAGGAACTGGCACTGGGCACTGGATCAATATGTTAGTCCCAAAAATAGTATAAAAAGTTGCCAAAAGTATATGAATGTTGTAGAATATTGGCATGGAACAATAAAAAATTATAGATACGATGGAGACGTATCAATAGCTAGTTCAACTATATATACTAGCTAATTTTAAGTACGTTGTACAGTTCAACCACATCTATAGTCAGATGAACTAAACAAAATAGCCCCTAAATACTACTACTATGGAGGGATTTGTACTACTTCAAGCAGCCTCTCCTCTGCTGAGCGTGCTCAGTAAGAGGCAGAGGAGGAGGACCCTACCGACGTGTTGGACAACTGGAATCCGGTTCCTGCCACTGCTGCACCTTTAGCGATGCTTACGTCGAACACCCTCTGCCGCTCCAGGCGACCCCTCTCAAAGCGGCGGGATTCATCGCAGATCTCCAAATTTGTCACCTCTACGACAGCATGTGTTGCGGCCAGGACGGCGGTAAGACTCTTTGCATGCTCGACGAGGCACTGCTCCACCTCCTACAACAACTCGATGTAGCGCACAAGGTCATTGACACATGTGCGGGGCTCCACCTCCACCTCCCGCCTTTGGGCGGCGGTTGCGGAGTGGGTGATGACCTCGACAGTCAATGGTGAGTTGGCGGCCACGACGACTGACGGTGGGGTGGCAGCCACGATCGCCACCTCCTGCCTTCGGGCCATGGTGGCGGAGCGGGCGATGGCAACAGTGGCCAACAATGGTGTGGCAGCCACGACGGCTTCCTCCCACCTTCAGGCCATGATGGTGGAGCGGGTGATGGCCCTGGCTTTTGACGGTGGTGTTGCGGCCACGTCGGCAGACCATGGGGTGGCAGTAACGACGGCCATCAATAGCTGTCGACGGCAGCGGTGGCGGAGCATGTGGTGTGGGTGTTGCTCAAACACCCAATAGGGACGCCATACAATATGCCATGGACTGCGCCAACGCTGCGGTGTGGTCTCCCAGCTGGAGCTGTCATCTGATGATGGCGGAGTGGCTGAGCGACGACAACGGACCGGCGCCATTGGTAATTGTGGGAGAAGCATACGAGATAAGCTACAGGGAGGGAGGGGAAAATGCGAAGTAGGACCCGCCGGCCATGAGGGGTTATATAGTAGGCTGGAAAGCATTGGGATTTTAGGGGATTTCGCAAAGTCAGGCAGGAAGTTAGCGCAGCTACGCGCGGGAACTTGTGCGATTGCGTGGGAACGGGCTCACCGATGATTCATTGGCACCACTTTGTGCCATCGTTTGGCCAATAGAACACCCCTGCGCACTGCTCCAGCTTGCGCCTAAAGCCGTCCGCAGCAGCGGGGTGACAAGATGTGTGAGAGACGATAAAATGACATGTACACATATGGTTAATAAAAAACGTTTGCGATTTAATTACCTACTACTCCCATCCTAGTATATAAGTCCTCTTTGTATTTTTGTGCCAAATTTTGACTAGAGATATAACTAATAAAATACGAATGCATGTCACCAAATATTATATCATTGGATTCGTATTTGAACATAGTTTCCAATTATATTATTTTTATAAGATGCATTAACAGTTTGTTAGTTAAATTTAAGGTCAAAATATGGCACAAAATATAAAGGCGACTAATATACCAAGACGGAGGTAGTGGCACACGGCCACTCTATACGCAGCATCGCGAATGATTGTTTACCACCGTGTGATGTGGAACGCAACGTAGTTTGACATCATTCCGCTGGCTCGCAACTACCGGCCAACTTGTAGATGACCATTCCCTACATGTTCAACCGCTCTATGTGTGTGGTTGGTCGTGGCTGAGGCAACTGCGGCATGCTCTGCTTGCGTCCCTCCGCGTGCCATGTCCGCGTCCCTCCCTGCGCGCTGCCATTGTTTGGGGTTGGCGCATGATCACATACGTTCGTGCTGCCGTTATACATGTGGTTGCGCCGGGCACGGCGCCACGATGCAGTTACCCACTGCAAAAACTGCCATGCGGATGTGCCGAGAATCTATGTCGCCCAACCCCCATTTATTCCCGCGTCCATTTGCCTTCATCTCTCGCGCCACATGACACAATAAGCACACCCACGATGACACATACAGACATGACATCCAACGGTTCCAATGGCGCTCCCCGTGGCTCCAATGGCGCTCCCAGCGGTCGACGATGACAATGGGGTGTAGTTCACCATGCATCACGTAGTGGACACCCACGTGAGAGGAAAGGACCTCTCGGTGGCGTACACGAATGAGCCGGTCTCGGTGGAGAGCTCCATCCAAACTATGGAGCAGTTGCCTGCTGGGAACAAGTACCAAGTGTTTGGCTTCGACCTCGAGTTCACCAGCGGTTGTGCCGGGCAATATCAGAAAGTTGCCGTCTATGACGCTGATGTCTACTATGCAACTTTATTCTTGTATACATGTGTTGGGCCTCCAATCGTAGAGTTTTGTAGGACAGCAGCAATTTTCCCTAAAGTGGATGACCTAAGGTTTATCAATCCGTGGGAGGCGTACGATGAAGATAGTATCTCTCAAACAACCCTGCAACCAAATAACAAGGAGTCTCTTGTGTCCCCAACACACCCAATACAATGTCAAATTGTATGGGTGCACTAGTTCGGCGAAGAGATGGTGATACAAGTGTAATATGTATAGTAGATGCTGGATTTTATAATCTGAAATTATAAAAATATCAAGGAAACCATTAGTAAACGGGCACAAAAATGGTATTGCAATGCTTAGAAACAAGGCCTAGGGTCCCTACTTTCACTAGTGTGATCTCCCAACAATGTTGACATAGTTGAATCATATGCAAATCCCTCAAGTGCGATGAAGAGTTCACTCCAAAATTACTTGTTGTATAGAAATTGTTGTCGGGGACGAAACCACCACAAAGCTATTCCTTAGAATAACAGCTCAAGATGCAAATCAACCAAATACCTAATGTCACCTAGATATTCCAATGTCACCGCAAATATCCGTGGGTTTGGTCATACGATAAGCATCACACAATTTTAGATTGATCTATTTGATTCCCAAGGAGTGCCCCAAAATATCTATCGGAGAGTCAAGACGAGAACGTGTGCCAACCCCTATGCATAGGCCCTAAAGTCACAGAACTCGCAAGTTGATCTCAATAATTGTCACACCCTGCATTTTGTAACATTTCATTTGCATTAATAAAGCATAAAGATTTGGACCAACAAAAAACTTTTGCACTATTTGGCTTTTTATTTTGGAGTTGGTTTTCTCTCTGTGATTTTCATGTGCTCTTTAAAGTCAACTACTCCACCTTCTGTACTTCATCTCCCTGCTCCAAACTTCTGCCCAATGATCATGCCATGTGTATAGTGCAATATAGTATTTTCTTCCAAAAATAATTTGGCAAAATAGTATTTCCAAAAATTAGTTTTCCAAAAACCCCTGAATTGAGGTTTGCACTACAAGTACTTGATTTGGGGTATGAAAAATGTTTCAAAGAGTATATTTGAAACCTATTAGATATAGGATTCCCATAAACCACAAAAATATAGTTTTAAGAGTTATTTTCGTATTTTATTTAAAAGCTTTTTCTTAAGGCCAGAAATGGTCTTTAATAGGGAAAATTATTTTATTGTTTCAAAAATATTTGACAAAAATCAGGGAAACTCAGTGGACATATATCTTCCATATATAAGAGTTTCAACACATGGTCATGTTCAAAATATTGGACAAAACCTCCCAAAACCATTTCTGCCCATTTCAAGGATTTGAAATATTTCTATAAGAAATATTTTCGTAAAAATCCAAGGAAATCCAGCAAGTCACAAATGCATATTTTGATCACCTTGCAAAGCCTCATGTCAACCAAGGTCATTTTGGTTCACCAAAATGCCCCAAAACCCTCTCTGACCAGAATCAAATTTGAACAATTTTGTACTACCAACTTTCTCTCCTTGACCCCTACTTTTGTGAGCATGTTCACATGACCAAATGAGGCCACTACACCAAGTGGTGCATCTAGGAGAAGTGATTTGCTCAACTAGATCTACACAAGTTCATTTCTACAAATTTCTAGGGTTTACAAAAGTTGCATTGGCAAATTTGCCCAAATAAGCTCCAAATTGGTGGAAGGCTCTAATTATATGTGTTATTACACCCAGTGGAGACTCATGGCAATTGGAAATATTTTGCTTGCCCAAACCATTATAAAACACCTTCTGACACTTTTCCAAAATGCCATTTTTGACCTCTTCCACTAATCTCCGTGGGCTCAAAGTTTTACCACAGCTCCTCCTAGTCCTCTCCTACCTCCAGTAACTCTTCCCTGGCCTCAGCTCAATGATTGAAGAGTGAAACATCCCCATTTACCCTTCTGGACAGCAGCATTCTTCTCCTTTCTCACCTCCCTCCTCACCCCAGTGGCCACCCAGGGCATCCAATGCCCCTCCCCCATTCTTTACTCCCCCCTAGAGCCACCAGACACCTTTGGCCGTGCCCACACTGCATAGAAAATGGCCATGCCGGCCATTTGGGCGCTCTGGAGCGCGCTACAGTGCGCTCCTACACTATAGCCGCCCCCTTCCAACCGCCTCCGGCCACCTCGGGCTTCCCCAGCGCGCCCGACGATGCGCCTCGACGTCTGCGTCACGCCACGCCTCTGTCCCCCTCCTCCTTCTCCCTCCTGTGGCCTCCCTCGCACGCGCGCCGACCGCCTGCAAGCTCCAATGCACGGCCTCACACGCGTGAGCTCTCTGGAGCCTTCCCTGCTCCTTCCCTTCCCTCCTTTGGACGTGGACCTGATCCACGAACGGTCCGGACTCGTTCACGCGTGCCCTCACGGCCTCTGGCCTCGCCCATGACCTCGCCGGCACACGAGTCCACGGTGGACCGGTGCCCTGCTATATAAGCCGCCCCGGGCCGCTCCAGTAGCATCCGCCTCCTCCTCACACCCCCAAGAGCACGCCCGCACCACCCAAACGTCCTCAAGGGGCTACTGTGCTCGGGATTGACTGGAGCTCTGCCGCCTCGGGTCACCGTCGATCCAGAGGTATACGCCTTCTCCGCTACCGCTCTCACTCGATCTAGAACCACAGGAGCCCACTGACCATTTCCCCCTTGTTTCCCCTCTCTTTAGCTGCTGAAAACGGTCGGAACCGCCGCCACCCGAAGCAACTCCGCCATGCTTCCTCGTCGTCGGTGAACCAGGCCACCCCAACGACCAACTCCACCTCCATCCGAACGGAGACTCCTCCCCGAGCACAACGATACCACCCACGCATCCTCTCGTGCCCTATATTGCCACCGGCGAGCTCGCCGTCGCCTCTGGACGGAGGTAGACAACGATGGCCATGGGCCCAGTCCGTCAGCCTCATGCCCTGACGGGTGGGACCCACCCGTCGGGTTTAAAAATGCACGCGCGTGCACCGGTTCACCGTCGGTCGAAGGCGTACTTCACCTTTACGCCGTCGACGTGGCAGCCTTGCGTGGGCTGATTTTTCCTCTAGGCCTGCTGCACTGTGGCCTTTCTGGCCCAGTGGCACAGTGCCACTTTTCTTTTTCTTTTTCTGTCTATTTTATAAAAATTCCACAGGATAAAACATTTATCCAAATGGAATAATTCCAACTCCGAAATTCTTGTAATAATCCCACCTATTTATTGGTGCATTTTTCATTCTTATCAAACCAACTTTTCTTCACTGTTCAAATTTAAATTTGAATTTGAGCATTTATGCCTGTCATTTAAAATTCCTAGCACTGTTTCCATGACCCCAAATCCAAAACTAGGAATTTTCCCCTTCTTAGTTTTCACCCTAGTATTTAACAAAAATAAGTTGACATTTTTCTAAGCACTTTGGTTTTTCTGTTTTATTATTGCCTTATTTTTCTCATTATTATTTTGCGACGATAGATTGCGTTGCTGACGAAGGAGTAGAACCAGAAGAATTTGAAGACCCAGAAGACTTTGTTGAGCCAGGCAAGCAGCCTTTGACCATGTCTATGAAACCCTTTTTATGCATGACATATAGCACCATATTGTTGTTGCAACGGAATCATGATGAGGTGGAACCACTTTGATGGTTTGCCTTCGTTACTTCCTCGTTGATACTTGCATTGTGCATGACCCTACCTCCTTATGAGGGTTATGCCGGTGGGAGTAGATAGGATGCTAAAGTAGTTGCTACGCAAAAAGGGACGGGAATATGCATGGTGATGGAGACAAAGTATTTTCATAGGACTTTTCGAAAACCCCGTCGGGTGCCACTTATGCCCGAGGGAGATAATGATATGGGTAACCGCTTGATGATGAAGTGGTGTACCGAGGCAAGTGTGTGTGTTGCTTTCAAAAACGGATTGGTTTAAGTTGCGACCGTTATTCCAACCTTACATACGCAACCACTCTACCCTTATGTGGGAAAGGGCATTATTGATTACCTAGGTCGATACTAGCTTGGATCCCGCATTACTAGTGACGTGGGAGAGTTGGTGCTCTCTCTCGGGACGGGGCAGGTAGGGCGGCCAAGAACATTTTTATGGGGCACCGGACACACCGTTGGTAACCCGTGCCAGTGGTATGTGATGAATATGGGAGCGAGGCTCCATAATTTTAAGTTGTGAAATGTTGGGCACGGGGGTTACTACCTATCGAGTGGACTCCATATTAGTGTCGTCTAGGGAAAGATAGTGATCGGGTGCTTACCTCGGGTACTTGAGGTACCGCGGGTCGTGGATGAGACGGAAGTTCCCCGGATCTTGTGGGTAAAGTGTGCAACCTCTGCAGAGTGTAAAACTATTCGAATAGCCGTGTCCACGGTCAAGGACAGTTGGGTAACCGCTCTTGGGCTACGTCCACATGTTTACAAACCAGTGCATGTGTTTGGAAAAGTAGGAAGAACTACTTGGGTCAAGTCAAAGGACTTGACATGATTGAGTTGGGTTGATGCCCACTCTATTTATGTTGATATATATAACCTGTCCTCATGGTTACTTGAATTCTCCCGATGCATGTCTTACAAGTTGTTGAACATGTCATTGCACTCAAAACTAGCTTTCTGCAAAAATTTACCTATATCATGCATTGTTGTATCTTGAGCCAAAACATGGGTTGCTTGCGAGTACATTCAAAGTACTCATTGGCTTGCCACTGGTTATTTAATTGGCCAGGCATGGAAGAACAGGAGTTCGAAGAAGAGTTCTTTGGAGTCAGACATGCGAACTAGGACGTTTCCTAGTCAGAATGCCTGTAGGGTTAAGGCAGATGGCATGGGTTCTACTTATCGACGAAGATTTCCGCTGCTTAAGTTTATTTGGCATTCAGCCCTTGTGGCTTTATCTATCTAAGACTTGACCATAATGGTCATAATTTGTGTAAGACGATATGTATGGACGTAAGACTCTTGTTATTCAGGTTCTATGTGTTCAGTGAGCATTGATCTCTGGGATCACGTTACACGTGCATTAGGTGATCACGACTTATGAGTCGGGGTCCCCACAGAGCTGGTATCAGAGCCATCCTGACTGTAGGAAGCCTTATTTAGCATAGGCATTAGTTAGGATAAAACCCGTTTTGCAAAACCCTCTATACTCCTCTTCTTTTCTAAGCTTACCAGACCCAAGATATATTTTCATATTGACCTCTCCCATTCAACCTTTGTAGATGGCTGCCGTACCCGAAGACTTCCTGACCATCGGATTTCCCGTGCTTCTCGAGGATAGCCTCGAGAGGTGCCAGTTTTACCGAGCCCCCATTTTTACCTACCATGAGCATTGGATCAATGACACCGAGATGGAGTATCATGTGGAAGTGATCGTGAAGGCTAATGACTCTCCAACAAGCTGGTTCTTCGAGGGACCCCAGATGGCAACACTGGTTCTTGCCGTCGAGATGGCAACCCTCAAGGCACCCACCTGCCTCCGAGACCTTCTTCCAGAGATGGTAGATGAGTTGGCAACCCGCTTCTTGCCTTATCAGAAGGAAGGTGAGGATGAGAGCAGTGCACCAGCTCCACCATTAGAAGAAGGACTTCCACTCCGATTCCAGACCTACTTCAGCCTTTGTGCCGATAGTTTGGCACAACACTTGGCCTCGGAATCAATGGAGCTCCGAAAGGAACTTCATGAGACCAAGGCACTTCTTCTCCAAGCACAAGGGAAGATGGATAGGATCAAGAAGGAAGGTGCTCCCCCTGGACAGCCCGCAATCGCATACCAAGGCGGAAGACCCCCAAAGGATGGGGAACCACCACATCAGCACCGCATGAGCGCAAGGGATTACCACAAGCTCTTCACACCACCGGCAAAGCAACGCCGTGTTGAGCTCCTCCACTCCCCCACCCCTTCGAGCAATGAAAGAAGTCAGGCCATAGATGACGAGGAGGAAGACCCAGAAGAGCCAGACTACGCGACCGAGCATTCCACCACTTAGGCATCATTCGCAACCTGGATATGCCCGTTAGTAACCCCTACGGTAGGATAGGTCATGTACCCCTTATGCGAAGTTGAGTCCTTGTAATGGTTCACATGAAACCATGTAGTGTTGTGTTTGCTTTTGATGTGTTTGATGGACGTCGTGTTTTCCTTCGGGAACTTGTAAGCGACTACATCACCCATTTGGATTTTAACGAATGTGTTTGGCCTTTTGGGCCTTGCATGAAAACAATTAGTGTCATACCAACCCCCTTACTAGGCATCCCATCTATATTGCTTCCCCTCATCTTTCCCAATCAAGAGACCTTGACCGCTCCAACAGGATGCCTGTTGTAACACGTACTGGTACCTCTACCCAGCAGCAAGAAGCCGGAGCAGGAGCCAGCCAGGACCAAACCCAAGGACAAGCTCCACCACCGTCACCACCTCCAAACATGGACATGGCTCAGCTTCTCCAAGCCTTCCGAGAGGAACGCCAAGCCAACACTGTAGCCCTCCAGATAATTGCTCAAGCTGTCAATCGCCGGCCGGCAGGAAACGGCAATGGACATTCACGTTGGTGGAGTTCAAGAAGCATGCACCACACACCTTCATCGAGACTGCTGAACCCCTGGATGCAGACGACTGGGTCCGCACCATTGAGGATCTGCTGGAACTAGTTGGATGCACTGAGGACCGTGAGAAGGTGGCGTATGCTGCTCACTGCCTCGGGGCAACTGCTAGAGCTTGGTGGGATGGATTCAAGGCCATGCATGCTGAGCAAAACATCACTTGGAATGACATCAAGGAAGAATTCCGCAAGGCCCACATTCCTTCCGGAATCATGGCCATCAAGAAGCGTGAATTCCGAGCCCTGAAGCAAGGTAGTAGCACTGTCAAGGAGTACATGCAGAAGTTCAGTGTTCTCTCAAGGTACGCTCATGAGGATGTCAGCACTGATGCTGCCAAAAGGGAGCGCTTCATGGAAGGCCTTAACCAGACTCTGCAGTACTCGCTTGTTGTGTGTGACTGCCCGACCTTTCCTAATCTGGTGAACAAGGCACTCATGCATTAGGACAAGCGACGTGCTTTGGACGATACTCGTAAGCGCAAGATGATCAGCAAGGGTAGCTCCAGCAACCAGAAGCCTCACCCGTGGCAGCCAGCCCCGGTCAAACCAACCTATCAGCAGCCAAGAGCCCCTGCACCCCGCACCAACTATCAGCCTCAGCAGTATGCCAACCCCAGACCAGCTTACAACAACCCCAACAACAATGCTGGCAAGAGCAGCAACCCCAATCAAGTCACTTGCTTCGGATGTGGTCAGCCAGGACACTACTCCAAGAATTGCCCCAACAAGAAGCCCGACGCCCCGCGCCCCAATGCGCAGAACCCAGGGGAAGGCCGTGGAATGCCACCAAGGAACCAAGCTCCCCGCAACCCACCCAACAACGACAAGGGTCGTGTGAATCATGTCACTGCAGAAGAAGCCCAGGAAGACCCGGACGTCGTGCCGGGTACGTTCCTTGTTAACTCAGCACCTGCAACTGTCTTGTTTGATTCTGGAGCCACGCATTCATTTGTCACCCAAGAGTTTGCAGTAAAAACTGGCATGACCCCTACACCCCTGAATAACCCTATGGTGGTACAAACCCCCGGAGCAGAGATGAGAGCCAAGGTTGGCTGTAAGGGAGTCGGAATTGTCATTAATGGGGTAGACTTCCTAGCAGACCTTATCGTCTTATGATCTCAAGGCTTGGATGTGATCTTAGGAATGAATTGGCTCATCAAGCACCAAGGCTTGTTAGATTGCGCCAACCGGACCGTCACTGTGACCAATGACCAAGGAGTCGAAGTTAAATTTGCCTCCAACCCCTCCTCTGCTCAAGCCAACCAAGTCAACTGTTTGACTGAAGTTGGATTGGAACAAGTACCGGTAGTATGAGAATACCCCAATGTCTTTCCTGATGAGCTACCGGGAATGCCTCCTGACCGAGACATTGAGTTCATCATCGAGCTCATACCCGGAGCAGGACCCATCTATAAGAAGCCTTATAGAATGGGATCGGAAGAGTTAGCAGAGTTGAATAAGCAACTGGAAGAGTAGTTGAGGAAGGGATTTATCCTCCCTAGTGCCTCCCCTTGGGGATCACCTGTTCTGTTTGTGGCAAAGAAGGACGGTACCATCCGCTTACGCATTGACTACCGATCCCTCAATGAAGTTACAATCAAGAACAAGTATCCACTTCCCAAGATTGAAGATCTGTTTGATCAACTCAATGGGGCCAAGGTGTTCTCCAAGATCAACCTCAGATCTGGGTACTACCAGCTGAAAATCAGACCTCAAGATATTCCGAAGACGGCATTTGTAACCAGATATGGCCTGTATGAGTGCACGGTCATGTCCTTTGGACTGACCAATGCCCCAGCTTACTTCATGTATCTCATGAATAAGGTCTTCATGGAATATTTGGACAAGTTTGTCGTTGTCTTCATTGATGACATTCTTGTCTTCTCGAAGGCGGAAGAAGAGCACGAGCAACACTTGAGGATGGTCCTAGACAAGCTTCGAGAGCACCAACTGTATGCCAAGTTCAACAAGTATGAATTTTGGCTGCGTGAAGTTGGATTCTTGGGTCATGTTTTCACCGAAGAAGGATTGTCGGTCGATCCCGCTAAGATTGAAGCCATGACTAAATGGCAATCCCCAAGCAATGTAAAGGAAGTCAGAAGCTTCCTCGGACTCGTAGGATATTACCGCAAGTTCGTTGAAGGATTCTCAAGCATTGCCCGACCCATGACCCAGCTCTTGAAGAAGGACAAGAAGTTTGAATGGATGCCGAAGTGCAAAGAAAGCTTCCGGGAGCTGAAGAAGAGACTGACCACCGCCCCAGTTCTGGCCACACCAGATATACACAAGGAATTTGTGATATATTGTGATGCGTCAAGAACCGGACTGGGAGGTGTCCTGATGCAAGACGGCCGAGTCGTAGCTTAGCTTTCAAGGCAACTACGGCCTCATGAAGAGAACTATGCTACTCATGATCTTGAATTAGCAGCAGTGGTTCATGCCCTGAAGACATGGCGACATTACCTCCTAGGGAAGCGGTGTGAGATATACACGGATCACAAAAGTCTGAAGTATATTTTCACTCAGAAGGAATTGAACATGAGGCAAAGAAGGTGGCCAGAGTTGATCAAGGATTATGACCTTAGTGTTCAATACCACCCTGGGAAGGGTAATGTGGTAGCAGATGCATTAAGCAGGAATGCTTGTTCCTTGAATGCTATGCTTAAGGAAAGGCTACCCGCCTTGTATGAAGGACTTGAAAGCTTCGGGTTGAAACTGGTTGCACTAGGATTCTTGGCCAACCTCGAAGTTAGGCCTACCCTGATGGATGATGTTAAGGAAGCTCAGAAGGGACACAAGAGTATTGAAGGCATTAAGAGGAAGATCAAGGCAGGCAAGGCCCCAGGATTCTCAGAGGATGAGCAAGGAATTGTGTGGTTTGGGAATCGCATTTGCGTACCCAATAAGATTGAGCTCAAGAATTTGATCTTGCAAGAAGCTCATGACACCCCATATTCCATCCACCCCGGAGGAACCAAGATGTATCAAGACCTAAAGGAGAGATTCTGGTGGCATGGCATGAAGAGAGAGATAGCCACTTTCGTCGCTAAGTGTGACATATGCCAAAGGGACAAAGCTGAACATCAGCGACCCGCTGGATTGTTACAGCCTCTCAAGGTGCCTGAATGGAAATGGGATAAAGTCGGAAAGGACTTCATCACTGGGTTACCCAGGTCAAATAAGGGACATGACTCCATCTGGGTCATAGTCGACCATTTGACCAAAGTAGCCCATTTCATTACTGTCAAAATGACTTACAAGGGAAACCAGCTAGCCAGCCTCTACATCAACAGAATCGTAAGCCTTCATGGTGTTCCCAAGGAGATTGTGTCAGATCGAGGAACCCAGTTTACCTCAAGGTTCTGGAAGAAGTTCCAAGAGGCCATGGGGACCAAGTTGTCCTTCAGCACTGCTTTCCACCCACAGATCGGAGGTCAGATAGAACGAGTGAATCAGATACTCGAAGACATGCTCCGAGCCTGTGTCTTAGCGTATGGAGCTAGGTGGGAAGATTGCCTCCCTTTCACCGAGTTCTCCTACAACAACAGTTATCAGTTAAGCCTCCAGATGGCACCATTTGAGGTGTTGTACGGACGCAAGTGTCGCACACCCCTCAATTGGTCAGAGACTGGAGAAGGACTAGTCTTTGGGCCCGATATCCTCCGTGAAGCAGAAGAACAAGTCCAGCTTGTCAGAGAGCGTTTGGAGACTGCCAAGTGAAGGCAGAAGAGCTATGCTGACTCACGCCGTTGAGACATGATCCTCCGAGTTGGAGACCATGTCTATCTCCGGGTCACAACTCTCAAGGGAACCCAGCGCTTCCATGTCAAAGGAAAACTCGCACCAAGATACATCGGCCCCTTCAAGATCACTGAACGACGAGGAGAAGTGGCTTACTGAAAGTGCAACAATCCCTAGGTGGTTTTGGTAATTCATAACAACATATAGCTCATTGAGCTAATGCTATTCCAAGATGATTATTTCAGGAAAGCTCAATGATTGGCATGGCATGGATGTGAAAGTGGAACCCTCAAAATGCTAAGGACAAAGGATTGGCTCAAGCTCAAAAGCTCAAGACTCTTCATTTTATATTTTAGTGATCCAAGATCACATTGAGTCTTTAGGAAAAGCCAATACTATTAAGGAGGGATGAGGTGTTGCTTAATGAGCCTCTTGCTTCATGTGCTTAGTGATATGCTCCAAAACCCTCAGCTACTTTCCCACTTCCACATATGACCTAAACCCTAAGCCAAACTCGGTCCTACCGATTCTTCCTATCCGGCGCCACCGAGTTTCATTTGTCATAAGCCACTGCTAAACGCTAGCAATTCGGTTCTACCGATAAGGATCTCGGTCTCACCGAGATGGGGTTGCAAACTCTCTGTTTCCCTTTCGTAACTTTTCGGTCCCACCGAAAGAGCGAATCGGTCCCACCGAGATTGCAATGTAAACTCAGTGTTTCCCCTTTGTAACTTTTCGGTCTCACCGAGTTCCACTCGGTCTCACCGAAAGAGCAAATCGGTCCCACCGAGTTTGCCTGACCAACTCTCTGGTTAGCTAATTACCAAATTCGGTCTCACCGAGTTTGTGTAATTGGTCTCACCGAGATTACGTTATGCCCAAACCCTAACCATATCGGTCCTACCGAGTTGCATGTCAGTCCCACCGAAAATCACTAACGGTCACTAGGTTTACATTTTCGGTCCGACCGAGCTTATTGATTCGGTCCCACCGAGATTGGAAAATTGTGTAATGGTTGGATTTTGTGTCGAGGCTATATATACCCCTCCACCTCCTCTTCATTCGATGAGAGAGCCATCAGAACACACACACCATTCCAACTCATATGTTCTGAGAGAGAACCACCTACTCATGTGTTGAGACCAAGATATTCCATTCCTACCATATGAATCTTGATCTCTAGCCTTCCCAAGTTGCTTTCCACTCAAACCTTCTTTCCACCAAATCCAAATCCTATGAGAGAGAGTTGAGTGTTGGGGAGACTATCATTTGAAGCACAAGAGCAAGGACTTCATTACCTACACACCATTTGTTACTTCTTGGAGAGTGGTGTCTCCTAGATTGGCTAGGTGTCACTTGGGAGCCTCCGACAAGATTGTGGAGTTGAACCAAGGAGTTTGTAAGGGCAAGGAGATCGCCTACTTCGTGAAGATCTACCGCTAGTGAGGCAAGTCCTCTGTGGGCGATGGCCATGGTGGGATAGACAAGGTTGCTTCTTCGTGGACCCTTTGTGGGTGGTTGCTTCTTCGTGGACCCTTCGTGGGTGGAGCCCTGTGTGGAATCGCGCAACCGTTACCCTTGGGTGGAGCCCTGTGTGGACTCGCGCAACCGTTACCCTTCGTGGGTTGAAGTCTCCATCAACGTGGATGTAGGATAGCACCACCTATCCGAACCAAGGGAAAAACATCCGTGTCTCCAATAGCGTTTGAATTCTCCAAACCCTTCCCTTTACATTCTTGCAAGTTGCATGCTTTACTTTCCGCTGCCAATATACTCTTTGCATGCTTGCTTGAATTGTGTGATGATTGCTTGACTTGTCCCAAAATAGCTAAAATCTGCCAAGAACTAAAATTGGGAAAAGGTTAAGTTTTTATTTGGTCAAGTAGTCTAATCACCCCCCTCTAGACATACTTTCGATCCTACAAGTGGTATCAGAGCTTTGGTCTCCATTTGCTTGATCTCCATAGCTTTTGGTGGTCATAGCCTTGGTTTCACAACCTAGGAGAGTATGGCGTCTAGCGAGGGAAATTATCACCGTAGAGGTCCTTACTTTGATGGTACTAATTTTGCTAGTTGGAAGCATAAAATGAAAATGCATATTCTTGGACATAACCCCGCCGTTTGGGCTATTGTGTGTGTTGGTTTGCAAGGTGACTTCTTTGATGGGAGAGAACCAAACCGTGAAGCTACCGCGGATGAGTTGAAGATGTTGCAATACAATGCTCAAGCTTGTGATATTCTCTTCAACGGATTGTGCCCCGAAGAATTCAACAAAATCAGCCGTCTTGAGAATGCAAAGGAAATTTGGGACACTTTGATTAATATGCACGAAGGTACCGACTCCGTCAAGGAATCCAAGTTGGATGTGCTTCAAAGCCAACTTGACAAGTTCAAGATGAAGGATGGTGAAGGTGTCGCTGAAATGTACTCTAGGCTTGCTCTCATCACGAATGAGATTGCCGGCTTAGGAAGTGAAGAGATGACCGGCAGATTCATCATCAAGAAGATTCTAAGAGCCTTGGATGGAAAATATGATACCGTGTGCACATTGATCCAAATGATGCCCAATTACAAAGATCTCAAGCCAACGGAGGTGATTGGAAGAATTGTTGCTCATGAGATGTCACTTAAGGATAAAGAGGAACTTCACAACAAATCAAGTGGTGCCTATAAAGCCTCATGTGAAACCCCTACATCATCAAGTGAGAAACAAGACTTCAATGAAGAATTGAGCTTAATGGTGAAGAACTTCAACAAGTTCTAGAAGAGTAGAAGCAAAGATAGAAGCTTCAAGTCAAGGTCCTACAATGACAAAAGATCTTCTAGTCGAGAGCGAAACTGCTACAATTGTGGAAGACCCGGACACTATTCCAATGAGTGTACGGCTCCCTACAAGAGAAGAGAAGATTCTCCAAAAAGAAGAAGCAAAGGATCACCACCAAGAGAGAGAAGGAGTAGAGATGATCGTTATGAACAAAGATACTCACGGAGAAGCAAGGATTCGGAAAGGAAGGAAAAATCATCAAGGAGCTATACAAGACGAAGACATCAAGCTCATGTTGGTGAATGGGTATCCGGCTCCGACTCCGACAGCCACTCCGAGAGAAGTTATCACTCCAACTCCGAAGATACTCAAGATGAAGGTGTTGCCGGTCTAGCACTTGTGTCAACCAACTCCTACGACATATTTGACTCACCAAATGAAGGAATTGGAAGATGCTTCATGGCCAAAGGTCCTAAGGTAACACACCCCGAGTATGTTGATTTCAATAGTGATGAAGATGACTTGTTAGGTGATGATTTGCTTGTTGACAACTCTAGTGATGAATATTATGATGAAAGACCAATTAATCATGCTAATCAAGATAAAACGAATGACAATGATAAGGAGAAGATTGAGGCTCTAACTAAAGAACTAAAAACTCTTAAGTTAGCTCATGACTCTATCTTCGAAGATCATCGAGAGCTTTTAAGAGCTCATGAGAAATTACGCTTTGAAAAGCTCAATCTTGAGCAAGAGCATGAGTTCTTAAGGGCAATCAATGATGATCTCCGCAAGAAAAGTTCTTCTTACATTGCCAAGCGTTTACTCTTATCCACTTACATGCCTCAAGTCAAGTCTAGTAACAAGAACAAGAAAGATTCTTCCTCTAGCAGTAACAATGATCATGATAAATCCAATATTGTTGCTTCTAGTAGTTCTCTTGATTCCACTAATGATTCTCTTAGCCAAGTTACACTTGAGCAAGAAAATAGTTTATTGAAGGGAATTATAGAGAAAGGAGTGTACAAAAGCCTTGCCGGGAGTAAGCAATTCGAGGAAATTGTGCGCAAGCAAGGAATGCATCGGAAGAATCAAGGTGTTGGTTTTGAACGAAAGTTCAATGCCAATGGAGTTGAGTGGGATGAAGATCAATACCCCAAGACAAAGTTTGTCCCTCAACAAGAGAAGTATGATGCTTCTTTCAAGGGGACACAAGCTCAAGATGATCTTCCACCACAAGACTACGAGCAAAAAGGCAAGGACAAGCTTCAAGAGGAAATTGATGCATTTGAAGAAGCTCCTAAGACCTTAGTCAAGTGGATTCCCAAGACTACTTCAAGTTCCACTTCATCAAGTACGACTACAACTCCAAGGATTCCCATCAAGATGATGTGGATCCAAAAGAAGAAGAACTAGAGAGTTCTTGAGGGTGACTCCGCCAACATATCTCACTCTTATCATTTTGGCAAGAACAAGTGCAATCAACTTCCACATCGTGCACTAGTTCAAGGAGTCACAAACCCTCTTGTTGGTAAGACAAGGGACAAGGTAACCTAAAAGTTTTCATGGACATCATCTTGTGTGTGCATCACTCTATGTCTATGGATATCCTTGTTTGTTCCTTGTGGGACTAACCCATGTAGGTATTGAAAGTGCAATTCACTCAAATGGATAGCTCCAAGAGATCTACATCAACATTGAGCATCCACATCTTCAATATCTACATGAAGTCATCATCGACAAAACCCAAGGTTAGTTCATCCCTCTGAAGGAAATATGCCCTAGAGGCAATAATAAAGTTATTATTTATTTCCTTATAATCATGATAAATGTTTATTATTCATGCTAGAATTGTATTAACCAGAAACAAAAATACATGTGTGAATACATAGACAAACAAAGTGTCACTAGTATGCCTCTACTTGACTAGCTCGTTAACCAAAGATGGTTATGTTTCCTAACCATGAACAATGAGTTGTTATTTGATTAACGAGGTCACATCATTAGTTGAATGATCTGATTGACATGACCCATTCCATTAGCTTAGCACCCGATCGTTTAGTATGTTGCTATTGCTTTCTTCATGACTTATACATGTTCCTATAACTATGAGATTATGCAACTCCCGTTTACCGGAGGAACACTTTGGGTACTACCAAACGTCACAACATAACTGGGTGATTATAAAGGAGTACTACAGGTGTCTCCAATGGTACATGTTGGGTTGGCGTATTTCGAGATTAGGTTTTGTCACTCTGATTGTCAGAGAGGTATCTCTGGGGCCCTCTCGGTAATACACATCACATAAGCCTTGCAAGCATTGTAACTAAGATGTTAGTTGTGAGATGATGTATTACGGAACGAGTAAAGAGACTTGCCGGTAACGAGATTGAACTAGGTATTGGATACCGACGATCGAATCTCGGGCAAGTAACATACCGATGACAAAGGGAACAACGTATGTTGTTATGCGGTCTGACCGATAAAGATCTTCGTAGAATATGTAGGAGCCAATATGGGCATCCAGGTCCCGCTATTGGTTATTGACTGGAGACGTGTCTCGGTCATGTCTACATTGTTCTCAAACCCGTAGGGTCCGCACGCTTAAGGTTACGATGACAGTTATATTATGAGTTTATGCATTTTTGATGTAGCGAAGGTTGTTCGGAGTCCCGGATGTGATCATGGACATGACGAGGAGTCTCGAAATGGTCGAGACGTAAATATTGATATATTGGAAGCCTATGTTTGGATATTGGAAGTGTTCCGGGTGAAATCGGGATTTTACCGGAGTACCGGGAGGTTACCGGAACCCCCCGGGAGCCATATGGGCCTTAATGGGCTTTAGTGGAAAGGAGAAAGGGGCAGCCCAAGGTGGCTGCGCACCTCCCCCCTCCCCTAGTCCTATTAGGACTAGGAGAAGGTGGACGGCCCCCCTCTCCCTCTTTCCCCCTCGGGGAATCCTAGTCCAACTAGGATTGGGGGGGGGAGTCCTACTCCCGGAAGGAGTAGGACTCCTCCTGCGCCCTCCTCCTTGGCCGGCGCCCCCTCCCCCTTGGCTCCTTTATATACTGAGGCAGAGGCACCCCAGAAACACACAAGTTGATCCATGTGATCTATTCCTTAGCCGTGTGCGGTGCCCCCTGCCACCATATTCCTCGATAATACTGTAGCGGAGTTTAGGCGAAGCCCTGCTGCTGTAGTACATCAAGATCGTCACCACGCTGTCGTGCTGACGGAACTCTTCCCCGACACTTTGCTGGATCGGAGTCCGGGGATCGTCATCGAGCTGAACGTGTGCTCGAACTCGGAGGTGCCGTAGTTTCGGTGCTTGATCGGTTGGATCATGAAGACGTACGACTACTTCCTCTACGTCGTGTCAGCGCTTCCGCAGTTGGTCTGCGTTGGGTACGTAGACAACACTCTCCCCCTCGTTGCTATGCATCACATGATCTTGCGTGTGCGTAGGAATTTTTTTGAAATTACTACGAAACCCAACAGTGGTATCCGAGCCTAGGTTATTTATGTTGATGTTATATGCACGAGTAGAACACAAGTGAGTTGTGGGCGATATAAGTCATACTGCCTACCAGCATGTCATACTTTGGTTCGGCGGCATTGTTGGACGAGACGACCCGGACCAACCTTACGCGTACGCTTACGCGAGACCGGTTCCCCCGACGTGCTTTGCACACAGGTGGCTTGCGGGCGACTGTCTCTCCAACTTTAGTTGAACCAAGTATGGCTACGCCCGGTCCTTGCGAAAGTTAAAACGGAGTCTATTTGACAAACTATCGTTGTGGTTTTTGATGCGTAGGTGAGATTGGTTCTTGCTTAAGCCCGTAGCAGCCACGTAAAACTTGCAACAACAAAGTAGAGAACGTCTAACTTGTTTTTGCAGGGCATGTTGTGATGTGATATGGTCAAGGCATGATGCTGAATTTTATTGTATGAGATGATCATGTTTTGTAACCGAGTTATCGGCAACTGGCAGGAGCCATATGGTTGTCGCTTTATTGTATGCAATGCAATCGCGATGTAATGCTTTACTTTATTACTAAACGGTAGTGATAGTCGTGGAAGCATAAGATTGGCGAGACGACAACGATGCTACAATGGAGATCAAGGTGTCGCGCCGGTGACGATGGTGATCATGACGGTGCTTCGGATATGGAGATCACAAGCACAAGATGATGATGGCCATATCATATCACTTATATTGATTGCATGTGATGTTTATCTTTTTATGCATCTTATCTTGCTTTGATTGACGGTAGCATTATAAGATGATCTCTCACTAAATTATCAAGAAGTGTTCTCCCTGAGTATGCACCGTTGCCAAAGTTCGTCGTGCCCAGACACCACGTGATGATCGGGTGTGATAAGCTCTACATCCATCTACAACGGGTGCAAGCCAGTTTTGCACACGCAGAATACTCAGGTTACACTTGACGAGCCTAGCATATACAGATATGGCCTCGGAACACGGAGACCGAAAGGTCGAGCGTGAATCATATAGTAGATATGATCAACATAACGATGTTCACCATTGAAAACTACTCCATCTCACGTGATGATCGGTTATGATTTAGTTGATTTGGATCACGTAATCACTTAGAAGATTAGAGGGATGTCTATCTAAGTGGGAGTTCTTAAGTAATTTGATTAATTGAACTTAAACTTATCATGAACTTAGTACATGATAGTATCTTGCTTGTTTATGTTGATTGTAGATAGATGGCTCGTGCTGTTGTTCCGTTGAATTTTAATGCGTTCCTTGAGAAAGCGAAGTTGAAAGATGATGGTAGCAATTACACGGACTGGGTCCGTAACTTGAGGATTATCCTCATTGCTGCTCAGAAGAATTACGTCCTGGAAGCACCGCTGGGTGCCAGGCCTGCTGCTGGAGCAACACCAGATGTTATGAACGTCTGGCAGAGCAAAGCTGATGACTACTCGATAGTTCAGTGTGCCATGCTTTACGGCTTAGAATCGGGACTTCAATGACGTTTTGAACGTCATGGAGCATATGAGATGTTCCAAGAGTTGAAGTTAATATTTCAAGCAAATGCCCGGATTGAGAGATATGAAGTCTCCAATAAGTTCTATAGCTGCAAGATGGAGGAGAACAGTTCTGTCAGTGAGCATATACTCAAAATGTCTAGGTATAATAATCACTTGATTCAATTGGGAGTTAATCTTTCGGATGATTGCGTCATTGACAGAATTCTCCAATCACTGCCACCAAGCTACAAAAGCTTCATGATGAACTATAATATGCAAGGGATGAACAAGACTATTCTCGAGCTCTTCGCAATGCTGAAAGCTGCGGAGGTAGAAATCAAGAAGGAGCATCAAGTGTTGATGGTTAACAATACCATTAGTT
This sequence comes from Triticum urartu, assembly GCF_056163025.1. Lineage (NCBI taxonomy): Eukaryota > Viridiplantae > Streptophyta > Magnoliopsida > Poales > Poaceae > Triticum > Triticum urartu. The sequence goes on along the minus strand of NC_141876.1, from coordinate 378,160,956 downwards.
TCAAGAAAAAGGGCAAAGGGAAGAAGAAGGGGAACTTCAAGAAGAACGGCAAGCAAGTTGCTGCTCAAGAGAAGAAACCCAAGTCTGGACCTAAGCCTGAAACTGAGTGCTTCTACTACAAGCAGACTGGTCACTGGAAGCGGAACTGCCCCAAGTATTTGGCGGATAAGAAGGATGGCAAGGTGAACAAAGGTATATGTGATATACATGTTATTGATGTGTACCTTACTAGAGCTCGCAGTAGCACCTGGGTATTTGATACTGGTTCTGTTGCTAATATTTGCAACTCGAAACAGGGACTACGGAATAAGCGGGCACTGGCAAAGGACGAGGTGACGATGCGCGTGGGAAACGGTTCCAAAGTCGATGTGATCGCGGTCGGCACGCTACCTCTACATCTACCTTCGGGATTAATATTAGACCTAAATAATTTTTATTTGGTGCCAGCGTTGAGCATGAACATTATATCTGGATCTTGTTTAATGCGAGACGGTTATTCATTTAAATCAGAGAATAATGGTTGTTCTATTTATATGAGTAATATCTTTTATGGTCATGCACCCTTGAAGAGTGGTCTATTCTTATTGAATCTCGATAGTAGTAATACACATATTCATAATGTTGAAGCAAAAAGATGCAGAGTTGATAATGAAAGTGCAACTTATTTGTGGCACTGTCGTTTAGGTCATATCGGTGTAAAGCGCATCAAGAAACTCCATACTGATGGACTTTTGGAACCACTTGATTATGAATCACTTGGTACTTGCGAACCATGCCTCATGGGCAAGATGACTAAAACACCGTTCTCCGGTACTATAGAGAGAGCAACAGATTTGTTGGAAATCATACATACCGATGTATGTGGTCCGATGAATATTGAGGCTCGTGGCGGATATCGTTATTTTCTCACCTTCACAGATGATTTAAGCAGATATGGGTATATCTACTTAATGAAACATAAATCTGAAACATTTGAAAAGTTCAAAGAATTTCAGAGTGAAGTTGAAAATCATCGTAACAAGAAAATAAAGTTTCTACGATCTGATCGTGGAGGAGAATATTTGAGTTACGAGTTTGGTGTACATTTGAAAAATTGTGGAATATTTTCGCAACTCACGCCACCCGGAACACCATGGCGTAATGGTGTGTCCGAACGTCGTAATCGTACTTTACTAGATATGGTGCGATCTATGATGTCTCTTACAGATTTACCGCTATCATTTTGGGGTTATGCTTTAGAGACGCCCGCATTCACGTTAAATAGGGCACCATCAAAATCCGTTGAGACGACGCCTTATGAACTGTGGTTTGGCAAGAAACCAAAGTTGTCGTTTCTTAAAGTTTGGGGCTGCGATGCTTATGTGAAAAAGCTTAACCTGATAAGCTCGAACCCAAATCGGAGAAATGTGTCTTCATAGGATACCCAAAGGAGACTGTTGGGTACACCTTCTATCACAGATCCGAAGGCAAGACATTCGTTGCTAAGAATGGATCCTTTCTAGAGAAGGAGTTTCTCTCGAAAGAAGTGAGTGGGAGGAAAGTAGAACTTGACGAGGTAACTGTACCTGCTCGCTTACTGGAAAGTAGTACATCACAGAAAACTGTTTCAGTGACACCTACACCAGTTAGTGAGGAAGCTAATGATAATGATCATGAAACTTCAGATCAAGATACTACTGAACCTCGTAGATCAACCAGAGTAAGATCCGCACCAGTGTGGTACGGTAATCCTGTTCTGGAAATCATGCTACTAGATCATGATGAACCTATGAACTATGAAGAGGCGATGGTGAGCCCAGATTCCGCAAAGTGGCTTGAAGCCATGAAATCTGAGATGGGATCCATGTATGAGAACAAAGTATGGACTTTGGTTGACTTGCCCGATGATAGGCAAGCAATTGAGAATAAATGGATCTTCAAGAAGAAGACTGACGCTGATGGTAATGTTACTGTCTACAAAGCTCGACTTGTCGCGAAAGGTTTTCGACAAGTTCAAGGGGTTGACTACGATGAGACCTTCTCACCCGTAGCGATGCTTAAGTCTGTCTGAATCATGTTAGCAATTGCCGCATTTTATGATTATGAAATTTGGCAGATGGATGTCAAAACTGCATTCCTGAATGGATTTCTGGAAGAAGAGTTGTATATGATACAACCGGAAGGTTTTGTCGATCCAAAGGGGGCTAACAAAGTGTGCAAGCTCCAGCGATCCATTTATGGACTGGTGCAAGCCTCTCGGAGTTGGAATAAACGCTTTGATAGTGTGATCAAAGCATTTGGTTTTATACAGACTTTTGGAGAAGCCTGTATTTACAAGAAAGTGAGTGGGAGCTCTGTAGCATTTCTGATATTATATGTGGATGACATATTGCTGATTGGAAATGATATAGAATTTCTGGATAGCATAAAGGGATACTTGAATAAGAGTTTTTCAATGAAAGACCTCGGTGAAGCTGCTTACATATTAGGCATTAAGATCTATAGAGATAGATCAAGACGCTTATTTGGACTTTCACAAAGCACATACCTTGACAAGATTTTGAAAAAGTTCAAAATGGATCAAGCAAAGAAAGGGTTCTTGCCTGTGTTACAAGGTGTGAAGTTGAGTCAGACTCAATGCCCGACCACTCCAGAAGATAGAGAGAAAATGAAAGATGTTCCCTATGCTTCAGCCATAGGCTCTATCATGTATGCAATGCTGTGTACTAGACCTGATGTGTGCCTTGCTATAAGTTTAGCAGGGAGGTACCAAAGTAATCCAGGAGTGGATCACTGGACAGCGGTCAAGAACATCCTGAAATACCTGAAAAGGACTAAGGATATGTTTCTCGTATATGGAGGTGACAAAGAGCTCACCGTAAAAGGTTACGTTGATGCAAGCTTTGACACTGATCCGGACGATTCTAAATCGCAAACCGGATACGTGTTTACATTAAACGGTGGAGCTGTCAGTTGGTGCAATTCTAAACAAAGCGTCGTAGCGGGATCTACATGTGAAGAGGAGTACATAGCTGCTTCGGAAGCAGCAAATGAAGGAGTCTGGATGAAGGAGTTCATATCCGATCTAGGTGTCATACCTAGTACATCGGGACCAATGAAAATCTTTTGTGACAATACTGGTGCAATTGCCTTGGCAAAGGAATCCAGATTTCACAAAAGGACCAAACACATCAAGAGACACTTCAATTCCATCCGGGATCTAGTCCAGGTGGGAGACATAGAGATTTGCAAGATACATACGGATCTGAATGTTGCTGACCCGTTGACTAAGCCTCTTCCACGAGCAAAACATGATCAGCACCAAGGCTCCATGGGTGTTAGAATCATTACAGTGTAATCTAGATTATTGACTCTAGTGCAAGTGAGAGACTGAAGGAAATATGCCCTAGAGGCAATAATAAAGTTATTATTTATTTCCTTATAATCATGATAAATGTTTATTATTCATGCTAGAATTGTATTAACCGGAAACAAAATACATGTGTGAATACATAGACAAACAAAGTGTCACTAGTATGCCTCTACTTGACTAGCTCGTTAATCAAAGATGGTTATGTTTCCTAACCATGAACAATGAGTTTTTATTTGATTAACAAGGTCACATCATTAGTTGAATGATCTGATTGACATGACCCATTCCATTAGCTTAGCACCCGATCGTTTAGTATGTTGCTATTGCTTTCTTCATGACTTATACATGTTCCTATAACTATGAGATTATGCAACTCCCGTTTACCGGAGGAACACTTTGGGTACTACCAAACGTCACAACATAACTGGGTGATTATAAAGGAGTACTACAGGTGTCTCCAATGGTACATGTTGGGTTGGCGTATTTCGAGATTAGGTTTTGTCACTCCGATTGTCGGAGAGGTATCTCTGGGGCCCTCTCGGTAATACACATCACATAAGCCTTGCAAGAATTGTAACTAAGATGTTAGTTGTGAGATGATGTATTACGGAACGAGTAAAGAGACTTGCCGGTAACGAGATTGAACTAGGTATTGGATACCGACGATCGAATCTCGGGCAAGTAACATACCGATGACAAAGGGAACAACGTATGTTGTTATGCGGTCTGACCGATAAAGATCTTCGTAGAATATGTAGGAGCCAATATGGGCATCCAGGTCCCGCTATTGGTTATTGACCGGAGACGTGTCTCGGTCATGTCTACATTGTTCTCGAACCCGTAGGGTCCGCACGCTTAAGGTTACGATGACAGTTATATTATGAGTTTATGCATTTTGATGTAGCGAAGGTTGTTCGGAGTCCCGGATGTGATCATGGACATGACGAGGAGTCTCGAAATGGTCGAGACGTAAAGATTGATATATTGGAAGCCTATGTTTGGATATCGGAAGTGTTCCGGGTGAAATCGGGATTTTACCGGAGTACCGAGAGGTTACCGGAACCCCCCGGGAGCCATATGGGCCTTAATGGGCTTTAGTGGAAAGGAGAAAGGGGCAGCCCAAGGTGGCTGCGCTCCTCCCCCCTCCCCTAGTCCTATTAGGACTAGGAGAAGGTGGTCGGCCCCCCTCTCCCTCTTTCCCCCTCGGGGAATCCTAGTCCAACTAGGATTGGGGGGGGGAGTCCTACTCCCGGAAGGAGTAGGACTCCTCCTGCGCCCTCCTCCTAGGCCGGCGCCCCCCTCTCCCTTGGATCCTTTATATACTGAGGCAGAGGCACCCCAGAAACACACAAGTTGATCCACGTGATCTATTCCTTAGCCGTGTGCGGTGCCCCCTGCCACCATATTCCTCGATAATACTGTAGCGGAGTTTAGGCGAAGCCCTGCTGCTGTAGTACATCAAGATCGTCACCACGCCATCGTGCTGACGGAACTCTTCCCCGACACTTTGCTGGATCGGAGTCCGGGGATCGTCATCGAGCTGAACGTGTGCTCGAACTCGGAGGTGCCGTAGTTTCGGTGCTTGATCGGTTAGATCGTGAAGACGTACGACTACTTCCTCTACGTCGTGTCAGCGCTTCCGCAGTCGGTCTGCGTTGGGTACGTAGACAACACTCTCCCCCTCATTGCTATGCATCACATGATCTTGCGTGTGCGTAGGAATTTTTTTGAAATTACTACGAAACCCAACACCCTCTTAGGGGGGATATCACATCTAGGGGGAGCTTTACTCTAAGACTTGAGCTAAAGCAACTCTAAAGATGTGAACACAACAATGCTTTATGTAAAAGTGGTAACCCCACTTGAGCTTAAACGATGAGTATGACCTATGATCAAGTGTTCTCACTTGACTCCTAAGTCAATATACTCATATATAGATGACCTAGTCATCGCAATTTGCTTGATAGATGCTAGAATTGGTTGCGCATGCCTTGTCACATATTTCATTTGCCATCTTATTGTGTGAGCATGCTGGTTGCATATTTTACTCATTCAAGGACATCCACTTGTTGTTTTGATTGTTCGGTTTTATCTTCTTTTGCCAAGTGGATGGACAAGAATGCCTAAGAACCTCCTCTAGCTATCTATGCTTTTCTCGTCTCAAACTATATTCATGCTGCATCACAAAATTTGATCAAGTCAGATTCGAACCACTCTGTGTGAGGAGCTCTCGGAGTCCCCGATTCGTCATAGACTTAAACTTCCAAAACCTCTTTATGATTCTCGGTCTGACCGATACTCCACTTTTGGTCCTACCGAGATCATTAAGTTGATCTAGGTTTTCGATCTCGGTGCAACCGATTTGAACCTTTCGGTCACACCGAGTTTCAGTAACTGCACGCAGTTATGAATCTCGGTGCCACCGAGTCGTTCCACTCGGTCACACCGACAGGGTCGGGCTATATATAGTCACGGGCAAAATTTGGAAATTTCTCCGAACCCCTTCGCCCGCGTGATAGCCTGCTCTGCCCTCGTGGTCTCCAGATCGTCTTCTTGCCGCCAGCAGCCTCCAGTCGCTGGTCTCCGTCGCCGTCAACGGGAATTCTGCCCCGCCGTTGCCGCCGTAGCAAGTCCCTGCCGAACTAGGGTATGGACTTGATCTTTGTGCTATTCCTCAATCTGATTCCTAGCACATTGTGATCATATTGATTCTAGCCACGTTTGATAAACTTCTATCCAGTCAAAACGCCCGTAGATTAGGTTTGATTCGAAAATTCTAGGTTTAGGTTTCCGCCGAAAACATCTCGGACCCACCGAGTTGAAAAACTCGGTCCCACCGATTTGGCTTATGCCATTGCACAAGTGAGACTCGGTCTGACCGATAATTACTTATCGGTGTGACCGATTTTGGAACTCTGTGAAACCCTAGCAGTCTCGGTGCCACCGAACTGTGACTCGGTCCTACCGAGTTCACTAGTTTAGGTTCCAAAATTGCTTCGGTATCACCGAGTTTGAAAATCGGTAGATCCGAGATGATTTCAGTAGGAAACTAAAACTAAGTTTTTGGATCATTCTTTTTGCAAAAATCTCTGCATTTCGTGATGCTCATCTTTTCTACCTCATCTATAATCTGTTCACAGGGTCAGCAGTCAGAGCTTACAGCATGTCAGACCAAAGTGATAGCCAGAATGTGTCAGAACAGCAAGTGGTGATGAGTGAGGGCACTAGTCCCTCCAGCTCTTCTGATGAAGGCAGCAGTAGCACTCCTAGCAACTTGCCAAAGGCTGCCACGAGACAGAGGAAGAAGAGGACTTTAGATTCCGAAGATGAAGACTATGTGGCAGAGGAAGAGGCCACTTCCAAGAGAGTTGAGCCAGCTCAAGGCACAAAGCCAGGGCTGAAAATCAAAAGGCCAGCAGGCAGGCAGCCAATGTCAAAGGCCAGAATGTCAACTGAGAAGCCCATAGAGCCATTTGTAGCTGAGAGCAAGAAAAGAAAGGAAAGGGTGAAGAAGACTGTGGCTAGAGTACTTGGCAAAGCTTCCATCATGGAAGAGGAAGAAGAAGAAGAGGTAGCTGCACCAGCACCCAAGGCACCCAAGCTAATGGGAGATGCCATAAAATCAGGGGGAGCTGCTTCCAAGGCCAAGCCAGCTCCAAAGCCAAAGCCCAAGAGGAACACATGGAGCATTCCTGCAGCTGAGAAGAACAAGGCCCCAGTGCCTGAGACTGTTGCTGAAGAGGAGGAAGAGAATGTCCTAAGGAAGCTAAAGCCCAAGATCCCAGACCACAACGATGCTCATCCTGTGGCTAAGGACATGAAGCTCAGGAGAGATTCAGGGCTGAGGAAATGGAGAGAAGCAGACCCGTATGCTTCAAGGAGAAGGACTGCCGTGGACTACAGGTTTCACACCAAGGAGCAGCAGGATTTTTATGAGACAGTGCTGCTAAATAAGAAGCCCATTGTCTGTGATATGCGATGGGTTGATTGGACATACATCAAGGACAATGAGGAGCACTATCCTGGAGTGCAAGACAGCTTCATAGCTTGTGGAGTAGCTGACTTTGTTGGGCAGAAGCTCACAAAGTGGAACGAGGAACTCATCATGCAGTTCTACTCCACAACTCACTTTTATCCAGATGGGAGGATCACATGGATGTCTGAGGGTACAAGGTACCAATCTACAGTGGCTGAGTGGGCACAGATCATAAATGCCCCAGAGGAGCAAGATGATGACTTGGATATCTATGCCAAGAAGAAAATGGACCACAACTCAATGTCAAATATGTACAAGGAGATCCCAAATGAAGCACTTGATACCTTCAAGTTTGGCTCAGTACATTACCTTCTGTCAGGACTCCTGACTATCAATTGGATCTTGAGGCACACCTTACTGCCCAAGTCTGGAGATCACAAGATGATCAGAGGCCATGCTATCAACTTGCTACATGTGTTTGATGTGCCTCAGAAGTTCAAGGTGATGAGCCTCATAGTGGAAACAATCAAGAGGACTGCGGCAGATCAGAAGAGGAGCTGCGGATATGCACCTCAAATTCAGGAGCTCATCAACTCCAAGATGGGCACGGGCATATATTTATTGGATAAGGAACATTTGCCCATCCGTCCAGATTTTGAGAACAATGAAGTTGTGATGACTGAGAATGAGCCATCGTTTGCACAAGCTTACGCAAAGAAGGAGAAGGCAAGGAAGGAGAAAGCTGCCAAGATGCCAACTCAAGAGGAGGCATCTGAATACTTCTTGAAGACCAAACAAGAGCAGCTTGGTTACTTGATTGCATCCACGCTGAGGATTGAGCAAAGTCTGGCCACCCTCACTCAGAATCAGCAGAGCCTAGAGAGAATCATGGAACAGAAGTTCTATGACTTGGATGTCAAAGTAACAGAAGTTCAGTCTGCAGTGGAGCAGCTCTAGGAGGACATGCAGGAGAGGAGAGGCAGGACTACTACTCATGCCTTTGCCAGAGTGCCAAGAGGTCCGAGGTCATCTGCCGTGCCAGTTGCTGACACAAGAGCCACCACCTCAGCACCAGCCACAGCCTCAGTTCCACCAGCTCCAGCATCTACTTCAGCTCCAACTCCAGCGTCTACTTCAGCATCTACCGAAGCCTTCGTCCTTGGAGTGATCCGGACTCCACCACCACCTGAAGATGCCTGAGCGTCGATCTAGTGCTATGCATTTTCTAGGAACTTTTTGGTAACTTGTTGCCAAAGGGGGAGAAGATGTATAGATCATAGGCTTCGAGAGAGAGAGTGTTGCTTTTCTCTCTTGCTTTATTTGGTGGTTTTTCGAACTCCTTTGCTTTTGAGTGCTTGAGATACTGTGCTTGTGAGACATTGATGATCATGTGTTTGATCATAAGCTACACTTAATGTTTGCTTAATGCTATTATCCTATCTATCTTATGTGATCATTCACTATTCTTGGTGATGAGTGCATGTATTTCATTCTTATCATTTTAAGCGCTCCACCAAGATGTATGTGACATGGAAGAGTAACCCATGATTCTAACTCCTTATGCATTGGCAGTCCAAAGCAAATTTTAAATATGCACAAATTTAGGGGGAGCTCTTACTTATCACATACTTCTCAAAGCGACGATATATTTCATGTTTATTATCATTTGTCGAAGCTTTGATCTATATGTTGTCATCAATTACCAAAAAGGGGGAGATTGAAAGTGCAACTATCCCTAGGTGGTTTTGGTAATTCATAACAACATATAGCTCATTGAGCTAATGCTATTCCAAGATGATTATTTCAGGAAAGCTCAATGATTGGCATGGCATGGATGTGAAAGTGGAACCTTCAAAATGCTAAGGACAAAGGATTGGCTCAAGCTCAAAAGCTCAAGACTCTTCATTTTATATTTTAGTGATCCAAGATCACATTGAGTCTTTAGGAAAAGCCAATACTATTAAGGAGGGATGAGGTGTTGCTTAATGAGCCTCTTGCTTCATGTGCTTAGTGATATGCTCCAAAACCCTCAGCTACTTTCCCACTTCCACATATGATCTAAACCCTAAGCCAAACTCGGTCCTACTGATTCTTCCTATCCGGCGCCACCGAGTTCCATTTGTCATAAGCCACTGCCAAACCCTAGCAATTCGGTTCTACCGATAAGGATCTCGGTCTCACCGAGATGGGGTTGCAAACTCTTCGTTTCCCTTTCGTAACTTTTCGGTCCCAACGAAAGAGCGAATCGGTCCCACCGAGATTGCAATGTAAACTCAGTGTTTCCCCTTTGTAACTTTTCAGTCTCACCGAGTTCCACTCGGTCTCACCGAAAGAGCAAATCGGTCCCACCAAGTTTGCCTGACCAACTCTCTGGTTAGCTAATTACCAAATTCGGTCTCACCGAGTTTGTGTAATCGGTCTCACCGAGATTACGTTATGCCCAAACCCTAACCATATCGGTCCTACCGAGTTGCATGTCAGTCCCACCGAAAATCACTAACGGTCACTAGGTTTACATTTTCGGTCCGACCGAGCTTATTGATTCGGTCCCACCGAGATTGGAAAACTGTGTAACGGTTGGATTTTGTGTGGAGGCTATATATACCCCTCCACCTCCTCTTCATTCGATGAGAGAGCCATCAGAACACACACACCATTACAACTCATATGTTCTGAGAGAGAACCACCTACTCATGTGTTGAGACCAAGATATTCCATTCCTACCATATGAATCTTGATCTCTAGCCTTCCCAAGTTGCTTTCCACTCAAACCTTCTTTCCACCAAATCCAAATCCTATGAGAGAGAGTTGAGTGTTGGGGAGACTATCATTTGAAGCACAAGAGCAAGGAGTTCATTACCTACACACCATTTGTTACTTCTTGGAGAGTGGTGTCTCCTAGATTGGCTAGGTGTCACTTGGGAGCCTCCGACAAGATTGTGGAGTTGAACCAAGGAGTTTGTAAGGGCAAGGAGATCGCCTACTTCGTGAAGATCTACCGCTAGTGAGGCAAGTCCTGTGTGGGCGATGGCCATGGTGGGATAGACAAGGTTGCTTCTTCGTGGACCCTTTGTGGGTGGTTGCTTCTTCATGGACCCTTCGTGGGTGGAGCCCTGTGTGCACTCGCGCAACCGTTACCCTTGGGTGGAGCCCTGTGTGGACTCGCGCAACCGTTACCCTTCGTGGGTTGAAGTCTCCATCAACGTGGATGTAGGATAGCACCACCTATCCGAACCACGGGAAAAACATCCGTGTCTCCAATAGCGTTTGAATTCTCCAAACCCTTCCCTTTACATTCTTGCAAGTTGCATGCTTTACTTTCCGCTGCCAATATACTCTTTGCATGCTTGCTTGAATTGTGTGATGATTGCTTGACTTGTCCCAAAATAGCTAAAATCTGCCAAGAACTAAAATTGGGAAAAGGTTAAGTTTTTATTTGGTCAAGTAGTCTAATCACCCCCCTCTAGACATACTTTCGATCCTACACTTACCAGTTGGAACTGCCACCTGAACTATCCGATGTGCACAACGTATTCCACGTGTCACAACTCAGGAAGTGTCTCCAAGTTCCAGACAAGCCTGATCTTTACAAGGACGTCGAACACCAAGCCATTGACCTTCAGCCCGATTTGACCTACCGTGAGAGACACATCTGCATTTTGCACGAGGCTGAATGATGCACTCAAAGCCACACCATCAAGTACTTCAAGGTCTAGTGGAGCAACCACACTGAAGCAGAAGCAACCTGGGAACGTGAAGACTACCTTAGATCTGAGTTTTCGTATCTCTTTAAAGCCCAGTTTAGGAATCTCGGGGACGAGATTCTTGTAAGGGGGGTAGGTCTGTCACACCCTGCATTTTGTAACATTTCATTTGCATTAATAAAGCATAAAGATTTGGACCAACAAAAAACTTTTGCACTATTTGGCTTTTTATTTTGGAGTTGGTTTTCTCTCTGTGATTTTCAAGTGCTCTTTAAAGTCAACTACTCCACCTTCTGTACTTCATCTCCCTGCTCCAAACATCTGCCCAATGATCATGCCATGTGTATAGTGCAATATAGTATTTTCTTCCAAAAATAATTTCGCCAAATAGTATTTTCAAAAATTAGTTTTCCAAAAACCCCTAAATTGAGGTTTGCACTAAAAGTACTTGATTTGGGGTATGAAAAATGTTTCAAAGAGTATATTTGAAACCTATTAGATATAGGATTCCCATAAACCACAAAAATATAGTTTTAGGAGTTATTTTCCTATTTTATTTAAAAGCTTTTTCTTAACGCCAGAAATGGTCTTTAATAGGGAAAAATTATTTTATTGTTTCAAAAATATGTGACAAAAATCAGGGAAACTCAGTGGACATATATCTTCCATACATAAGAGTTTCAACACATGGTCATGTTAAAAATATTGGACAAAACCTCCCAAAACCATTTCTGCCCATTTCAAGGATTTGAAATATTTCTATAAGAAATATTTTCATAAAAATCCAAGGAAAATCCAGAAAGTCACAAATGCATATTTTGATCACCTTGCAAAGCCTCATGTCAATCAAGGTCATTTTGGTTCACCAAAATGCCCCAATACCCTCTCTGACCAGAATCAAATTTGAACAATTTTGTACTACAACTTTCTCTCCTTGACCCCAACTTTTGTGGGCATGTTCACATGACCAAATGAGGCCACTACACCAAGTGGTACATCAAGGAGAAGTGATCTCCTCAACTAGATCTACACAAGTTCATTTCTACAAATTTCTAGGGTTTACAAAAGTTGCATTGGCAACTTTGCCCAAATAAGCTCCAAATTGGTGGAAGGCTCTAATTATATGTGTTATTACACCCTGTGGAGACTCATGGCAATTGGAAATATTTTGCTTGCCCAAACCATTATCAAACACCTTTTGACACTTCTCCAAAATGCCATTTTTGACCTCTCCATGGGCTCAAAGTTTTACCACAGCTCCTCCTAGTCCTCTCCTACCTCCAGTAACTCTTCCCTGGCCTCAGCTCAATGATTGAAGAGTGAAACATCCCCATTTATCCTTCTGGACAGCAGCATTCTTCTCCTTTCTCACCTCCCTCCTCACCCCAGTGGCCACCCAGGGCATCCAATGCCCCTCCCCCATTCTTTACTCCCCCCTAGAGCCACCAGACACCTTTGGCCGTGCCCACACTGCATAGAAAATGGCCATGCCGGCCATTTGGGCGCTCTGGAGCACGCTACAGTGCGCTCCCGCACTGTAGCCGCCCCCTTCCAACCGCCTCCGGCCACCTCGGGCCTCCCCAGCGTGCCCGACGATGCGCCTCGACGTCTGCGTCACGCCACGCCTCTGTCCCCCTCCTCCTTGTCCCTCCTGTGGACTCCCTCGCACGCGCGCCGGCCGCCTGCAAGCTCCAATGCACGGCCTCACAGGCGTGAGCTCTCTGGAGCCTTCCCCGCTCCTTCCCTTCCCTCCTCTGGACATGGACCTGATCCACGAACGGCCTGGACTCATTCACGAGTGCCCTTACGGTCTCTGGCCTCGCCCGTGACCTCGCCGGCGCACAAGTCCATGGTGGACCGGTGCCCGGCTATATAAGCCGCCCTGGGCCGCTCCAGTAGCATCCGCCTCCTCCTCACACCCCCAAGAGCACGCCCGCACCACCTAAACATCCTCAAGGGGCTTCTGTGCTCGGGATCGACCGGAGCTCCGCCGCCTCGGGTCGTTGTCGATCCAGATATATACGCCTTCTCCGCTACCGCTCTCACTCGATCTAGAACCGCAGGAGCCCACTCACCATTTCCCCCCTGTTTCCCCTCTCTTTAGCTGCCGAAAACTGCCGGAACCGCGCCACCCGAAGCAATTCCGCCGTGCCTCCTCGTCGCCGGCGAACCAAGCCACCCCGGCGACCAACTCCACCTCCATCCGAACGGCGGCTCCTCCCTGAGCACAACGGTACCACCCACGCATCCTCCCGTTCCCTATATCGCCGCCGACGAGCTCGCCGTTGCCTCTGGACGGAGGTAGACGACGACGGCCGTGGGCCCTGTGCATCAGCCTCACGCCCTGACGGGTGGGACCCACCCGTCGAGTTTAAAAATGCATGCGCGCGCACCGGTTCGCCGTCGGTCGAAGGCGTACTTCGCCTTTATGCCTTCGACGTGGCAACCTTGCGCGGGCTAATTTTTCCTCTGGGCCTGCTGCACTGTGGCCTTTCTGGCCCAGTGGCACAGTGCCACTTTTCTTTTTCTTTTTTGTCTATTTTATTAAAATTCCACAGGATAAAACATTTATCCAAATGGAATAATTCCAACTCCTAAATTCTTGTAATAATCCCACCTATTTATTGGTGCAGTTTTCATTCTTATCAAACCAACTTTTCTTCACTGTTCAAATTTAAATTTGAATTTGAGCATTTATGCCTGTCATTTAAAATTCCTAGCACTGTTTCCATGACTCCAAATCCGAAACTAGGAATTTTCCCGTTCTAAGTTTTCACCCTAGTATTTAACAAAAATAAGTTGACATTTTTCTGAGCACTTTGGTTTTTTTGTTTTATTATTGCCTTAATTTTCCCGTTATTATTTTGCGACGATAGATTGCGTTGCCGGCGAAGGAGTTGAACCAGAAGACTTTGAAGACCCAGAAGACTTTGTTGAGCCAGGCAAGCAGCCTTTGACCATGTCTATGAAACCCTTTTTATGCATGACATATAGCACCATATTGTTGTTGGAACGGAATCATGATGAGGTGGAACCACTTTGATGGTTTGCCTTCGTTACTTCCTCGTTGATACTTGAATTGTGCATGACCCTACCTCCTTATGAGGGCTATGCCGGTAGGAGTAGATAGGATGCTAAAGTAGTTGCTACGCAAAAAGGGACGGGACTATGCATGGTGATGGAGACAAATTATTTTCATAGGACTTTTCGAAAACCCCGTCGGGTGCCACTTATGACTGAGGGAGATAATGAGATGGGTAACCGCTTGATGACGAAGTGGTGTACTGAGGCAAGTGTGTGTGTTGCTTTCAAAAACAGATTGGTTTAAGTTGCGACCGTTATTCCAACCTTACATGCGCAACCACTCTACCCTTATATGGGAAAGGGCATTATTGATTACCTAGGCCGATACTAGCTTGGAGCCCGCATTACTAGTGACGGGGGAGAGTTGATGCTCTCTCTCGGGACAGGATCGTGCCAGGTAGGGCGGCCAAGAACATTTTTATGGGGCACCGGACACACCGTTGGTACCCCGTGCCAGTGGTATGTGATGAATATGGGAGCGAGGCTCCACAATTTTAAGTTGTGAAATGTTGGGCACAGGGGTTACTACCAATCGAGTGGACTCCATGTTAGTGTCGTCTAGGGAAAGATAGTGATCGGGTGCTTACCCCGGGTACTTGAGGTACCGCGGGTCGTGGATGAGACAGAAGTTCCCCGGATCTTGTGGGTAAAGTGTGCAACCTCTGCAGAGTGTAAAACTATTCGAATAGCCGTGTCCACGGTCAAGGACAGTTGGGTAACCGCTCTTGGGCTACGTCCACATGTTTACAAACTAGTGCATGTGTTTGGAAAAGTGGGAAGAACTACTTGGGTCAAGTCAAAGGACTTGACATGATTGAGTTGGGTTGATGCCCACTCTATTTATGTTGATATCTGTAACCTGTCCTCATGGTTACTTGAATTCTCCTGATGCATGTCTTACAAGTTGTTGAACATGTCATTGCACTCAAAACTAGCTTTCTACAAAAATATACCTATATCATGCATTGTTGTATCTTGAGCCAAAACATGGGTTGCTTGCGAGTACATTCAAAGTACTCATTGGCTTGCCACTGGTTATTTAATTGGCCAGGCATGGAAGAACAGGAGTTCGAAGAAGAGTTCTTTGGAGTCGAACATGCGAACTATGACGTTTCCTAGTCAGAATACCTGTAGGGTTAAGGCAGATGGCATGGGTTCTACTTACCGACGAAGATTTCCGCTGCTTAAGTTTATTTGGCATTCAGCCCTTGCGGCTTTATCTATGTAAGACTTGACCATAATGGTCATAATTTGTGTAAGACGATATGTATGGACGTAAGACTCTTGTTATTCAGGTTCTGTGTGTTCAGTGAGCATTGATCTCTGGGATCACTATACATGTGCATTCGGTGATCACGACTTATGAGTCAGGGTCCCCACAATAATATACATCAAGTAACTCAATTATATATCCCAATGTCACTACATATATCCTCATGCGAAACACATATTAAGTGCTCTCAAATCCTTAAAGACACAATCCGATAAGAAAACTTCAAGGGAAAACTCAATTCATCAAGAAGATAGAAAGGGGAAAACTCCATATGATTCATCTATATGTCAACAAAGCCCGCGTTACATCAATATCGTTCCATCTCAAGAACATGGGAGAAAGATAGACAACACATAGCTACTGGTACATACCCTCAGCCCTGAGGGAGGACTACTCCTTCCTCATCATGGTGGCCGCCGGGATGATGAAGATGGCCACCGGTGATGATCCCCCCCCCTAGCGGAAGGCCAGAGAAGGGCTCTAGATTGGATATCGTGGTTCTCGAACTCGCGGTGGCTGGGCCAAAATTTCATCGGCTCCCCTAGGGTTTTTGGAATATTTGGGCATTTATAGAGTGAAGAGGCGGTGCAGGAGGCCACCGAGGCGGGGACAACCCACCTGGGCGTGCCTGGCGGCCTAGGCGTGCCTTGGTGGGTTGTGCCCCCCTCGGGGCACCCCCAAGTGCTTCTCTGGACCATCCTGGGTGTTATGGTCCATAAAAATTCTCCAAAAAGTTTCACCGTGTTTGGACTCTGTTTGATATTGATTTTTTGCGATGTAAAAAACAAGCAAAAAACAGTAACTGGCACTTGGCACCATGTCAATAGGTTAGTCCCAAAAAATTATATAAAATGATTGTAAAACATCCAAGAATGATAATATAACAACATGGAACAATAAAAAATTATAAATACGTTGGGGACGTATCAGACGCCCTCGATTTAATCGTACACTAATCATACATGCAATGTGCACGATCAAGATCAAGGACTTATAGGAAGATATCACAACACAACTCTAGACACAAATTAAAATAATACAAGGTTTATATTACAAGCCAGGGGCCTTGAGGGCTCGAATACATAAGCTCGATTACACCAGAGTCAGCGACAGCAATAATATCTAAGTACATACATAAGTTAAACAAGTTTGTCTTAAGAAGGCTGGCACAAAAGTAGCAATGATCGAAAAGGAAAGGCCTCCTGCCTGGGACCTCCTAACTACTCCTCGAAGTTGAACTGCATGTAGAATCATCCTCGGGGTCCTCTGGCTCCTGGACTCCATCATATGATCGTAGTAACAAGGAAAAGGTGAAAATGAAGTAGAAAAGTAACCATGAGTACTCATCCAAATTACTCGCAAGCAAGGATCTACACTACATATGCATCGGTATCAATGAAATAGGTAGTAGCTGTGGACTAAACTGTAGAACGCCAGAATGAGAGGGGGAGAAGCTAGTCCTATCAAAGACTACGCTTCTGAGAGCCTCCATCTTGAAGCATATAGAAGAGAGTAGCTAGTAAGTTAACCAAGTAACAATGTGTAGCATAATCCTACCCGATGATCCTCCCCTCATCGCCATGTGGGAAAGCGATCACTGGGTTGTATCTCGCACTTGAAAGGGTGTGTTTTATTAATTATCCAGTTCTAGTTGTCATGAGGTCGGAATACAACACTGGGTCGTCCTGTTACTATGGACATGGCTATTCAAATAGATCAATCTTCCTTGTAGGGGTGCAGAAAATTATCCAACACGCTCAATCACTCTTGCCAGACACACTTTCCTGGGTCATGGCCGACATCGGAAGATCAACATGTCGTAGCCCTAGCTAGGCCTAACAGACAGGTTAGCACGAAGTCTAAATCCTAAGTGCGCAGGGGTCTTGGGCCCATTGCCCTTTGCACTCCTACACGTTGACCGGGCGGCCGGAAGCAGACATAGCCTCCCTAATACAATAGCAGGCGTTCCAGTCCAGTTCGGCACGCGCTGCTCAATGGATGATGTCTAGGAGGCTTCCGCTGATACTACGACATTGAGTGCCCATAACTATTCCCGCATGGTGGTTAGTGTGTATAGGCTAGTGGCCAGCTCAGATCAAATACCCACTCTCGTTCAGCGTGTCATTCGAAATAACTGCAGACGCCGACCAATGATCGGCCCCACCCGTCTCCTATGTGGTCACAACTTGCCCTGTCGCTCCGCCACAAAGTAACACTCGGGGGCCGCCAGGGACCCAAGCCCACCACTTTCTAGATGGAACCACCAGTCCTTTCAGCCCCCATATCGGAATCCCTTGCGGGTGCTCTACGAGCCGACCCGACTTTAGTCACATTATGTGTCAAGTATAATATGTATGTATGTATATACCCGTGATCAACACCCGACGTGGTCACGGCCCCAATAGTATAGTATGGTAGACGGCAACTATGTAAGGCCACTAATGACATTCTAGCAACCTATACTAAGCATTTAGGATTGCAGGCAAAGGTAACAATAGAAGTAAGAAGGACTGGCTATGTAGAAGAATAGGTTCAACCGAAAGTAGTAACAGCTACGCTACTCTAATGCAAGAAGTAGAGGGAAAGAGTAGGAGCTCTCTGGTGATCAAGGGGGGTTTGCTTGGCTGGAAGCTCTACGGAGAAGGAGGGGTCGTCAACACCGTAGACGGTCGGGGCGGCAGCGGCGTCAATCTTGTAGTCTACCAGAGACAAGAGGGGGAAGAAACAATGAATACAATGAAAACACATGCATGACGATGCATGACATAACATTAAGCGGTGCTAGGTATGCCCTAATGCGGTACTAGGTGCTACTAGTGAAGGGGGAAACATCCGGAAAAGTATTCCCGTTGTTCGATGTTTTCGTATAGTCGAATGGGAGGGGGACGATTGCATGTTCGCTATGCTAGGGACATGTGGCGGATGAACGGATAACATACTCGAATTCGTCTCAAAATTCTGAGCAACTTTCATATATAAATTATTTTCATCCGGGCTATGGATTATTTTCTACGATTTTTCAAAGTTTAAATGAATTTCTCAATTTCTGGATTTATTAATAATTCGAGACATTATATGGACTAAAAGCTAAGTGCACCCAAAGTGTACCCAACAGCATGTGTTAGAAGCTGACAGGTGGGGTCGGTTGACTAGTCAACGTGTCCAGTTGGACCTATCTATCATTGACCCATGTGCCAGTTTTTTTTTAATTTCTTTTTTTACTTGGGACAATTTGCAGAGGGAGTTTTGTGCTTAGTTAATTAGGGCCTTCCTAGTTAACACGGGTCGGGCGCAGGTGGCAGTGGCCTTTGGCCATCGCTGGGCGCTCGTTCCAGCTAGCGAGGCTAGTGAGGCCAGCGCCGGCGCACGGGGAAGCAAGGCATGGCCCTGGCGGGCGTGGATAGCAGCGAGCGGGTGAGCGCTCAGTAGAGTAGCGGCAGCGCGCGGGGGGTTGGGGGTGGCAAGCGGATGCGGGGCAGTAGCGACAACGACAACAGAAGCAGAGGCAGCAGCACATTAGTGTAGTAGATAGCAGCGCAGGGCCTTGGTGGAGCGCAGGCACACACGACGTACGTGCGCGAGGCTCGGGTAGGGGCGTGCAAGCGCGGCCAAGGCACGACCTAAGCAAGGGAGGGCGGGGGCAAGAGCAGGCGTGCATGAGCGCGCGGAGCGGAGCTCTAGTCATGGCGGCCGAACGTGGGGGGAGGCCAAACAACGACCGGTCGAGACAGGGAAGGAGGGGGATGGGAAGAGGAGCTCACCATGAGGTGGAAGGCGTTATCGGGGATGCCGGCAACGGGCTAGAGAGGCGGTGGTGATGGCGAGATGCGGCGGCCGGAGGAAGAAGACGAAGACCGCGTTGGCTATGCAGCTCCCCGGGCTGATGAGACGCCCAGAACAGATGAAGACGAGGGCGTTGGAGCTCCAGGACGAACTCCCACACGCTGGAGGGGCCGTTGGACACATCAACGATGGAGATGTAGCAGTGACCGTGAGTGATTTCGAGATGAAATTCGCGAAGAAGAGGAGGGACCTGATGGGGGAAAGAGGGGGTATGGATGAGTGCGAGATAGGGTTTCGAGGGGGCACCCATATAGGGCCAGGGGGCGACGTGGAGGGCATGCATGGACATGGTGCCCTGGATGTGCGCCACACACATGCTCCTATATGTGAGGTTGAAGGAGAAATAGATGGGCCAGGCCTGGGTAAGTTGCTAGATGGGCCAAAATGCATAGTAGATTTAGGTCCTCCTGTTTTCTCTTTTTCTTTAGCTAGACTTTTTCTATTTTTTCTTTCTCTACTATTTTCTATTTAAACGCAATAGTAAATGAATTTAGTTAATATTGAAATTTGGCACATAATTCAAGCCTAACATTGTGGTGTTGCATAAAGAGTTTCAGAGCCAATGGAATTGTTCAAGCATTTTTTTGAAATTGAATAGGTCTATTAATATTCTGTTAGACCACTTGATATTATCCTAGGAATTAAACGGTGAGTCAAATGATGTTGGTTTCTACATCATAATTAGTTAGTGAATATTTGCAACCCAACGAACATTTTTATCTCTCTGTTTTGTGAAACTATAATTTGAATTTTTATTTGAATTTGTATTTGAACTAAGTTTGAAATAAGTCAGGTTTAGAATTTTTTTAATTATGATGACCTGGCATCATTAACAGTGGTTTACTCTAGCTTGATTATCCGAGAGTCACAATTCTCCTCCACTATAAAAAATCTCGTCGCAAGATTTAAGAGGTACAGTTAAGGGGAAGGAATTGGTTACGAAACTCTAATGGATCTTTTCGTTCGGGATTACACTTCTCAAGATGTTGATCCCTTCCGTTGATGCTTTCATTTCTCTGCTTCAGGTCATTATGATGAAGTCGTCATCCTTTCTTCGGGGTCTTCATCGCACTTACGAATAGGTATGGGCAACTCGACAACAATAGAAGGCTATAAGGGTAATCATTTGGTGTTAACCCATGAATGAACATATGAGTAGCTCTCGAGCTGGAACTCGGGAAATACATCGAGAGAAATAAAAGTAGGGAATACAAATTTCAAGTGGGTAGGCAAACGTTCAATGCCTGAAGTAAAGGGTGAGAAGGGTTCGGAGCAACGGGGATAACTATTGTGTCTGACTCCAGAATAGATCACTAGGAAGGTGGCCCGTGAATCTCATATGAAGCAAAGTGGTTGGAATAACTTTGGAAACGGCGATAATCGGAGATTCAGGTTTCAATCCTGTGGAACTATGGGTTATGTGCCCACCATGTGGGTTAAAGTAGGAAGGGCGCTGGCATCTTGCACGGTCATGATAGCAAGGCATGCCAGAAATTAGCCTGTCAGTTATGTTGCCAACAACGTCAGTACCAAGGGCAAGGGACAAAGAGAACCATTTTCCTACTCGTTGAAACGAGGTGGACCTGTAGGCAAAGTGCTCGTCCATTAGTGGTTTCCGAAGTGTAGTCAACAGTAATAACAGGGTCTTACTGATAGAGATGCACACCAAGGTGGTTACCTAAGCAGGGAATTATCATTGCTCGGATATGTCAGATTACAAGGAAGGTTAAACAAAACAATGGAAAGGAAAATGTGATTGGTATAGTAACTGGAACAATGGAAAGGAAAATGCATTTATACCCGAGTATCAAGGGTATATCTTTCCCAAAGAAAAGCAGAGCATGATATCCATGACAGGATACAAAGTAGAAAACCACTTAGGTAAAGGGAAAGGAATTTCATGACATTACCCATACAATGATGCTTGGATACTTGATAACGAATATTTAGCATTGTGCTTCAAATGTTCTTATTGAAGATCAGAGTACCACAAACATGCTTCGACAAAGCATTGGCTTGGTCTTCAAGCAAAGGTCAGACTTTGGATACACAAAGGATCCATCAGGAACAACTTATAGAATAAGTCTTACAACTTCCTCATGGAAGTATGGTTAACCTTGCTAAAAGGAAAGTATAACAATAGGTCCTCTGACCAGGTGTGCCAGGCATGACACCTTACCGGGTCATATAAAGACCAATGTTATAACTCTTGGAAATATGTTCCAACCATCATATATGACCGAGATTCAGATCTGATTGGTGTCAGGATACCTCAGACTCAGGAAGCCTGAGAAGAAAAGGTGCAATGCAAATTAAACGAGATGATATTGTAAGATTCTCGGGAGATGAACTATGGAAGCGAGTACCGGAACAAGAGTTCATCATTAAACCAAGGAGAGGATGAGGAGGTGGCTGATGGACTCAGCGACAATCAATCGAGATTTCCAGAAAGATGGATTTCCACAATCATGTGAACAAGGGGATAACATTAGTCATATCAAATGATATAATGATGTATGCTCGAGAAAAACATTCACAATTAAACATTGGTTGAAAAGGTGCACCCAAAATATGGGCCAAGTAGCACGATCAATTTTGGAATGGTGATTCAATAACGAAAAGTCTTACCATGAAAATATCGACCATTCACTTCAAGGCTTGCGTGTTGCTCAAAGTTTTGAATTCACACATCATAGTTCAATTGTCGTTATTCCTGTTAGAAACAACACGGGAACCATGAAATGAATGGCGATGGCGAGAAACTTCATTGTATTAACAAATCATAAGAGGTGGTGAAATTCTCATGGTATTCTTGATTCAAAGATGGTAACAATCTAAGGCAGATCATAACATAAGTGGGATAGCAAATAACTCAAGGTACAACACAAAACATGAATGTATTTGCATCGGGAGGAAGGCAAGGATGTTGTCAAGGAAAACACAAAGTATCACGGGAGAATGATGGTGTTTCTCATCATGCATTCTATTGATATCCTGGAAGATGTCAGAATGGTGATGATGATCACGACACATTTGTCAAGAGGTTTCATGAACATGTAATCGATCGGAGATGACTTCAAGGCAAGGGAAAGGTGAAGTAAAAGGTTATTATAACCATAGATAAGATGCCATCTCAGAATTCAGAGTTGTCTCTCAAGACAAACAATATGATTCTGAAAGTTTGATGTAAGCATAGAGCAATGTCGGGATTGTGTCATGGGGATGAAGGACATAGGTAGAATGGTCAAGTGGTCATCCTGGAGATGATGATATACTCAATCAACTCGGAATGACATAATCGAGTACAAACTCGTAAGAAATGAAGAGTACTAAGAGTTGTTGAATCACAATGCGGACTCGATTCAGTTGTCGGTGTCCTTGAGGTGTTCAAACAACTCAGAACCCATGGAAAAATGGAATCGACGAGAATAATAGTTGATGAAGAGCTCAAAAGAAGTTATGTAGTTCCATGGTTTTCTCGAGAAACCAGAGGATAATACTAGAATGTAGAGGAGAATAAAGGTTGAAGTGATGTATTTATTTGCAGAAGATGAGTGCGAAAACTTGTCGAAGAAATGGGATCAAAGAAGAAAAATCATGGTTGGAACCACGATTGCAAAAGACCAAACATAGATACTAGACGAACTGATAACAAGGGTATAATTATTATTACAAGAAGATTTTATGAGATGATATACATCGTGTCCATGGGCATAAACACGAAGTTCAAGGTCAACTCCCTCTTCTCCAATGCATAACCTATCATTCACTGCTCTATTGAAAATTATTTGAATGTGAAGAACTACCTAGTGAATTACTAGAGGAGTATGACCAGTGAAAACTATCGGGTTTACACAGAATAGGGAAGGCATAGGTTCAATGACGATCACACATACCTAGGGTAGGGTCTTAGGCCTGACCTAGATACCCTACCTAAGGACACTACCCTGAAGTCAGAGACATGCAAAGTATAACAGAAGATACCGACTGAAATCACCCCTAAAGTGTAAACCACTCGACGGAAGATTCCACTCGGATATCCCAATTCCACTCGACCAGATAAACAACACTCGACCATACGAAGAACCACTCGGAGTACAGAAGGCCTAGAGTCACCCTGGATGGCAACGGTCAGGCATTCACTCTGTAGTCATAAAGATCATTAATAGCGGGCGTTACCTATAATGCCCCTATCTTAACTCACATGGAACCCCGTTTAACCGAGGGAAGGAGGGGCCTAGCGCACTCTATGTAAGCCACCCCCTTCTCTGGCACAAGTGTCCGCACCCCCTGTAACTTCAATACACATCCAGTCGACCTGCCTTAGAGGCACCGATATGTAGGGCTTTTATCTCCTCCGATAGGGGCCTGAACTCGTCAACCTGTGTGTACAATCTCGCCGTAGCTAGGATCCTGCCTCCTCCTACCTACCCCCTACTCTTATTGTCATACTCGTTCCCACGACAGTTGGTGCCCACCATGGGGCCGCTGTCTTAGAGACTTCCGGTGGGTTTGAAGTTTTTTGATCCCCATCAACATGGTTTCCGGTGGTGGTTTGTCTCTGGGCCACGAGCTCCGCCTCGGAGCGCTCGTTTTCATCACCGACAACTCCGCTTGGCTTCAAGAAGCCCCCCTCGACGTCGAGGCCCTTCACGTCCATTGGGCTATGCACTTTCGTGCGAGTGCTTGTGGCGTCCTTCTATGGCAGCCGTCGACCCAGTATCGGTCGGCTCCCACGGCATCTTCGATCCCCGATGTTCGCCGTCGCAAATGATCTGGTTGATGGCGGCTCCAGCGATGGGTGAAGCAAGCGGTGGCTCGCTAGTCGACCTCCCCTCAAGCCGTGGCAATCGAGCCTGAAGATTCTCTCTACCGACCATTTGTTCTGTCGACTAGTTCCTCGGACACTCTTTCCATGTGTGGGAGCAACGACCCTGTGGTGGAAGTCCTCATGGTCGACTCCCATCGCATCCCGCCAGGATTCCGTCACAGCGACAGCGACGGTGGTGGCAACGACCCGTCTCGTGATCATGGTGAATACTATCCCCAAGCCCTCACTTCAGAGCACTAGGAAAGAACTACATCGCCGCAATGTCCAGGCGCTCCGGACCACCATCGTTGGGGAGACCTCCGAGGCTCGGGCCTTGGAGGCTACGCGCTTAGCCACCTTGGCTGAGCGTACACGTCTGGAGAACCTCCAGCAGTCACTCGACGAACGTGCCTATCAGCAGATTCCTGGATCCAGTCAACGACCACGAGAACTATTTCCGACTGAACCTCAGGTATACCGTACTCTGATCCAAAATGTAGCAGTAGCAGCACGCATAGCAGAGTCAATTCAACCGTCACGTTCAGAAGTCATTAGAGGTTTGCTGCAGATTCGGGCGCTACTCCAGGCAGCGGGAGAACATTACTCGGTTGTTTCTCTGTCGCGTAACATAATTCATAGCAGATATGTGGTTGCGAACACAGTTCAGTCGGTGCATAGCCGGAGATCACCTCCGCGGCGTGAAGATCGTGGTTACCGTCAAGATCAGTACTTTGGTCGGGGCCACGGATAGTTTGATCCTTGATATCCTCGTGATGATCAAAGTCGAGTGTCCATGCCTCCTCCGAGGGGCAGGTCGTACGCGTGCCGGCGGTATGATGACAGGCGCCCATATGGTGACGAGCGGAGGATTCCAGTCGACCCAAGAGAGCCTGGATTTGATGCAAGGTCAGTTCTTGTATAGGGTTTGGTTGATAGAGGTAGAGCACATAGGGAAGGTCAAGAGAGAGATCGTCCTACTAGCAAAAGAGCATTTGTTTCGTGGCCCGAGTGTTTCAGTAGGGCCATCCGAGACGCTGAGATCCCGCCCAACTTCAGATTGGCCGCTGGTGTTAGCAAGTTCACCGGTGAGTCGAAGCCAAATACTTGGCTAGAAGATTACCGAGTGGCAGTGCAGATTGGTGGAGGCAACGATGATGTAGCCATGAAGCTCCTCCCCCTGATGCTTGAGGGCTCGGCTAGAGCCTGGTTGAATCAGTTGGCCCCTGGAAGTATTTTTTGCTGGGAAGATTTAGCCCGAATGTTTGTCAAGACATTCGAGGGCACCTGCAAATGACCTGCTGGGCTGACTAAGTTGCAACACTGTGTTCATAAGCCAAATGAAACTTTGAGATATTTCATCCAGAGGTGGACTACCCTTCATCATGTAGTGGAAAACGTTTCAGAGCACCAGGCAGTGTGCGCTATCAAAGAGGCTGTCCGGTACAGAGAGCTCATCCTAAAGTTTGGTCAATTTGGAGACATGTCTCTAGGCATAATGATGGAAATAGCCACTCGGTATGCAAACGAGAAGAAGAAGACGGAATTCGTAATGGTGAGGGAAAACTAGTCGACCGGGACGCTGGAGGTGGAAATACCAGTCGGAGGCAAAAACGCAGATCTGAACCTGCACGTCCCGAGGCCGCAGTTCTGAATCAAGGAAAGTTCAAGGGAAAACCCAAGGGGTTGTGGGTGCCCTAAAAAGTGAAAAATCAGTCAGGACAAGATGTCCTAGATTTGCCGTGTCATATTCACACGAAGAAAGATGAGGAGGATAACTTAATTTTTCCCAAACATACCACTCGATAATGTCAACTCCTGATTCAGCAATTTCGAGAGGATCAGCCCAGCCAGAAGGGCCCTGATAAGGAAGAAGAGAAAGAAGAAGATGATGGTTACCCCAATATCAATGCTACCTTGGTGATTTTTGCCGTCGTTGAGAGAAAAAGTCGACTGAAAGTCGACTAAAAGTCATTAACAGAGAGGTGAATATGGTTGCTCCGGCAACTACGACATACTTTAAGTGGTCAAAGACTCCCATTACATTCGACCAGTTCGATCACCCAATGCACGTTGCTACACCGGGCGGCAGGCGTTGGTGGCCGACCCAGTCGTTGGGGGCACCCGACTGACTAAAGTCCTTATGGATGGTGGCAGCGGTTTGAACATCCTGTATGGTGAAACACTCCAAGGGATGGGCATTCCAATGTCCAAACATATGAGAGGAGTATGCAGTTACATGGTGCCATCCCAGGGAAGAAAGCGAAGTCACTCGGTCAGATGGCTCTCGATGTGGTTTTTGGTCATTCCAAGAATTACCGCAAGAAGAAGTTTACGTTTGAGGTGGTGGATTTGCACATCACCTATCATGCTATTCTGGGCAGGCCCGCATATGCTTGTTTCATGGCTCGACCATGTTATGCACCTCAAGTTGAAGATGCCTGGAGCCATAGGTGTGATCATGGTTACGAGAAATAGGTAGAGAGCGGAGGAGTGCCTCCAGAAAGGCTCCAAAATTGCTGATGAGCAAATGGCAGTGGTGGAGCTAGAAGAATACAAAAAGAATGCCGATCTGAGTGAGTTGTTGCGAGCCAAGAAGCCTACTTCACATTCAGCATTTCAGTCAGCCAGCGAAACAAAGCTAGTCCACATTCAACCAGAAGACCCTCTACTACTCCGACCCACATTTCAACAACACTTGATAGCAAATAGGAAGAAGCGCTCATCCAGTTCCTCCGCGAGAACTGGGACATCTTTGCATGGAAGCCGTCTGACATGCCAGGTGTGCCTAGGGGAATGGCTGAGGATCATTTGCATGTCGACCCAAAAGCGAAGCCTGTTAAAGAGCATCTCCATCGGTCCGCCGTGGAGAAGAGGAAGGCCATTGGCAAGGAAGTGGCTCGGGTCCTATCAGCCGAGTTCATCTGTGAGATATACCACTTCGAGTGGCTCGCCAATGTCGTCATGGTCCCCAAGAAAGACAATTCACTCCGTATGTGTATTGACATCAAGCATATCAATCGGGCCTGCCCGAGTATCACTTCCCTCTCCCCCGCATTGATCAGATTGTTGACTTGACTGGGGGGGGGTGAGCGTCTGTCCTTTTTGGATCCATATTCCAGGTACCATCAGATCCGACTGTATGGGCCCGATGAAATAAAAACGGCCTTCATCATCCCATTCGGCTGTTTTTGCTATGTCACAATGCCTTTTGGTCTCAAGAATGTTGGTGCCACGTTCATGCACATGATTCAGAAGTGCCTACTCACTCAGATCAGTCAGAACATGGAAGCATACATGGATGATATCGTAGTCAAGTCACGCAAAGGTTCCGACCTGTTGACTGACCTCGCTGAAACCTTTGCCAACCTAAGAAGATATGACATCAAGCTCAATCCGTCGAAATGCACATTCGGAGTCCCAGGAGGAAAGTTACTCAGTTTTCTTTTTTCCAAACGAGGGATCGAGGCAAACCCGGAAAAGATTGGAGCAATTCTCCGAATGAAGCGCCCTATGCGTGTGCATGACGTGTAGAAGCTCACATATTGTTTGGTTGTGTTAAGCCGATTCATTTCTCGTCTCGGTGAAAAGGTGTTGCCTCTTTACCGACTGATGAAAAAATCCGACACATTCGAGTGGACTCCTGAAGCTGAAGCAGCGTTTGTACAGCTCAAAGCCCTACTTTCCACTCAGCCGGTGCTTGTTGCCCAGTGAGAAAAGAGCCTTTATTGTTATATATTGCAACCACTTGACAAGTTGTCAGCACAGTGCTCACAGTCAAGAGAGAGGAAGAAGGCAAAGCCTACAAAGTTCAACGCCCAGTGTATTACATTTCTGAAGTCTTGACTTCGTCCAAGCAAAGGTATCTGCATTACCAGAAGCTCGTCTATGGAATCTATCTGACCGCGAAGGAAGTTGCACATTACTTCGTGGACCACTTGGTTTTAGTCATTAGCGACGCTCCATTGTCAGGAATTTTGAATAGTTGAGATGCAATCGGTTAAGTGGCTTAGTGGGCAATAGAACTTCTTGATCTAGATATCAAGTTTGAATCAAAGAGGCATTTAAGTCCTAGGCAATTACAGATTTTTTGGCTGAACGGATTGAGCAACAGCAGCCGACTCAAGTTCACTTGGAACACTAGACCATGTTCTTCGACGGGTCTAAGATGTTGAATGGTTCTGGTGCTAGAGTGGTTCTGGTGTCCCCAAGAGGTGCCAAGCTCAGTTACGTCCTTCAGATTCACTTTGATTCCTCCAACAATGAAGCTGAGTACGAAGCACTTCTGTATGGGTTGCGTATGGCCATCTCACTCGGCGTCCATATCCTGATGGTTTACGGCGACTCAGATTTGGAGGTTAATCAAGTAATGAAGGAATGGGATATCAGGAGCCCTGCTATGAGTGGATACTGCCATGCAGTGAGAAAAATAGAGAAGAAATTTGAAGGGCTGGAGCTCCACCACATACCTGAAGTCAAGAATCAAGCAGCTGATGATCTGGAGAAAATAGGTTCCACTCGGAAGCCTACTCCTAGTAATGTGTTCTTGCAGCATCTCCATACCCCGTCAGTACAAAAAGGTCCCTTTACAAAAGAGCCCCCACAACCAATGAGTTCAACCAACCCGACTGAAGTCGAAGTGCCAGCGGTTGTCGACCTGATCATGGAGGTTTTGGTAATCACCCCCGACTTGAAAGTGTCGTATATTGCATGGAGGTTTTGGCAAGAGCTTCCAGAGGTTGAAGATGAGGCACGTAAGATCGTCTGTAGGTCCAAAGCCTTCACGGTAATAAGAAGACAACTTTTCAGGGAAAGTGTTACTGGCGTGGCTTAGTGACATATCTCTCTGGAAGAGGGTAGACTGATTTTGAATGAGATTCACTCAGGGACCTGTTGTCACCATGCGTCCTCTCGGACCATCGTGGCCAAAGCATATCGAGCGGGATTCTACTAGCCATGGGCCAATGAGATGGCAAAAGAGATAGTCGAGAAGTGTGAAGGTTGCTAGTTTTACTCGAGCATGTCCCACAAACCTACATCAGCTTTGAAGACTATCCCACTCGTTTGGCATTTGCTGCATGGGGACTAGACATGATAGGGCCTCTAAGGACCGTCAAAAGCAGCTTCACTCATCTGCTCGTGGCAGTCGACAAGTTCACCAAATGGATTGAAGCCAAACCTATCAAGAATCTTGACTCAAGCACGACCATCAGTTTTATCAGATAGTTGATATTCTGATATGGAGTTCCACATAGCATGATCACGGATAATGTCTCAAACTTTGATTATGATGAGTTTAGAGCATTCTGCGCTTCCCAAGGCACTCGGGTCGACTATGCATATGTTGCCCACCCATAGTCGAATGCACAAGCTAAATGGGCAAACGGTTTGATCCTGCAAGGGCTGAAACCCAGATTGATGCGCGACCTCAAGCATGCAGCTGGGCTCGGGTAACTGAGTTGCTGTTTGCTCTATGGGGATTGATGATGACTCCTAATAGGTCGACTGATCAAACCCCTTTTTTCATGGTGTACGGGGTTGAAAACGTGCTTCCAAGCGATCTACTTCGCAATGCTCCTAGAGTGGAACTGTTCTCAAAAGCTGAGGCAGAGCAAGCACGACAAGATGCCATTGATCTCCTAGAAGAAGATTGAGAAATGGCTCGGATCTGGTCGACCATCTATCAGCAAGACCTGCGTCGATTCCACGCCCAAATTGTCAGAGGTCGAGCATTTCAGGAAGGAGATCTTGTGCTCCGAGTGCACCAGAAACGTCCTCATGAGCTTGATCCAGCTTGGGAAGGTCCCTTCATCATCACCAAGGTGCTCCACAATGGGGCGTATCACCTTTACAATGTAGCCAAGAAAGAAGACGAGCCACGCTCTTGAACGTGGATCTGCTCCGTCGTTTTTATACCTGAAACACTTGAACCGTCGAGGTGTAATGAATGTACTTTTCCGGTTGTTTATCAAAGACATGATTTCCGTAGTCTCCTGATGATTGTTTTTACATAAATATGTGTGCACCCCCCAGTGGGTGGCTTAGCTACACTGGCGGAGCTATGTGCACCCCTACAGGTGCCGTGGCCCCCCCATCCTTTGCAAATTTAGTGAAGAATTTTTGTACAGAGAGATTTAGATTGGAAAAATAGAGATGTTTTCCACTATCTTTTCTCTTTGGCCCCCCAATCTTCCTGGTCTAGCTCCGCCACTGCTTATCTACGAACCTGATTCACCTAAGATTCAAAAACACTCCGAGTTAAGAGCAACCCTCTCACTCGGGGGCTTAGCCGCGAACCTGATTCGACTAAGTTTCAAAACCACTCCGAGTGAAGAGCATCCCTCTCACCTGGGGGCTTAGCCGCGAACCTGATTCGCCTAAGTTTCAAAAACACTCCGAGGGAAGAGCAACCCTCTCACTCGGGGGCTTAGCCGCGATCTCGTATTCGCCTAAGTTATTAAACACTCTGAGTGAAGAGCAAGCACTACAAAAAAAGACACATTCGTGACATTTTGGACCGAACGAAATTTTTTCTGTCATACTTATGACACTTCTATGATGATAATTGTGACAAACCCGATATCATCATAGATGTGGTGGGATCCTACTTCTATGACGAAAAATCATGACAGAAAATGGGCTTTTTGTCCTGTGCGGGCTGGAGATGCAGCTGCATGACATTCTTTGGGCCATCCATGACGGAAAGAACCATGGTAGAAGCGAGGGTGAGGAAAATATCGAGGAGTTCCCTGTTACGGTGGGTGGTCGGGAGCCGAGCGATGCGCGTTTCTCTCGTACGTACGCGCGTGTGTGCAAGGCATTAGGCTCTAACTGAACCCGAGTGAGACTTTGGGCTCTAACTAAACCCGAGTGATTGCACTGCAGGCTACACATTACACTGAACCCGAGCGATCGATCAATCCCTTGCTGTTAACTGAACCCGACTGATTCCTTCGCTACTGCTGCTAACTGTAGTCGATCAAACACTGCTGCCTCCTTCCTTGGATGAACAGTGAGCATTGTTGAGGGGGTTGGATGAACAGTCCCAGTGGGGGATTGGATGAACAGGACCCCGTGGTAGTAGAGGCAGTTGCCGCTGGATGAACGATACCCCGATCGATCGAGTCGGTGGATGAACAAGACCCCGTGGAGGGTTGGATGAACAGGACCCCGTGGGGGCTGGTCGAAAAGTAGCCGTGGAAGGCTAGTTGAACAGTAGCCTCTGGAGGGGTGGTTGAACAGGACCCCGTGGAGAGGGCTGGTTGAAGAGTAGCCGGTGGAGGAGCCCGCGGTGGAGGCTGGATGAACAGGAGCCTGTGGATGAACAGTCGTAGGTGGTGGCTGGAGGAGGTCGACGGTTGATGAATAGTAGCCCATGGAGGCTAGAGGAGGTCGACGGTGGATGAACAGTAGCCCATGGAGTCCTGTTTTGCGGTACCCCACACCCCTCCCGATGAACAGGACCCCCGTTGCGACCGTAGCGCTCCAAGACAAGTCCGTTTCCTCCGTTTTGTGGTACGCCACACCCCTCTCAGTCAATAGGACCCCGTTTCGAACGTAGTAGGTCCAACAGAAGTTTGTTTCCTCCATTTTGT
This sequence comes from Triticum urartu, assembly GCF_056163025.1. Taxonomy (NCBI): domain Eukaryota; kingdom Viridiplantae; phylum Streptophyta; class Magnoliopsida; order Poales; family Poaceae; genus Triticum; species Triticum urartu. The sequence continues at coordinate 378,129,322 of NC_141876.1, read as the reverse complement.
AGTACGCCAGACCCCTCCTGATGAACAGGATCCTGTTTCGACTGTGGCCGGTCGAACACAAGGACGTTTCCTCTGTTCTGTGGTACGCCAGGTCTCGTTTCCATCGGTTGTTCCGTCCAAGCCGGTTGGCTCCTGATGAACACGATGAAGCATTCCGTTCTGACCCAGCCGGTTGGCTCCCCATGAAAAGGATGATGAAGCAGTTTCTCTGTTCCGACCCAGCCATGTACACAAGCCCTGGCTGTACGTATGCGCGAGTAGGCGTTCGAGACCCCGCCCGTATGTATATACGTGGCCGTATTTTCATTCTTGCACCCTGGCCATTGTACGTACATGTACATGCTATGTGCCCTCCTCTACTACTACATGTGCGCGCCTCTACATCGACCAGTATGTACGTACACGTTCGCGACCAGAATGACAAAGCTACGTATGCTTCAACCAGGTGGGTCCCGACTGTCAGGCACTTCCTTATGTGCGAACATGTAGTTGGTGGGTCCCAATAGTCAGGGGGGGATTTTTTTCGCGAAATATGGTGGCCCATCCAGTGGGTCCCTGTTGTCAGGTAGAGGAATAATTATTTTGCGCGTAATAAGGAGGCACTTCCTTGCTGCGGCCGTGGACCCAGCTGTCAGCCTTTCCACGTTCAGTACTCTTCCGATGGAAGTCATTCCTTGACCATGTTGACCATGCCGTGCCGAGAGCACCAAGGCGGTGGACGACGGCAAGGCCTATGAAGGGGACGGTGCGGAGCCAGGGAAGACGCGGCAGTGGAAGCCCACGCGGAGAGGAGTACGAGGGTTCACTGGTTCGGCTGCGGTGTGAGGCTGTCGTCGTCGCAGAATAACAGGGTGTGTGGGTGAGTAGAGTCGGATGGCCTGGCCAGCGGTGGGAGTAGTAGGGGGCGGTCAGGCCTCCACGGCATCACAGTCGGCCACGGGAGGCAGGAGCACGCGGCATGACTGGCGCTGGTTTGGGTGGCTAGAGCAAGAAGACCAGAGGTTGAAGAAGCACTACGGCCGTTGGATGGACATCGTAGGGTCACTGGAGCTAGAATCTTTCATATTGACTAAGTTCACAAAGCCCTCAGTCCCCATCAACTTAGTAGGCCCACAAGTCAGCCTCCCACACAGGGGTATTCATTTTTTTGTGCGTAATAAGGAGGCACTTCCTTGCGTGCGAAGATATAGCTGATGGGTCCGAGCTATTAGTGGGGTAACGTTTTTTCGCGAAATACAGAGGCCCTTCCGGTGGGTCCCATATGTCAGGTGGAGGAATCATTATTTTGCATGTAATAAGGAGGTATTTCCTTGTGTGCTGCCGTGGACCCAGTTGCCAGCCTCTCCATGTACAGTCCACTTCTGATGGATGTCGAAGTTGACCATGTTGACCATGCCGCGCCGAGAGCACCAGGACGGTGGACGACGACGAGGCCTACGAAGGGAACGACATGGAGCCGGGGAAGACACGGCAGTGGCTGCCCATGCGGTGGGGAGTACGAGGGTTGACTGGTTCGGCTGTCGTCGCCGGAAAATAATAGGAGGTGTGGTTGAGTAGAGGGATAGACAGGCCAGGGATGCGAGTATGGTGGGACCGTGAGGTGGGAGCAGGCGGTTCTGCCGGTGCTGGTTTGGGCGGCTGGAGAAGGAAGATCAGAGGCTGAAGAAGCACGATTGCCGTTAGATTGACATCTAGCGGTTTGATGCTGGTAGAGTCGGTTGGAGACTAAGTTTCTTTTTTTGAGAAACCTTGTGTACGCATTAACTTATTAGGCCCACAAGTCAGCCTCCAAATCTGTGGCAGACAACATAGAGCCCATTTGCTAAAAAAATATTATAATTTGCAGCCTATTTGCTAATTCTTAAGTAATTTATTACAGCCCATTTTCTGCCCAGGACCACGGTCAAAAAGTTCAACCTTATTTTGCATATTTCGGTGGAGTTCGAACTGTTGTAATCCCAAAATGATAAACATTTTTTAAGAATTTATTGATTTGCCAAAAAATTGTTTTGGTTTTGTAAGCAAATAAGACGTGGGACAATTGAGTTGGTTTAAGGGAAAACCAGTGGTAAAGAAATCAGTGCTGGGAGGGGAAAACAACAAAAATAAGGATGTAAATATGAAAAGGGAAATTTATGTATTTTCAATATAATGATACGTGTATATGAACTAGTAAAACTACAGGTAGAGATTAGAAAACAGATGTAGGACATGGCGTTTCAAGTGGAAAATAGAACTGGGCTGTGTGTTTGATTCAGTAAAAAAACTGCCTGCGAATGTTGTAAGACAAAATATAACTAACGCTGGCGGGCCAGAGGCTAGTAGATACCTACTGGATCTTTGTGCCCCGTTGTCGTTATGGGTTGGGCCTGTTAAAAACAAAACCAAGCCTGGGCAGTCTACAGCCTAGTTGGAACTTGCTCGACCTGAAAAAACAATATACCTGCTCAACAAACGAGAGAATTCTGCAAGTACAGACTGATAACTGTGATGCAGTAGGTATATTGTTTTTTCATCGTGATAATATCCATGCACTTGTTTCGAAAAAATTGGAGAACTGGGAATTCGAACGACAGGTGCTTATGCTACCCATCAAATAAAAATCAGGTGCCTGAAAATTTGTTTCGAAATAAATGATCCAATTTTATATCCACGTCAACACTCGGCATGATGGTTGGAAGAAAAAGCCAAGTTCATACCGAAAGATTGTTAACAACAATACCAACTTGCGGACGACAAGGTAGTACAAGTACCAATACCAAACTAACTTATAATCTTTTTACTCCTGGCCCTAGTGTTCGTCTGGTAGAAAATATCTTGCAGAGGACTAGCTCCCGCTCCTTCTCTTGCTCCAGGTCCCCGAGCAGGTACTGGTGCATCACCCAGTTGGTCCTCTGCTGGTCGACGTTCTTGTTGGTGTGCAGCAGCAGAACCTTTTTGCTGCCCGTCTACTGGCTGTTGACCACCACCGACAAGGTATTGCCGGTCTTGTGCCACATCGCGTGCATGCCGCATTCTGACTGTATCTTGCGACGCATCCACGTGCCCCTTTTGAATGCCCTAGAATTGTGTTGGAATAAATGCTTTCTTAGGCCACTCAGTGTGATACCTGCAGTATTGTCGAATACAGGTTTTAGTGTACGTGGTTGGCATTTTCATAACATCTTTGGCATGTTGCATTCACTTGTTTCACTTTTTATTAACTGTCAAATTGTAATTGCTTCACTAGGTCCGCGTCTAAAAAGAAAAATAGAGCTATAAACAAAGGAATATGTTTGTGCAAGTAGATGACTGATTGGTGTCTTACCTGGAAGTTTCTCAGGATGGGTGTAGCATATGTCGTGCTCGCTGTCGATGGTTGGTATGAACAAATCGTGAGAGGGTGAGATCTCGCGCTGTCAGCAGTCACTTTGTCCTCATGGTGCTCGATCAGCTCTTGATCTGTGGGATCGAACTTGACGCCAGCCGGCAGCGCCGGCTAATCGTTCATGGACTTGCATCGGTTAATTCCAGTTATATGGCACTCAATGTATGATCAGTCGAATGTTTTATGTGAATGATGAAAGATTTTGACAGATCAGTGGTACTCCAAATCTGAAGTACACAATACCCGAAGACGCCGCCTGGATTCTTGTGTCACCTCACGCGCAGCGTGTTGTCATGTCAATTCAATGTGTGGACATGATGAATAATTTGACCGACGTATACTAGTACTGCTACGGTACTACTTACTACTCGTATTTAGTGTCACATTTTAATCATAGGTTTAACTAAAAAATGTCAATGCATGTCACCGAAAATTATTCCATTGGAAACTATGTTCAAATACGAATAAAATGATATAATTTTTTGTGACATGCATTAACATTTAGTTAGTGAAATTTATGCTCAAAATTTGACACAAATTACGAAGGGGACCAGTAAACCAGGAGGGAGGTAGTAGTACGAGTAGTGCAATATATGGTATAGAGGACTAGTACAAATTTAGAAATGTGGTAACAAGTTACAAGGCTATGCGACAAACTTTGTAGGCTACATGACTAATACAAAATGTAATTCCCATTGGACAATACTTTCACCAACAAGTACAACATCTCCATCATCATGACAAGTACATCCTACGCAGGTGAGTTAGGATGCACTTGATCCCAGAAAGGTATCTATCCTTCTAACCAGAGGATTGCTTCAAACTAAGAACAATACATAGTATCCAAAAAAGAGGGTCATGCTACAGCAGCAGGACACATGGCTCAGTCTAGATATCAGTATGAATCAAGTTGTGCATATTTGCTGTTGGCATGAACCACATCGCCGCATGTCGGGTTTGCAAAAGCCATCCATCGCATGGAAGCTTGATGCCTTTCACACACTGAGGATTATCTGGCAATAAGCTGTGTCGACGAATCTTTGGATATGGTGATTCATGAAACCCATGTTATGATGTGTAAACACAGTTCCCCCTGGCGAATGGAAGTTGCATAGAATGGCAATCATCACTGGTGATATGATCGATGATTGGTTGGATGATCGGATAATTGAGCCTGAGGAACATGGAGTGGTTGCCGAGGCCGTAAACCCGCCTCCAGTTGAATATGCTTGGCCCAACGGAGCTGGGATCTTTCTCGAACATGAAGCAGCCATAGCCATCAATGTCACGAACGCCCCAGGCATTGTACTGCATGTGGTTTGATGAAATGGTTTGGTAAATTTGGTACGTGCAAATGAGCATCAAATGACCGTCGTCAGCTGAACGAGCGACAAACCACCACGCATCGGCTGGTATGATTCTAGGTCCTGGAATCATGAAGGCCGACGCATTTGCGTCTGCTGCAACAATTCAAATTGGAGACCAAAAGGAAAAAATATACAATTATGTTCAGAGTATGTGTGGAATTAAGATTATTATAAAAGTGACACATATCATAGACAGAGAATTGCAATGCCGTGGTCATAATCATACCCCAAGTTAAAAAAATAAGCCAATGGCTTTAATATTCTAGCAATATATCATGGTTCAAACATCATGTAACAATGAGAGGAAATAGATATGACAGGGCCTACTCATATTCTACCATAGCACTTACTACAGTTATCATATCAACTCTAAGCAATAACATGCATTGTTATAAAAATCCTGGAAATGATAGTAACATATAGCAATCATGAGGTTATACTCATAATATCTATTCTAACAACCATTAGATGCCAATTGTTCTCATATCAACTCTAACAATAACATGTGTGGTCAAAAAAAATCTAGGAAATGAGAGGAACATATAGCAATGATGTGGTTATAGACATACTATATATTCTAAATTTGTAACAATGAACAGACAGTCGTATTCTTAAGGTGAATATGAGATGAGATAGAACAATTACACGATGATAGATTCCACCAGTATAGGCAGCCAAACTGTGCGTCGACCGCATAAATGATGCCATCATGCACTATAGCATCAGACAGAAATGTTGGGTGAAGAGGATCGACGATGAGCCATAACCATGTATGGCGACCTGATTCCAGGTAGACTAATCCCATGTTGAACACAGCAATGAGATTGTAATCCATGCAGTCTTGTGATGGTGTGGGCACTTCACAGATTACAACCTTCAGCAAACAAAGGTCGAGCCAAAAGCTCGACGCGTCTCGTGCGTAGTAGGCAGGAATGTCCGGCGGGCCACGAGGCTCGATGGCGGCGGTATCCAATAATGGAAGGGTGATCTCTTGCTGGGTGTAGATATCCACGAGATGCCATGGACTACCGGATTGGTGGATGAGGATGATCCAGTTGGCCTTCATGCCCGCCCAGTAGTGGCTGCGCATGAAGGACAGGTGGACGGGTAGTAGTAGCATGTCGAGGGGCACCACGGCAACCTCCGTAGGATCGTCAATTCGGTGTCTGGGCCACCTGCGAGGATCGGGCATCAGCAAGTAGGGTGTCTTGAAAAGAGCCGGCCGGTTGCACATGAGTAGACAGTATAAAGACACCGAGCATGCGGCCAGACGGACGGTGCTGAGTAGGTCCATACGATTACAGATCTGCTCCAAGAGAACATCGGGGAGGGAAGTCCCAATCGTAGCTCTGCGTGTCATTCGGTTCTGCCATAGGGTTTTTATGGCGCTGAGTGACTGGGGTTTTCGGTGCCTGCGAGCCTGCGGGGAAGTGGATTCGGGCGAGCGAGCGAAGAAGATGGCATGTGTGGCCGAGCTGTGAGCGGGGGGATATGGTACGCGCGAGCTACCAAGGAAGATGGCGCGGGCAGGAGAGCAGTGAGCGGGGGGATATGGTATGCGTGAGCTACCAAGGAAGATGGCGCGGGCGAGCAAGCAGTGAGCGAGGGGAAATGGTGTGCGGCCGACGATGGGGAAGAGAGGAGGAAGAAGAGTGAAAGACGGGGAAGAAAGTGAATTAAATCTCAATTCTACTAGTACTACTACTAGGATATACCATCCTTCGGAGTGTAAATAATTACGCCAATGCATGTGGGTCCACCTCAAGATGGCCCATATGTCAGTTAATGGAGGAGAGAGGTGTGTAGTCGTATTTGCGAAAGCGTGCTCCACTAGAAAACATGATGGCAGTACTGGGTAAGGCTGATTTAGTAACACCAACACGCTGGTTCAACTTATTAATCAAGTGTCCCATCTGCTGCAGCGTGCATTATCACTTCACTGTGAAGACTAGTTGAATAGTTCTCTCTGACCGAGATGGGGAATAATGGATCGCGAAGACTTCCTATCTACATTATCCCTACGCATGTATGCTCGGGCCCCTCCCAATGCTCCGCCTTGTACAGGTGCTAAGACTAGTCACAAATGGGAGTAACTTAGAGTAGTAACATGCATATGTTAGTAATATATGTTACTACCTCCACAGTGGGTAGTAACATATGTGTTGTCTCATGCATCACTTCATTTATTAGGTTGTAGACTCATCTTTTCTTGATATGTGTGATGTTACCACATGCCTCTCTTTCTTCATTAATTACATGCCATGTCATCTATTTTGCTTAGATAAGTGTGATGTTACTGTAAGTGCATCTAGTGCCACCCCTAGTTGGTTTTGGAGTATTGACGACAAACCTAGTTGAGGGACTAATGTGTTTGTGAGAATTGCAGGATAACACAGCTAGAAGTCCCTCATTGATTCGGTTTTCCTACCAGAGATGACCCCTAAAAATGTATGAAGACATTGAAGTCAAAGGTGGTATATGAAGATACTCACATTGAAGACTATGACAAGAGAAGACACCACATGAAGCCTATGGAGCTCGAAGACTTAGATCTTTCGTAGTTCTCTTTCTTCTGTGTTGAGTCATAGGAACCACCGTATTGTTAAGTGGAGTCCAAGAGAACCAGTCAGAATGACTGAAGTGATGCTTAAACAAAACCTATGTCTTCGACTGAAGACTTTGAGAGCGAATCTTGTCCAGAGTCGGGCAAGTCAGCTTTGCTTGAAGCCCAAGTAAAGTTGCCATGTGAGTTTGAAATCTGACCGTTGGAACACGTGTCAGTTCCTTAGTGACCCAGGGTCATTCCGGACAAATCAGGTTGGGTTGCCAAGTGGCTATAAATAGCCCACCCCCTACAACCATAAACGGTTGGCTGCTCAGATTTAGAGTACGACTTTTGTCGTTTGAGAGCAACCCACCTCGAAGCCTTTGAGAGAGAATTCCTTGCGAGGATAAAGCCCTGTAGCGACCCGACCCGAATGGATCAAGTCTACTGTGCTCCGATGTCATCCCTGGATCAGTAATGCTGACACCACACAGTACATCGAAGGATTTATAGCAGAGTGGCAATCACACACTTATTACATCGTTGTCTCAAAGAGAACTTATTACAATAAATATGGCTTAAGGCCATCTAATAACGATAACAGCGGAAGACTCGGAAGATAAATGGGTCCATTAACTCCAACGGCATCACTGAGTATAGAACCACGACCTAAAAGCACCTTACTCGTCGTCTGAAAAGTCTGCAACATGAAAGTTGCAGCCCGAAAACAGGTCAGCACATGGAATATGCTGGCAATGTAACACATAGAGAGTAATGGAATGAAACAGCTATACTATATGCATATATGCCTGGTGGAAAGGTCTATGGTTACAGTTTTGCGTAAAGCCAGTTTTTCCCTACTGCAAAGGAATAAATTTATTTAAATATCATGGTAGTTGTTAAACATCGAGAATGGTTGACAGCATTCCGATCCCAATTAAGTGAACAATTAAAACCCAACAACATTAATTAAAAGTAACGTGATGAGATTCACATGATATTCAAGTACTAGATACTCAAGTTGTCCATAACCGGGGACACGGCTAATCATGATTAGTTTGTTACACTCTGCAGAGGTTTGCGCACTTTTCCCCACAAGACTCGATCGCCTCCGTTTGGTTTCTCGCACTGCAGGGTGTTTGAGAAGACGGATGACCGAGACACAGTCTTTCAGAAGCGCTAGCACCTTACATGTGGGTAGACCGATACACCTACTTTCCCCTACATCTGCTAGTCTACCCGTAAGAGTTCGCACGACTTAATAAACTATGCTAGAGCCCATAATGGCTTGTGGCTGCACACGGAAGTTACTAGCATGAATGATCTTTTGATCCCTTTGAGCCTGGGTGGCGGTCCGAAATAAAAACAGGCAAGTCCCGATAGACATCAGGTGCCTCAATCCACCCAGATGAGTATTTAAGTTGCCACCTTAAGTAAACCATTAAAATTAACAAACTCACATCTGTCATGGATATCGCCCACCCAATCCACGTCTACTAGCATAGCATGGCATAATAAGCAAACGTAGAAGTAACTCCCAAAGGTTTCATAATAATACAGGTGATAGGTACTACCTCATCTACCTCCCATCCCACAATTTAATTAGATCCTAATCATGCAATGTGAGAGGATTGATCCAATGCAATAAAACTGGGTTGTAGAAAAGGTATGATCAAAGTGTTACTTGCCTTGCTGATGATCCGCGAGACCTAGGGTTTCGAAGTAACAAGCGGCGCAATCCGGGTGATCTATCGCAGACAAACAACAAGCACACAATAAGTACTCATCTAATGCACAGGTAAAACTTGAACAAGAGAACGAACCAGAAAGTTCAACTTAAGAACTCCGGTTGCAAAGAAAGAAAGAACAGACGACGGAAAAACAAACGGCGGAAGAAAACAACTCGGTTCTAGCAAGTTGAAACTAGGTCAAAATTTTACTGTAGCAAAGGCTTGTTCAAGTTGATTAGACGGAACGGCGGTTTCGAGACGAAACTCCAGGCGCTTGAATCACCTGATTCCGATAAACGAGCGGGAAGAAAGACTAGAACGAAGATCGGATCTGAGATCACGATCGCGGAATAAATCCGACGAAAAGAAAGAGACGAACGGTTAAACGAACGAGCGTCGTTAACCGGGAAAAATCGGTGATCACGTTCGTTGAGACGAACGGTCCGAAAGAAGAATGAAAACCGATCTAGGGTTTCAGAAGAAAACCGAAACAAAGCCGGAAGAAAAACTGGAAGAAAAAAAAGAGAAGAACCGGAACGGTTTTCTAGAAGAAAAACCGAACCGAGGAAAAGAAGAGGCGGCGCGGCTACCTCGTGAGGCGAGGCTCCGGGCGGCGGCTTAGGGCGGCGGCGGCGGCTTAAGGTGGCGGCGGCGGCTTAAGGCGGCGGCGGGCTTGGGTGGTGGAGGAAAAGAGAGGGGGGGTGAGTATATATACTAGGAGGGGGGGTGTGACTTGGCCAAGGGGCAAAGGGGGGGGGGGGCGGCGGCCTAGAGTCCTGCTGGGACTCGGCTTCGCGCGAGGGGCTGGGGGCGGTGGCGGCTGGCTGGGCCTTGGCCCGGCTGGCCTGGCGCGCGGGAGCTGCTCCTTTTTTTTAAATCGGTTTCGCGCGCAGAAAAACAAAAGAAAAACTATCTAAACGAACTCCGAAAAATCTAAAGTAAATTTCCCCCGACTCCTAAAAATGAGTCGAACAAAATGAACTTTTCTCCGGGCCTAAAATGCAATTTTTGAAAACGCGCATTTTTCCCTATCCAAATAAAAAGCAAACAAAACTCCGGCAAAACCAAAATTTGATTTATTCATTAGATCTTCATTTTTCCTAACTTTGGGAAAGTCATATTATTCCCTCTCTCATTTTTTTTGATATTGGAAAAATAATTGAAGATGAAATAAATAAATCAAATGATCCTCTTTTCCAAAATTTGAGAGAACTCAAATATGAAAATAACGAAATCTCCAACTCTCTCCGTGGGTCCTTGAGTTGCGTGAAATTTCTAGGATCAACCAAAATGCATGAAAACATGATATGCATGATGATCTAATGTATAACATTCCAAATTGCAAATTTGGGATGTTACAAACCTACCCCCCTTAAGATGAATCTCGCCCTCGAGATTCGGGTTGGCTAGAAAATAGGTGAGGGTGGTCCTTGAGCAAATCTTCTTCTCTTTCCCAGGTGGATTCATCCTCTGAGTGGTGGTTCCGCTGAACTTTGCAAAACTTGATAACCTTGCTGCGGGTAACTCTGCTGGCATAATCAAGAATCTTGACTGGTTTCTCCTCATATGTTAAGTCATCCTCCAACTGAATCGCTTCAAGCGGTACTGTATCTCTTAGCGGTACCTCCGCCATCTCGGCGTGACATTTCTTCAGCTGAGAAACATGGAATACATCATGAACTCCTGACAGTCCCTCTGGTAATTCCAACTTATAAGCGACTTCTCCCATACGTTGCAAGATCTTATACGGTCCAACGAAATGCGGTGCTAACTTTCCCTTAACTCCAAAGCGCTTAACTCCTCGAAGTGGGGATACTCAGAGATAAACTCTGTCTCCGGTTTCGTAGACTGTCTCCTTGCGTTTAGAATCTGTGTAGCTCTTCTGCCTGGACTGGGCTACCTTGAGCCTATCGCGAATCAACTTAACTTCCCGTTCAGACTCCTTAATCAAATCTGGTCCAAAGAATTGACGGTCTCCAACTTCGTCCCATGACAACGGTGTCCTGCACCTCCTTCCGTATAAAGCTTCGAAAGGTGCCATCTTCAAACTGGTTTGGTAACTGTTGTTATAAGAAAACTCCGCATACGGCAAGTTATCGTCCCAGCTAGATCCATAATCTAGTGCACAAGCTCTCAGCATATCTTCCAAAATCTGATTGACTCTCTCGGTCTGTCCATCTGTCTGCGGATGAAAAGCTGTGCTGAACTCTAGTCTGGTTCCTAAAGTTTCATGCAACTGATTCCAAAATTTTGAGGTAAATTGAGTTCCTCTATCTGATACGATACTCCTCAGAACTCCATGCAAACAAATGATCCTAGTCATGTATATCTTTGCCAACTTAGCACTGGTGTAAGTGGTCTTAACTGGAATGAAATGTGCTACCTTTGTCAAACGATCAACTACTACCCATATCGAGTCATAGCCTGCTTTCGTCCTGGGTAGTCCTGTGATCAAATCCATGCCTATCTTATCCCACTTCCATTCGGGTATCGGCAATGGTTGTAACAATCCTGCTGGCTTCTGATGCTCTGCCTTTACTCTCTGACATACGTCACAAACTGCTACATATGCTGCAATATCCTTCTTCATTCCGGTCCACCAGAATGTTTCCTTCAAATCCAAATACATCTTGGTATTCCCTGGGTGAATCGAATACGGTGAATCATGTGCCTCGTGCAAAATCAACTTCCTGATCTCCGGGTCATTGGGCACATAAACACGGTCCCCAAACCATAAGGTATCGTGCTCATCCTCACGAAATCCCTTTGCTTTTCCTTTGCTCAATTTCTCTTTTATAGCAGCAATCTCCTTGTCAGATTTCTGAGCTTCTCTGATCTTATCCATCAATGTTGACTGAATCTCCAATGTTGCTACATAGCCTCTCGGAACTATTTCCAAACATAGCTCACGAAGGTTTTCTGCTAACTCCTTGGGTATTTTCCCCGTCATTAGAGTATTGACATGGCTCTTACGGCTCAATGCATCAGCTACCACATTAGCTTTTCCGGGATGGTAATGCAATCTCATGTCATAATCCTTGATGAGCTCCAACCATCTCCTTTGTCTGAGGTTCAACTCCTTCTGCGTGAAAATGTACTTCAAACTCTTGTGATCCGTGTACACCTCACAATGATTTCCAATGAGGAAATTTCTCCACGTTTTCAATGCATGCACTACGGCTGCTAACTCCAAATCATGCGTGGCATAATTCAACTCATGAGGCTTCAGTTGCCGTGAAGCATACGAAACAACTCTCCCTTCCTGCATAAGCACTGCTCCAAGTCCTCGACATGAAGCGTCGCAATACTCCTCATAATCCTTGGTCTGATCTGGCAAAATCAATACTGGTGAGGTAACCAAGCGTTTCTTCAACTCCTGGAAACTAGCCTCACACTCCTCAGTCCATTTGAACTTAGTATCCCTCTTCCTTCTGGTGTGGTAAGCAAAATTGTCTTACTGGCGCAATCGATGTTTCCTCCATACATCGACAGCCAATCCATACCAAGAATCACATCCAGACCTTGGGATTCCAGAATAATTAAATCTGTTGGGAAAACATGCCTTCCTATACTTAATGGTACTTGGAAACATCCTTGTCTGGCCATGTACTCTGCTCCTGGCGAGCTTACTAGCATAGGAGTTTTAAGAATCCTAGTGGGCAGGCTATACTTTTCCACAAATCCCCTTGATATGTATGAATGAGATGCACCAGTATCAAAAAGAACGAGTGCGGTAAATGTCTTAATGAAAAACTTACCGATTACTGCATCAGGCTGATCTTCAACCTCCTCCACATTAACGTGGTTCACCTGTCCCCTATTGAAAGGGTTCGGCTTCTTCCTAGAGCTTCCATTGCCATTTCCATTCTGGCCTTCAGGACATTCATTAGCATAATGTCCGGTCTTGGAACACTTGAAACAGGTGACTTGACTCAGGTCTCTCTTGGTTGGGGTCGATGGGGTGGTACGGTTCTGGCCGTTGCTTCCTCCATTCCCATTACCATTCTTGTGGCCATTATGGTTGTGAGAACTACCTCCTCCATGGGTATGCTGAAACTGAAATCCCGGTTTAGGGGTAAAACGGGGCTTCTGCTGGGCTCCAGAGTTATACTTCCCCTGTCCATACTTCCTCTTACGGTTCTCAATCTGCTATTGCTTTCCTTCAATCATGATGGCACGATCTACCAACTCCTGGTAGTTGTTGAAACTTGCTACCATCAATTGCATGCTTAGTTCATCATTCAGTCCTTCCAGAAACTTCTCCTGCTTAGATGCATCCGTAGCAACGTCATCTGGGGCATAACGTGCTAACTTGCTGAAGTTGTCAACGTACTGGCCAACTGTCCTTCCTCCTTGGCGTAAGTTGCGAAACTCACGCTTCTTCATGGCCATAGCTCCTGCTGAAACATGGGCAGTGCGGAAAGCTTGCTGAAACTGATCCCATGTGACAGTGTCAACTGGGTAAGTGGCTGTGAAATTCTCCCACCATGCTGCCGCGGGTCCGTCAAGCTGATGTGCGGCAAACTTCACTTTCTCACCATCTGTGCATCCTGCAGTGGTCAACTCCCTTCCTATCTTGCGGAGCCAATCGTCTACTACGATTGGCTCGGTGCTACTGGAAAACACCAGCGGATTCAGCCTAAGGAAACGGGCTAAGTGGTCAACAGGTGGTGGTGGTGGTGGTGGGTTGTTGTTGTTGTTCTGCTGGTTCTGGACTAACATCTGCATCAATTGATTCTGCTGCTGGATCAACTGAGTGAGCTCCGGTGGGAATCCATTGTCACGTCTCAGAGGCATCTGAGGGTTTAGAAGAGACGAGATTTAGGAATAGAGTGAGGTCTATAGAGAAAACACTACCCCAATGCACATGAGCAAATGCACACAAAATCACTTCATTCAATCAAACAAGGGCTTACAAACGGTCTAACTATCGCAAAAGTGCTCGAACTATTGTGTTTACATGGGGGAATACTACTACTATCTGGTGGTCATCTAGAAATTTGAACCGGTGGAAGACTCCATGATATCTACTCCAGCTTCGTCTTCAAAGTCGGGTTCACTTGGATCCGAATCGGTGTCGTCGATGATGATGTAGTTGTCCGGACATGCGACGTACTCGTCTTCCTCCTTGGATGCTAACTTCCTCTTGAGTTCTTCAATCTCCTGCTTAAGATCGCCATTGTGTCTTGCTAGAGCTACGATCTCGTCCATGTAGTCCTTGCGTGTAGACTTCAGTTCTCCTTCTAGCTCGATGATCTTTGCCTTTGCATTCTTCAACTCTATCATATCATTGCACATCTGGTTCTCGTGGCGTCGAATGTGCTGGTTTAACTCCTGGATGAAAGATGCAATGGATCTATCCTTCTTGGTGCTGACTAACTCCCATTGTTCGTCTCGGCGTCCGCAAATCTGGTAGATAGTGTCCTTGAGGTCTTCTTGATAAACTTCTCCAATGCGTCCCATGGTGATATGAGCTGCCATGCTCCTTCCCAGACTCCAGGTTGGTGCATTGAAAACACTATCTATGGGCTTCGTGATTGGTGCGAATGTCCTTCCCGGAACGTGAGCTTGAATCTTCCAGCGCTCCTCTTCAGGAAGAGTGGCGTTGAAGGTTCCCGTGAAGCTTGGTAATCCAATGTTCAGGTACTTGGTGACTTCCTTCAAGTGAAATCCAAAAGGTGTGCCTTCATCCGGTTGAGCGTACTTAATCTTCGCATTCGTCATCCTAAAAGGGTAGAAAAGATGAGGAGTTAGAAAATGAGAAGAGAATGGTGATCTATGGCTTTAACTTAGTGGTCGTGTCCTACAGTCAGCGTGTGCTCTGATACCATCTCTGTAGCGACCCGACCCGAATGGATCAAGTCTACTGTGCTTCGGTGTCATCCCTGGATCAGTAATGCTGACACCACACAGTACATCGAAGGATTTATAGCAGAGTGGCAATCACACACTTATTACATCGTTGTCTCAAAGAGAACTTATTACAATAATTATGGCTTAAGGCCATCTAATAACGATAACAGCGGAAGACTCGGAAGATAAATGGGTCCATTAACTCCAACGGCATCACTGAGTATAGAACCACGACCTAAAAGCACCTTACTCGTCGTCTGAAAAGTCTGCAACATGAAAGTTGCAGCCCGAAAACGGGTCAGCACATGGAATATGCTGGCAATGTAACACATAGAGAGTAATGGAATGAAACAGCTATACTATATGCATATATGGCTGGTGGAAAGCTCTATGGTTACAGTTTTGCGTAAAGCCAGTTTTTCCCTACTGCAAAGGAATAAATTTATTTAACTATCATGGTAGTTGTTAAACATCGAGAATGGTTGACAGCATTCCGATCCCAATTAAGTGAACAATTAAAACCCAACAACATTAATTAGAAGTAACGTGATGAGATTCACATGATATTCAAGTACTAGATACTCAAGTTGTCCATAACCGGGGACACGGCTAATCCTGATTAGTTTGTTACACTCTGCAGAGGTTTGCGCACTTTTCCCCACAAGACTCGATCGCCTCCGTTTGGTTTCTCGCACTGCAGGGTGTTTGAGAAGACGGATGACCGAGACACAGTCTTTCAGAAGCGCTGGCACCTTACATGTGGGTAGACCGGTACACCTACTTTCCCCTACATCTGCTAGTCTACCCGTAAGAGTTCATGACTTAATCAACTATGCCAGAGCCCATAATGGCTTGTGGCTGCACACGGAAGTTACTAGCATGAATGATCTTATGACCCCTTTGAGCCTGGATGGCGGTCCGAAATAAAAACAGGCAAGTCCCGATAGACATCAGGTGCCTCAATCCACCCAGATGTGTATTTAAGTTTCCACCTTAAGTAAACCATTAAAATTAACAAACTCACATCTGTCATGGATATCGCTCACCCAATCCACGTCTACTAGCATAGCATGGCATAATAAGCAAACGTAGAAGTAACTCCCAAAGGTTTCATAATAATACAGGTGATAGGTACTACCTCATCTACCTCCCATCCCACAATTAATTAGATCCTAATCATGCAATGTGAGAGGATTGATCTAATGCAATAAAACTGGGTTGTAGAAAAGGTATGATCAAAGTGTTACTTGCCTTGCTGATGATCCGCGAGACCTAGGGTTTCGAAGTAACAAGCGGCGCAATCCGGGTGATCTATCACAGACAAACAACAAGCACACAATAAGTACTCATCTAATGCACAGGTAAAACTTGAACAAGAGAACGAACCAGAAAGTTCAACTTAAGAACTCCGGTTGCAAAGAAAGAAAGAACAGACGACGGAAAAACAAACGGCGGAAGAAAACAACTCGGTTCTAGCAAGTTGAAACTAGGTCAAAATTTTACTGTAGCAAAGGCTTGTTCAAGTTGATTAGACGGAACGGCGGTTTCGAGACAAAACTCCAGGCACTTGAATCACCTGATTCTGATAAACGAGCGGGAAGAAAGACTAGAACGAAGATCGGATCTGAGATCACGATCGCGGAATAAATCCGATGAAAAGAAAGAGACGAACGGTTAAACGAATGGGCGTCGTTAACCGGGAAAAATCGTTGATCACGTTCGTTGAGACGAACGGTCCGAAAGAAGAATGAAAACCAATCTAGGGTTTCGGAAGAAAACCGAAACAAAGCCGGAAGAAAAACCGAAAGAAAAAAAAGAGAAGAACCGGAACGGTTTTCTAGAAGAAAAAACCGAACCGAGGAAAAGAAGAGGCGGCGCGGCTACCTCGGGAGGCGAGGCTCCGGGCGGTGGCTTAGGGCGGCGGCGGCGGCTTAAGGCGGCGGCGGCGGGTTAAGGCGGCGGGCTTGGGTGGTGGAGGAAAAGAGAGGGGGGGTGAGTATATATACTAGGAGGGGGGTGTGTGACTTGGCCAAGGGGCAAAGGGGGGGGGGCAGGGGGGGGGGGCGGCGGCCTAGAGTCCCGCTGGGACTCGGCTTCGCGTGAGGGGCTGGGGGCGGTGGCGGCTGGCTGGGCCTTGGCCCGGCTGGCCTGGCGCGCGGGAGCTGCTCCTTTTTTTTAAATCGGTTTCGCGTGCAGAAAAACAAAAGAAAAACTATCTAAACGAACTCCGAAAAATCTAAAGTAAATTTTCCCCGACTCCTAAAAATGAGTCCAACAAAATGAACTTTTCTCCGGGCCTAAAATGCAATTTTTGAAAACGCGCATTTTTCCCTATCCAAATAAAAAGCAAACAAAACTCCGGCAAAACCAAAATTTGATTTATTCATTAGATCTTCATTTTTTCTAACTTTGGGAAAGTCATATTATTCCCTCTCTCATTTTTTTTGATATTGGAAAAATAATTGAAGATGAAATAAATAAATCAAATGATCCTCTTTTCCAAAATTTGAGAGAACTCAAATATGAAAATAACGAAATCTCCAACTCTCTCCATGGGTCCTTGAGTTGCGTGAAATTTCTAGGATCGACCAAAATGCATGAAAACATGATATGCATGATGATCTAGTGTATACCATTCCAAATTGCAAATTTGGGATGTTACAAGCCCTAACCACCCAGAGCCAAAGAGAATTAGGCATCACTTAAGTCTTCTTGTCTATGTGATCTGAAGACTTATTACACTTGAGGACTGTGCATCCTCCAGTCGGTTAGGCGTCGCGTTCTGAGCATCCAAGAGACATTGTGGATTGCCGGTGAACGAAGTCTGTGAAGGTTTGGGAGTCTACCTTGAAGACTTACCAGAGTGATTGCGCGAGGTCTGTGTGACCTTAGCTCAAGGGGAATACGGTGAGGACTGGGTGTCCTTAGCTGCGTGTTCAGGACTGGGTGTCCGGGACTGTGTGTCCTAAGGTTTAAATACCTAGCAGCCCTAACCAGACGTACAGTTGTCACAGCAACTGGAACTGGTCCAACAAATCATTGTCTTCAGCGAGTCACTGGTTTCATCTTCCCTTCCCTTTACTTACTGTTACTCCTTGTGAAGTCATTGTATGTTCGCACTATCTTTTGTCTTCACTGAGTGACTGCGTGTTCTGTGTGGCTTCACAATATCTTCCTACCTGATCCTTACTACATTGCTGCTATTAGTCATTGTGCTTTCACTCTATTGAATACTTGACTATGGCTTGCCTAGTGTAGTCTACCTTCCGCTGCAGGGTAATAGGTTTATTTCTATCGTTTGTCTTCATAACTTCCATGTTTTGAAGACTTTCATAAAAATCGCCTATTCACCCCCCTCTAGTCGATATAACGCACTTTCAATTGGTATCAGAGCAAGGTGCTCCCTTGTTCTGTGTGATTCGGTTTAACCACCTAGAGTTTTAGCTATGTCGACTGCAGGGATAATTAAAGTCTCCGCTGCGTGCCCCGTCTTCGATGGAACTGAATATCCCTACTGGAAGAATAAGATGCGCATGCATCTTGAAGCCATTGACGTCGACCTATGGTATGTCGTCAAGAACGGCATTCCCAAGGCTGGAGAAGGTGTCACTACTGCTGATGTCAAGAAGTTCGTTCAACTAGACTCTACTGCCAAGAATATCATATGTGGTCATCTGACCAAAGGACAGTATGGCCGTGTGAGTGCTTTGGAAACATCTAAGCTGGTCTGGGACTGGCTCTCCAAGGTCAATGAAGGCGTCTCAACCCAGAGAGATCAGAGAATCAGTGTCCTTCGCAACCTCTTCAACCGCTTCAAGCGAAATGACAATG
The DNA here is from genome assembly GCF_056163025.1 of Triticum urartu. NCBI lineage: Eukaryota > Viridiplantae > Streptophyta > Magnoliopsida > Poales > Poaceae > Triticum > Triticum urartu. The sequence continues at coordinate 378,110,629 of NC_141876.1, read as the reverse complement.
AGAATGTCCAGCTCACATTTGACCGACTAACTGACATCACAAATGAGCTTCAAGCCCTCAACGCTACTGAGATCACCAAACATGAAGTCGTCAAGACACTACTGAGATCACTTGATAGTTCGTTTGACACCCTAGCCCTGATGATTCAAGAACGTCCTGATTTCAAGCCACTCCTTCCGTCTGACATACTTGAGAGGCTCAACACACATGAGTTTCAGCTTTCTGAGAAAAGAGATATCTATGGTCCAAACTATGGGCGAACTCGTGCCTTGAAGGCAAAAGCTGTCTCCTCATCTGAAGAAGAATCTGACAGCAGTTCGGATGATCCTGAAGACATTGGAAGGGAACTTGCTATGCTTGTGAAGAAGTTCCAAAAATTCACCAAGAAGAAAGGTTTCAGAAAGTCTTCCCGATCAAGCTCAAGGAATGATGAAGCTTCTGCTCACGACTACAAGAAGAAAACATGTCACAAGTGCAACAAACCTGGCCACTTCATCTCTGAGTGTCCACAGTGGGACAATGAGAACAAAAAGAAGAAGAAGAAGAGCAAGGAATATGACTCTGACGACAAGAAGAAGAACTACTCAAAGTCTTCTTCCAAGTCTTCCTCAAAGTCTTCATCACACAAGAAGAGCTCATCTGGCAAGGCACATGCGTTTGTTGGCAAGGAAATGGATTCAGAGGAGGAGTCCGCTTCTGAGGAGGCAGAGGTGGAGTCTGAGGAGGAGTCCGATTTAGGCGTCACAAGTCTGGCTACAGCATACGTTGCCAAGTCCATCTTCAACACTGAAGACAATGACTTCATCACCGACACCGATGCAAATGACAAGGACTACTCCGCTTCTACCTACTGCTTCATGGCACGCGGTGCCAAGGTAAACACACGCACTACTCACTATCAAACATCTAGTGACGATGACTCTGATTGTGGTTCAAAACCTAGCTACAAAACACTTGCTAAAATTGCAACTGAACAACAGAAAGCTATGGAACATATTCAAAAACTGTTAGACAGAAGCGATGATCTGTTAGGTGCTGAAATGACTCGATCTGAATCCTTAATTGAAGACATAAAAATTCTTCACGTTAAGTATGAGGAACTTGAAAGTCGTCATGAAACTCTCTCAATAACTCATGAAAAGCTTTCCTATGATTATCTTCAAAGGAAGCAAGATCTTGAGAAATTGAGAGCGGCTCATGAAGATCTTCAAAAGGAAAACGAGTCACTTCGCGCCGAACAGATCAGCTCCGCTCAGGAAGGATTTGAACCACCATGTCTTAAATGCATTGAGCGTGATAATGCTAGTACTGTTGCTGAATGTTCTACTGCTGCTACTGTTGCAATATCTTCAACTGTTGATGTGGGAACTAACCCCTCTGCTGAGGATTCCACTGCTATTGCTGATGAGAATGCTAGGTTGAAGAAATTGCTTGAAACAGGGATGTACAAAAGTCTTAAAGGGCATCAGACACTATGTGATGTCCTCAAAAAGCAGATTTTGAACCGAAACCCGAGGAAAGAGGGTGTTGGGTTCGTAAGGAAAATGAATGCTGATGGCTCTTACTGGAAACCTGAGCAGTACCCCAAAACCACATGGGTTGCTGCAAAGGAATTTTCAGTAGATCCATCCACTCTATCTGGGTTAACTTGTGCTAACCCCATTGTCATTGATGAATCCTTTGATGCAAACTATAAACTGTTTAAGAATCAGAATGGTGAAGTGTTTGCCAGGTACATTGGTACTAACTGCGGGAATGGACCGCCTATGAAGAAGATCTGGGTTCCGAAAAGGTGTCCGGAGAATCTTCCTGTGAATGTCATCATGACACCTCACGTGAAGAAGACAAACCTCAGACCAAAGGCTTCATACGATCCAAAGGCTTCATACAGATAGAGGACTCACCTGAGTCGCACTAACGCAAATGTTTTGCAGGGAAACCATACTCAGGCATATGAATATGAGAGCGGTTCATCAAACCGCCATGTTCATAAGACCAAGAACTATTCTGCGTATTCTTATGAGTACTATTGTCCGCCTGCAAGACTGTTTGCTAGGGCTCCAAAGCCAAAGTTCTCAGATGCTACACTTAGACTTATTGCTTCTAAGCTACCCTTGAAGATGTGGGTGGCTAAGAAAGCTTAACTCTCTTTTGCAGGGAAAGTTCTCCAGCAGAAAACCAAAATCGTCTGACGCTATTGCTGGGGACCTTAAACATCTTGTAGGGCGCAAGATCAAATGCCCGAATGGTCTTACTATGTACTTCGTTCCTGAATCGCATGCTACTCTCCCTATTAGTTCTAATCTGGATCTAAGCTTTCATAACCCACTAGTTCGTCAAATGTTTTTGCTTCACAATGCTCTTCGTGAAGCCTATCCCCCTAACTGCACTGTAGGGTACGACACCAGCGTCTTCAGAATGGATTATTGATAGTGGGTGTACAAATCACATGACTGGGAAAAGAAGCCTTCTTATGGACTCAACCTTACGTCCATCCGACAAGAGCCACATCACATTTGCTGACACTGGTAAAAGTAAGGTATTGGGTCTAGGTAGAGTTGCAATCTCAAGGGATCAACACATGGATAAAGTCATGCTTATTGAATCCCTTGGCTTCAACTTAATGTCTGTCTCAATGCTTTGCTATTTAAACATGATCGTAATATTTGGAAAATATCGTTGCCTTATTCTAATGGAATCTGACAAGTCTCTAGTATTTGAAGGGTATCAAAAAGATGATTTGTACGTGGTAGATTTCTCAGCAGGACCACAGCTTGCCATATGTGTTCTAGCAAAAGCTTCAGAATGCTGGCTCTGGCATTGGAGGCTTGGGCATGTTGGCATGAGGAACCTCCACACCCTGGCAAAGAAGAAGCATGTCATAGGCATCGAGGGCATCAAGTTCAAGAAAGATCACTTATGCGGTGCCTGTGAGGCAGGAAAGATGACGAGGGCCAAACATCCCTCGAAGACAATCATGACCACTACTCGACCCTTCGAACTGCTTCACATGGATCTTTTCGGTCCCACTCATTACTCAACTCTTACTACTACTGCTTGTCTCTATGGCTTTGTCATTGTTGATGATTATTCTAGATATACTTGGGTGCACATAATCCTTTACAAGACTGAAGTGCAGGATGTCTTCAGACGCTTCGCCAATCGAGCAATGAACAACTATGGTGCCAAGATAAAGCATATCAGAAGTGACAATGGCACTGAATTCAAGAACACCGGCCTTGATACATATCTTGATACCTTGGGCATCACACATGAATTCTCAGCCCTGTACACGCCATAGCAGAATGGGGTCGTCGAACGCAAGAACAGAACACTCATTGAGATGGCCAGAACAATGCTAGATGAATACAAGACTCCAAGAAAATTCTGGCCTGAAGCCATTGATACTGCATGCCATACAATCAATCGTGTTTAGCTTCACAAGCTTCTGAACAAGACATCTTATGAGCTCCTTACTGGCAAGAAGCCAAATGTCAGTTACTTCAAAGTATTTGGCGCCAGGTGCTGGATCAAGGACCCACATCACACCTCAAAGTTTGCACCAAAAGCACATGAGGGTTTTATGCTTGGATATGGAAAGGATTCACACTCCTACAGAGTCTTCAATCTCTTTCATTACAAAGTGGTTGAAACAGTGGATGTGCGGTTCGATGAGACCAACGGTTCACAAAGAGAGCAACTGCCAAATGTGCTAGATGAAGTTCCATCTAGTGAATCAATCAAGCTAATGGCAACTGGAGAAATTATACCTTCTGAAGCTCATCCTGAAGAAGAACTTATCATCTCAGCACCTGATCAACATGAAGACAATGCTCAGCCTGAAGACATTCCTTCTAACAACGACAATGATCAGCAAGAGCAAAATCTTCGCCCTGTACATCCTCGCGTTGCCAATGAAGTGCAGATTGAAAGAATAATTGATAGCATCAATGCACCCGGTCCACTCACTCCTTCAAGGGCAACTCAGCTAGCAAATTTCCGTGGGCACTTCGCATTCATCTCAATAACAGAACCGAAGAAAGTTGAAGAAGCCTTCATGGAACCTGAATGGATTCAAGCTATGCAAGACGAGCTTCAACAGTTTGAGCTGAATAATGTATGTGAACTGGTCAAGCGTCCCGATCCTCGGAAGCACAACATAATAGGCACCAAATGGATATACCGCAACAAGCAAGATGAGCATGGTCAAGTTGTCAGAAACAAAGCTCGTCTCGTTGCTCAAGGATATACTCAAGTGGAAGGCATTGACTTCGATGAAACATTTGCTCCTGTGGCTAGACTTGAAGCCATACGCATACTGCTGGCCTATGCAAATCATCACAACATACTTCTTTATCAAATGGATGTGAAGAGCGCCTTCCTCAATGGCAAGATTGAAGAAGAAGTGTATGTTGCACAACCTCCTGGCTTTGAAGATCCAAAACATCCTGACATGGTATACAAGCTCAACAAGGCACTGTATGGCCTCAAACAAGCCCCTCGGGCCTGGTATGACACACTCAAATACTTCCTGAAGAGCAAAGACTTCATAACTGGTTCTCTCGACTCCACTCTCTTCACGAAGACATATGATGGTGAACTGTTTGTGTGCCAAATATATGTGGATGACATTATCTTCGGCTGCACCAATCAGAAGTACAGTGAAGAGTTTGGATATATGATGCAAGAGCAATATCAAATGTCTATGATGGGAGAGCTGAAGTTCTTTCTCGGTCTTCAAATACAACAGCAACGCAACGGCATCTTCATATCTCAAGAGAAGTATCTCAAAGATTGCCTGAAGAAGTTCGGTATGCAAGACTGCAAAGGCTTCACGACGCCAATGCCAGCCAAGCATCATCTGGGTCCTGACGACAATGGTAAAGAGTTCGATCAAAAGGTATACCGCTCCATGATTGGTTCTTTACTTTATCTATCTGCATCTAGGCCAGATATTATGCTTAGTGTTTGCATGTGTGCTCGATTCCAAGCGGCACCAAAGGAGTCGCATCACTTAGCTGTGAAGCGAATTCTTCGATATTTGGCTCACACCCCAACTCTAGGATTATGGTATCCAAAGGGCTCAGAGTTTGATCTGGTTGGATTCTCGGATGCTGATTATGCTGGTGACAAAGTTGATTGCAAGTCTACATTAGGCACATGTCACTTTCTGGGACGATCACTTGTATGTTGGTCTTCAAAGAAGCAGAACTGTGTATCTCTCTCCACTTCTGAATCTGAATACATTGCTGCTGGATCTTGCTGCGCTCAGCTTCTGTGGATGAAGCAAACACTCAAGGACTATGGCATTCATCTGAAGCAAGTGCCACTCTAGTGCGACAACGAAAGCGCCATCAAGATTGCCAACCAACCCAGTTCAGCACTCGAAGACAAAGCACATTGAAATTCATCATCACTTTCTCAGAGATCATGTTGTGAAGGAAGATATTGATATCATACACGTCAACACTAAAGAGCAATTGGCAGATATCTTCACCAAGCCCTTGGATGAGAAGAGATTTTGCAAGTTACGGTGTGAGCTAAATATCCTGGAATCCTCAAATGTCCTGTGATTAGGCACACATCCTAACCCTTATGCATATTGATGACTTAGATGTGCAACACACGAAGTAAAGTATATCTTCAATCAATGAAGACATACATTCTAAGTGTGAATACATTAATGTGGAATTTGACTTCGGAGCGCCACGATAATTGTGCGCCGTGTCTGGGTCTAATACTTCCTATACGGTGGGTAACGGCACCACCAAATGTTCTATTTTGAAGTGTTTCACTCATGGCGTTACCTTGCTATGTCTTCACATTTGGTTTGGCTTCAATCTCAACATGTCTTCATGATTATCTTCACTATGTTGATTATATATATATATATATACTAGTGTTCTGTCCTCTACAGCATTCACTTATAGCTATGTCTTCTTGTTGAATCGTTTGAACTAAGTGAATGTGATCGGACCCTAACCTCTCTATGCTATCTATCTCAAACTCTATCTCTCCAAATCATATGCATTCTATTGAAACTGTCGAATGTCTTCTCTGCGTCCTTGTCGGCAGAAGATACAAAGACAAACCTTAAGTCCACTTTCAATGCTCATTCCTCCACATGAAACCCGGAGAAGTAGGAACGACCACCCGACAATCCAGGCATGCGTGGGACGTGGAACAAACCCCAAAATTCTGCATGATTGCCACGTGTTCCTCAGATGCGAATCGCCAAGGGCACCTGTGTAATAACGCAGTGCCGCCCCTGTACCTATAAATACACACTTCACGGCGGTCATTATCTCTTCTTCCACTCTCGCACGAACCCTAGCGCCACCGCTAGCCCTCGACGACGCCAGCGACGAAGCGCTTCGCTGCCGCAACCTCTCCGACGCCGTCTTCACGCCGACCGCGGACATCGTCCTCTCCGCCGTCGCCGTAGGTGTCCTCCGTCGCCAAGTTAGGGCACGGAAGATTGAACTACTCGGCCTCATCTTCCACTTCGTCTAGCAGTTCTTAGTGTGGTAGATAAAACTTCCTTTTTACGGCACCGTTGATCCTATGGCTTTGTCACTTTCTACCACAAGCAGTTTCTATTCACACAAGTTAGATCTCTCTCATACTGCATCTCATAACATGCCTAGTATATTCACTTATGCTTCACAAAGTAGTTAGATTCCTCACTTGTACTGATCTCTGGATTCGTACAAATCTAGAACCAACTCTTTATCTATGAGTGAATGTCTTCGCACGATGAGGTCAATGTCTTCTAAACTGATTTATATTCAAAATCTTCTGAGAATGCATATGACCTCTTCCCCTTCCCTCGCACCTTAATGCTATCACAGGTACATGTCCGTGGGAGAATCCCTTGGTTCTCATAGTCTGCATTCATTTGCAGAATTCTTACAGCATCACATAAATTCTCCCGAAGCCAGTTCCTGTTTGTCCAGCAAGCGAAAACCTTTGAAGCCTTTGAACATATTGAAGCCTTTCAATTTAAAGTTCATGGCTTCAGAGAAATCAGCAAGGAAGGGTGGAAGAAAGCGTCATGGAGAAACATCTAGAGATCTGCCAGATGACCTCTCAGAACTGTACAAGACAGATCCTGAAGAGGATTACAATCAGCGCAAGACCCGAATCCAATGGATTCGAAGATATTGGGAAGAACAATGGTTCAAATACCGATTTGTAACCCAGGAATATGCTGAGAAAAATGCCATCAAGAGACCGTGGGGAGACATCCTATACAAGAATCTTCAACCCAGGTCCAGAGATGAAGCCATTGAACAAGGCTTCTATCCCTGCATGGTCCGTGGGCCACAGCCTACTGATGCACACCCATCGTCACTACTATGGTGTCGTGATGACATTCTGTTCAAGCGCAACTTCTAGTTTGCCCAGAACTCAGCGATGCAAAACAAGAAGACATTGGGACTAGACTTCAACCCTGGTCCCTCAGCTCCAAGGGCTGATGGCACACGAGATGCAGAACCCAATGTCGTCGGTCCTTTCTACAACCTTGAAGGCCTCATCACCCATATCTTGGTTCAAGGGACTGCAGTGAATGAGCCTGCAGCTGACGCTGAATCAGATGAAGCGCCTGCAGCGCCGAAGCCAAAGAAGTTGAAGAAGCCTAAAGCTTCAAAACCTGCCCCTTCACCAAAAATCTCACGGGCGAAGCCACTGGCAACTGCACCTCCTGAAGACAGTGTGCAGTCCAAAGATTTATCACGCATCTCCAAGCCCCAGAAGGTCAAGATGCCTCTGCCACACACCGGCCAAGAGCTAACAGCTGCTGCCATTCTGCGCAATGATGCCATTGATCTGTCAAGTGATGAAGATCTTGCAGATGACGCTCTTGAGCAACTCATCAAGAGCAAAGAAGAAGCAGAAATCTTCAATGATCTGCCTCTCTTTGATGTAACAGTCATTCACAACTTCATTGATGAATGGTTTGACACGCCAAACATCAGCTTCGACGATCTCCAACTACCCATTGGCCTCAGTGTCGCCTTCCATGGCACCATTGCTTCAGAGTTAGCTATCGCCCAGCGCATTGTCGAACTGAAGCAGAAGATTGACTTTGAGAAATCTCAGTTCAAGAAGCATATGGCCAAGCTCAGCGTGCAAGACATGAAGAATTTCAAGATTATGCTGCACGAGCTCAAGGAAGCCTGTCTAAAGAAACGTGCAGAAGCTAAGGGTTCTCGTGAGCGCATGAAGGTCCTAGCTGATAGGTGTGTGCAAGCCTACAATGAGGCTGAGAAGCGCAAGGCCCTTGGCGTCCTGGCATCGACCCCAGGATGGCTGCCAAGAAGCAGAAGAAGCCCGCTATGGCTGAACCTGAAGCACCAAGGCAGGAGGCAGATCCCCTTGTCTTCCCAACTAGCATGACTGGCCCGAAGGCAAAGGCCAGGTCAACCGCTTCAGAACTGAAGAAGACCAGGACTGCTGAGGCTGAAGCAAGGAAGAGAAAACATCCTGAAGCCTCTGCTACTGCCCCCGCCAAGAAGAAAAGAATGACCAAGAAGGAACGGGCTGCTCCCATAGAGCCCTTGATTGTTGAACCCATTTCCATGGTTCACCCCGACGCCGATCCACAAGAACGTCAATTGACTGTCCATGAGCCTGCTTTCACAGAGGCTCATGAAGCTGAAGACTTTCTAGCAGCTGATCCCCTCGCTGCTGAGGACATTGGTCACCATGACCATGTTGAAGATGATGCAGCCCTTCCTCAGCTAGAGCACCAACATGATGCTTCGTGGGCGGATTGCCCACAAGAGGAAGAAGACTCTGAGGCCCAGCCAACACAAACTCCACAGGCGTCGCCCGCGTTGCGCAGGCTTCGCAAAGGTCCAAGGCCTCAAGTCTCTGCGTCTGAAGCTAAAACTGCTGAAGACATTCCAGCTGCATCAGCCGATGAAGAAGAAGTAGCACAAGCTGCTACTCCCCTGTCCCACCAAGAAGCAGTTCTCGAGGAGAACGTGATCGTAAGCGACCCTCCAACTCATCAAGTGGAGGTTGAAAATCTTGCGGCTGCCACCACCAACACCACTGAAGCCACTGACGCTGTCATGGCTGAAGAAAATGTGGAGCCCTCACCAACAAAAGCACCAGAAGTCAGCGAAGCCACTGATCTCGCTGCTTCTGTTCCTGCATCTACTGCCGGTCCCCAATTCGACTATCATGTTGAGCACAGGCCTCAGGTACAGAAGCCAATCCCAAGATTGCCAAGGTTCACAGGTCCTGCATCAGCACCTGGCTCCTTCAATATCAATGGCTTCAGAGCAGACAACACATTCTTCAACAGCTCCAGGAACCCCTACTCCAGGGAAAGAATATCATCTGATCGGTTCTGGAGTTATCCGCAGCGAAGCTATTACTCATGCGTTCTTTACAACCAAGGTCGCATCTTCCCACACAAGCGCCTTGACATTGAAGCAATAGCTGGTCTGCCCTGTCTGGAAGAAGCTCTGGATTGCTTCAAAGAGGTTGGACTGCTGCCGTTCATCACTGACCAAGAACATTGGAATGAAGAGTTGCTGCTCCAATTCTATGCCACACTTCACATCCGCGGGTATAGCAGAGATCCGAAGACTTGGGTCCTGGAGTGGATGACAGGAAATGTTCATCACGAAGCCAAAGCCTTTGACATCATTGAGCTCACTGGTTTGCCCACTCCTGGCGATCTCTACGAACATGGCTGTCAGCTTCATAGTGAAGCTATTGAGAGCATCTTTCAGAAGACTGAACCTAATATGAGTCAGATGCTCAGTATGATGAAGCCATTGCCCCAAGATGCTGCTTATCCCACGGAGTTCTTCGTTGAAGACCTTGAGTATCTGCCAAGAACCATTTATCACATCATAAGGCGAACTCTCTGGCAAATCAAAGGACATTCTCCCCATGCCAAGCTGGAAGGTGCAATGAAGACTTTGGTCTTCTACATTCTTCATGGAAAATGCTTCAATACACAGGATTTTTTCATTCACCAACTTGCTGCATCTGGCTCTGATCTGTTTGGTTTGAAGTTCTACGCCCCTTGGGTGATGCGGCTGATCAAACTTCACTCCGCTATCTCATATCAGCCCTCGGCCCGCAACCATCGGATCTTTTTGCCTGATGTGGATATGTCTATTGAAGCCATCTATCCTGAGCCTGCCAAGGAACCTCTCAGTCTTCAGAATGCAGAGCATCAAAGTTTCACTCAGAACGTTGAAGGCGTTGAAGCCGTAACTCGTGTGTATCCTTTGGCTGGCACTACAGGTGCACCACATCCTGCTCTCACTGAAGCCACTAATAGTACAACTGCTCCACGACCCAAGAAGCGCACTCGTGTTCTCAACGACCGAGAGCTTCTTGTGGCTCTTCATCAGAAATAGGATAGGCATCATGACTGGCTGAAGCATCCGATGCAAAGCCTCTTGGTGGATGTTAATCGCATTCGCAATCTTGCCACCAAGAATGCTTTTGTTGCCCATGAAACCTCTCGCCGCACATGGAAAGGGCTAACACTGATGTGTTCTGAAGATGATCTTCAAGAGGATGGCTTCACTAAGCGATTCAAGTTTGACTCCACACCTCCTCGAAGGGCAGTGCTGCGACGAACTCCATCCCTTGAAGACTCTGAGTTCTCTTCCTCTGCTGCAACTGTTAATGCCAGAGTAATCGAGGATGAAGACAATGCTACTTCACCGCCACCTCCTTCAGCACGCTTCGACTCTGCTCCAAGCTCTTCAGCACCGCCAAACACAACCAACGACCCTACTGCTTCACCTACTCCTCATGGGAACGAGTAGATGCTCTATGTCTTCAAACCTTTTTGGTCCTTACTGACAAAAGGGGGAGAAGCATATGAGGTTGATAGTCCTCAAGCGGGTCCATATGGGTGGGTGCTTTATATTTTGCTTCGTGCTTACAACTCTCGTTTTGCTACATTTGGTTCTTTGAGTTGTAACACTTAAACTCGATGGTCATCTGCTACTTATTTGCCACCTTGTGTTGCGATGATAAATTCCACATGTGTGACGATAAATTCTGCACTTAGATCATTCTGCAGATGTCCATTTTCCATTATGCATGTCATTATCTTCATATACTTTCACATGCATAGTGGATTGTCATCATAAGTTGAAGTGGATCTCCACAAGTACAACCTGCCATGTGCATTTGCATTCCAAAAGCAAATTACTTATATGCACATCTTCAGGGGGAGCCCTTGCAACTTATGAAGACAATTCCTTATCCTTTACAATTTCACAGATTATATTCCCCGTTGAAAACTTCAACTAGTTTGTCATCAATCACCAAAAAGGGGGAGATTGTAAGTGCATCTAGTGCCACCCCTAGTTGGTTTTGGAGTATTGACGACAAACCTAGTTGAGGGACTAATGTGTTTGTGAGAATTGCAGGATAACACAGGGAGAAGTCCCTCATTGATTCGGTTTTCCTACCAGAGATGACCCCTAAAAATGTATGACGACATTGAAGTCAAAGGTGGTATATGAAGATACTCACATTGAAGACTATGACAAGAGAAGACACCACATGAAGCCTATGGAGCTCGAAGACTTAGATCTTTCGTAGTTCCCTTTCTTCTGTGTTGAGTCATAGGAACCACCGTACTGTTAAGTGGGGTCCAAGAGAACCAGTCAGAATGACTGAAGTGATGCTTAAACAAAACCTATGTCTTCGAGTGAAGACTTTGAGAGCGAATCTTGTCCAGAGTCGGGCAAGTCAGCTTTGCTTGAAGCCCAAGTAAAGTTGCCGTGTGAGTTTGAAATCTGACCATTGGAACACGTGTCAGTTCCTTAGTGACCCAGGGTCATTTTGCACAAATCAGGTCGGGTTGCCAAGTGGCTATAAATAGCCCACCCCCTACAACCATAAATGGTTGGCTGCTCAGATTTAGAGTACGGCTTTTGTCATTTGAGAGCAACCCACCTCAAAGCCTTTGAGAGAGAATTCCTTGCGAGGATAAAACCCTAACCACCCAGAGCCAAAGAGAATTAGGCATCACTTAAGTCTTCTTGTCTGCGTGATCTGAAGACTTATTACACTTGAGGACTGTGCATCCTCCAGCCGGTTAGGCGTCGCGTTCTGAGCATCCAAGAGACATTGTGGATTACCAGTGAACGAAGTCTGTGAAGGTTTGGGAGTCTACCTTGAAGACTTACTAGAGTGATTGGGCGAGGTCTGTGTGACCTTAGCTCAAGGGGAATACGGCGAGGACTGGGTGTCCTGAGCTGCGTGTTCAGGACTGGGTGTCCGGGACTGTGTGTCCTAAGGTTTAAATACCTAGCCGCCCTAACCAGACGTACAGTTGTCACAGCAACTGGAACTGGTCCAACAAATCATTGTCTTCAGCGAGTCACTGGTTTCATCTTCCCTTCCCTTTACTTACTGTTACTCCTTGTGAAGTCATTGTATGTTCGCACTATCTTTTGTCTTCACTGAGTGACTGCGTGTTCTGTGTGGCTTCATAATATCTTCCTACCTGATCCTTACTACATTGCTGCTATTAGTCATTGTGCTTTCACTCTATTGAATACTTGACTATGGCTTGCCTAGTGTAGTCTACATTCCGCTGCAGGGTAATAGGTTTATTTCTATCGTTTGTCTTCATAACTTCCACGGTTTGAAGACTTTCATAAAAAGCGCCTATTCACCCCCCCTCTAGTCGATATAACGCACTTTCAGTTACCATCTATGTTACTCCCACTGTGGGTAGTCTAAGGATGCCATGTATGCAAAAAGTTGGATGTGGCAAGGTAATTAAGAGGAGAGATAAGTGTGGTGACCCCAGTACTAAGCGCGAGAACCTAGACAAAATACTTAAATGGAATAATCCCACCAATGCATGAAGAACTTTAGTTACAAAATCATTAAATAAAGGATGCTTAGCACCAACAAGTTAAGCACCTATACATGTAGCATTGGGAGCTTTAGTTGCTAATTTTTTAATGTGCTTAGCACCCCATGTAAGCATCGATGGATCCTGCCCAATAAGATGAAACATTGGCCAAGGCACCCGACACCAATAATGTAGGAGTACTAGTACAACCTCCTTTCCGGTTTATAGGGGTCAATTCAAAAATCTCATCAACCAAGGTAGATGATGAGTGGTGGAATAATTTTTGTAGTTTGCAAAAACACTCAATTAATGCACTCGTTTTCCTCAAAAAATAATGTTTACCAATGCATTAATTTTGTGTCAAACTTTGACCATCAGTTCCCTCCATCCAGGTGAGTCATCTTTGGTTGTGCACCATGACCAAGGAGGGAAAAACAAGAGAACTTAATGTTTATTTGCTACTCCCTCCGTTCCTACATATTGTCTTTTTACACATTCAAATGGAATACAACATACGGATGTATGTAGACATATTTTGGAGTGTAGATTCACTCATTTTGCTCCGTACTTAGTCACTTGTTGAAATCTCTAGAGAGACAAATACTCCGTGGGAATAGATGGAGGTATTTACTCCGTATTTGGGAACAGAGGGAGTATCACAATATGGAGGGAACAGAGGAAGCTTGACATATGAACATGTCAATGGGAGGGAGTAAAAGCCTCATGCATGCATGCGTGCATGCAACATGCAACACTCACACATACACATGGACGCACGCAGCACTCATGCACCCATGCGGCACATAGCACGTGACGCAACACACATGCTCACGCTCAAGTGCTCAACCTACTCCCTACGACCGTGAAAGACTGTACATTTAGAGATTTACACATTGACCAGGGCATAATTAACACCCAAAAGTAGCAGATTTATGTGTGCATGCAACCATTGAGAGAAGAAGATTAAATGAAGGTTGTTGCATGTTGTAATTAAGGATAGACATGTAGCCTATAGCTAGAGCACAAGTTGATGCAATCAATATTGATTTTAGATTAAAGGCTAAATGCATTGGTAGTGTAGATGTACACTCTTTGTTTTTTAGCCGATGTACACTCTTTGTTGGAAGACTAAGGGAGTACACATGCATGCACTCACATACACAGCCAGGGTGGTTCCCGTGCAAGGGTTGGACTCCTATCGCGCCTTCGTAAAGGTTTGTTCAACTGATTTCTTTGCTCCACCAACTGACAGGTGGGATCCAAAAACCAGGTGACAATTTAACCAGTCAACAAAGTGCCACGTCGACTATGTGGCCGGTCAGTAGGGTGCAATACGGTGCTCTATGATGAGCTAGTGATCGTATAATCACCGCAAAACTATATATAGTGACTGTAAAGAGCGTATTGTTACATACGTTGACCGCTAGTGTATTTTCTCGTTTCAAATTAAGCCACATTTAACCGGAAAGGACTAGTACTTGTACTGCTTTGATTTGTCCCGTCAACTCGCCGAACGAGGACAAGCTTGCTTACTACGCCTCTTCCTCGCCCACGTGCGCGGTGGCTCGCAGGACGAGGAGAGGGTTTTGACTACAGTGCCCTCTCCCTCTCCCTCTCGCTCACCCTCGCCCTCGCGGTTGACGTGCAGCAGTTCAATCAGTGTCAGATTGCCAGAAGCATATTGTACTGTAGTATCATCATTGTTGGACCTTCCGAAGAGGCGAAGAGCCAAGTTCAAGGTTCACACGAGTATGAACTGTTGAACCTCCCGAAGAGGCAAAGAGCTAAGCGCAAGGTTTTATAGGAGTTGTGGTCCTAGTAGGAGTATTACAACTATAACGAACGATGCTACTGTATGATGCCGCCACATCACCTATATCCAAAGCTATGCCACCTTTTTTTTTCTCAATGAGCATGTTGGATCCCGTGCAACAACCACACAAGTTGCACGTACACATAACACATTTACTAGTAATAAATTCTAAAGGACAAATGCCAATATGCCACACGTTCATTAGATAAACTTGTGCATGACTAGTCTGCATATATTCACAGCGGTACCGTTCACAATTTACCATACCCGACTTACACATTATAGATGAGCTACATGTCCTCCTCCAGGTTCCAGTCCCAGGTGTTCTTCATGGATGGCACGATCCATATAGGTGGGCAACGGGGATCATTGTCATAGTTTTCTAGTCCGGTTCCACACGATGGAGACTCATCCAAGCTGAAGCGGCAATAAATGAAGTACTACATGATACTAGTATATGATACTATGCATTAGGAAGGTAGTATCATACACTGGTATCATATGCATGATACTACTATATGATACTCCTCATTACAACCAGCCTACTAGTAAGTAGTACAACAACGAAAGAGAAGGCGAGAGGGTTAAAAAATATAATACTAAATGGAATACCTGGGTAGATGGTGACGGTCCGATTGTGGTAGATTGTGTGACCATGTTGCACATCAGTGGTACCATGGGTAACGACTGCTAAGATAGTTGATCCCAATATACCAAAGTCAGCCTCTGTTCATTACTTTTGTGTGTGTTCTTGATCTTCCGAAGTTGCATGACTAATTTGATGCTTCTATTAATTATGGAGCTGCAAACCCCATCAAGCAAAATATTTGTTCTTTTGGGGCTGGCACCTAGAACAAGCATAAAAATAGAGGGAAGCGGATATATTGTCGTGTATGCACACACCATTCTTTCATTAGTTTAGATGAACCATTGATGATCAATTCGAACCAGTGCATGCAATTAAAATTAATTTTACCTAAATAGAGGGTGCAGAATAAACTACAACAACTAGATTTGCAACCATGGGATGTTGATGATATCTTCAAAGAACATTGCAACAGCAGCGAGGCTTCACAGCAACATATGGTAAGCCAGTGTTTTAGTACATGTGAAATGTAATGCGTGCGTGCTGCTTTCTTGGCTTGTGCCCTCAATCTTTAATCCTACAGAATTACAAATGGTTCAGTTGTCTGCTTTGTTGTATTCCTTGATTCGAATGCTTGTTTGTTACTTGTTACGCTATACCTGAGTTGGCCAATATGTCAGCAGTGCCTGCTGTACTATCGTAAAGAAATGGATGCCAAGTTCATTCGAGTCCTTAACATTTCCTTTGAACTTCATCACAAGACTATCTTCGTATTTTATATGAGGCCACACTATTAAGTGCTTTCTCAGATTATTTCAACTACTTAGATGCCTTGGCAACTTAATATAGCGGTGGTACACTCCCTTTCAACTAGGGATGTCAACTGGGTCCCGTTTAATCCCGATTAAAGTCCAGTAGTGGTATGATAGTTCAAAAGAGTTTTTGTTTTTTGAGGAAAATGAACTAGGGAGCTAGCAAAAACTAACTAGATGGTATTAGCGGATGTCGTTTATTTGCCACTTACATCCCTAGTTTCATCTAACCATTTTATTCTCTTTTCGGCTGATGCTGCTTCGAACCATTCAAATATAGCTCGCCATGCTCGGCAATAATTCGTATGTAGTTACCATGTAAGCTTATTGCCTGGATCATGCGATAACCATCTCTTACTTATGTCCAGCGGAAACCTTTCAGGATGCCGTTCACACTAGGACACAATGTACAACTCTAGAATCTATTTGTGGAAGCAGTGCGCCATCCATGTTACCAGATGGTAGCAGTTCAAAGGCAACACCGCCGGAGAGCAGTCTGAGCACAGATATTATAGTTCTTGAGGCTCTACTAGAGGTAGAAAGAGTTGGTGTGGCTGCCATGAATGAGGTAATCTCGATCTTGAAGCTGGAAATCATGCAATTAGCTGCACGGATTATGCAAGCAACCCAAGAATTGGAGGAAGTAAGAATGTTGCATTTGAAGACGGAGGAGGTCCTGCTGCTTCTGCTATGTGACGCCCAGGGTAATCCCAGTTCTTCTTTAGATACCAGTTGAAATTGTCATTAGATTATTGTACTTGCATGTTGTGTCATGTATCTGAATGGATTGTGTTGTAAGACCCCCTGTGTTGTCCATGAGTTGTAATGATCCGAATTTTGTAGGCGAGGTAATCCTCAGTACTTGTATGATTGACATAAGATGAACTATTTTTTGTGTGAGCATATTGTATTGGATGAAATAACTATTTGAGTCAAAGTGTATCCAACCTACTGAATGCAAAGATCATGGAATTTCTAAATATATAAAGGTGGAATAAATCTTTGTTGTGGTTTTGAAGAAATAAATAACAAAACGTAGAATTATCTATGGATATTCATAATCGAATAAAAATTGGATTTGGATTTAGTTGCCAGGGCCCAGGGCAAACATGAATGCTAATTCTCCCAAGTTTTGAACGAAGTGGCTCAACACCCACTATCATTTTTGGGCTGCCCGAAGCAAGTGTTTGCGAGATGGAAATTACTGTCTACCCCTAACACTTGACATCCTTATCGACCAAATTTACACTGCTATCGATAGGGGTAGACTAGTAACTTCAATCAGATGTGACACAACAGCCTCTAACCCCATTTAGACACGGTGGGCGCCAAACCTGGGCAAACACATTTGATTCAAGCTCATCCGAAAGACATGTGTCTCTCCCTCCATTTCTCCATTCATCCACGGTGGGCGGCAAAGCAAACTCTCCTCGTCCGAAATCGATGTAGGCTAATATTTTAAATAGGGGCAGATGTGTAACTTCCCTCAGACGTGACACAACCGCCCTACCTGTCAGTCCCGTTCATACACCGTGGGCGGCAAAACACCCTCTCCTCGCCCGAAATCGTTACCGGCAAATATTTGGGAGATGCGAGATTACCGTCCTATCCCCAACCGACGTGATGTCCGAAATTTTAAACGGGGGATAAGTTCGTAACTTCCCCACATTTCAGACAAGTGTGTCCCAAAGTTTGAGATCCCCCCTCCCCCTCCTTTTCCCCATTCATACACCATCGGCGCCACGACAACCTCCCCACTGCGGCCAGCCTCCTCCGTCCGCCACCCCATCCTCCACCTTGCCGGAGCCTCTACCCCTACGCTGTCGTCCACTTCAAGAGATGGACGTCTCTCATCCACGACACCGGACCAGGATCCTTTCATCGTGTCGTCTCGCTTCACCTTGCCGTTGCTGCTCCTACGAATGCCTCGTCCACGGCAACAAGATTTATCCCCCAACCCGGTCGTCTACCGTCTAAAGTCTTCTTCCCTGCCACCGACAGCCATCGCACCCGCAACACCCTCAACGAATCAGCAGGGGCCTACACGACGCCACAAGAGAGGTGCTACTCTTCCATATGTGCTTAAGCTATTGATCTCACCCGAAAAATTGATTGTAAATTGTTTACGGTACTTTTCTTGTCTGTATGAAATCGTAGTGGCTAGTTGAAAGCAAACATTGGTTGTGAAGTAGCTTTGTCCGGTTTGCACCTTCAGATCCGCCATGGCATGGTCACTATACTCGTAAAGCTTATTGTTTCCCCCATTTGTATTCACTACCATCATCGTAGGTGCTTCACTCCTTCGTGTCGTGCTAGCACTGCTCCTCTAGACCTCAACCCATCAAGTGAAACAACATGCCACTCATAATTCCAAAGCTTACGTGTTGAAATACGAATCTGATATGATGCTCATGTTACTAAAACAGAGAACGTTTAATTGGTGACCTAATGTTCCTATATTCGTTTCGAAAAGCATGTGCGCCACCCACTAGTCCGGCTAGTTCCACTTTCCTGATTTTACTCTTGGTGCTTAGGGTTTTCCCCTTTATCTACTCTACTATGATCTGCGTAGGTGCTTTTTGTCGTACTAGAATTACTCCACCCTTCAAGCTAAACAACACAACACTCAAAATTCCAAAGCTTAGTTTTTCAAATATGATTGTGATATGATACTGATATTAGTTAACAGACACATTTAATTGGTTAGCTAAAGGTCCCACTTGAGTTTCCAAATGCATGTCGCGACATATAGAGAGACATATAGAGAGACAGCAGAATTGCATTTCTTTATCACTTGTTGACTGTACTTTCTAGTCCATACCAAATCTTAGTTGTTACTTCAAAGCAAACATCGGTTGATAACTACCCTTTGCACGGTTTGCAGCCTTAGATCTGCCATCCCACTGCCACGGTCAACACTATATTCATCATGCTTACGTTTTCCACATTTTACGATGACCACGATCAGCCTACATGGTTCATGTCGTAATAGCACTGCTCCACCCATCGATCTAAACAAGCTTAGTTGTACAAATTCAAATATGATATTATGCTGATACTAGTAAAACTGAGAGATGTTTAATTGGTCAGCTAAATGTTCCTACTATAATTTTGAAATGCATGTGAGCCAGATATGGAGAGACCGGAAGGAATAGTATTTCTCTATGTGCTCTGGTTCATCATGGGTGGCCAACCGACATTGTATAGAAAGACTTGTAATATCTTCAATCTGCTTGCTCCTCTGCTCTTTAAGATAATACTCTTCTCTTGTGGTCGACTGGTCAGGTCGAGTTATTCTCCCTTAGTATATTTTGAATCTATCAGGTCAGGTTGACTTGTTCTTCTTTACTATATGTTGAAGCTGTCATCTGCGAAGTATCATCACTTCTGGAGCTATCATATTTTCAGTAGTAAGCCACATTCTATTAATGCACACACCAAATTACAACATGCATGGCACCTCTTAGAAGAATTGCAGAGATAGCACAAAGTGGTTTACAGGGAGGAAGTATTGGATTAGAATCATTTCTGCATTACAAAGATAATCTCACTTGTTTTTATGTTTTCATGCATGTCAGGTATTGAAAATTATCAAAATTAATATGAGAATGGGCGCACGAGAGGAATATTGCAGAACAATCCACTGGCT
This sequence comes from Triticum urartu, assembly GCF_056163025.1. Classification (NCBI taxonomy): domain Eukaryota; kingdom Viridiplantae; phylum Streptophyta; class Magnoliopsida; order Poales; family Poaceae; genus Triticum; species Triticum urartu. The sequence goes on along the minus strand of NC_141876.1, from coordinate 378,090,910 downwards.
AACAAACTTGGCATGGTGGAGGATGGCCTATCTTATTCACCTATCAAGGTGCTTGCTCTAACTTGGCAAGGTTGTATTGGTCGCACATATTTTGCATCTAACCTCTTGCATTACTTCTACTTAGTTACATCATCTGCTTAGTTTAAGCATCATATATGAGTATATGCCATATCTATCCATTTTCTGTACCTATTCCATGTGTCGTCATACTATGTTTTTTCAGTCAAATGTTGTTCTTTTGTAATAGTTGTCCAAAAGGAAGAGGGTGAGTGCAGATCCTCAAGGATTACAAACTAGGTATTTGGAAAAGGTAGTGATACCTTTCAAATCAGATAGATCAGCAGCCATAGAAAACATAGGCCCAACTGTACCACACTTTACCCCTACTCCAGTGACCAAACCCCTATTAGAACTGCTGACCGCCCAGCGTCAGGTATTGTCTATGATATCAATTTAAAATTTGAAATCCTAAATTTCTGCATGTGCCTTACCTTCTCTCTTGTATCAGAACTAATTTCAGATGAATCTCCTTGCTCAAAGGATCGAAGGATATCACAACAATACTGGGCTCTGCATTGCCCTTGTCAGTACCTCTTGCCCTTTGTCAGCATACTTGCACTCATTGTTGTTTGTTTATGTAGCATCACTCTAAATATTCGCTTCTTTATCCTCTCTTTGCTTGAAATTATAAGATCTATATTTACTCTTAGATAAATGTAGAATTAACACAATGGTTGTGAAGTTTTGGATTGCTCATGTAAGTACCTGTTGTCATGTACTCCCTCTATATCGAATTAATTGTTGATCAATTGGATGTATTTAGAACTTAATAGTGCTAGATACATCCATTTGAGCGACAAGTAATAACGGACGGTGGTGGAATTACTATACTTGCATCGTGAGATAGTTGATTGTCTAGCATTACTCTGCATCTTATCTGCCCTGCCCCTCCACTTTCTCAAAATTATCATATCTACATTTACTCTTACCAAAATGTTGAATAAAGCCAATGCCACTGCACACGTTGATGTCTGCATTCCTCTTGTCAGTACCTTTTTCCTTGTAATGCTGTACTTAATTAATTGCTATTTGATTATGTATCATCAGTCTGCACCTAAGCTTCATTATCCTCTATTTCTTCCAATATTATTTGATCTATATTTACTCTTTGCAAAATGTAGAATAATTGCAACACTTATAAAGAATTTTCTATGGGGAATTTATTGAATTATCCTTCCATCAACATGGAGAAAGGCTTTGTCTAGCACATGTTAACATGTAATGTAAGTTCATCCTTCTTAAGCCTTCAAACTTTTTTCTAGTATAGATTTTGATAGGCATCATTTCCTCCTCTGTTGTTTACTTTGCTGTTTACATCTGATTGGATGTTTGCAACAACTACCAGTTTTAAATTGTAGTTGTAAAAACATGTTCCTTATGCATAACAGATCCATTTATTTGCTTATATAATTGTGAAACCTATTACGTGTCTTCTTATTTCTCTTTCAGAGACGTATCTCTTATGCCAGGAAGAACTTTAGGGAAGATAGTGAGCCAAACCATCTTGAGGACAACGAGATGACCCCAAGGTCCTGTCTTGATGAAGACAGTGAGTTGAAGCTACTCACCAGCAGGTGTGAGACAACCTCTATGCAGTCCCTGCCTCAATTAGTTTGACTTCTTCGGTCTCAACTTAAACCAGAAAGGATTGCTTGAGCTCGGCTCTATCTTGAAGTCAAAGATATAATGAAGATGTCAGGGGACTGCCGTGTGCACTATGGTGCCATACAGCTAGGGATGAAGCATCTATCGTTGACACAACTGAGGTCTCATCAGCTGGTTCGGCTGCTTGCGGGGCCCGACCTTGGCAGGCCTCGTGCCTTCTGAAGTGCTCTCATTTTTGTATATTCTTTTTTTGGCGTGTTTATATGCACTGGTGGCGACCTTTGATGCCCAGTGTATGTAATCCGCAGTCATGTTGCGCTTTATTATCACCGGTAGCGAACTTTGATTCCGAGTGGATGTAATATGCCCTAATTTCTTTATTGTATAGTCTAGGTTTATTCTTTGGTCGGTATGCTATAATTTAGGTCGGAAGGTTCCGTGGATCTCAGTGTTGTCGGTCTTCAGGCCGGCCCGTTACTCATTTGGGCCAAAACGTGGGCCTATAATCATCTTGGGCCATTAGCAGGTCTAAATCTATAGTAGTTTCCCGCCTTTAACAGGCCAAGTAAAGTTCTGGCCAGCTGGGCTAGAGAATATCATGGGCTTTTAATAGGCTAAAACCTAGATTGGGCTAGCATTGAGCCGAAAAATTCACAGGCCAATACAGGACGAAACTTCCTAAGGCCCATGTTGGGCCCAAATAGGATGAGCAACTAACAGGCCAAAATATATCTCGAGCCTGTTTGGCCCAATAAAATTATGGGCTTTAAGCAGGCCAGTATCCACGCGGGCCATAGGCCCAGAAGTGTCACGGGCCATTATCAGATGGGCTGTAAGGAGGCTGGATTCAACGCGGGCTGTAATTAGGCCCAACTATTACACGGGCCATTAACAGGCCGATAGGCCAGTTAGGCTGAAATTTATCCACGAAGACTATTGGCAATTAAGAGGCCTAAAGTTACTTCGGACAAGAAATAGCCCAGTTTCTACATGGGCCAATAAATGGCCTAAAGTTAAACCGGGCCAACAACGTCCCAGATACTCCATGGGCCGCTAACTGGTCGAAACTATTATTAGGCCGAACTGGTAAACAGGCATTTAACAGGCTGAAATACAAACCTGTCTTAGAATGGGCCTAAAGGTACAGTGGCCTATTAACGGGCCTGATCCGATATGGGCCGTAATTTGGCCCAAAACTCAGCAGGATGTGAACGGGCCTGATCTGATATGGGCCTCAATTTGACCCAAAACATGGCAGGCTGTTAACGGGCCAGCCCACTAGTGTGTGAAAAAACATGGTGGGCCTTTAGCTGGGCCATCCTTTTCACCGGAATGGGCCTCTATTGGGCCGTGCCATGTGTCGACGTATCATAGGCGCCTCCTGTCCAATGAGTGGATGACATGTGTCCCAACGAGGAGCTGACACGTGGTTTCGTCGGCCAATGAGAATTTTACATGTGGAAAATCCCCATTGGTCCGGGCTATTAATGGGTTATTGGATCCAAAACCGGACCTGATAGCTTAACGAGGAGCCGTTACGGTCGATGCCATGTGTTGGTCAGCCTTGACGAAAGCACTTCTATGACGCGCGATTTATCGTCATGGAAGTGGACACTTCTGTGATGATAATTTTGGTAATGTCAAGGAACACTTCTACGACAACACAAGTATGACAATCTTGATTCTGTCATAAAATCGTCATGGATGTACATGCATGACAGAAAACGTGACCTACTGTGAAAAACACGTATCATCATGGAAGTGTCTTTTTTTGTAGTGAAGCCTCTCACTCGGAGACTTAGCTACGAACCTAATTCGCCTAAGTTACAAAGCACTCCGAGTGAAGAGCAACCCTCTCACTCAGGGGCTTAGCTGCGATCCCGTATTTGCCTGAGTTATTAAACACTCTGAGTGAAGAGCAAGCCTATCACTCGGAGACTTAGCTGCGAACCTAATTCACCTAAGTTTCAAAAACACTCCGAGTGAAGAGCAACCATCTCACTCGGGGGCTTAGCCGCGAACTTGATTTGCCTAAGTTTCAAAAACACTCCGACTGAAGAGCAACCCTCTCACTCGGGGGCTTAGCCGCAATCCCGTATTGGCCTAAGTTATTAAACACTCCGAGTGAAGAGCAATCCTCTCATTCAGAGACTTAGCTGCGAACCTAATTCGCCTAATTTACAAAACACTCCGAGTGAAGAGCAACCCTATCACTCGGGGGCTTAGCTGCGATCCCGTATCCTCCTAACTTATTAAACACACTGAGTGAAGAGCAAGCCTCTCACTAGGGGACTTAGCTGCCAACCTAGTTCACCTATGTTTCAAAAACACTCCAAGTGAAGAGTAAATCCTCTCACTCGGGGGCTTAGCCGCGAATTTGATTCGCCTAAGTTTCAAAAACACTCCGAGTGAAGAGCAACCTTCTCACTCAAGGGCTTAGCCGCGATCCCGTATTCGCCTAAGTTATTAAACACTCCGAGTGACGAGAAAGCCTCTCACTCGGAGACTTAGATGCGAGCCTAATTCGCCTAAGTTACAAAACACTCCAAGTGAAGAGCAACCCTCTCACTCGGGGGCTTAGCTGCTGTAACACCCACAATGCGGCTATAACTCCCACGTGTCAGGGCACGACTTAGAGGCATAGCCGCATGGCAGGCTTGTCGCAAGAGCAGTAATCTTCACACATCCCATGTACTGAATAAGAAAGGGATAAAGAATTGGCTTACAATAGCCACTTCACACAATACATAAATACTTCATACATCACCCAAAGTACAATCAAAGGTCTGACTACAGAACCGAAATAAAAGAAGACAACCCCAAATGCTAGATCCCCGATCATCCCAACTAGGCTCCACTACTGATCAACGGGAAAAGAAACATAGTAATGGCCCGAATCCTCGTCAAACTCCCACTTTAGTTTGGTATCGTCACCTACACAGGTATCCTCGGCACCTGCAAATGTTTGGAAGTATCTGTGAGTCACGAGGACTCATCAATCTCACACCTGCAAGATCAAGACTATTTAAGCTTATGTGTAGGAAAGGGTATTGAGGTGGAGCTGCATCAAGCACTAAGCATATATGGTGGCTAACATACGCGAATAAGAGCGAGAAGAGAAGCAACGCAACGGTGGAGAAGCTAGAAGTGATTAGGAAGTGATCCTGAAACTACTTATGTTCAAGCATAACACAAGACCGTGTTCACTTCTCGAACTCCGCCGAAAAGAGACCATCACGACTACACACGCAGTTGATGCATTTTCATTAAGTCAAGTGTCAAGTTCTCTACAACCGGACATTAACAAATTCCCATCTGCCAGATAATCATGGGCACTGCCTTTGAAAGTTCAAACCCTGCAGGGGTGTCCCAACTTAGCCCATCACAAGCTCTCACGGTCAACGAAGGATATTCCTTCTCCCAGGAAGACCCGATCAGGCTCGGAATCCCGGTTACAAGACTTTTCGACAATGGTAAAACAATACCAGCAAAGCCGCCCGATGTGTCGACAATCCCGATAGGAGTCGCACTTATCTCGTTCTCAGGACACACCGGATAGGTCAAGCTACGAGTAAAACCAGCCCTCAAGTTGCCCCGAGGTGGCCCCGCAGGTTGCCCGGTTCGCACCAACACTTAGAGAAGCACTGGCCTGAGGGGGGTTGAAATAAAGATAACCTTTGAGTCCGCAGAACCCAAGGGAAAGGTATATGGTGGTAGGTAGGCAAATGGTAAAACCAAGGTTGGGCCTTGCTGGAGGAGTTTTTTCGAGGCGAACTGTCAAGGGGTTCCCCTAACACCCAACCGTGTAAGGAACGCAAAATAAAACATGTCAAAAATAACATCAGGAAGCAAAGTTTCGAGCAATGAAACAACATGCTACAGGAAAATATGATAGCAAACAAAGGCATGGAATGAATCTAAGAAAAGCATAGATCAAAAGTCCCTTACTATACATGAGCCAAAAAGGCACAGAATATATGATGGCACCCATGTAAACATAGCAAGTTTTATTAACAGTTTTAGACTTAGCAGAGAAACAGAGCATGGCATAAACAGATTTATGAAGGCAACTTTGCGAGCTCATGCCACTCACCACAAAGCATTGCATGACAATATAAGCATACCAATAGCAAGATGACATGTTCATGAAGCTAACCATGGCAAGAGCAAGCTCATAGGATGCATGGATCACTAGCAACAACTATGGCAATATTGATTCACATGTTAACATTTTGCCAGGAACATTTTATAGCAAAAGTAGAGCAAGAAAATGACATGCTATGAAACTCCATAATAGAAAACAGGGGCATGGATTGATAGAGCATAACCACATGTTCAAAACATCCTTACTGAAGTATCCCAAAATAAGCATGGATCTCACTGTAGCATCAAGTTTATATGGCATCAAAATACCAGCAGGATCCTAAGTCCCTGAAAACAGCAACATCACGGAGCCTAGTTTGCATGCTTGTGCTAGTCACCACATAGATCACAAAAATACAAGACTAGCACCCCTGTAAAGATGGCATGTTGTAGTTCAAAACACATATAGACCTCATGCCCATATGATGCACACATCAAATTCAACAAAAATGACAAATCACCATGATCTGATAATTAGCAGCTCCTAACATTTTATAGCACTCTTGCATCAATGAAAATGGCATCATGACAGACGGTAACATGCATGGAAATGCTTCTAACATGAAGAGCTCAACGAGGCGAACAATATGACATATCATATGCGTGAATCGAAGTCACAGTCACCGGGATAAAGCGTGATGAAGATGGCATAAAAATAGAGGGGGAAAGGACTTAGAAGAATATAGACCTCCGGAAAAGTCAACGCGAGATCGGGCGGAGCGGGACGGCGTGGTGCGGGACGGATCCGGGGCGTTTGGTTGGATGGCCCGGTGGATCTCATCCACTTGGGGTGGATCTGACCGGTACGAGCTCACGGGAGCTTCGGCGACGGGAAGCGGCGGCGGGCGCGGCGCGCATGCAGCGGCGGAGCGGCGACCTGAGGCGGCGACGCGGTGGCGGGGCATGGCACAGTGGCGGGCGGCGGAGCACGGGGTGCGGTGCGCGCGGGCGGCGAGGTGCGGCTCGCCGGCAAGGGGCGGAGCCGAGGCGGGGTGGCGGCGCGGCGAGCTCGAGGCGGCGGCGATCTGATGGTGCATGGCGGCGCCGGCGGGTGGTGGCAGCGGCGAGGCAGCACCGGTGAACGGGCGGCGGCGACCGGAGGAAGGACGCCGGCGTGTTTGCCGGCATTGCCTCGGGGAGTTCTCACGGTGGGGCCGGTGGTGCAAGGCGGTGGAGGAGGTGGTCGCCGAGCGGCGGGAACTCCCGCGGCGGCGGCGGGGATGCTCCGCGGTGGCGCAGGCGGCGAGCGCGGGCGGCGGCGCCTTGGGCGAGCCTCTGGCTCAGGCGCGAGGGAGCCGGGGAGGCTCAGGCGGCAGATGGGCTCTGGCAGGCCCGACCTGGGCCCGCAGGGCCGCGGCAGCGGGGTGCAGAGCTAGGGTGACGTGGCGGAGTGGGAGTGGAGGAGGGAGACACATATTTATAGGTAGAGAGAGTTTGGAGTGTCCAAATGAGGTGTAGTTTTCGCCCACACGATCGTGATCCGATGACGGAGGGCATGGAGATGGTTTAGATGGGTTATTGGGCCGGTTTGGAGGAGTGTTCGGCTGCAATACAAAGAGGCTTTTGCGGTTAGCTAGTTAGCCGTTGGGGTATCAAACGGGATCCAAATGGAACGAAATTTGACAGGCGGTCTACCGGTGGTGTACCAAGGCCACTTGACAAATCTCGGCCTATTCCGAGAATGCTTAACTCTTGCTCACAAAAAGAGACAAGAGGGATGCGCCGGTGCATGTGGGAGTGTCGGATTGCGAAACGGATAACGGGGAAAATGCTCGGATGCATGAGACGAACACATATGCAAATGCGATGCACATGATGACATGATATGAAATGCGTGACATGAACAAAATGCAAAACAAAGACAAAACCCCACCACGAAAGGAATCTCATAACTTAAAGCCGGAAATGGCAAGAGTCGGAGTTACAATTATGGAAAGTTGCATCCGGGGCGTTACAGCTGCGATCCCGTAATTGCCTAAGTTATTAAACACTCCAAGTGAAGAGCAAGCCTCTCACTCGGAGACTTAGTTGCGAACCTAATTCACCTAAGTTTCAAAAACACTCCGAGTGAAAGCAACCCTCTCACTCGGGGGCTTAGCTGCAATCACGTACTCACCTAAGTTACAAAACACTCCGAATGAAGAGAAACCCTCTCACTCGGGGGCTTAGCTGCGACCCTGCACTCGCCTAAGTTTCAAACACACTCCGAGTGAAGAGCAATCCACTCACTCAGAGGCTTAGCTGCGATCCCGTGCTCGCCTAAGTTTCAAAAACACACCAAGTGGAGAGCAGTCTTCCCACTTAGAAGGAAGTCTTCCCACAAGTACATCGTCTGGATGCACTCTGAGCTGCGCCACAAATACAACGTCTGGTTGCACTATTGTCAGCGTCCTAGGAACGGGGGTACCTGGACTTGCCTACCTGCGGCCTAGGGCGTGGATCCACCAGCGGCCTGGTAGGGCCCACCTTCTTCGACCAACACTCAAGACCCTCGCGAGGGGCCAAGCCTCGCGAGGCGGATGACACAAGACCTCCTCAAGGGGGGCCTCACTAGGCTGGCTCGCGGGGAGCAAAGAGATCAAGGCAAGGGGCACCTCGTGTGGTTTTCGTGACTTGAGCCATGACGACCAAGGCCAGGTGGGCGCCAGTGGGTGCAGGTTGCCAGTTTCCTCTTCGGTGCTAAATAAGCAGGCTTAGGCGAGGAGTCCCGAGGCGTCAGGCAAAGTTTTCCATATCAGTGCAATGAGACCAAGACCAGCAGGACGACAAGACAGAGGTCATCACGGTTCCCACGACGGCGTCAGCACCAGAGCCTTTGGCAGGCGAAGACCACCTTTTGTCAGGAGAACTTGTACTCATTGTCCCCCTTGAAACTGGTCGTTGTGGGATCCCTTCCCGCCTAATATTTAGGGAGAGGACCCAGGCCTCTATAAATAGGGCTAGCCACCACCGTAGCCAAGGGAGGCTCATCTAGAGACAAATCACTAAGATCATCCCCAGCCAGAGAAGCTCATCGAGCTCGAGAACACCTCTCCTCAGGAGGCTGTTCTTCCCTTGTACTTATTCATCCCCAGCCTACATGGCAATCCACCACACCACACTGGAGTAGGGTATTACACCGCAACGGTGGCCCGAACCAGTATAAACTCTTGTGTCTCTTGTTCCTTGGGTTCGGCGAGCTAGGCTTTGGGATTGTTGCGAGGGCGTGAGGTAGGGGAAAGAGATCTTCGTGCGCACCCCAGTGTTCGAACCTCAAGGGTTTGCCGGAACCCATAATCAGACATTTGGCGCGCCAGGTAGGGGTGCGCTGAAACTTTCCCTTTGTCGATCCACGTTCCGCAGCTCCATCGCATCCATGTCAGATGTTCGCGAGCCCGTGCTGAGCGCCACGCTGCCCTCGCCGCTCGCGTCGCCTAGACGGCGCCCGTTGGCGGACCTCCCCGCCGTTCTCCGTCACCTGCTGCAAATGTCGCCACCGGCCCCGCAGCGAACAAGCAGCAGGCGTCATCACTGCACCCCTCTGTGCAGCGGGATGGACGCACCACCACCCCGTCGCTGACTGCGGCTGGCTTGTCGTCCCACGCTCATCGCGTGCCCATAGATGCGCAGGCCACATTGCTCATGGCACGCAAGCTCCTGCGTTACCACCCGGTCGACGACCTCTATGAAGACCGGCTGGACCGCATCGCCGAGCTCGTCAGCGCCACTGGGGGCTCTCCTGCACCATCCCTCTCGCTACCTTGCCTGCCTCCAGCCACGGGGGACGTAGCTCACGGAGCCCCTCCACCGCCCCTCCATCAAGATGACGCCCTCGCGCCGAGACGCGCGGCTCATGGAGCGCCCCCGCCTCCTCTGCATCAAGACGGTGTTCTCGCCCCAAGCCGCTTGGTCCCGCGGCGTGATCCGCCATGCCGTGTGCCCGTGCATGAAGAAAGAAGGTGCCAGGAGGTCCCTCGACTGCAAGAAAACGCTCTCGCACTCCCCGCATCACCACGTCAAGACTGCGCGCCACCTACCGTGGCGGTGCGTGGGTGCCAAGAACATATTCCACTGCCACGATGGGCTCCGATGACCACAGCAGGTTGCCGAGTCTTCACTCCCGAGCTGCGCACCATCGTTTGGCCAGGCAAGTTCAAGCTGGATCTGCCTCCGTGCTACGACGGCACCCCCGACCCTATGGAGTTCCTGCAGCTCTACGAGCTGAGCATCGAGGCAGCCAACGGCGACGAGAAAGTCATGGCGAACTAGTTTCCCATGGCTCTCAGGGATGACGCTCGCTCGTGGCTCCTGAACCTGCTCGTGGGATCGATCTCTTCCTAGGGTGTGATGCGCGAGCGTTTCGTTGCCAACATTTAGGGTACTCGCGACTGCCCGCCAGCCGCAGGCGACCTGCGGCACATCAAGCAGCAACCGAGGGAAACTCTGCAAAAGTACATCCAACTCTTCAACAACGTCCGCCTCAAGATCCCCAAGGTGACGGACGAGGCCATCATCTTTGCATTCTCCGATGGCGTCCGTGATGTCAAGATGAAGGAGGATCTCGCCATCCATGAAGAGCTATGCTCGGCTCTGGAGATGTTCAACATGGCGACCAAGTGCGCAAGAGCTGAGGAGGGGTGCCTCTCCCTCCTCGAGCTCCCTGCTCCTGACCCTGAAGAGAAGAAGGCCAAGGCCAAGGACATGAAGCGCAAGGGAGTAGCCGTGCTCGTAGCGGAGCCGGACGTGAAGCGCGGCCGGGACCACCCCGAGTCGTCTAAGGGCAGCCATCCATTTTGCTCCTTCCACAACATACACAGCCAAAACAGTAATCACTACCATGAGCTCAGAGCCATTCGAGATGGACGCTTCGGTCGGTGCCCCAAGCGCAACGACCGGGGCTACGGTCGAGGAGGAGGACCAAGCGGGGGATGCTAGGACAACAGCGGCCCCCGCCAGGAGTGGTGCGACCGGCCTCGCGAGGACCATTGGCAGGACCAGCCTCCTGAGGACGCCTGGAGGGACCAGCCTCATGAGAACCGTCCTCAGGGCAATGCTGGCCTCCCTCCTCTACCGCCACCACCAAGGAGGAACGACGACCACCACCAGGGCGAGGGGGCTGGAGGCTGGAGGCTTCCAGGAGCCACGCGCTATCGCCTGCATCCCGGGCGGTGCTCAGGCCCCATCCTCCCAGTGCATCTTCAAGAAGTTTGCTCGTGAGGTGAACGCGGCCCTTCCCAGGCTCGAGGCCACGTGCCCGCTCAGGTGGTCCAAGTGCGCCATCACCTTCAGCTCGGCGGACCAGGTCAAGTGCGCGGCGACCGCTGGCATCCTTCCGATGCTTTGTTCACCCGTCATCAGCAACGTCCAAGTCACCAAGATCCTCATCGACAGTGGCGCAGGGCTCAATGTCATGTCCGTCAAGACATTCGATAGCCTCCAAGTGCCATACGATCAGCTACAGCCTACCAAGCCTTTCTCAGGAGTGACCGACGGCTCCACCACCCTGATAGGGCAGGTCCGCCTCCCTGTTAGCTTCGGCCAGCGTAACAACTACTGCACCGAGCTCATCGACTTCGACATCGCCCACATCCGTCAGCTGTACAACGCCATCCTCAGGTACCCAGCATTGGCCAAGTTTATGGCAGTGACCCACCACGCTTACAACGTCCTCAAGATGCCAAGGAGTGGAGGCATCATCACTCCCTGGCATCTTGAGGACGTTCCCTGCGAAGAAAGAGATGCGGTGTGCTCCCTTGAGCGCACCTTCCATGCCGCTGCGTTCGAAGACCCTGACAACGAAGGCAACATCTACCCTCCTAATGCCATCCCCAAGAAGAAGCAGCTACTCCTCCCGGGGCCTCAGGAAAGCAGCGTCTCCAGCGGCACCACCTCAGGACCTGCGCCAACAGCTGGGGTGCCTCCCTCCCTCACATAGGAAGGCGCGCCCGGCGCCCTCCTCGAGCAGGACTCGGGGGCTCTCTTCTAGAGGGCGTCAGACCTAGCCAACATCACGAGCGAGGCGCTCGGGCACCATGTGGAGGCATGCTTCGCCGCACATTTCCCTCGGAAGGGCACTAGGCAAGGAGCGCCCGGTGCTCAGGAGTTCATCGTCAAGGCGACCCAGGAGCTTCAAGAGGCAAGGGCCATACGTGATGACTGCCACTCACCACCTGGCGTAGCCCCCCATCCTGGCGAGGATGCGGGCTGCGTGTCTGCGTCAACATTCCAGGCTCAACAGGGTCGCATCTCAGGAGCGCTTTTGGCCTTCGCTGATTGGTTGGTGCGAGGGTCCACCTCATAGCTACGTTCGTATGCCATTTGGCTTGCCGAACGCGGCCGCCACCCACCAGCGCCACTTGTAGAGCATTCTGGCGGCTCAGGAGTCCAGGCATCACGCTGTCCTAGCAGAAATGGGGACGGTCCTCACGGAACCACCCGAGCCCCCGGAGCCTCCTGAGGCTCAGGGTCCTGGCAGCTCGTGAGGGACAAATCTTCGGCACGCATCATCGGCTACTCCAACACCACTCCGGTAGCGTTATCATGTGACTCTTTCCAGTTCATTCAGTTGGGGGCGCCCCTCGGGATGCATTATCGCCAAGTGATACGGATCTCTCCGTGCGACGTGTATCCTTTTGCATCTCTAGCTTACCCTGCTGGGGGCGCCCCTCGGGCTGCATCATCCCCAGGCCGCTCGAGTCCATCTCAGTGGCATAAATCATTCTTGCATCTATCTGAGCTAACCCGCCTCTTTGCTGGAGTCATTTCATGATCATCACTTGCTTGCCTATTATCCATCGCGGCCACCTGACAAACCTGACAAACCTGAATGGAGGCTACCCATGCTGGCACGACACTTGTGCTCGGGTCCGTCCCAGCAACGCTGACAAACCTGAGCGGTCGAGCTCTGGCTCGCGGCACAGCCCGCGCACATCACCTCACCAGGCCCTCAGTGCCTTCACCTTCTTGCGGAACGACCTGTGGCAGACCGGCAAGCACGGTTGCAGCATGCATTCCTCCTTCGAGCTGACCTGCAGGGACCCCCGGAGGGTGAAGGCGGGCGGCACCGCGGGCTCCTCCCTTTTTTCACACAATTCGCTTGCACGTTAAAGGGGGCTCCTGAGCATCGCGACTCAGGAACTCTTACTGGCTCTCCAGCCCTCACCCCCAGCCTTGACCATGGCATCATGACCTAGCATACCGGCGACAGCTCAGCTTGCTCGAGGACCGGGACCCGAGTATGTAGAGCTCATAGAAGGGTGTGAAAGGAGGGGGAGGCTTGAGCGAGTTCGACCTAGTTGACACTCGAAGCTGGCGCGACACAAGGAATCGACTTCGGACCGCTAAGATAAGTCTCACACCCGGATCAGCCAGACGTTGCGACACAGGATTCCCCTCTCCTACAGCCTTGCTATGGCGACGTCGCCTTCCTTTCCTACCTTCACGTAGTTTCTTGCACACTAAAGGGGACCTCTTGAGCATCGCGCCTCAGGAGCTCTTGCTAGACCTCGGGCCGCTCACCTCCTGGCCTTGACCACGACATTGCGTCCAGGCATACCAGCGACGGTTGCAGCCTGCCTGGGGACCGGGACCTGTTGGCGTAGAGTGCTAGGCTACCGCGAGGACGGAAAGGGGGGGACCGAGCCGAAGCAAGACACACATTCATAAATCTTCATAATAAGGGAAATATTAACAAAAGACACTACAGACCCTTTACACGCCCCATGGGGTTCATCTCGACTCCCTCCAGGGAACAAAAGAAGAATGTTTGAAGGAGCCCTATCTACAGGCATCACCGCCGATGCATCATCAACAGTGGGCCATGAGGGGCCTACGCCAACCCCATCCATTTCAACGGAGGCGGCGGCCAGACGCTATCACAACACTCCAGGCGTGGCGTGAGCTCGGGGGCACATAGCTGTCGTTGCTCGTCTCCGGAGTCTCATCAGGATCAGGAGAGTCGCTGGACCACCAGGAGCCACCACTGCTACTGGAGGAGCTGTCGACATGACCAAGGGTGGGCTGAGCGCCTGCCGCCGCACCATCCTGGCGGCCCCCTCTAGGACAGCAATCTAGGCGATTGCCCTCCTCGTCGAAGACATTGAAGAATAGCGTGGAGGTGCCGTCGTACTCGAAATGGATGGCGAGCGCCCCCTCCGCACGGTAGACGCGGGCGACCTCACCCCATCCGCGGGTCATGAAGACCTTGCCCGAGGAGACGACCACAACCTTCGCCCCCGTTGCCGGGGTGTCGCACCCAGCATGCTGTAGCCACAGCTCCAATAGCCCCCCCGGCGGCATCACTTCGGTGAAGAACAGCAGGAACCGGATCCACATGCTTGGCGGCATCACCGCCCACACCATGAGTTTGCACGAGGAGCCCTCGGCGTGGGTTCGTGGGGCGGCATCACGCGTCGCCACTGCACGGCCACCGCGGTCATGGCGCGGGGGTCGTCGATCCCTGCTACCTCCTCCGGAGCCCTTTGCCTGGGCGTACAAAGGCAATGGATAGCCCGGGGGAGGCCGTTCGTACCAAGGCCTCATCACCTCCAGCCTCACAGCGACATCACGCGAGCGAGCCAACCTCTTCTTCGGTGGGAGAGACCCAAGCTCTTCGCGGGGGGCTTTCCCCTTCTCAGCGGTGGAGAGCCTCCGTGTCGGCGCCATGGACGATGCGGCAAAGCCGCGAAGCGAGGAGGAAGAAGGAGATCTAGGAGGAATGGAGGAAGAGATGGGTTACAGGGGCTCCGCCCCACTTCCCATTTATCGCCAAGAGGAGGCCAACCACCGGCCTCCATGATCTAAGGTAATAATGACCTATTTCTACATGCAACAGGGACTCATCAAGTCGACAGTTGCCAAGGCAGCATGGGCAAGCGGAGACGCCCACGACACGTCAAGCGCCATGCGTCAATCGAGCCCACAGGCTGTTATGGCCCACGGCGCTCCGCACTTGCCCGTTGGCTTTGCCACGATGCCAAGCACGAGCACGCCTTGCGCTCGGGGGCTACTGTCGGCGTCCTGGGAAAGGGGGTACCCAGACTTGTTTGCCTGCGGCCCAGGGAGTTGCTCCACTAGTGGCCTGGTATGGCCCACCTTCTTCAACCAACACTCAAGACCCTCACGAGGGGCCAAGCATCGTGAGGAGGACGACACAATACCTACTCAGGGCGGCCTCAGTAGGCTGGCTCGCGAGGAAAAGAGAGATCAAGGCAAGGGGCACCTCGTGAGGTTTCCGTGACTTGAGCCATGATGACCAAGCCGAGGCAGGCGCCAGCGGGCGTAGGGTGCTAGTTTCCTCTTCGCTGCTAAAGAAGCAGGCGTACGCGAGGAGTCCCGAGGCTTCAGGAAAAGGTTTCCATATCGGTGCAACGAGACCAACACCAGCAGGACAGCAAGACGGAGGTCATCATGGAGCCCACGACGATGTCAGCACCAGAGCCTTTGGCAGGCGAAGACCACCTTTTGCCAGGATAAATTGTACTCGTTGTCCCCCTTCAAACTGGCCGTTGTGGGATCCCTTCCCGCCTAATATTTGGGGAGAGGACCCGGGCCTCTATAAATAGGGCTAGCCACCACCGTAGCCAAGGGAGGCTCATCCAAATACAGATCACTCAGATCATTCCCATCCACACAAGCTCATCGACCTCTAGAACACCTCTCCTCAGGAGGATGTTCTTCCCTTGTACCTATTCATCCCCAGCCTATAGGGCAATCCAACGCACCACACTGGAGTAGGGTATTACACCGCAGCGGTGGCCCGAACCAGTATAAACTCTTGTGTCTCTAGTTCCTTGGGTTCGGCGAGCTAGGCTTTGCGATCGTTGCAAGGGCGTGAGCTAGGGGAGAGAGATCATCATGCGCACCCCAGTGTTCGAATCTCAAGGGCTTGCCAGAACCCGTAATTCGACAACTATGAGCTGTGCCACAAGTATAACGTCTGGATGCACTCTGAGCCGCGCATCAAGTACGACGTATACTCCGAGTGAAGAACAATCCTCTCACTCGGAGACCTAGCTGCGATCCCATTTCCGCTTAAGTATAAAAATCCAAGAGCATTGGAGACAAAGCAATTGCGTTCGAGTAGGACAACCAAGTGTGGATAAATCTAGTAAGGTTCAGAGCTGAAAACAGAAGTACTCGGGCGCCAGGCCCAAAGGAGTTTTGATGATTACAAAATCACTCGGTATTCCAACGCAACTAAAATCGGCTTATCAAGTTTTTCACTCGGCGGGAGGAGGACTTGCTGGCTCGACAAAAGTGTCCAAGTCAATACCGTCTGTGATGCGAGTGGTTGTGTCGTTGAAGGTCTCCATGAAAGACTGAAACTGAAGCTTCTTGGTGTTTGCCACCTGAAGGTCTCCAACGAGGGATAGAGCCACGTCAGCACTACAGTGAGCAGATGACTTCTTCCATGCCTGCACTCGGTCAGGGATGTCATTGAGTCGAGTCATCAGTGACTCGAGATCATTCTGAAAAACATCTTCATGCCACAGCTCCTTGTCGAACCACGACAATGCCACTTTCAGTCCGGCAAGATAGTCCAAGACATTGGCAATGCAGGATTCTAGTCACAGCACGTTCATGGCAGCTTCATCCTTGTCAGGGGAGTTGATGGGGTCTAGTCCTGTCTCGATCCGCCCGGTTTTGTCTTTGAAGTTTTGACAGAATTCTGCATGGAGTTAAAAATAGTGAATTGGCAGCAATGTTGTGAAGAAACTTTTCGATACAGTCGAACGAGGGGAAATACCTTCAAGCATGAGGAACATCTTCTTGGAAGACCACCCAGATAAGCTTCTACTTCATCCCTCTTCCGGGTGAGAACATCCATTTTGTCAGCCAAGGCCACCTTCTCCTCCTTCAGCTGCACAGCTTCTTTCTTTGCCTCGTCAACAATAGTTTTCAGCATGGCGTTCCCCTCTTCCACCTTTCCGACTGAAGCTATCTTCCTGTTAGCAAGTTCAGTCTTCTCATGCGTCATCTTCTGTGCCTCCGCGAGATCAAGGTCCTTGTGCTCCAAATCCTGCTTCATTTTGTCTAAAGATATAACATTCCTCATACGAGCTTGGAGTTGACGGTTTTCAGTATGCACATCTGTTTGAGTGGAATCACTTAGTTCAAAGGATGAAAAGGAAAAAATGACAAGGCCAGTAGTCAGCAAGTTGTTACCTCCCATGATAGCTACTTCATCCCGGGCTTTCTTTAGGTTCTCCTTGGCAAGATCTAGGTCGAGCTTGAGTTGGATCTTCTCCTTCTCCAAATCAGCATACTTGGTCCCAAGTTCACAAGATTTTTGCAATCGACAAAAAGAAAAATCAATCGACATAAACAAAGATCAGCTGTTTCCGAATGGAAAACTGCAAGATCAAATTGTTATAGCAAAAAATTCTAAGACTACTGCCGAATCAAACATCCAACAACAGTCTTGGGGACTACACCCAGTGGGTGCACTCAGCGTGCCCCCTCTAGTTCGATTTCCCACTTGGCATGGTCCGCCCAGCCTGAGTGGAAGGACTAAAAAAACATGAACGTTCGTTCTCAGACCACCGCCGACTGCCCTCAGTCGACCACGGTCTCGGGGACTACACCCAGTGGGTGCACTTTGCGTGCTCCCATTGTAACAAGATCTCACTCGACACGACCTGGTCGACTCAATTGAAAGAGATACAAAGAAAAAGCTAAACACCCAGTGGGTGAACAGATGCAAGGTGCAGACTGACATCTTACGAATAATAAAGCAATAGTTTTTAGGTAGCATATCCTAACGGAGCAAGAATCGAGTTGGAAAACCAATTGGAAATCAACTTACAATCCTAGTTACTCAGATATTAGCATGGAGAGCAGAGCTGGCATCGTAGGTGGCCTTGCTATTGTCATACACCACCTTCAGTCGGTCCATCATCAGGCCCTCCTGGATCATCGCTTCCTTGGTAGCTCCTACTTGGTCCTCTGGTGTGTGATGTAGTGCAGACGGAGTGGATAAGGGAACCGATGACATAGCTGGTGGAGTTGGATCTTGATGTTGTTCAATCGGGCCAGAAGTCTGAGCAGTTGAAGCCGAAGGTTGATCATTCGATAGAGGATCAACAAAAGATACAGTAGCCCATACTGGATCATCAAGTTGCTAAACTACAGGCTCAGATGTCAGTCAAGGTACTTTGCTAGCGGGCACCCTCCTACTCAAAGTTCTACCCCTTATCCCTGTACTCCTTTGAGGCACCTCTTCATCATCATCACCGTTTGGAAGCTGGATAACATTTGTCGGTACTACAAAACACTCGACTGTAAGATTCCAGTCGTCCATCAAAACAGTTGGCAGAGTAAAAGCATGACCGTGGAATTATACCTGCCCGAGTGGTCACCGCATCCACGGTCTCCACATCACATCGCTCCTCGTCGACGTCCATGGAAGTCGCAGAAGTGGTAGCACTGGAAGTTCCAAATCTCACCTGGTTAAGAAAGTATGAAATTTCGAAGTGGAAATGAAAGACAAAGAAAACAAACACTTATGCTGAAGCAACAGGAACAGCCACCTTGATACTAGGTAGGGCCTTCCGGGGCTTCGCTGGGACAACTTTGGCCTTCTTCGCGGCCTTCTCCGATGGCTCTGGGGTCGAGGTCCAAGTGCGCTTCGGAATTTTTGTACTCAGTGGAACTGCTTTGCCGCGTCCTCCTGCGGGGTCCTGCGACTGCTTGGAGCGCCGTTCAGAGCGGGGCGGCGAGTCGACCTCCTCGCTGGTGCCAGAATCCTCGCCGTCCTCCTTGCTGTCATCTTCATATTGCCAATCAGCACTTTCATCATCACTCTCTACTGCCTCCTTGTGCTGCTCCTCGTTCGGCATCGAGTACATCTTGGTGAAAATCTACAAGGCACAAGTTGTAAATATCAGTTGGATTCAAGAACAATCACGTGTTGAAAAAGAACACTCGGTTAAACATGCCTGACCTCTTCTAGAGCATTGTCCGCATCGAATGGAAAAATCCTCCTAGCTCCACGAGGGTTGTCCTTATTCCCGATGAAGCTTCACAGCCACTGAGCCACTGTCTCCTCAGAGACCTCCTCCATATGGACCCGAGCGGTGTCTTCAGTGCCCGTGTACATCCACATCAGGTGGTCACGAGCTTGGACAGGCTGGATACGTCGACTGGGAACGCCTCCAACAGATCCATGCCGGTCACACCCTCCCGGACTAATGAAATTACCGCATCGAATAAAAGGGACACCTCTCCTCTCTCTTCGGTGGTTATAGTTAGTGAAGAAGGCTGACAGAGTCTCTCCATAGTGAAAGGGGAGGCCGATCGACTGATCAGGAGTCGGGATGTCCTTGAAGTAGGACCAAGTCGACTGCTATCCCCTGACTGACTCGGGAAAGGTCATGGGGGGAAAGTACTTCTACCTCTCGTTTGGATCCCTAACACGCTGCACATCTGGATCACGTGTGTCTTTTCATCACTCGGGTTAGCCTTCTTCACCGACTGAGAACGAAAAGTGAAGATGTGTTTGAACAAACCCCAGTGTGGCTGGCACCCCAAGAAGTTCTCGCACATTGAGATGAAACGCGGCGAGATACAAGATCGTGTTGGGAGGAAAATGGTGGATCTGAGCACTGAAGAAATTCAAGAAATCCCGAAAGAATGGATGCGGGGGCAGAGAGAAACCATGCTCGACATGGGTGGTGAGAAGGACACATTCACCCTCACGCGTCTGGGGCTCCGATTCTCCCTTGGGCAACCTCCAGGACCCATGCGAGATCAGGCCGTCGGTGGCGAGGTTCTCCAGATCTTCCTTCACAACGGTGGAACGGATCCAGTCCCCTGGATCCAACTAGGCGGCAGACCGGACAACGATGTCGACCCCCTCGCCGTCTTCTTGCCCTTCACCGTGGTCGCCTTCTTCATGCGCTCAAGGGCCACAGTCTTGTCCTTCACCATGGTGGCGGAGCTCGAGCGGGTTAGGCAGAAGCATCAAGAGCAAGGAGAAGCGAGGTGGAGAAGAAGAGAGAAAGGGGAACAAATGGGATGCACAGTGCCTCGCATTGGCAGTGACGCATTTTATGGACCCTCTTCCGAGTGGCTGACCTGTGGGCCCAAGCGATCCTATCGCAACCGGTAACATGCGCTGGCTCGATACATGGCGAAAAAGGCGGCATAGAGATCAAGGAGCCCCAGTCTACTCGCTCTGATTATTGTGCCATGCCCCGTCTCGCGCGCTTCTCCAAAAACTTGAATCCCGTGAGATCCGGGAACCGCAAAGCAGTCAATTGCATTGAGGATACCACATTCCAATCTACTCGAAGGTTTGCGGTGTAATTCACTCAGCGACCTTAGGAGCCAGAATCGATCAAGGCGACTGATGAAGGGTTAAAGTTCTAGTATGCTTTCAAGATCTTGAGGAAATGCCTCTGAAGCATTGAAACGAGTTAGAACCAACTTCAAACCTTCTTCACTCGGACCTCAATCCATTCAGGGGCTAATGATGATGACACGTACCTAGGGTAGGGTCTTAGGCCTGACCTAGAGACCCTACCTAAGGAGACTACCCTAAAGTCAGAGACATGCAAAGTATAACAGAAGATACCGACTGAAATCACCCCTGAAGTGTAAACCACTCGACAGAAGATTCCACTCGGATATCCCAATTCCACTCAACCATGTGAAGAACCACTCGGAGCATAGAAGGCCTAGAGTCACCCTGAATGGCAACGGTCCAGAATTCACTCCATAGTCATAAAGATCATTAATAGTGGGTGTTACCTGTAACGCCCCTGTCTTAACTCACATTGAACCCTGTGTAATCGAGGGCTGGAGGGGCCTGGCGCACTCTATACAAGCCACCCCCTACTCTGGCACAAGGGTTCGTACCCCTTGTAACTTCAACACACCTCCAGTCGACCAGCCTCAGCGACAAGACGTAGGTCTTTTACCTCCTCCGAGAGGGGCCTGAACTCGTAAACCTCTGTGTACAATCTCGCCATAGCTAGGATCCTGCCTCCTCCTACGTACCCCTTACTCTTAGTGTCAGACTCATTCCCATGACATTCAACCCATCAGGGCATCTTAGGAACATATACCACAAACTTCAGGAGTGAATAACTCAAGCGTGGAAGCAGAGCATGGTTGACAAGGCAGAGGATACAATTTACCGAAGGCATCATGTATCCGAGGAAAGGCTCACAAGGTTATTGAATATGAAGGATACAGTCGAATAAAATCCAACAAAGGATCTGGTGGTCCACAAGGGATCTGATGTGAGCATCGGTACTCAACCAGAAGAAGAAACAATGCAAGGAAATTAGATTATAGAAACAACTAACTAATTCAAACCTCATATGCCAAGGAATTATGATTTCCAAATTAAGGGGTCAGAAGCAAACGCTCCAAATTAAGGATGGATAAATATGATTGGTCGAGATCCAGCCAATGTTTAAAATGATGTATGAGTCGGAAGGATGACTTCTAGGACTCGACTGAGGATTGCGAGCACCCTCAACGTATTGAATCAATGGACTCAAAATGACGATGTCAAAGGATGCTAATGAGTATTGATAAACATATCGAAAGTAACCATAATGTAAGCAGACAAGTATTTGCAGAGGATCCTCGGAAGATTGGATAGTATTTTGAAGAATTTTGCGAAACACATGAACAACTAGGGATGAACGGATCCTCGATAAGTGCGAGGAATTATACATAGGGGTATTCATGTAGCAAAGATCTGTAAGACAATGGCACAAGAGATTCTTAAAAGTCGAAGAATAATTCGATGTATCTTGTAATAATAAGAGCAAGTGGGAATAAAAGTAAGAACGACAGGTGTATGTATTTTTTTCATGTGGATATATTAGTGGTAGGGAATTACAAAAGCGACGGTCACAAGGTCTCGAGAGAACATCACAGAGTATCTTCGGAATATTCTGGTGCAGGAGGCGATCATCTGTAATAAGGGGCTCTCCGGGTGGAAGTGATCATGAGATCCTAATGTTAGAGTTAGAAAAATTCATTCAACATGAATAGAAGAGAGGTCAGAGTCCCATAGTATAGAATAGGAATAAAAGATCCTAATACCACCTAATGGCGACGTGGGCTCGTAGGCCACACAACCATGTTAGTAAAAGTTTTGCAATGACTAGACTCAACTTCGGCCAAGGAGTTGGAAATGGGGATTCATACCGGCAGTCGGCTTTGATACCAACTTGTGATGCCCGTGATTCAAGCGTACACTAATCATACACGCAAATGTGTATGATCAAGATCGAGGACTCACAGGAAGATATCACAACAAAATGCTAGACACAAATTAAAATAATACAAGCTTTATATTACAAGCCAGGGGCCTCGAGGGCTCGAATACATAAGCTCGATTACACCAGAGTGAGCAAAAGCAATAATATCTGAGTACAGACATAAGTTAAACAAGTTCGTCATAAGAAGGCTAGCACAAAAGTTTCAATGATCGAAAAGGCAAGGCCTCCTGCCTAGGACCTCCTAACTACACCTCGAAGTCGAACACCACGTAGAATCATCCTCGGTCTCCTCTGGCTCCTGGACTCCATCATATGATCGCAATAACCGGGAAAAGGGGAAAAAGAAGAAGCAAAGCAACCGTGAGTACTCATCCAAAGTACTCACAAGAAAGGATCTACATTACATATGCATCGGTATTAATGAAATGGTTATTTGAAGTAACCGTGGACGCCGATCAGGGATCAGGCCCACCAATTTCTTGGGCGGTCACAACCTGCCCTGTCGCTCCGCCACAAAGTAACACTCAGGGGCCGTCGGGAACCCAGGCCCACCACTACTTGGATGGAACCACATGTCCTTTCAGCCCGACATCATAATCTCTTGTGGGTACTCTATGAGCCGACCAAACTTTAGTCACATCATGTGTCATGTATAATATGTATGTATGTATATACCCGTGATCAACACCCGACGTGATCACGGCCCGATAGTATAGTGATAACCCACAAGTATAGGGGATAAATTTTAGCCTCCTTCGATAAGTAAGAATGTCGAACCCAACAAGGAGCTAAAGGTAGAACAAATATTCCCTCAAGTTCTATCGACCACCGATACAACTCTACGCACGCTTAACGTTCATCTTATGTAGAACAAGTATGAAACTAGAAGTACTTTGTAGGTGCTGTAGGCTAGGTTTGCAAGATAATAAAGAGCATGTAAATAAAAGCTATGGGATGTTTAGATAAATACACGACTAAATTAGTTTCAGCAGAGAGCTTTTTGTCACGAGATAGTTATTTGTCCCTAGACAACCGATAACTAGACTGGTAATCATTATTGCAATTTTATTTGAGGGAGAGGCATACGCTAACATACTTTCTCTTCTTGGATCATATGCACTTATGATTGGAAATCTAGCAAGCATCCGCAACTACTAGAGATCATTAAGGTAAAATCCAACCATAGCATTATAAGGCATCAAGTCCTCTTTACTCCCATACGCAAACAACCTACTTACTCGGGTTTGTGCTTCTGTCACTCACGCCACCCACCATAAGCAAATCATGAACATATTGCCAACCCTACAGCAGGGGTCCCTCATGCTTGCGTGACACGGAGAGCACCATAGGACATCACCAACAATAAAACATGCAACTGAAACCAATCACGATCATCAATTAACCCATATGACAAAATGGATCTACTCAAACATCATAGGGTAGCCATACATTGTTGGGGAATAATATATAGCGTTGAGCACCATGTTTAAGTAGAGATTACAGCGGGTAAAAGAGGGGTTACACCGCTGCATAGAGGGGCGAAGAGTTGGTGCAAACGGCGGTCAAATTGTTGGTGTAGATTGTTGTCGCGATGATGGCCCCAACGGTGTTCCAGCGCCATCGGGAGAGAGGGGGGAGAGAGCCCCCTTCTTCTTCCTCCTTGACCTTCCCCCTAAATGGAAGAAGGGTTTCCCCTACACTAGTAGAAAAAGGGTCAAATGTGAAGCACATTAGTGCCGGTTTGAATTTGAGCCGGCACTAACGTGTGCATTAGTGCTGGTTCCAACGGCTAGCTGGCTGCTCTCATTAGTACCGGTTCATGGCAAACCTTTAGCACTGGTTCGTGCCACGAACCGGTACTAAAGTGAGTGGTGGCAAGATGTTGTCAGTCCTGGGCCCCTCCAGCACCTTTAGTATTGGGTCGTATCACGAACCGGTACTAAAGGTCGTCCTACATAGACCATTCGTCCACCCGAGCTCGCTCTGTTCTTCCCCTTTCCCCTCTCCTCTCTATTCTTTGCCCTCTTCCTCTCAAGCTCATCACACATTTTGCCCAAAATTTGTCAAGATTTGAAGGCCCCCATCCATTCAAATGATCACAAAGGTTAGCAACTTTGTCCTTTCATCTCTCATTGCTAGATTAGCTCATGCAATGCTTTATATAGTGATTGATTTTTGAGTTTAGTAATTTGGGAGGAATTATATATATGTGCTAGTATTTGATTTATATGCAATTTGAGGTCAAAACTAACACTTAGTTTGCATATGTAGGTGTGGTTTACTTAGTGCCTTCTAAATCTCCGTCGTAACCACCGTCGATCGCCCGCAACGTCCCGTCGCCGGCACCACCTTGTGGTGAGCCTCTTGTTCATGAAGTTTTATATAAAAATTGATGTTTGTGTGATTTGGATATATAGTTACTCGTATAATTATCTTACGCATATGTTGTTTGTTACACATAGTGCCATGGTTTTGATATCCGTCCCCGTCGGCCCTCGTCCGGGTTATGATTCGGATGTGGTATATTCTCTTTTAAAACTATTCATTGCATTTCGTGTTTATGACAAATTATGCCCATCAAGTTAACATAGATATTTGTATGTAGGAGGTAGTTGAACCGGAAATACCAACCGACCCTATTGTCGATAGGTTAAATTTAGTTGAAAGAGAAAACGAGGATTTGAAGGAAAAATTGCAAAGAATTGAGGGGGAGAAGATGGAATTGGAGTTGCATGTTTCCGATGTCGTCGATGATCACAAGATTAAGATGGAGAAAATGCGCTTGAAGATTAGAAAGATTAGAAAATATGCCATTCATAGTGAAGCTTGGTATCATTATGCTGTTGGATCAATTATTACCTTAGTTGCGATCTTGATCGCATTTGTTGTTGCATTTAAATTCTTTAGCTAGAGAGTTATTTGTTTGTTGCATTTAAGTGTTGTATGATATTTATGTATGAACTTTATGTATTGTATTAATTTGGTGTTTTCGGTGCTGTGTATTGAAGATGAGCCGGCAATGGATGTACAATGATCAATGCTCTCCCGAGTTCATTAATGGCGTGCGTACTTTTCTGCTTGCGGCTGAGGCAAACAAGCGGGCGGATGGTTTTATGCCTTGTCCATGTGCTGGCTGTAAGAATGGTCACAATTACTCTACGTCAAGAACCATTCACGTCCACCTGTTTGAGTCCGGTTTCATGCCCCACTATAATGTTTGGACCAAGCATGGAGAAAGAGGGGTTATGATGGAAGACAATGAACAAGAAGAGGACAACGACAGCTATCCTGGCCATGGGTTCCCTGAATACGATGATACAACAATGAGGGAAGAAGCTGAGCCGGTAATGCGGGAAGAAGCTGAGCCGGCAATGCGGGAAGAAGCTGAAGAAGAGGCATCGGATGAGCCCGTTGATGATCTAGGTCAGGCCATTGCCAATGCAAAGAGAAACTATGCAAGTGATTTGGAGAAGAAGAAGTTGCAGTGCATGTTAGAGGATCACAAAAAATTGTTGTACCTGAATTGCGTAGGTGACAAGAAAAAGCTGGGCACCACACTGGAATTGCTACATTGGAAGGCAGAGAATGGTGTATCTGACAAGGGATTTGGAAAGTTGCTGGTAATGATAAAGAATATGCTTCCAAAGGACAACGAATTGCCCGAAAGTATGTACGAAGCAAAGATGGTTGTCTACCCTCTAGGGTTAGAGGTGCAGAAGATACATGCATGCCCTAATGATTGCATCCTCTACCGCGGTGAGTACGAGGATTTGAACGCTTGCCCGGTATGCGGTGCATTGCGCTATAAGATCAACCGCGATGACCCTGGTGATGTTGAGGGCGAGCGCCCCAGGAAGAAGATTCCTGCCAAGGTGATGTGGTATGCTCCTATAATACCACGGTTGAAATGTTTGTTCCAAGACAAAGAGCATGCCAAGGCGATGAGATGGCACAGAGAAGACCGTGAGAAAGACGGAAAGTTGAGAGTACCCGCTGACGGGTCGCAGTGGAGAACAATCGAAAGAAAGTACGGGAAGGAGTTTGCAGATGATGCAAGGAACGTATGGTTTGGTCTAAGCGCAGATGGCATTAATCCTTTTGGGGAGCAGAGCAGCAACCATAGCACCTGGCCTGTGACTCTATGTTTGTATAACCTTCCTCCTTGGTTGTGCATGAAGCGGAAGTTCATTATGATGCCAGTGCTCATCCAAGGCCCTAAGCAACCCGGCAACAACATTGATGTGTACCTAAGGCCATTAGTTGAAGAACTCTTACAACTGTGGAATGGACCAGGTGTACGTGCGTGGGATGAGCACATGGGGGAAGAATTTGACCTAAAGGCGTTGCTGTTCATGACCATCAATGATTGGCCTGCTCTCAGTAACCTTTCAGGACAGACAAACAAGGGATACCGCGCATGCATGCACTGTTTGGACGATACCGACAGTATATATTTGGCTAATTGTAAGAAGAATGTGTACCTAGGACATCGTCGATTTCTTCCAAGCAGGCATCCCGTAAGAAAGAAAGGCAAGCATTTCAAAGGTGAGGCGGATCACCAGACGAAGCCTCGCCACCGTACTGGTGCTGATGTACATGATATGGTCAAGGATTTGAAGGTGGTCTTTGGAAAGGGTCCTAATGGACAACCTGTTCCGAATGACGCTGACGGACGTGCACCCATGTGGAAGAAGAAATCTATATTTTGGAACCTGCCCTATTGGAAAGACCTAGAGGTCCGCTCTGCAATCGACATGATGCACGTGACGAAGAATCTTTGTGTGACCCTGCTTGGCTTCTTGGGCGTGTATGGGAAGACAAAAGATACACCCGAGGCACGGGAGGACCAGCAACGTATGCACGGAAAAGACAGCATACATCAGGGTCATGCAAGCTACGCTCTTACCAAAGAAGAGAAGGAAATCTTCTTTGAATGCCTGCTCAATATTAAGGTACCGTCTGGCTTCTCGTCGAATATAAAGGGAATAATAAACATGGCAGAGAAAAAGTTCCAGAACCTAAAGTCTCATGACTGCCACGTGATTATGATGCAACTGCTTCTGGTTGCATTGAGGGGGCTTCTACCGGAAAACGTTCGATTAGCCATTGTGAAGCTATGTGCATTCCTCAATGCAATCTCTTAGAAGGTAATCGATCCAGAAATCATACCAAGGTTAGAGAATGATTTGGTGCAATGTCTTGTCAGTTTCGAGTTGGTGTTCCCACCATCCTTCTTCAACATCATGACGCACGTCCTAGTTCACCTATGCGAAGAGATTAACGTTTTGGGTCCTGTATTTCTACACAATATGTTCCCCTTTGAGAGGTTCATGGGAGTCTTAAAGAAATATGTTCATAACCGTGCTAGGCCAGAAGGAACCATCTCCAAGGGCCATGAAAATGAGGAGGTCATTGAGTTTTGTATTGACTTTATTCCGGACCTTAAGCCGATTGGTGTTCCTGAATCGCGGCATAAGGGCAGACTGGATGGAAACGACACGCTAAGAGGGGAACAAATAATATGTATGGACGGACATTCTCTCACTGAAGCACACTACACAGTTCTACAGAATTCCACCTTGGTGGCTCCGTATATGGATGAACACAAGAATTTGCTACGCTCCAAACACCCGGAGTGGTCTGATCACTGGATTACACGTGAACAAACCAGGAGTTTCGCCAGCTGGATGTAGACACGCACCATGCATGATGCCTCTATTGAAGATGACCTATACTTGCTGTCCCAGTTACCATCTTCGAATATAATGACTTTCAAAGGGTACGAGATAAATGGTAATACATTTTACACGATCGCCCAAGATAAGAAGAGCACCAACCAAAACAGTGGTGTCCGCTTTGATGCAGAAACCAAGATAGGAAAGGAAACATATTATGGTTATATACAGGACATATGGGAACTTGACTATCGATGTGGTTTGAAGGTCCCTTTGTTTCGGTGCAAATGGGTCAATATGACACGAGGCGGGGTAACGGAAGACCCGCGGTACGGAATGACAACAGTGGATCTCAACAATCTTGCATATGCAGACAAACCATTCGTCCTAGCCAATGATGTGGCACATGTTTTCTATGTGAAGGACATGTCTACCAAGCCGAGAAAAAGAAAAGATAAGGAAGCGAATGCATCGTACGATGAGCCAAAGCGGCACATAGTTCTTTCTGGGAAGAGAAACATCGTGGGAGTGGATGACAAGACAGACATGTCAGGAGATTATGAAAAGTTTGATGAAATTGCTCCATTCACAGTGAATATTGACCCGAGCATCAAGTTAAATGATGAAGATTTTCTGTGGCTATGGCGCAAAGGGACACACGTGAAGAAAAAGTTTCACACCCAAAGATCTGGGATGTGATCGACTTCACTATCATCACTTTCTTCTGTGTTTCACACCCAAGAGGGAATCTCTGTAATAGTTAGGGTAGCTAGTTATGTGTTTTGACATTTGAAACGCGAAGAAATTTTATGTGCAAGCAAATTCTTTCATGCATTTACTGATTTTTCAGCTAAATGACCCTAAAATTGAAAAGCATTTCAAATGAACTCAGAAAAGGTTGAAAGTTGGCATGGTATCATAATTTCACCCACATAGCATGTGCAAAAAAGTAGAGAGGGTTACCGCAAAAACTGGATGCACTTCGTGTACAAAATGGACAATCTCTTTTGAAGTATTAGGGTTTCGGACGAAAACTCATCCGTTACAAAGGCATTTCATTTTTTTAAATAACCTAAGCATTACCAAATTGAATATAATGATAAAACACACTAATATTAAACATAAGAAAAAAGAATCACTGAAAAATCTATTTTCAAAGTTAAGTTATTCACAAACTAGTGATTCACACAAATTTCAAATAATTCAAAATTTATGCGTTTGCCTGATATGCTTAAAATGAATCCTTATGCTACATGAAGGAAATTGTTACAAATAAGAGAAAGATACCGGAAGATGAAATTTCCGCTATGCTTGGTAATTATACTTTTAAGGGTGGAATACCAAAGAAACTTGGAGATCCAGGAGTACCAACTATACCATGCTCCATTAAAAGAAACTATGTTAAAACTGCTTTATGTGATCTTGGAGCCGGTGTTAGTGTTATGCCTCTCTCTTTATATCATATACTTGATTTGAATAAGTTGACACCTACTTAAATATCTTTGC
Source organism: Triticum urartu (assembly GCF_056163025.1). NCBI lineage: Eukaryota > Viridiplantae > Streptophyta > Magnoliopsida > Poales > Poaceae > Triticum > Triticum urartu. The sequence goes on along the minus strand of NC_141876.1, from coordinate 378,061,701 downwards.
AAATGGTTGATAAATCAACTGCTATACCTGTCGGTATTTGTGAGTATGTGCCTGTTGTGGTTGCAAACATTACTATTTTAACGGACTTTGTTATTCTTGATATTCCCGAGGACGATAGTATGTCTATTATTCTTGGAAGACCCTTTTTGAATATTGCAGGGCTGTTATTGATTGCACCAAAGGAAATGTCACTTTTCATGTTAATGGTAATGAGCATACGGTACACTTTCCGAAGAAACAACCTCAAGTCCACAGTATCAATTCAATTGGAAAAATTCCAACTATCACTATTGGAGGTTTTGAATTTCCTCTTCCTACTGTCAAGAAGAAATATGATATTCTTATTGTTGGGGACATGCATATCCCCGTTGAGGTAACCTAGTGCTATTCGAAATTTCTCCGGTTCCATGTTATTCAGAATGTGTTTGTTAACAAGACTTGATCAACCTTGTTAGTGGATTACTTTTGATGAGGGTGAGATGGATGAAGTTAGAAAACACAACTCTCTGTACCCTCTTTTTACTTTCTGTTATTTATATTAAATAAAGAAAAAAATAGTAATTTCTGTCTGTTTTATGAATTATCCGTGCAATAAAAAATACCCCGAAAATAAAAGTTCTCCAAATGCCCTGAAATTTAAACATGATTTTTTCTAGAATATTTGAGAATATCTGGCACTGAGAACACACCAGGGGGGCAAGCACCTGGCCATGAGGGTCCTGGGCGCGCCCCCTGCCTCGTGGGCCCATGGTGGCTCCCCTCCACTTATTCCAGCTACCACACACACCTTCTTCCTCCCAAAAAAATCATCAACCAGCTCAAGCATGAGTTCTAGCTCATCTTGCTGCCATTTTCGATCTCCTAGCTCAAAGCTCCATTCACAAAACTGCTTTGGGGGATTGTTCTTTGGTATGTGACTCCTCCAATGATCCAATTAGTTTTTGTTCTAGTGCTTTATTCATTGCAAATTTTTGCTGCTTAGGTGACCCTGTTCTTGAGCTTGCATGTCAAATTTATATGGTCAAAAGTAGTTTTAATGCATGATATTGCCTCTAGGCACCTGTAGGAGTAGTTGCTATCACTATTGTTGAGTTTGGTTCACCTTTATTTTTGAGTTGCTAAAAATTTTCAGAAAATTTCAGAAAAAGATGAAGAGACTTTTGAGGGGATCATCGACCCGAAGCTCGAAGGATAAACGAAGTGAAGAGAACAAGAAGCCCAAGTATAATCTCCCTCGCACCGCGGAGGTTCGGCCGTGTGTGTAACACCCCGGATGTAACTTACCATATTTGTATTTCAACTCTTGCCATTTTTGGCACTAAGTTATGTGATTCCTTCGTGGTTGGGTTTTTGTCTTCGTTTTGCATTTTGTCCATGTGATGCATTTCATATCATGACATCATGTGCATCTCATTTGCATACATGTTCGTCTCATGCATCCGAGTATTTTCCTCGTTGTCCGTTTTGCAATCTGACACTCCTATGTCCTCGGGCACCCCCTTTTGCCTCTTTTCATGAGTGGGTGTTAAACATTCTCGGAATGGACCGAGATTTGCCAAGCGGCCTTGGTACACCACCGGTAGACCGCCTGTCAAGTTTCGTGCCATTGGGAGTCCGTTTGATACTCCAACGGTTAACCGGGGAACTACAAAGGGCTCGTGTGTGTTGCAGCCCAACACCCCTCCAAAGTGGCCCAATAACCCATCCAAACCCCCTCCATCCTCTCGCCGTTCGATTACAATCGCGTGGCCGAAAACCGCACCTCATTTGGACTCTCCTAACTCCCCCTGCCTATATATATATGTGACCCCCTCCATTTTTTTGCGCAGTCCAAACCTACCCTAACCTTCCCCGCCGCCACCGGACATTTCATCCCGCGCCGACGGACACGTCCGCCCGCCACCGCCGCCGCGCCCGCACCAGTGACGAGCTGCCACGTGGCCTCCACCACCGTGCACCACCGGCGGCCCGCCAGGCCCGCGCGGGGCCCTCTCGACCCGCGCGCCCGAGCCGCCGCTCGCCGCCCGCGCCCGCCTGCCCCGCCGCCCTTCGCCGCGTCGCGCGCGCCGCCCGCCGTTGCACCTCGCCGCCTTTGCCATGAGCAGCCGCTGCCGCCCTTCGCTCGCCGGCGCCGCTCCGCCTCCGAGCTCATCCACGCCCCACCGCGGCTCCCCGTCGTCGCCTGACCCGGATCTGGCCCCGCCGGACCGGATCCGGCCGTCCCCGTCTCTCCCGACGCCGTCCCCTCGCCGGAGTTGACCTCAGTTCGCACGCCACCGACGAACGCTAGATCCGGCCTGAGAGTATATTTTCCGTCCCAAGTCCTTTTTCTGCAGTATTTTGAGCCCCTGTTCATCGCATCATAACTTCATCACCGTAGCTCCGTTTCATGCGCATGATATATCAAAATGTTCATCTGGATGTGCTCTTCACCTCGCCGCCTCTTCCGCGAGCAGCCGCCGCCGCCCTTCGCTCGCCGGCGCCGCTCCGCCTCGAGCTCGTCCGCGCCCCACCATTGCTCCCCGTCGTCGCTTGGCCCGGATCTGGCCCCGCCGGACCGGATCCGGCCGTCCCCGTCTCTCCCGATGCCGTCCCCTCGCCGGAGTTGACCTTGGTTCGTGCGCCACCGACGAACCCTAGATCTGGCCTGAGGGTATATTTTCCATCTAAGTCCTTTTTCAGCAGTATTTTGAGCCACTGTTCATCGCATCATAACTTCATCACCGCAGCTCCGTTTCATGCGCATGATATATCAAAATGTTCATCTGGATGTGCTCTTCATTTTGTTCCATTGCGCCATGCTTGTTTGAGTCCATCTTTATGCCCAAATTGTTGCTGCAAGAGTGCTATAAAATGTTAGTTCTTGTTACTTGGCATATTATGAGCATTTGTCATTTTTGCTACAATTGATATGTGCTACATATGGGCATGAGCTCTACATGTGTTTTGGGCTATGCCATGCCATCTTTACAGGGGGGGTATGCCATGTATTTTTGTGATCAATGTGGTTACTAGCACAAGCATGCAAAGTAGCTCTCGTGATATTGCTAATTTCGGAGACATGGAATTTCAGTCTTTTCCCTGCTGTTATTTTTATGCCATGTATTCATGTTGCTACAGTGAGATCCATTCTTCTTTTGAGTATGTTTAGTAAGGATGATTTGGACATATGATTATGCTCTATCCATCCATGGCCATGTTTGCATTTATGGAGTACCCCAGCATGACTTAATCTTGCTCTACTTTTTCTATAAAACCTTTTGCCACCTAAGCCTTTTTCCCTTGGGTTCCGCGGACTCAAGGGTCATCTTTATTTTAAACCCCCGGTCCAGTGCTCCTTTGAGTGTTGGTCCAACCTGTCAGCCGCCGGTGACCACCAGGGGCAACTCTGGGTTGGCTTACCGGAAGTTTGGACAATCTGGTGTGCCCTAAGAACGAGATATGTGCAACTCCTATTGGGATTTGTCGGCACATCCGGGTGGCTTTGCTGCTCTTGTTTTACCATTGTCGAAATGTCTTGTAACCGAGATTCCGAGTCTGATTGGGTCTTCCTGGGAGAAGGAATATCCTTCATTGACCGTGAGAGCTTGTGATGGGCTAAGTTGGGACACCCCTGCAGGGTTTTGAAGTTTCGAAAGCCGTGCCCACGGTTATGGGTAGATGGGAATTTGTTAATATCTGGTTGTAGAAAACCTGACACTTAACTTAATTAAAATGAATCAACAACGTGTGTAGCCGTGATGGTCTCTTTTCGGCAGAGTCCGGGAAGAGAACGCGGTCTCGTGTATTGCTTGAACGTAAGTAGTTTCAGGATCACTTCTTGATCTTTCTAGCTTCTCGACCGTGCTTTGCTTCTCTTTTCGCTCTCATTTGCGTAAGTTAGCCTCCATATATGCTAGTGCTTGTTGTAGATCCACCTCACTACCTTTTCCTACCCATAAGCATAAATAGTCTTGATCGCGAGGGTTTGAGATTGCTGAGTCCCCGTGACTCACAGATTACTTCCAAAACCAGATCCAGGTGGCGATGATGTCAGTGCAGGGGACGCGACCGAACTCAAGTGGGAGTTCGACGAGGATTCTAGACGTTACTATGTTTCCTTTCTGGACAATCAGTAGTGGAGCCCAGTTGGGGCGATCGGGGATCTATGCATTTGGGGTTGTCTTTATTTTGGTTCCATAGTCGGACCTTGATTGTATTCTTGGTGATGTAATGCTATATTTATGTATTGTGTGAAGTGGCGATTGTAAGCCAACTCTTTATCCCTTTCATATTCAGTACAAGGGATGTGTAAAGACTGCCCCTCTTGCGACATGCCTACTATGTGGTTATGCCTCTAAGTCGTGCTCCGACACGTGGGAGATATAGCCGCATCGTGGGTGTTACAAGTGTGTTATCTTCCCGGACTCCACCGAAAAGAGACCATCACGTCTACACACGCTATTGATTCATTTTAATTAAGTTAAGTGTCAGGTTTTCTACAACCAGATATTAACAAATTCCCATCTGCCCAAAACTGCGGGCACGACTTTCGAAAGTTCAAAACCCTGCAGGGGTGTCCCAACTTAGCCCATCACAAGCTCTCACGGTCAACGAAGGATATTCCTTCTCCCAGGAAGACCCGGTCAGACTCGGAATCCCGGTTACAAGACATTTCGACAATGGTAAAACAAGACCAGCAAAGCCACCCCGATGTGCCGACAAATCCCGATAGGAGCTGCACATATCTCGTTCTTAGGGCACACCGGATTGTCCAAACTTCCGGTAGGCCAACCTAGAGTTGCCCCTGGTGGCCACCGGTGGCTGACAGGTTGGACCAACACTCAGAGGAGCACTGGCCCGGGGTTTAAAATAAAGATGACCCTTGAGTCCGCGGAACCCAAGGGAAAAAGGCTTAGGTGGAAGATGGTAAAACCAAGGTTGGGCCTTGCTGCAGGAGTTTTATTCAAGGCGAACTATCAAGGGGTTCCCATTATAAGCCAATCGTGTAAGGAACGCAAAATCAAGGAACATAACACCGGTATGACGGAAACTAGGGCGGCAAGAGTGGAACAAAACACCAGGCATAAGGCCGAGCCTTCCACCCTTTACCAAGTATATAGGTGCATTAAAGTAAACAAGATATAATAATGATATCCCAACGATAATCATGTTCCAACAAGGAACAAACTCCATCTTCACCTGCAACTAGCAACGCTATAAGAGGGGCTGAGCAAAGCGGTATCATAGCCAAACAATGGTTTGCTAGGAAAGGAGGGTTAGAGGCTTGTCATGGAAATATGGGAGGCATGGTATAGCAAGTGGTAGATATCGCGGCATAGCAAAAGAGCGAGCAACTAGCAAGCAAAGATATAAGTGATTTCGAGGGTATGGTCATCTTGCCTGCAAAGTTCTCCGAGTTGACGAAAGCTTGATCCTCGTAAGCGTACTCACAGGGTTCCTCGATCAAGAACTCGTCTCCCTCGTAAGCATGGCAAAAGTGCAAAAGATATCAACATCACAGACTTGGTGGAAATAACAACATGCCAGGAATTAACGTCAGGAAGCAAAGTTTAGAGCAAGAAAACAACATGCTACAGGCACAGAAGATAGCAATAGAAGGCATGTCATGAATCTACTGAAAGCATATAACAAAAGGCCCTTACTGACCATAAGCCAAAAAGGATCAGAAAATATGATGGCACCCATGTAAACATAGCAAGTTTCGTTAACAGATTCAGACTTAGCAGAAAACAGGGCATGGCATAATCAGAATTATGAAGGCATGTTTGCGAGCTCGATGCACTCAACACAAGGCACTGCATGACAAGATAAGCATATAACCAGCAAGAAGACATGTTCATGAAGCTAACCAAAGCAAGAACTAACTCATAGCATGCATGGATCAACTACAACAACCTTGGCAAAATTGATTAACACGTAAACAATCTGCCAGGAACATTTTATAGCAAAAGTAGAGCATGATTAAGTCATGCTAGGGTACTCCATAAATGCAAACAGAGGCATGTATGGATAGAGCATAACCATATGTTCAAATCATCCTTACTGAACATACTCAAAAGAAGCATGGATCTCACTGTAGCAACATGAATACATGGCATAAAAATAACAGCAGGGAAAAAGACTGAAATTCCAAGTCGCTGAAATCAGCAATATCACAAGAGCTACTTTGCATGCTTGTGCTAGTAACCACATTGATCACAAAAATACATGGCATACACCCCTGTAACATAGCAACAAAGCACATGGTAGTGATCTACTCAAGATTCTTGACAAAAGATGAACATTGAGGTACGGCTAAATCACAGAAGAGGAGGTTCAAACAAGCATGGCAAAAGTGCAAAAGATATCAGCATCACAGACTTAGTGGAAATAACAACATGCCAGGAATTAACGTCAGGAAGCAAAGTTTAGAGAAAGTAAACAACATGCTACAGGCACAGAAGATAGCAATACAACGCATGGCATGAATCTACTGAAAGCATATAAAAAAGGCCCTTACTGACCATAAGCCAAAAAGGATCAGAAGATATGATGGCACCCATGTAAACATAGCAAGTTTCTTTAACAGATTCAGACTTAGTAGAAAACAGGGCATGGCATAATCAGAATTATGAAGGCATGTTTGCGAGCTCGATGAACTCAACACAAGGCATTGCATGACAAGATAAGCATATAACCAGCAAGAAGACATGTTCATGAAGCTAACCAAAGCAAGAACTAACTCATAGCATGCATGGATCAACTACAACAACCTTGGCAAAATTGATTAACACGTAAACAATCTGCCAGGAACATTTTATAGCAAAAGTAGAGCATGATTAAGTCATGCTAGGGTACTCCATAAATGCAAACAGGGGCATGTATGGATAGAGCATAACCATATGCCCAAATCATCCTTACTGACCATACTCAAAAGAAGCATGGATCTCACTGTAGCAACATGAATACATGGCATAAAAATAATAGCAGGGAAAAGACTGAAATTCCAAGTCTCTGAAATCAGCAATATCACGAGAGCTACTTTGCATGCTTGTGCTAGTCACCACATTGATCACAAAAATACATGGCATACACCCATGTAAAGATGGCATGGCATAGCCCAAAACACATGTAGAGCTCATACCCATATGCAGCACTCATCAATTGTAGCAAAAATGACAAATGCTCATAATCTGCTAAGTAACAGGAACTAACATTTTACAGCACTCTTGCATCAACAATCTGGGCAACAAGATGGACTCAAACAAGCATGGCACAATGGGACAATATGAAGAGCACATATGATCATTTTGATATATCATGCGCATGAAACGGAGCTACGGTGATGAAGTTATGATCGATGAATAGGGGCTCAAAATACTGCAGAAAAAGGACTTAGACAGAAAATATACCCTCATGCTAGATCTAGGGTTCGTCGGGGGCGCACGAACCGAGGTCAACTCCGGCGAGGGGGCCTTCTCCGGCGACGGGACGGCATCGGGAGAGACGGGGACGGCCGGATCCGGTCCGGCAGGGCCAGATCCAGGCCAGGCGATGACGGGGAGCTACGGTAGGGCATGGACAAGCTCGGAGGCGGAGCGGCGCCGGCGAGCGAAGGGCGGCGGCTGCTCGTGGCACAGGTGACGAGGCACGGTGGCGGGCGGCACGCGCGAGGCGGCGAAGGGCGGCGGGGCAGGCGGGCGGGGGCGGCAAAGGACACGTGGAAGCTCGTCACTGGTGCAGACGTGGCGGCGGTGGCGGGCGGACATGTCCGTCGGCGCGGGATGAAATGTCCGGCGGCGGCGGGGAAGGTTAGGGTAGGTTTGGACTGCGCAAAAAAAATGGAGGGGATCACATATATATGTGTAGGGGGAGTTAGGAGAGTCCAAATGAGGTGCGGTTTTTGGCCACGCGATCGTGATCGAACAGCCGAGAGGATGGAGGGGGTTTGGATGGGTTTTGGGACACTTTTGAGGGGTGTTAGGCTGCAACACACACGAGGCCTTTACGGTTCCCCGGTTAACCGTTGGAGTATCAAACGGACTCCAAATGGCACGAAACTTGACAGGCGGTCTACCGGTGGTGTACCAAGGCCACTTGGTAAATCTCGGCCCATTCCGAGAAAGTTTAACACCCGCTAATGAAAAGAGGCAAAAGGGGGCGCCGGAAGACATAGGAGTGTCGGATTGCAAAACGGACAACGGGGAAAATGCTCGGATGCATGAGACGAACATGTATGCAAATCAGATGCACATGATGACATGATATGAAATGCATGACATGGACAAAATGCAAAATGAAGACAAAACCCAACCACGAAGGAATCACATAACTTAGAGCCGAAAATGGCAAGAGTTGAAATTCAAATATGGTAGGTTACATCCGGGGTGTTACAACACTCCACCACTACGAAAGGATCTCGTCCCGAGATCTAGGACTGAAAGAACTCCGGATATTCGGAACGGAGGTGGTCCTCGCATTCCCAGGTGGCTTCTCGGTCGGAATGGTGTGACCACTTCACTTTCAGGAATTTAATAGACTTGTTGCGATTCTTGCGCTCAGTTTCTTCAAGAATAGCAACGGGATGCTCATGATAAGACATGTCTTCTTGGAGATCAATCTCTTCAAAGTTGCTGGTGCGGTCAGGCGTCTTGAAACACTTGCAAAGCTGTGACACGTGAAACACGTCGTGCACATTTGCAAAGGTGGATGGAAGCTCAAGTTGATAGGTGAGATCGCCTCTTTTGCCAATGATCTTGAAGGGACCCACGTATCTAGGGGCAAGCTTCCCTTTGATACCGAAGCGACGAGTACCTTTCATTGGAGAGACGCGGAGGTAGACATGGTCTCCGATCTTGAAAGCCAAGTCATGATGCTTGCTATCATAGTAACTCTTCTGGCGCGATTGCGCGGCTTTGAGATTTTCACTGATGACTTTGCACATTTCTTCAGCTTCTGTGGTTAAGTCATTGCCAAGAAGTTGGCGTTCACTAGTCTTTGACCAATTGAGAGGAGTACGACACTTTCTGCCATAGGGAATCTCGAATGGGGCCTTGCCCGAACTGGCTTGGAAGCTGTTGTTGTAGGAGAACTCGGCATATGGAAGACAATCTTCCCACTTCATACCAAAGGAAATTACACAAGCCCTGAGCATATCTTCAAGAATTTGATTTACTCGCTCGACTTGTCCACTAGTTTGAGGATGGGAGGCTGTGCTGAAGCGAATGTTGGTGCCCATAGCCTTCTGGAAGGAGTCCCAGAACTTAGAAGTGAAGATGCTTCCACGATGTGAAGATATCAACTACGGAATGTCGTGCAAGGAGACAATCCTGGAGGTATATAGCTCTGCCAACTGAGCTGCTGTGATAGATTCTTTGATAGGAAGAAAATGAGCCACTTTAGTAAGCTTGTCGATGACAACAAAGATAGCATCATTTCCACATTTGGACTTGGGAAATACAATCACGAAGTCCATCTCAATATGGTCAAACTTACATTCTGGAATAGCAAGAGGTTGGAGGAGACCAGCTGGCCGTTGGTGTTCTGCTTTCACTCTTCTGCAGACATCACATACATTCACGAACTGAGCAATTTCTCACTTCATTCGAGTCCACCAATACGACTGCTTAAGGTCTGTACATCTTCGTACTTCTAGGATGAATGGATAGAAGGGAATTGTGAGCCTTGTTCATAATGACTTTACGAATGTCACCTTTAGGAACAACAATTCGATCCTCGAAGAAAAGAGTATCTTTGTCATCAAGGCGATAGCACTTGTACTTGGGTTGGCTCTTGGCAATCCCAATCTTCACCTTCTTCACCACGGCATCAAGAAGTTGTGCCTCACGAATTTGATGTTCCAAAGTAGGATAAACTTGGAGGTTGGAAAGAAATCCTTGAGGAACAACTTGGAGATTAAGTTTGTGGAAAGCTTCACAAAGGTCCGGTTGGAAGGGCTTGAGAATTAGGCTGTTGTAGTAAACCTTTCTGCTCAAAGCATCTGCAATGACATTGGCCTTGCCTGGAGTATATTCAGTACTCGGATTATACTCTTGAATCATTTCGACCCAACGAGTCTGCCTGAGGTTGAGGTTGGGTTGAGTGAAGATGTACTTGAGGCTCTTATGATCAGTGAAGATGTCCACTTTCCTTCCCAACAAGAGATGTCTCCATGTTAAAAGAGCATGGACAACTGCCGCCAACTCGAGGTCATGAGTGGGGTAGTTCTTTTCGTTGGGCTTCAACTGGCGAGAGGTATAGGCCACAACTTTCTTCTCTTGCATTAACACAACATCGAGACCTTGCAGGGAAGCATCACAGAAAACCTCGAATGGTTTGGATTCATCAGGAGGAGTTAGAACTGGAGCTGTGACTAGCTTCTCTTTGAGGGTGTTGAAAGCGATGTCACATTCTGGCATCCAGACATACTTCACATGCTTCTGGAGGAGGTTGGAAAGAGGCTTTGCAATCTTAGAGAAATTCTCAATGAATCTTCGACAATAGCTTGCAAGCCCAAGGAAACTGCGGAGCTGCTTGACATTCTAAGGGGGTTCCCAATTCACGATTGGAGACACCTTCTCAGGATTAACAGCTATGCCCTTGACAGAGATGATATGCCCAAGGTAGAGAACCTCATCGAGCCAAAACTCACACTTTGAAAACTTTGCATAGAACTGATGTTCTCTGAGTTTGTCTAGCACTAATCTCAAATGCTTGGCATGATCCTCCTTGTTCTTGGAAAAGACCAATATATCATCGAGATATACCAAGACGAAGTCATTTGTGTAATGGTTGAAGACGAAGTTCATCACGCGAGAGAACGTTGGAGGAGCAATGACAAGGCCGAAAGACATGAGAGTGTATTCATAAGAACCATAGCTTGTTCTGAATGTTTTCTTGGGGATATCTTGTTCACGAATGCAAATCTGATGATAGACCATACGGAGGTCAAGCTTGGAGAATACTTGGGCACCCTTGAGTTGCTCGAAAAGCTCATTGATGTTGGGAAGTGGGTACTTGTTCTTTATGGTCTTCTTGTTCAATGGACGGTAGTCGACACAAAGTCGGTCCGTGCCATCCTTCTTTTTGACAAAAAGAACACCACAACCCCATGGAGAAGAACTCGGTCGGATCAGACCCATATGCTCTTGTACATTGAGTTGTTTCTTCAGCTCCTTCAACTCTTCTGGTCCAAGCTTGTAAGGACGTTTGCAAACTGGTTCCGTGCCAGGCTCAAGATCGATGACAAATTCAACTAGCCGGTGAGGAGGCATTCCCGGAAGCTCCTCTGGAAAGACATATTGATATTAACAAACGACAGGAATCTGAGAGATGGCATTGAACTCGTCCTTCTCATTGAGAGAAAACAATCGAATAGTTTCATCACGAGCGGCATAGATGATCACATCCTCAGACGAGTGTGTCAATTGAATCTGCCTGGCAGCACAATCAAGCTGAGCCTTGTGCTTAGAAAGCCAATCCATGTCGAGAATTAGATCAATATTCGAGTCTCCAAGGACCATTGGAGAAGACAGAAATCTATAGTCACCCATCTCGATAGAAACATTCGGGATCATCGTGGTAGCGCTCATAGACTTGGCTGGAGAAACCACTCCCATGGGTTTACTCAACATTTCCGAAACGAAGTCATGCTTTGCAACAAATGATCTTGACATGAAACAATGCGATGCACCAGTATCAAAAAGGACTTTTGCAGGAGTAGAGTTAACCTCTGAGAGCGGACGGTGATAAGGAGCACTTGACCTTGGGGCATGAGACGGAGCATTGTTCTGATAGCCTGGGTTGGGTGGGTGGGAAGATCCATTGCCACCTTTACCCTTCTGTTGATAAGGCTGACGGAATGGAGGAGGAGGAGGCAACCAGAACTTCTCGCGGGCGGCGCGAGGAGTGGGTGCGCGGGCGGTGGCGACCCAGGCCGAGAGGCAGCGACCTGCCATGTGGCGGGCGCCGGTTGGCTGCAGGCGGCGGCGCGAGCGTGTCCGGCAGGAGCGGACACATCCGGCGGCGGAGAGGACAAAAATGTAGGGTTTTTGGACTGCGGGATTTCAGAGGGGGAGGTGTTTTTATAGGCAGAGGGAGCTAGGAGACTCCAAATGAGGTGCGGTTTTCGGCGATGCGATTGTGATCGAACGGACGAGAGGATGGAGGGGATTTCGATGGGTTTTGGGCCACTTTGGAGGGGTGTTGGGCTGCAACACACACGAGGCCTTTACGATTCCTCGGTTAACCGTTGGAGTATCAAACGGACTCCAAATGGCACGAAACTTGACAGGTGGTCTACTGGTGGTGTACCAAGGCCTCTTGGCAAATCTCGGTCCATTCCAAGAATGTTTAACACCCGCACATGAAAAGAGACAAAAGGAGGCGCCGGAGGACGTAGGAGTGTCGGATCGCAAAACGGACAACGGGGAAAATGCTCGGATGCATGAGACGAACACGTATGCAAATGAGATGCACATGATGACATGATATGAAATGCATGACATGGACAAAATGCAAAACGAAGACAAAACCCAACCACGAGGGAATATCATAACTTAGAGCCAAAAATGGCAAGAGTTGGAGTGCAAATATGGTAAGTTACATCCGGGGTGTTACAATACTCCACCACTACGAAAGGATCTCATCCCGAGATCTAGGACTGAAAGAACTCCGGATATTCGGAATGAAGGTGGTCCTCGCGTTCCCAGGTGGCTTCTCGGTCGGAATGATGTGACCACTTCACTTTCAGGAATTTGATAGACTTGTTGCGAGTCTTGCGCTCAGTTTGTTCAAGGATAGCAACGGGATGCTCATGATAAGAGAGGTCTTCTTGGAGATCAATCTCTTCGAAGTTGATGGTGCGGTCAAGAGTCTTGAAACATTTGCGAAGCTGAGACACATGAAACACGTCATGCACGTTTGCAAAGTTGGATGGAAGCTCAAGTTGATAGGAGAGATCACCGCTTTTGCTAATGATCTTGAAAAGACCCACGTATCTAGGGGCAAGCTTCCCTTTGATACCGAAGCGACGAGTACCTTTCATTGGAGAGACGCGGAGGTAGACATGGTCTCCTATCTCGAAAGCCAAGTCACGATGCTTGCTATCATAGTAACTCTTCTGGCGCGATTGCGCGGCTTTGAGGTTTTCACGAATGACTTTGAACATTTCTTCATCCTCCGTGATCAAGTCATTGCCAAGAAGTTGGCGTTCACCAGTCTCTGACCAATTATGAGGAGTACGACACTTTCTGCCATAGAGAATCTCAAATGGGACCTTGCCCGAACTCGCTTGGAAGCTATTGTTGTAGGAGAACTCGGCATATGGAAGACAATATTCCCACTTCATACCGAAAGAAATGACACAAGCCCTGAGAATATCTTCAAGAATTTGATTTACTTGCTCGACTTGGCCACTAGTTTGAGGATGAAAGGTTGTGCTGAAGTGAATGTTGGTGCCCATGGCCTTCTGGAAGGAGTCCCAGAACTTAGAAGTAAAGATGCTTCCATGATCTGAAGATATCAACTGCAGAATGCCGTGCAAAGAGACAATCCTGGAGGTATATAGCTATGCCAACTGAGCTGCTGTGATAGATTCTTTCATAGGAAGAAAATGAGCCACTTTAGTAAGCTCGTCGATGACAACAAAGATAGCATCATTTCCGCGCTTGGACTTGGGAAATCCAGTCACGAAGTCCATCTCAATATGATCAAGCTTCCATTCTAGAATGGCAAGAGGTTGGAGGAGACCAGCTGGCCGTTGGTGTTCTTCTTTCACTCTTCTGCAGACATCACATTCATTCATGAACTGAGCAATTTCTCGCTTCATTCGAGTCCACCAATAGGACTGCTTGAGGTCATGGTACATCTTTGTACTCCTAGGATGAATAGATAGGAGTGAATTGTGAGCCTCGTTCATAATGACTTTACGAAGGTCATCTTTAGGAACAACAATTCGATCCTCGAAGAAAAGAGTATCTTTGTCATCAAGGCGATAGCACTTGTACTTGGGTTGGCTCTTGGCAATCCCATTCTTCACCTTCTTCACCATTGCATCAGGAAGTTGTGCCTCACGAATTTGATCTTCCAAAGTAGGAGAGACTTGGAGGTTGGCAAGGAATCCTTGAGGGACAACTTGGAGATTAAGTTCGCGGAAAGCTTCACAAAGATCCTGTTGGAAAGGCTTGAGAATCAAACTGTTGCAGTAAGCCTTCTTGCTCAAAGCGTCTGCAATGACATTGGCCTTGCCTGGAGTATATTCAATACTCGGATTATACTCTTGAATCATTTCGACCCAACGAGTCTGCCTGAGGTTGAGGTTGGGTTGAGTGAAGATGTACTTGAGGCTCTTATGATCAGTGAAGATGTCCACTTTCCTTCCCAACAAGAGATGTCTCCATGTTAAAAGAGCATGGACAACTGCCGCCAACTCGAGGTCATGAGTGGGGTAGTTCTTTTCGTTGGGCTTCAACTGGCGAGAGGTATAGGCCACAACTTTCTTCTCTTGCATTAACACAACATCGAGACCTTGCAGGGAAGCCTCACAGAAAACTTCGAATGGTTTGGATTCATCAGGAGGAGTCAAAACTGGAGCTATGACTAACTTCTCTTTCAGGGTGTTGAAAGCCATGCCACATTCAGGCGGCCAGACATAATTCACATGCTTCTGGAGGAGGTTGGAAAGAGGCTTTGCAATCTTAAAGAAATTCTCAATGAATCTTCGACAATAGCTTGCAAGCCCAAGGAAACTGCGGAGCTGCTTCGCATTCTGAGGCGGTTACCAATTGAAAATTGCAGACACCTTCTCAGGATTAACAGCTATGCCCTTGGCGGAGATGATATGGCCAAGGTAGAGAACCTCATCGAGCCAAAACTCGCACTTTGAAAACTTCGCATAGAACTGATGTTCTCTGAGTTTGTCCAGCACCTATCTCAAATGCTTGGCATGATCCTCCTTGTTCTTGGAAAAGACCAAAATATCATCGAGATACACCAAGATGAAATCATTTGTGTAAGGGTTGAAGATGAAGTTCATCATGCGAGAGAACGTTGGAGGAGCATTAACAAGGCTGAAAGACATGCAAGTATTCATAGGAACCATAGCTTGTTGTGAATGTTGTCTTGGGGATATCTTGTTCATGAATGCGAATCTGATGATAGCCCATATGAAGGTCAAGCTTGGAGAATACTTGAGCACCCTTGAGTTGTTTGAAAAGCTCATTGATGTTGGGAAGTGGGTACTTGTTCTTTATGGTCTTCTTGTTCAATGGATGGTAGTCGACGCAGAGTCGGTCCGTGCGATCCTTCTTCTTGACAAAAAGAACACCACAACCCCACTGAGAAGAACTCGGTCGGATCAGACCCATACGCTCTTGTATATCGAGTTGTTTCTTCAGCTCCTCAACTCTTCTAGTCCAAGCTTGTAAGGACGTTTGCAAACAGGTTTCGTGCCTGGCTCAAGATCAATGACGAATTCAACTGGCCGGTGAGGAGGCATTCCTGGAAGCTCTTCTGGAAAGACATCTTGGTATTCACAAAGGACTGGAATCTGAGAGATGGCATTTAGCTCACCCTTCTCATTTAGAGAAAACAGTCGAATGGTATCATCACGAGCGGCATAGATGATCACATCCTCAGACAAGTGTGTCAATTGAATCTGCCTGGCAACACAATCAAGATGAGCCTTGTGTTTAGAAAGCCAGTCCATGCCGAGAATTAGATCAATATCCGAGTTACCAAGAACCATAGGAGAGGACAAAAATTTATAATCTCCCATCTTGATAGAAACATCTGGAGCCATCATTTTGGTGTTCATGAACAAACCCGGAGAGGAAACCGCTATCGGCTTAGGCTAATCGACAGTATGCAAATCGTGCATGGATGCAAAAGGCTTCGATATGAATGACAAAGATGCACCAGTATCAAAAAGAACTCTTGCAGGAATATCATTGACAGGAAGATTACCCATGATCACTTCTGAAGAGTCCTCTACCTGAGCTGCGTTCAGCATGCTGAACTTTGCAGACTTGGGATTATGCTTGACCACTGCATTGCTGGCAGATCTCACAGGAGGAGGAGGCGGAAGGCGCCTCTGGTTGAAGCATTTGTTCGCATAGTGCCCCTTCCGCTGACACTTGTTGCAAGTAACCTCTGAGAGCGGACGGTGATACGAAGCACTTGACCTTGGAGCATGATACGGAGCTTTGTTCTGATAGCCTGGGTTGGGTGGGTTGGAAAATCCATTGCCACCTTTGCTCTTCTGCTGATAAGGCTGACGGCACGGAGGATGAGGAGGCAACCAGAACTTTTGCTGCTTAGCTGCCACTTGAGTTGAAGAAGAAGAAGGAGTTGCATCCCTGACTCTCTTTTTAGATGCATCGCACTTGAGCTGAGCGGCCTCTTGCTTTAGTGCCATGTTGTAGAACTCATCATACTTGGTCGGCTCAAAAACCACGAGAACTAGTTGCAGATCTTCTCTGAGGCCACCTCTGAATTGATAAATCATGCTCTTCTCGTCAGGGACGTCTTGTTTAGCGAAGCGAGCGAGCCTCTGAAATAGGATGTTGTATTGGTAAACAGATAAGCTGCCTTGCTTGAGATTGCGGAACTCCTCGCGCTTACTCTCAGCAACACTTTGTGGAATGTGGTGATCTTTGAAGTCTCCGCGGAAATCATCCCAGGTAATCACACGACCTCCTCTAGAATCTTTGTATTGTTGATACCACTCAGCAGCTTGGTCTTTGAGTTGGAATGAAGCAAACTTGACAAAGTTCTCAGGCCTGACGTTGCTACACTCAAAATGTTTGCAGATATCCATGAGCCAATCATCAGCGCCTGTGGCCTCGACGCAGTTATTGAAGGACTTCGGCTGGTTTGCGAGGAACTGATTGAGAGTAGAAAATTGAGCATGATTGTTGCCTTGGCCTTGATTTCCTTGGTTGCGCTCTTGCAAGAGTTGCAAAAGCATCTGCGGGTTGGCGTTGGTGGCAGCCATGACAGCTTGCCATGCCTCCAGAGGTGGAGGTGGTGGCAGAGGTTCCGGATTCTGACGCGTTGGAGGAGCCATCCTGAAGAGGTTGACATCCGTTAGCATCTTGAAAGACATATATTCAAGCTGAATCAGTGGATCGAAATTGCAACATATAGCCTTAACATTCGAACAAGAATGAACGAATGAATTCCAAAGTAAATGATCACACTTCCATAAGTTGAGAAGCCACTTAGATAAAGATAGATGAATAATGCAACAAGGTACGGATATGAGCAAATAATTGGTAAGGATTACCTAATCACCAACCAAATATCTGCGGGAAGAAATACTAGAGCTACGTGAATTCCCACCTATGAAACTCCTGAAACTTTCTGGTTATGCAATCAGGTGTTGGGGATATAGGGGAAGCATAATATCTCACCCAAAACTAGCAAATCCTACATCCAGTTGTATCCATCCTTCAACACATAACCAAGAAACCTTCGCAAATCATTTACCTCAACCTTCGAAAAGCATCCATTATACGAGTTATGGCAATACTCCCGAACTCCCACCCCAGTACTGGGTGGCGTCGAGGTTATCTCACCAACAACTGCATAAAGGAGATTTTCGATGTCGGCGAACTCAGGTATTCCAGAATTGCAACGATAAAATTGTGACGACGACACCTCGGAGCTCAACTCCTCGGGACACTGCCACAACCCATAAATGTCAGGAGGCACCAAGAACAATGTTTTCGTCACAAAACCATCGGAACGATTCCAAGATACCCGCGTGAACCTACAAAAAAATTCGTGAAATTTGAGAAGAGAAGAGTCAAAACACTATGTCAGGAGGCCTCACCAGAGCGACGAAGGGACTGAGGAGTAAAAAGAATCCTACTCTCCGATATATATAATCCTATAAGACTCAAAACATTTTTCTAGACTCAACAACGCCGGTGATTCGATCAAGTAGGGGGCTCCTAAGTCGGGG
This sequence comes from Triticum urartu, assembly GCF_056163025.1. Lineage (NCBI taxonomy): Eukaryota > Viridiplantae > Streptophyta > Magnoliopsida > Poales > Poaceae > Triticum > Triticum urartu. The sequence continues at coordinate 378,043,754 of NC_141876.1, read as the reverse complement.
AAGGCTCTGATTACCAACTTGTAACACCCACGAAGCGGCTATATCTCCCACGTGTCGGAGCATGACTTAGAGGCATAACCGCATAGTAGGCATGTCGCAAGAGGGGTAATCTTTACACATCCCATGTACTGAATAAGAAAGGGACAAAGAGTTGGCTTACAATCGCCACTTCACACAATACATAAATATAACCTTACATCATCCAAAATACAATCAAGGTCTGACTACGGAACCAACATAAATAAAGACAACCCCAAATGCATAGATCCCCGATCGCCCCAACTGGGCTCCACTACTGATCGTTCGGAAAGGAAACATAGTAACGTCCAGAATCCTCGTCGAACTCCCACTTGAGTTCGGTCGCGTCCCCTGCACTGACATCATCGCCACCTGCATCTGGTTTTGGAAGTAATCTGAGAGTCACGGGGACTCAGCAATCTCACACCCTCGTGATCAAGACTATTTAAGCTTACGGGTAGGAAAAGGTAGTGAGGTGGATCTGCAGCAAGCACTAGCATATATGGAGGCTAACTTACGCAAATGAGTGCGAGAAGAGAAGCAAAGCACGGTCGAGAAGCTAGAAAGATCAAGAAGTGATCATGAAAGTACTTACGTTCAAGCAATACACGAGACCGTGTTCTCTTCCCGGATTCCGCCAAAAAGAGACCATCACGGCTACACACGCTGTTGATTCATTTTAATTAAGTTAAGTGTCAGGTTTTCTACAACCAGATATTAACAAATTCCCATCTGCCCATAACCACGGGCACGGCTTTCGAAAGTTCAAAACCCTGCAGGGGTGTCCCAACTTAGCCCATCACAAACTCTCACGGTCAACGAAGGATATTCCTTCTCCCAGGAAGACCCGATCAGACTCGGAATCCCGGTTACAAGACATTTCGACAATGGTAAAACAAGACCAGCGAGACCACCCGCTGTGCCGACAAACCCCGATAGGAGCTGCACATATCTCGTTTTCAGGGCACACCGGATAAACTAAGCGTACAGGAGCCAACGTAACCCAAGTTGCCAAGGGACGGCCCTGCACGGTGCTCTAGTTTGGACCAACACTCAGAGGAGCACTAGCCCGGGGTTTAAAATAAAGATGACCCTTGAGTCCGCGAAACCCGAGGGAAAAGGCTTAGATGGCAAAAGGTAAGACCAAGGTTGGGCCTTGCTGGAGGAGTTTTATTCAAGGCGAACTGTCAAGGGGTTTCCATAACACCCAACCGCATAAGGAACGCAAAATCAAGGAACATAACACCGGTATGACAGAAACTAGGGCGGCAAGAGTGGAACAAAACACCAGGCATAAGGCCGAGACTTCCACCCTTTACCAAGTAAATAGATGCATTAAAGTAAACAAGATATAATAATGATATCCCAACAATAATCATGTTCCAACAAGGAACAAACTTCATCTTCATCTGCAACTAGTAATGCTATAAGAGGGGCTTAGCAAGGTGGTAACATAGCAAAACAATGGTTTGCTGGGAAAGGTGGGTTAGAGGCTTGACATGGCAATATGGAAGGCATGATATAGCAGGTGGTAGGTATCGCGGCATAGCAATAGAGCGAGCAACTAGCAAGCAAAGTAGAAGTGATTTCGAGGGTATGGTCATCTTGCCTGCAAAGTTCTCCGAGTTGACGAAAAATTGATCCTCATAAGCGTACTCAATGGGTTCCTCGATCACGCACTCGTCTCCCGGCTCTACCTAAGGCAAGAACACAAGCAAAATACCAACAATCAATCACCGTGCAATGCAGAAGCAACATGATGCAAAACATGTCATGATATGCGGGATGTGATATGCAATGCATATGCGTGCTTCGGAAGGGAAAGATTGAACCAGGCCTCAACTTGGCAACCCAAGTGTGCCGTTGGAAAGATGAGGTAATTTCGGTCGAATCGATATAAAGATCACCAGAAACAGATGCACGGTTTGCGAATGGCAAGCAAAACAATAATGGCACAATTATGCGATTAACAACACGATTCCAGCTAGAATGCAACAAGAAACTAAGCTACTACACTCCAACGTAACAACAAAGCACATGGCAGTGATCTACTCAAGATGCTTGAGAAAAGATGAACACCGAGCTACAGCTAAATCACACAAGAGCAGGTTCAAACAAGCATGGCAAAAGTGCAAAATATATCAGCATCACAGACTTAGTGAAAATAACAACATGCCAGGAATTAACATCAGGAAGCAATGTCTAGAGCAAGCTAACAACATGCTATAGGAACAGAACATAGCAAACAAAGGCATGGATTGAATATATTCAAAGCATATAACAAAATCCCTTACTGACCATGAGCCAAGAAGGATCATAAGATATGATGGAACCCATGTAAACATAGCAAGTTTCGTTAACAGATTCAGACTTAGCAGAAAACTGGACATGGCAAAAACAGAATTATGAAGGCATCTTTGTGAGCTCTATTCACTCACCACAAGGCATGGCATGACAATATAAGCATAGCAATAGTAAGAAGACTTGTTCATGAAGCTAACCATGGCAAGAACAATCTCATAGCACGCATGGATCAACTACGACAACCTTGGCAAAATTGATTAACACGTAAACAATCTGCCAGGAACATTTTATAGCAAAAGTAGAGCAAGATTGAGTCATGCTAGGGTACTCCATAAATGCAAACAGGGGCATGGATGGATAGAATACAACCATATGTCCAAATCATCCTTACTGAACATACTCAAAAGAAGTATGGATCTCTCTGAAGCAACATGAATACATGGCATAAAAATAACAGCAAGGAAATGACTTAGTGAAATTCTAAGTCCCTGAAAACAGCAATATTACGAGAGCTACTTTGCATGCTTGTGCTAGTCACCACATTGATCACAAAAATACATGGCATACACCCCTGCAAAGATGGCATGGCATAGCCCAAAACACATGTAGAGCTCAAGTCCATGTACATCACACAATAAATGTAGCAAAAATTACAAATGCTCATACTCTGCTAAGAAGCAGGAACTAACATTTTATAGCACTCTTGCATCAACAATTTGGGCATCAAGATGGACTCAAACAAGCATGGTACAATGGAACAAAATGAAGAGCACATCATGATGAACATCTTGATATATTGCGCGCCCAAAACGGAGTTGCGAGTAGGAAGTTATGATGCAATGAACAGGGGCACAACTTATGAGGATTTGAGGATTTAGAGAAATTCGACCTCGGGGAAAGTGGACGAGACGGTGCAGGACAAGAGGATCCGGGGGCGCGGGGAGGTCGTTTGGATCGGGGGACGGGTGAATCTCATCCACCCGCCCAGATCTGGTGCGGAGCGGACTCCGACGAGGTTCATCGGCGACGGGGCCGCACGAAGGTGGCCGGGGAGGGCGCCGGAGGAGCGGATCCAGCCGGAGAAGGTCGCCGGCGGTGGCCCTTGACCGGATCGGGCGGAGGCCGAGCGGGGCGACGAGGTCGCGGGGCGGCGAAGGCGATGTCGGGCGGCGGCGGCACGAGGGCGTGCGGTAGCGATGAAAGGCGGCGAGGAGGAGGCGGCGCAGCGCGGGCGCTCGGCGGCGGGGCGAGGGCACGGTCTCCGCGGGCGGCGGCGGCAGAGAGACGGGCCGCGGGGGCCGGCGATGGGCCCTGCAGGCCTCGGCGGCACGCGGGTTGGCGGAGGACACGTGGCGTGATGCCACTGGCTGCGGGCGGTAGCGCGGGCGTGTCCGGCCTGGACGGACACGTCCGGTGGCGGCGGGGAAGGATTTTTAGGGTTTGGACTGCGAATTTCGGAGGGGGAGGTGTTTATATAGATAGAGGGAGCTAGGAAAGGCCAAATGGAGTGTGGTTTTCAGCCACGCGATCGTGATCGAATGGCCGAGAGGATGGAGGGGGTTTGGATGGGTTATTGGGCCACTTTAGAGGGGTGTTGGGCTGCAACACACACGAGGCCTTTACGGTTCCCCGGTTAACCGTTGGAGTATCAAACGGACTCCAAATGGCATGAAACTTGATAGGCGGTCTACTGGTGGTGTACCAAGGCCGCTTGGAAAATCTCGGTCCATTCTGAGAAAGTTTAACACCCGCACACGAAAAGAGGCACAAGGGGGCGCCAGAGGACATAGGAGTGTCAGAATGCAAAACGGACATCGGGGAAAATGCTCGGATGCATGCGACGAACACGTATGCAAATGAGATGCACATGATGACATGATATGAAATGCATGACCTGGACAAAATGCAAAACTAAAACAAAAGCCCAACCACGAAGGGAAACTCATATCGCATCTCCGGAAAAGGCAAGAGTCAGAGTACAAATATGGAAAGTTGTATCCGGGGCATTACAACACTCCACCACTACGAGAGGATCTCGTCCCGAGATCTAGGATGGCACCGGAGGAAATGGAAGAGGAGGAGAAGAGTTAAAACTAAGTTGCTTCTTTGACAAACGAGTGAAACCAAAGAACCTTGAAAGGTTAAACAACTTTGAGAAAAGAATACAAGTGAGATGAACAAAGTTGGAAACACTCCGTTAGAAAAGAGGAATAAGGAAGAACAAATCCGGTAGCACTCTGGTTGAAAAGAGATGCAAGGCTTGATAAGATGAAAAGAGCTTGAGCAAGGGGCACAACACTCCGGTTAAATGGATAAGCATGAAAAAAAACACGATCCTCACAATTCGAGATGATGAGAGAAGAGAGAAACAACACAACGCCTCCGGAAGAAATGAAAGAATTGAATGGAATGAACGGAGGTAAACAAGATCTTGAGAGAGCACGCTTACAACAAATGCTAGAACGGAGTTGTTGGATTATCAACAACGAAAGGATAAGCTTGATGAGGGCTTATGGAAGACATCTCAAAATTATGAGGTGAAATTCTGCCACTAACGGAAACAATGGATTTGAATTGATGTGAACAAGGAGACGAGAAACTATTTCTCCGGGTGGATAAAAGAAGAACTTGGGTCATTTATAAGCACCATAAATAGCAAGAATCCTTAGGGAAAGCTTTAGGTGAAATATAACCCAAGATAACTCCAATGAAGAGATTAATGGATTTAAACTACCTCATTCTTGATAACTTGTGAATCATGAAACATGAAGGGAAATTATCAAGAATGACATAACACCACCTCAAAAGATAAGATAGAATGAACTGCACTTCGTAATGCAAGATGAAGAATACTTGAGCTCCTATGAAAAGAATCTTGATGAGCACTTCGAGAAGGAATTAAATCTTTGATGAACCGTCATGTAGAGCCTACCTAAAGAACTCCGGTAATAAAAGAATGATCAAACGAAATGAAGGATGAAAAGAATAAGGTTGAAGCCTTGCAATGATTAGATGGATCTTTGTGATGATGAGATCTTGGAACTCCGGGAAAAGAAAAAATGAAACAATTGAAAACGAGAATTTATTCATCATGAACAAACTGCGAAGGAAGGAATTGATCACTTGGATGAAAGAAGAATAAGAAATATGTTATGCGTATCCTTCACCAATTTAAATTGATGACAAGCAACAGATTTGGCATACTACTTACTCTCGTAGAAAGCATTAAGAGAGATATAGCGCAAACTTGAGAAGGTCTCCAACGATTCACCGGTAGGATTGAAACAACGACTAAATTGATATGATAACAAGGTAAGAGAAATCTTGAACGAACCACCGTAAGAATTAAAAATGAAAGTGGCAAAGGCACAAATCACCGGAAAGAATTGGAAAACGAATGACGATACTTGGGGGGATTTAGATACAAGTGAACGAAGAGATCGTGAACTGATTAGATAATACTTGAATGATGCACTGGTAAGATTTCGAGAATGAGAGCTGAAAGCTGGAATGAATAATTCTTCTGAAATGATGGGCTCTGGAGGAAAGAAATGAAAACAACTCATGAAATGTTCCAGATGGATGAAAATAATTCTCAATATCAAAATAATTATGAGAGGATGGCATCACGCTTGAACTGAGAATCCTCGAGAGAAGGCACAAGATTTAGAGGAAACACTTCTTCAGTCTTCAAATCCGAGAATGACGACGAGAAAGACCACCAAGAATTGTTGAGGCACTCCGGAATGAAAATTAGAAAGGATTGAAACAATGATGAAAAGAATGTGAAAGATCTTGGAGAAGGCATTTGACTGATGATAACTCATTCTTACGTCAAACTTGGAAAAGAATTTGAGAAGCTCTGGGAAAATTAGAAGAGTCAGGTAAGATCCTGGGAAAAAGACCTGTGGGTTAGTGCCCACTCAAAAGAAACACCGTTGAGCGGTTTAAAAGATAGATTGTGCCGGTTGAGTTAAATGGCTTGAATGAGATAACAACCTCGAGATAGGTTTGAACAGATCTTGAATGAAAAGACGAGCCTTCTGAGATATCTTCAGCACTCCCGAACAAATGAATAGCGAGAAGTGAATGATTATGAGGTGCACCGACATGAGAAGGTATTTGAAACGAGGACAAGGGATATGATCAAACACCAAAAGCTTGATTTAAATCCACCGGAGAAGATAAAAGAAATGAAGAATGATGAACTTGAAGCTCCGCTAGAATCTTCATGGAAATCACCGGATACGAACATTGAAAGAAAAGAATGAAGAGACTACACATCCATAAAATAAATACTTGATTAAGAAATTTGAGTCCTTCAAGAAACAGGGGTGGGAGGGCAGGAAAACAAAGGAAACTTGGGGACGGATGAAACAAACACCGATTAGAGAAAATGATCAGATCCACTTGAAGAGAAGCACACCGGTTGAAAAGGATTGACATGACAATCTCGATCATCATGAAGGATTAGTATTCACATAGAAATATGAGAACACCACTTGGAAAAGGTATGGAATCAACACGTGACATTGAAGCAACTCGAATACCACAACTCAAAATAAGACAAAGGATTGGCTTGCAAAATAAGCCGGAACAAACATATGATAGAGATTTCGTCCAAAGTTTTCGTGGTGGGGCCCACACGGGGTCGATCGTACAGCACCATCATGTACAAGGCAGTGCACATGACATACGAAGCGTCCCCGAGTCAGCATAGCCAAGGACTCTTTAAGACACAACGAGACCACTTTAAACCAACCGTGGATAGGCGGACCACTAGACGTCGAACCCCAATTTCATATCATACATCTGTCGGAAAGATATCCTAGGAGCTACTTGAATTCCCACTTATAAACTCCCGAAACTTTCTGGTTATGCAATCAGGTGTTGGGGATACAGGGGAAGCATAATATCTCACCCAAACTAACAATTCCTACATCCAGCTGTATCCATCCTTCAACAAATAACCAAGGAACCTTCGGAAATCATTTACCTCAACCTTTGAAAAGCATCCGTTATATGAGTTCTGGCAATACTCCCGAACTCCCGCCCCAGTACTGGGTGGCGTCGAGGTTATCTCACCAACAACTGCATAAAAGAGATTTTCGATGTCGGCAAACTCAGGTATTCCAGAACTACAACGATAAAATTGTTACGACAACACCTCGGAGCTCAACTCCCCGGGACACTGCCACAACCCCTAAATGTCAGGAGGCACCAAGAACAATGTTCTCGTCACAAAACCATCGAAACGATTCCAAGATACCCGCGTAATCCTAAAAAATCGTGAAATTTGAAGAGAGAAGAGTCAAAACTCTACGTCAGGAGGCCTCACTAGAGCGACGAAGGGACTGAGGAGTAAAAAGAATCCTACTCTCCGATATATATAATCCTATAAGACTCAAAACATTTTTTTCTAGACTCAACAATGCCAGCGATTCGATCAAGCAGGGGGCTCCTTAGTCAGGGAAGGCTCTGATACCAACTTGTAACACCCACGATGGGGCTATATCTCCCACGTGTCGGAGCATGACTTAGAGGCATAACCGCATAGAAGGCATGTCGCAAGAGGGGTAATCTTTACACATCCCATGTACTGAATAAGAAAGGGACAAAGAGTTGGCTTACAATCGCCACTTCACACAATACATAAATATAACCTTACATCATCCAAAATACAATCAAGGTCCGACTACGGAACCAACATAAATAAAGACAGCCCCAAATGCATAGATCCCCGATCGCCCCAACTAGGCTCCTCTACTGATCGTCTGGAAAGGAAACATAGTAACGGCCCGAATCCTCGTCGAACTCCCACTTGAGTTCGGTCGCGTTCCTTGCACTGGCATCATCGGCACCTGCATTTGGTTTTGGAAGTAATCTGTGAGTCACAGGGACTCAGCAATCTCACACAATCGCGATCAACACTATTTAAGCTTAAGGGTAGGCAAAGGTAGTGAGGTGGAACTGCAGCAAGCACTAGCATATATGGTGGCTAACTTACGCAAATGAGAGCGAGAAGAGAAGCAAATCACGGTCGATAAGCTATCATGATCAAGAAGTGATCCTGAAACTACTTACGTTCAAGCATAACACGAGACCGTGTTCTCTTCCCGGACTCCGCCGAAAAGAGACCATCATGGCTACACACGCGGTTGATGCATTTTAATTAAGTTAAGTGTCAGGTTTTCTACAACCGGATATTAACAAATTCCCATTTGCCCATAACCGCGGGCACGACTTTAAAAAGTTCAAAACCCTGCAGGGGTGTCCCAAATTAGCCCATCACAAGCTCTCACGGTCAATGAAGGATATTCCTTCTCCCAGGAAGACCCAATCAGACTCGGAATCCCGGTTACAAGACATTTCGACAATGGTAAAACAAGACCAGCAAGACCACCCGCTGTGCCGACAAATACCGATAGGAGCTGCACATATCTCGTTCTCAGGGAACACCGGATAAGCTAAGCGTATAGGAGCCAACATAACCCAAGTTGCCAAGGGACGGCCCAGCACAGTGCTCTAGTTTGGACCAACACTCAGAGGAGCACTGTCCCGGGGGTTTAAAATAAAGATGACCCTTGAGTCCGCGAAACCCAAGGGAAAAGTCTTAGGTGGCAAAAGGTAAAACCAAGTTGGGCCTTGCTGAAGGAGTTTTATTCAAGGTGAACTGCAAGGAGTTCCCATAACACCCAACTGCGCAAGGAACGCAAAATCAAGGAACATAACACCGGTATGACGGAAACTAGGGCAGCAAGAGTGGAACAAAACACCAGGCATAAGGCCGAGCCTTCCACCCTTTACCACGTATATAGATGCATTAAAGTACACAAGATATAGTAATGATATCCCAACAATAATCATGTTCGAAAAAGGAACAAACTTCATCTTCATCTGGAACTAGCAACGCTATAAGAGGGGTTGAGCAAGGCGGTAACATAGCCAAACAACGGTTTGCTGGGAAAGGTGGGTTAGAGACTTGACATGGCAATATGGAAGGCATGATATAGCAGGTGGTAGGTATGGTGGCATAGCAATAGAGCGAGCAACTAGCAAGCAAAGATAGAAGTGATTTCGAGGGTATTGTCATCTTGCCTGCAAAGTTCTCTGAGTTAACAAAAACTTGATCCTCGTAACCGTACTCAACGGGTTCCTCGATCACGCACTCGTCTCCTGGCTCTACCCAATGCAAGAACACAAGCAAAAGACCAACAATCAATCACGGTGCAATGCGCAAGGAATATGATGCAAAACATGTCATGATATGCGGGATGTGATATGCAATGCATATGCGTGCTTCGGAAGGGAAAGATTGAACCAGGCCTCAACTTGGCAACCCAAGTGTGCCGATGGAAAGACGAGGTAATTTTGGTCGAATCGATATAAAGATCACCGGAAACGGATACACGGTTTGTAAATGGCAAGCAAAACAATAATGGCACAATTCTATGATTAACAGCACGATGCCATCTAGAATGCAACAAGAAACTAAGCTACTGCACTCCAACATAACAACAAAGCACATGGCAGTGATCTACTCAAGATGCTTGACAAAAGATGAACACTGAGCTACAGCTAAATTGTAACGCCCTCGATGCGGCTATATCTCTTACGTGTCGAAGCACGACTTAGAGGCATAACCGCATTGAAAGCAATGTCGCAAGTAAGGTAATCTTCACAACAACCCATGTAAATAGATAATAGGGGAAAGGTACATAGTTGGCTTACACTCGCCACGTCACACAAATACATAAATAACATTACAATCATCCAATACACTCATGGTCCGACTATGGTACCAAAATAAAAGATCAACCCCAACATGCGACACGGTCCCGATCGCCCCAACTGGGCACCACTACTGATCATCAGGGAAAGACACATAGTAACGGCGTGAGTCTTCGTCGAACTCCCACTTGAGCTCAAGCGCATCATCTGGAACGGAGTCATCGGTCCCTGCATCTGGTTTGGAAGTAATCTGCGAGTCACGGGGACTCAGCAATCTCGCACCCTCGCGATCAAGACTATTTAAGCTTATAGGTAAGGCAAGGTAATATGTGGAGCTGCAGCAAGCGACTAGCATATCTGGTGGCTAACCTGTTTGCAAAAGAGAGAGAGAAGAGAAGGCAAAGCACGAACGAAGAACTATAGAACAACCTACGACAAACATTACTCCAACACCGTGTTCACTTCCCGGACTCCGCCGAGAAGAGACCATCACGGTAACACACATAGTTGATTCATTTTAATTAAATTAAGGTTCATGTTATCTACAACCGGACATTAACAAATTCCCATCTGCCCATAACCGTGGGCACGGCTTTCGAAAGTTCAAATCCCTGCAGGGGAGTCCCAACTTAGCCCATCACAAGCTCTCACGGTCAATGAAGGATAAACCTTCTCCCGAGACATTCTGGTCAGACTCGGCATCCCAGTTCTACAAGACAACTTCGACAATGGTAAAACAAGTCCAGCAACACCGCCCGAATGTGCCGACAAATCCCGATAGGAGCTGCACATATCTCGCTCTCAGGGCACACTCGGATGAGACATCCAACGAGTAAAACCAACCCTCAAGTTGCCCCGAGGTGGACCCGCAGTCTGCTCGGTCGGACCAACATTCAAAGGAGCACTGACCCAGGGGGGTTTAAATAAAGATGACCCTCGGGCTCCGGAAACCCAAGGGAAAAGAGGCTAGCTGGCAAATGGTAAAACCAAGGTTGGGCATTGCTGGAGGAGTTTTATTCAAGGCAAACTGTCAAGGGGTTCCCATTATCACCCAACCGCGTAAGGAACGCAAAATCCGGGAACATAATACTGATATGACGGAAACTAGGGCGGCAAGAGTGGAACAAAACACTAGGCAAAAGGAAGAGCCTTCCACCCTTTACCAAGTATATAGATGCATTAAGATAACAAGATAATATAATGATATCCCAACAATAAACAATGTTCCAACAAGGAACGATCTCCAATCTTCACCTGCAACTAGCAATGCTATAAGAGGGGCTGAGCAAAGCGGTAACATAGCCAATCAACGATTTGCTAGGACATGGTGGGTTAGAGGTTTGACATGGCAATTTGGGAGGCATGATAAGCAAGTGGTAGGCATCGTAGCATAGGCATAGCAAAAGAGCGAGCATCTAGCAAGCAAAGATAGAAGTGATTTCGAGGGTATGATCATCTTGCTTGCAAAGTTGTCAGAGTTGACTTGATCCTCGTAAGCAAACTCAACGGGCTCCTCGTTAGCGAACTCGTCTCCCGTCTCTACCCAAACAAGACAAACAAGCAAAAGGAACACAATCAACCACGTGCAAAAGCTCGAACAACATGATGCAAACATGGTATGCTATGCGGGATGCGATATGTGATGCATATGCAAGATTTGACAAGGAATGATTGAACCTGGCCTCAACTTGGAAATACAAGAGTTCCACTGGAAAGGTGAGGTGATTTCGGTTGAAATCGATATAAAGATCACCGGAATCGGATGCACGGTTTGGAAATGGCAAGCAAAACAAATATGGCAACGGTCTGCGATAAACAGCAAGTAGCCATCTAAATGCATCAAGACAATTATGGTACAGCACTCAAACATGACAACAAAATACATGGCAGGGATCCATTCACGATGCTTGACAAAATATGAACACTGAGCTACGGCCAATTCATCCATTAACAGGTTCAAACAAGCATGGCAAAAGTGCAAATGATAAACAGGTTTCAGACTTAGTGAAATTAACACAAGTCTGGAATTTAACATCAGATAGCACACTTTGAAGCATGAAAACTATATGCTATAGGAACTTAACATGGCAAAGCAATGCATGACATGAAGATACTCAAAGCACTTAACAAAATTCCCTTAGTGACCTTGAGCCAAAAGGGATCACAAAATACAATTGCAAGAATGTGAACATGGCAAAAACAAAATCAGGTTACAGACTTAGAGAAAAACTGGAGCATGCAAATCTGTTAACGAATAGGCATGTTTACGAGCTTGATGCACTCACTACAGAGCAAGGCATGACAAACTAAGAATACACCCATCAATAATACATATCATAGAAGCTAGACATGGCAAGAACAACAACATAGCATGCACGGATCAATAACAACATCCTCGGCAAAATCGCTAACAAGTCAACAATCTGCCAGGATTCACGAAATAGCAAACGTAGAGCTCGATTGACTCAAGCTAGGGTGCTCCATAATTGCAAACAAGGACATGGATGGATAGAGCACCAAAATGTTAACAAATCATCCTTACTGATCATCCTCAAAAGAGGCACGGATCACTAGGAAACAACATGAGCATATGGCATATTGATAAAATCAGATCAAGGACTTAGTGAAATTGTAAGTCCCTGAAATCAGCATTAACGAATGCACTACTTTGCAAGCTTGTGCTAGTCACCACACATATCACAAAAATACATGGTAAGCACCTCTGTAAAGATGGCATGGCATATAACAAAACTCGTGTAGAACTCAGGAGCATATCATGCACGCAATAGTCATGGCAAAAATGACAAATAGCTATTTGGTGCAGCAGATCTGACCATTAACTCAAATAGCTCTCTTCCAACAGAATTTCGGGCATCAAGATGAGCTCAAAAGAAAATGATGCAATGAGATGAAATGATGTACTCTCTGAGGCGAACATTTTTATATGCTACACGTGCAAAACGGAGCTACGGATGCAGAGTTACGACATGATGAAAAACACGATTTAATTAGGGTTTCGGGGAAAGTCAACCGAGTGGATCTCCTCAGATCCAGATCTGGGAGCACTGTATCGGCGCGGACTTCGAGGATTGTCGGCGCCGGAGTTCGAGGTCGCCGGAGTGGAAGCAACGGCCGGAGTCGTCGGACTTGGACCGGCCGGAGACGCATGGAGGCTCGCCGGAGCTCTTGGGCGGCGAGGCGGAGCAGGGCGCGGCGTGGGTGCGGGCGGTGGTCACCGGAGCTTGCGAGGCCGACGATGGCGTGCGGCGGCTCCGGGCGTTCGGCGGCGACCTGGGCGAGGAGGCGGGGAGGCGGCGCTGACCCGCGGCGGCGGAGGGAGCAGATGGGCCGCGGGGGCCCGAGTTGGGCTCGGCGGGCCTCGGCGCGGGGACGGCCGGCGTCGCCATGTGGCAGCGCCCTATTGCCGCGGGGTGGCGGCGGCTGCGGTGTCCGGTGCGGCGGACATGTCCGGCTCGCGGCGGGGAAGTTTGCTAGGGTTAGGGGGGAAGAGACCCGAGATTTTCGGGGAGAGACCTATATATAGGCATAGAGGGAGCTAGGAGAGTCCAAAAGAGGTGCGGTTTGCGGCCACGCAATCGTGATCGAACGACCTAGATGATGGAGAGGGTTTTGGTGGGTTATGGGAAAAATTGGAAGGGTGTTGGGCTGCAACACACACGAGGCCTTCTCGGTCCCTCGGTTAACCGTTGGAGTATCAAACGAAGTCCAAATGGTACGAAACTTGACAGGCGGTCTACCGGTAGTAAACCAAGGCCGCATGGCAAGTCTCAGTCCAATCCGTAAATGTTTAACCCCCACACACGAAAAGAGGTAGAAAGGACCACCGGAGGAGATAGGAGCGCCGGAATGCAAAACGGACAACGGGGAAAATGCTCGGATGCATGAGACGAACACGTATGCAAATGCAATGCACATGATGACATGATATGAGATGCATGACAACGACAACAACACACGGAGACAAAAACCCGAACCCGAGGAAATAAAATAACTTAGCGCCGGAAACGGCAAGAGTTGGAGAACATATAAGGTAAATTACATCTGGGGTGTTACAACACTCCACCACAACGAAAGGATATCGTCCCGAGATCTAGGACTGGAAAAACTCCGGGTACTCAGAACGGAGGTGATCCTCGCGTTCCCAGGTGGCTTCACGGTCGGAATGGTGTGACCAATTGACTTTGAGGAATTTGGTTGACTTATTGCAAGTCTTGCGTTCAGTCTCTTCAAGAATAGCAACTGGGTGCTCACGATAAGAAAGGTCTTCTTGGAGATCAATCTGTTCAAAGTTGACGGTGCGGTCAGGAGTCTTGAAGCACTTGCGGAGCTGAGAGACATGGAACACGTCATGCACATTTGCCAAGTTTGAAGGAAGCTCGAGTTGATAGGCGAGATCGCCTCTTTTGCTGACGATCTTGAAAGGACCCACGTATCTAGGGGCAAGCTTCCCTTTGATACCGAAGCGACGAGTACCTTTCATTGGAGAGACGCGGAGGTACACATGATCTCCGATCTCGAAAGCCAAATCACGGTGCTTACTATCATAGTAGCTCTTCTGGCGCGATTGCGCTGCTCTGAGATTATCACGAATGACTTTGCACATTTCCTCTGCCTCTGTGATCAAGTCATTTCAAGAAGTTGACGTTCACCGGTCTCTGACTAGTTAAGAGGAGTACGACACTTCCTGCCATACAGAATTTCGAATGGGGCCTTGCCCGAACTTGCTTGAAAACTGTTGTTGTAGGAGAATTCGGCATATGGAAGACAATCTTCCCACTTCATACCGAAGGAGATCACACAAGCCCTGAGCATATCTTCAAGAATCTGATTGACACGCTCGACTTGACCGCTAATTTGAGGATGGAAAGCTGTGCTGAAGCGGATGTTGGTGCCCATGGCCTTCTGAAAAGAATCCCAAAACTTGGAGGTAAAGATGCTGCCACGGTCTGAAGAGATCAACTGTGGAATGCCGTGCAGAGAGACAATCCGAGAGGTATAAAGCTCCGCCAATTGAGCTGCAGTGATAGACTCTTTGATAGGCAGAAAGTGAGCCACTTTAGTGAGTTTGTCGATGACAACGAATATAGCATCATTGCCACGCTTGGACTTTGGAAACCCAGTCATGAAGTCCATCTCAATGTGTTCAAACTTCCATTCTGGAATGGCAAGAGGTTGGAGGAGACCAGCTGGTCTTTGGTGTTCTTCCTTCACTCTTCTGCAGACATCACATTCATTCACGAACTGAGCAATCTCGCGCTTCATTCGAGTCCACCAATAAGCCTGCTTGAGGTCCTGATACATCTTCGTACTCCCAGGGTGGATGGAGAGGAGAGAATTGTGAGCCTCGTTCATGATCACTTTACGGAGGTCACCTTTGGGCACAACAATACGATCCTCGAAGAAAAGAGTGTCCTTGTCATCAAGGCGGTAGCACTTGTACTTGGACTGACTCTTGGCAATCCCAATCTTCACCTTCTTCACCATAGCATCAATAAGCTGAGGCTCACGAATCTGGTCTTCCAAAGTAGCAGAGACTTGAAGGTTCGCGAGGAAATGCTGAGGAACAACTTGCAAATTGAGTTTGCGGAAAGCTTCACAAAGCTCGGGTTGGTAAGGCTTGATAATCAGACTGTTGCAGTAAGCCTTCCTGCTCAAAGCGTCAGCAATCACATTGGCCTTGCCTGGAGTATACTCGATACTCGGATTATACTCTTGAATCATTTCGACCCAACGAGTCTGCCTGAGGTTGAGATTAGGCTGAGTGAAGATGTACTTGAGACTCTTGTGGTCAGTGAAGATGTCCACTTTTCTTCCCAATAAGAGATGTCTCCAAGTCAAAAGAGCATGCACAACTGCCGCCAACTCGAGGTCATGAGTGGGGTAGTTCTTCTCGTTGGGCTTCAACTGGCGAGAGGTATAAGCCACAACTTTCTTCTCTTGCATCAACACTGCACCAAGGCCTTGAAGAGAGGCATCACAGAAGACCTCGAACGGTTTGGATTCATCAGGAGGAGTCAGAACTGGAGCAGTGACCAATTTCTCTTTCAAAGTGTTGAAAGCGATGTCACATTCCGGACACTAAACATACTTGACGTGCTTCTAGAGAAGGTTTGAAAGAGGCTTCGCGATATTTGAAAAGTTCTCAACGAACCTTCGATAGTAGCTTCCGAGACCGAGGAAGCTGCGGAGTTGCTTCACATTCTGAGGTGGTTCCCAATTCACAATTGCAGACACCTTCTCAGGATTCACCGCTATGCCCTTGGCAGAGATGATATGCCCAAGATAAAGAACCTCATCGAGCCAAAACTCGCACTTTGAGAACTTGGCGTAGAACTGATGTTCCCTGAGCTTATCGAGCACCAAACGCAAGTGCTTGGCATGATCTTCCTTGTTCTTCGAAAAGACCAGAATGTCAATGAGGTAGACCAAGACGAAGTCATTTGTGTAGGCGTTGAAGATGAAGTTCATCATGCGAGAGAAAGTCGGCGGAGCGTTGACGAGGCCAAAAGACATGACCGTGTATTCATATGAACCATAGCTTGTTCTGAAAGCCGTCTTGGGAATATCTTGCTCACGGATTCGAATCTGGTGATAGCCCATACGGAGATCAAGCTTGGAGAATACTTGAGCACCTTTGAGTTGTTCGAACAGCTCATTGATGTTGGGAAGTGGGTACTTGTTGTTGATAGTCTTCTTGTTCAATGGACGGTAGTCAACACAAAGTCGGTCCGTTCCATCCTTCTTCTTCACAAAAAGTACTCCACAACCCCACGGAGAAGAACTAGGTCGGATGAGACCCATTCGCTCTTGAATATCGAGTTGCTTCTTCAGCTCCTTCAACTCTTCAGGTCCAAGCTTGTAAGGACGTTTGCAAACCGGTTCCGCGCCAGGCTCAAGATCGATGATGAATTCAACTAGCCGATGCGGAGGTATTCCTGGAAGCTCTTCTGGAAAGACATCTTGATATTCGCAGATGACTAGAATTTGAGAGATGGCATCCAGTTCACCCTTCTCATTGAGAGAAAACAGACAGATGGTATCATCACGAGCAGCAAAGACAATTACATCCTCAGACGAATGAGTCAATTGAATCTGCCTGGCTGCAGAATCAAGATGCGCCTTGTGCTTAGAAAGCCAATCCATTCCGAGAATAAGATCAATATCCGAGTTTCCAAGAACCACCGGAGAGGACAGAAACTTGTAGTCGCCCAACGTGATAGAGACATCGGGAGCAATCAAACTAGAAGTCAAAAGCTTGTCGGGAGAAACAACTTGCATGACTTTGGGCATAACCTCAGTATCAACATTGTGCTTCGATGCAAATGGGAATGACAAGAAAGAATGCGATGCACCAGTGTCAAAAAGTACTTTTGCAGGAACATCGTTAACAGGAAGGTTACCCATGATGACATCTGATGAGTCCTCTGCCTGAGCTGCATTCATCAAGTTGACCTTGGCGTGCTTGGGGTTATGCTTGACCATAGCTGTACTTGCCGATCTCACAGGAGGAGGAGGAGGGAGACGCCTCTGATTGAAGAATTTGTTGGCATAGTGACCCTTCTGTTGGCACTTGTTGCACGTGACCTCTGAAAGTGGACGGTGATACAGAGCACTCGATCTTGGAGCTTGAGACGAAGTCTTGTTCTGAAAGCCAGGGTTGGGTGGGTGGGAAGATCCACTGCCACCTTTGCTCTTCTGCTGATAAGGCTGATGGAACGGAGGAGGAGGAAGCCAATACTTCTGCTGCTTAGCCACTTGAGTTGAGGAAGAAGGAGTAGCATCTCTGACTCGCTTCTTGGAAGCATCACACTTTAGTTGAGCACACTCTTGCTTCAATGCCATGTTGTAAAACTCATCGTACCTCATGGGCTCAAAGAGGACAAGAGCTAGCTGGATTTCTTCTCTGAGACCACCCCTGAACTGGTATATCATGCTCTTCTCGTTAGGGACATCCTGCTTAGCAAAGCGGGCGAGCTTCTGAAACATCTTGTTGTACTCATAGACAGACATAGAGCCTTGCTTCAGATTGCGGAATTCCTCACGCTTGCTTTCAACCACACTCTTAGGAATATGATGAGCTTTGAAGTCTTGACGGAATTCATCCCAGGTAATCACACGGCCTCCTCTGGAATCTTTGTACTGCTGAAACCATTCTGCAGCTTGGTCTTTGAGTTGGAAGGAAGCGAACTTGACAAAGTCCTCAGGCCTGACGTTACTGCACTCGAAATGCTTGCACAAGTCCACGAGCCAATCAACAGCGTCTGTTGCCTCAACACAATTGCTGAAGGTCTTTGGCTGGTTAGCAATGAACTGGTTGAGTGTAGCAAAGTGATTCTGATTGTTGCCTTGGTTCCCTTGGTTGCGCTCTTGAAGAAGTTGCATGATCAGCTGCGTGTTTGCATTGGTAGCGGCCATCACAGCTTGCCATGCCTCCGGAGGTGGTGGTGGCAGATCAGGATTCTGAGTCATGCGCGTTGGAGGAGCCATCCTGAACAGGTTGACATCCATTAGCACACTGATAGATAAATATTGAAGCTGAATCAAACGGCTTGAAATTGCAACATATAGTCTTCACATCCGAACAAAATGAACGAATGCATTCCAATTGAAATGGTCACATATCCATAAATTGAGAAGCCACTTAGAATTTAGGTAGAAGAATAAACCAACAAGGTATGGAGCAAGAACGAATACTCGGTAAGGATCACCCAATCTCAAACTAAATATTCGTGGAAGAAGAACTAGAGCTACAAGAATTCCCACCTATGAAACTCCCGAACCTTTCCGGTTAAGCAATCAGGTGTTGGGGATACAGGGGAAGCATAATATCTCACCCAAATCTAGCAAATCTTACATCCAGCTGTATCCATCCTTCAACACATAACCAAGAAAAACTTCGGAAATCGTCTACCTCAACCTTCGAAAAGCATCTGTTATACAAGTTATGGCAATACTCCCGAACTCCCGCCCCACTACTGGGTGGCGTCGAGGTTATCTCACCAACAACTACATAAAAGAGATTTTCGATGTCGGCGAAACTAAACTCAGGTATTCCAGAACTGCAACAATAAAATTGTGACGACAACACCTCGGAGCTCAACTCCCCGGGACACTGCCACAACCCCTAAATGACAGGAGGCACCAAGAACAATGTTCTCTTCACAAAGCCATCGGAACGATTCCAAGATACCCGCGTGATCCTAAAAAACAATTTAGTGAAATTTGAGAAGAGAAGAGTCAAAAATCTACGTCAGGATGCCTTACCAGAGCGATGAAGGGACTGGGGAGTAAAAAGAATTCCTAACTCTCCGATATATAATTCCTAAATGACTCAAAACAATTTTCTGGATTCAACAATGTTAGCTAATTCGATCAAGCAGGGGGGCTCCTAAGGTCAGGGAAGGCTCTGATTACCAACTTGTAACGCCCTCGATGCGGCTATATCTCCTACGTGTCGAAGCACGACTTAGAGGCATAACCGCATTGAAAGCAATGTTGCAAGTAAGGTAATCTTCACAACAACCCATGTAAATAGATAATAGGGGAAAGGTACATAGTTGGCTTACACTCGCCACGTCACACAAATACATAAATAACATTACAATCATCCAATGCACTCATGGTCCGACTACGGTACCAAAATAAAAGATCAACCCCAACATGCGACATGGTCCCGATCGCCCCAACTGGGCACCACTAATGATCATCAGGGAAAGACACATAGTAACGGCGTGAGCCTTCGTAGAACTCCCACTTGAGCTCAAGCGCATCATCTGGAACGGAGTCATCGCTCCCTGCATCTGGTTTGGAAGTAATCTGTGAGTCATGGGGACTCAGCAATTTCGCACCCTTGCGATCAAGACTATTTAAGCTTATAGGTAAGGCAAGGTAATATGCGAAGCTGCAACAAGCGACTAGCATATCTGGTGGCTAACCTGTTCACAAAAGAGAGCGAGAAGAGTAGGCAAAGCACGAACGAACAACTATAGAACAACCTATGGCAAACATTACTCCAACACCGTGTTCACTTCCCGGACTCCGCCGAGAAGAGACCATCACGGTAACACACACATTTGATTCATTTCAATTAAATTAAGGTTCATGTTATCTACAACCGGACATTAACAAATTCCCATCTGCCCATAACCGCGGGCACGGCTTTCAAAAGTTCAAATCCCTGCAGGGGAGTCCCAACTTAGCCCATCACAAGCTCTCACGGTCAATGAAGGGTAAACCTTCTCCCGAGACATTCCGATCAGACTCGGCATCCCGGTTCTACAAGACAACTTCGACAATGGTAAAACAAGTCCAGCAACACCGCCCGAATGTGCCGACAAATCCCGATAGGAGCTGCACATATCTCATTCTCAAGGCACACTCGGATGAGACATCCTACGAGTAAAACCAACCCTCAAGTTGCCCCGAGGTGGCCCTGCAGTCTGCTCGGCCGGACCAACACTCATAGGAGCACTGGCCCAGGGGGGTTTAAATAAAGATGACCCTTGGGCTCTGGAAACCCAAGGGAAAAGAGGCTAGGTGGCAAATGGTAAAACCAAGGTTGGGCATTGCTGGAGGAGTTTTATTCAAGGCGAACTGTCAAGGGGTTCCCATTATCACCCAACCGCATAAGGAATGCAAAATCCGGGAACATAATACCGATATGACGGAAACTAGGGCGGCAAGAGTGGAACAAAACACTAGGCAAAAGGCCAAGCCTTCCACCCTTTACCAAGTATATAGATGCATTAAGATAACAAGATAATATAATGATATCCCAACAATAAACAATGTTCCAACAAGGAACGATCTCCAATCTTCACCTGCAACTAGCAGCGCTATAAGAGGGGCTGAGCAAAGCGGTAACATAGCCAATCAACGGTTTGCTAGGACATGGTGGGTTAGAGGTTTTACATGGAAATTTGGGAGGCATGATAAGAAAGTGGTAGGCATCGTAGAATAGGCATAGCAAAATAGCGAGCATCTAGCAAGCAAAGATAGAAGTGATTTTGAGGGTATGATCATCTTGCCTGCAAAGTTGTCAGAGTTGACTTGATCCTCGTAAGCAAACTCAACGGGCTCCTCGTTAGCGAACTCGTATCCCGGCTCTACCCAAACAAGACAAACAAGCAAAAGGAACACAATCAACCACGTGCAAAAGCTCGGACAACATGATGCAAACATGGTATGCAATGCGGGATGCGATATGTGATGCATATGCAAGATTTGACAAGGAATGATTGAACCTGGCCTCAACTTGGAAATCCAAGAGTGCCACTGTAAAGGTGAGGTGATTTCGGTTGAAATCGATATAAAGATCACCGGAATCGGATGCACGTTTTGGAAATGGCAAGCAAAACAAATATGGCAACGGTCTGCGATAAACAGCAAGTAGCCATCTAAATGCATCAAGATAATTATGCTACAGCACTCAAACATGACAACAAAATACATTGCAGAGATCCATTCATGATGCTTGACAAAAGATGAACACTGAGCTACGGCCAATTCATCCATTAACAGGTTCAAACAAGCATGGCAAAAGTGCAAATGATAAACAGGTTTCAGACTTAGTGAAATTAACACAAGTCTGGAATTTAACATCAGGTAGCAAACTTTGGAGCATGAAAACTATATGCTACAGGAACTTAACATGGCAAATCAATGCATTAGGTGAAGCTATTCAAAGCACTTAACAAAAGTCCCTTAGTGACCTTGAGCCAAAAGGGATCAGAAAATACAATTGCAAGCATGTGAACATGGCATAAACATAATCAGGTTACAGACTTAGAGAAAAACTGGAGCATGCAAATCTGTTAACGAATAGGCATGTTTACGAGCTCGATGCACTCACTACAGAGCAAGGCATGACAAACTAAGCATACACCCATCAATAATACATATCATAGAATCTAGACATGGCAAGAACAACAACATAGCATGCACGGTCAATAACAACATCCTCGGCAAAATCGCTAACGAGTCAACAATCTGCCAGGATTCATGAAATAGCAAAAGTAGAGCTTGATTGACTCAAGCTAGGGTGCTCCATAATTGCAAACAATGACATGGATGGATAGAGCACCACAATGTTAACAAATCATCCTTACTGATCATCCTCAAAAGAGGCACGGATCACTAGGAAACAACATGAACATATGGCATATTGATAAAATCAGATCAAGGACTTAGTGAAATTCTAAGTCCCTGAAATCAGCATTAACGAATGCACTACTTTGCAAACTTGTGCTAGTCACCACACATATCACAAAAATACATGGTAAGCATCTCTGTAAAGATGGCATGGCATATAACAAAACTCATGTAGAACTCAGGAGCATATCATGCACACAATAATCATGGCAAAAATGACAAATAGCTATTTGGTGCAGCAGATCTGACAATTAACTCAAATAGCTCTCTTCCAACAGAATTTCGGGCATCAAGATGAGCTCAAAAGAAAATGATGCGATGAGATGAAATGATGTACTCTCTGAGGAGAACATTTTGATATGCTACACGCGCAAAACGGAGCTATGGATGCAGAGTTACGGTATGATGAAAAACGCAATTTAATTAGGGTTTCGGGGAAAGTCAACCGAGTGGATCTCAGATCCAGATCTGGGAGCACTGTAGCGGCGTGGACTTCGAGGATGGTCGGCGCCGGAGTTCGAGGTCGCCGGAGTGGAAGGGACGGCCGGAGTCGTCGGACTTGGACCGGCCGGAGACGCGGGGAGGCTCGCCGGAGCTCTTAGGCGGCGAGGGCGGCGAGGCGGAGCAGGGCGCGGCGTGGGTGCGGGCGGTCGTCGCCGGAGCTTGCGAGGCCGGCGATGGCGCACGGCGGCTCCGGGCGGTCGGCGGCGACCTGGGCGAGGAGGCGGGGAGGCGGCGCTGAACCGCGGCGGCGGAGGGAGCAGATGGGCCGCGGGGGCCCGAGTCGGGCTCGGCGGGCCTCGGCGCGGGGACGGCCGACGTCGCCACATGGCAGCACCCTATTGCCGCGGGGTGGCGGCGGCTGCGGTGTCCGGTGCGGCGGACATGTCCGGCTCGCGGCGGGGAAGTTTGCTAGGGTTAGGGGGGAAGAGACCCGGGATTTTCGGGGAGAGACCTATATATAGGCATAGAGGGAGCTAGGAGAGTCCAAAAGAGGTGTGGTTTGCGGCCACGCGATCGTGATCGAACGGCCTAGATGATGGAGAGGGTTTTGGTGGGTTATGGACCAAATTGGAAGGGTGTTGGGCTGCAACACACAGGAGGCCTTCTCGGTCCCTCGGTTAACCGTTGGAGTATCAAACGAAGTCCAAATGGTACGAAACTTGACAAGCGGTCTACCAGTAGTAAACCAAGGCCGCATGGCAAGTCTCGGTCCAATCTGGAAATGTTTAACCCCCAGACACGAAAAGAGGTAGAAAGGACCACCGGAGGAGATAGGAGCGCTGGAATGCAAAATGGACAACGGGGAAAATGCTCGGATGCATGAGACGAACACGTATGCAAATGCAATGCACATGATGACATGATATGAGATGCATGACAATGACGACAACACACGGAGACAAAAACCCAAACCCGAGGAAATAAAATAACTTAGCGCCGGAAACGGCAAGGGTTGGAGAACATATAAGGTAAATTACATCCGGGGTGTTACATAAATCACACAAGAGCAGGTTCAAACAAGCATGGAAAAAGTACAAAAGATATCAGCATCACAGACTTGGTGAAAATAACAACATGCCAGGAATTAACATCAGGAAGCAATGTTTAGAGCAAGATAAGAACATGCTACAGGAACAAATAGAAAACAAAGGCATGGCATGAATCTACTCAAAGAATATAACAAAAGTCCCTTACTGACCATGAGCCAAAAAGGATCAGAAGATATGATGGAACCCACGTAAACATAGCAAGTTTCGTTAATAGATTCAGACTTAGCAGAAAACTAGACATGGCAAAAACAGAATTATGAAGACATCTTTGCGAGCTCGATTCACTCACCACAAGGCATGGCATGACAATATAATCATAGCAATAGTAAGAAGACATGTTATGAAGCTAACCATGGCAACAACAATCTCATAGCATGCATGGATCAACTACAACAACCTTGGCAAAATTGATTAACTACGTAAACAATCTGCCAGGAACATTTTATAGCAAAAGTAGAGCAAGATTGAGTCATGCTAGGTTACTCCATAAATGCAAACAGTGGCATGGATGGATAGAGCATAACCATATGTCCAAATCATCCTTACTGAACATACTCAAAAGAAGCATGGATCTCTCTGAAGCAACATGAATACATGGCATAAAAATAACAGTAGGGAAATGACTTAGTGAAATTCTAAGTCCCTGAAAACATCAATATTACGAGAGCTACTTTGCATCAACTTATAACACCCACGATGCGGCTATATCTCCCATGTGTCGGAGCATGACTTAGAGGCATAACCGCATAGTAGGCATGTCGCAAGAGGGGTAATCTTTACACATCCCATGTACTGAATAAGAAAGGGATAAAGAGTTGGCTTACAATCGCCACTTCACACAATACATAAATATAGCATTACATAATCCAGAATACAATCATGGTCTGACTACGGAACCAAAATAAAGACAACCCCAAATGCATAGATCCCCGATCGCCCCAACTGGGCTCCTCTACTGATCGTTCAGAAAGGAAACATAGTAACGTCCCGAATCCTCGTCGAACTCCCACTTGAGTTTGGTCACGTCCCCTGCATTGGCATCGTCGGCACCTGCATCTGGTTTTGGAAGTAATCTATGAGTCACGGGGACTCAGCAATCTCACACCCTCGCGATCAAGACTATTTAAGCTTATGGGTAGGAAAAGGTAGTGAGGTGGATCTGCAGCAAGCACTAGCATATATGGAGGCTAACTTACGCAAATGAGAGCGAGAAGAGAAGCAAATCATGGTCAAGAATCTAGAAAGATCAAGAAGTGATCCTGAAACTACTTACGTTCAAGCAATACACGAGACCGTGTTCTCTTCTCGGACTCCACCGAAAAGATACCATCACGGCTACACACGTTGTTGATTCATTTTAATTAAGTTAAGTGTCAGGTTTTCTACAACCGGATATTAACAAATTCCCATCTTCCAATAACCGCGGGCACGGCTTTCAAAAGTTCAAAACCCTACAGGGGTGTCCCAACTTAGCCCATCACAAGCTCTCACAGTCAATGAAGGATATTCCTTCTCCTAGGAAGACCCGATCAGACTCGGAATCCCGGTTACAAGACATTTCGACAATGGTAAAACAAGACCAGCAAAGCCACCAGATGTGCCGACAAATCCTGATAGGAGATGCACATATCTCATTCTCAGGGCACACCGGATTGTCCAAACTTCTGGTAGGCCAACCCAGAGTTGCCCCTGGTGGCCACCGGCGGCTTGCAGGTTAGACCAACACTCAGAGGAGCACTGGCCCGGGGGTTTAAAATAAAGATGACCCTTGAGTCCGCGGAACCCAAGGGAAAAAGGCTTAGGTGGCAGATGGTAAAACCAAGGTTGGGCCTTGCAGGAGGAGTTTTATTCAAGGCGAATTGTCAAGCGGTTCCCATTATAACCCAACCGCGTAAGGAACGCAAAATCAAGGAACATAATACCGGTATGATGGAAACTAGGGCGGCAAGAGTGGAACAAAACGCCAGGCATAAGGCCGAGCCTTCCACCCTTTACCAAGTATATAGGTGCATTAAAGTAAACAAGATATAATAATGATATCCCAACGATAATCATGTTCCAACAAGGAACAAACTCCATCTTCACCTGCAACTAGCAACGCTATAAGAGGGGCTGAGCAAAGTGGTAACATAGCCAAACAATGGTTTGCTTGGAAAGGTGGGTTAGAGGCTTGACATGGCAATATGGGAGGCTTGATATAGCAAGTGGTAGGTATCGCGGCTTATCAAAAGAGCGAGCAACTAGCAAGCAAAGATAGAAGTGATTTCGAGGGTATGGTCATCTTGCCTGCAAAGTTCTCCGAGTTGACGAAAGCCTGATCCTCGTAAGCGTACTCAACGGGTTCCTCGATCACGTACTCGTCTCCCGGCTCTACCCAAAGCAAGAACACAAGCAAAGCACCAACAATCAATCACGGTGCAATGTGCAAACAACATGATGCAAAACATGGCATGATATGCGGGATGTGATATGCAATGCATATGCGTGCTTCGGAAGGGAAAGATTGATCAAGGCATCAACTTGTCAAACCGAGTGCGCCACTGGAAAAGTGAGTTGATGTCGATCGAAATCGATATAAAGATCACCGGAATCGGATGCACGGTTTGCAAATGGCAAGCAAAACAAGAATGGCACAATACTACGATTAACATCACGATGCCATCTAGAATGCAACAAGAAACTAAGCTACTGCACTCCAACATAGCAACATAGCACATGGCAGGGATCTACTCAAGATGCTCGACAAAAGATGAACACTGAGCTATGACTAAATCACACAAGAGCGGGCTCAAACAAGCATGGCAAAAGTGCAAAAGATATCAGCATCACAGACTTGGTGAAAATAACATGTCAGGAATTAACATGAGGAAGCAATGCTTAGAGCAAGATAACAACATGCTACAAGAACATATCATAGCAAACAAAAGCATGGCTTGAATCTACTCAGAGCATATAACAAAAGTCCCTTACTGACCATAAGCCAAAAAGTATCAGAAGAGATGATGGCACCCATGTAAACATAGCAAGTTTCGTTAACAGATTCATACTTAGCAGAAAACAGGGCATGGCATAATCAGAATTATGAAGGCATGTTTGCGAGCTCGATGCACTCAACACAAGGCATTGCATGACAACATAAGCATATAACCAGCAAGAAGACATGTTCATGAAGCTAACCAAAGGAAGAACATACTCATATCATGCATGGATCAACTACAACAACCTTGGCAAAATTGATTAACACGTAAACAATCTGCCAGGAACATTTTATAGCAAAAGTAGAGCAAGATTGAGTCATGCTAGGGCACTCCATAAATGCAAACAGGGGCATGGATGGATAGAGCATGACCATATGTCCAAATTATCCTTACTGAACACACTCAAAAGAAGCATGGATCTCACTGTAGCAACATGAATACATGGCATAAAAATAACAGTAGAGCAAAGACTTTGTGAAATTCTAAGTCCCTGAAATCAGCAATATCACGAGAGCTACTTTGCATGCTCGTGCTAGTCACCACATTGATCACAAAAATACATGGCATACACCCCTGTAAATATGTCATGGCATATCCCAAAACACATGTAGAGCTCATGCCCATATGCAGCACACATCAGTTGTAGCAAAAATGACAAATGCTCATAATCTGCTAAGTAACAGGAACTAACATTTTATAGCACTCTTTCATCAACAATTTGGGCATCAAGATGGAATCAAACAAGCATGGTACAATGGAACAAAATGAAGATCACATCATGATGAACATTTTGATAGATCATGCATGCAAAACGGATCTACGAATGAGGAGTTATGGCATGTTGAACCGAGCTTCAGAATGCAAAATAAAATGACTTGGAAATATCTCGGGGTCAACCTCAAATTCCAGATCTAGGGTTCCTCGCACGTGGATCGAGGTTGGACGGAATGGATCTCGTCGGAATTGTTGCTACGGTGACCGGAGATGGACGGGGCGATACCGGAGAAGCGAGATCCAGCGAGGCAGGGCCGGATCCAGCCGCAGGGCGTCGGGAGAGCGGCGAGCGAGGCAGGGCCGGATCCGGCCGCAGGGCGTCGGGAGAGTGGCGGGCGAGGCACGGTGAGGCGGGACGTCGGCGGCGGCGGCGGGCACAGTCGCAGGCAAGCTGAACCGCGGCTCGGGCGATGGAGGAGCTTGGTCAGTGGCTACCGGCGTCGGGTGGCGCGCGCACAGGCGGGCGGCGAAGTCGCGCGGGGAGGCGGAGGAGCGCGCGGGCTCGGGGGGCCCGTCCCGGGCCTGGCGGGCCAGCGGCGCGGGCGCGGCGGACGTGCCACGTGGCAGCACAGGAGTGGCTGAGGGCGGCGGCGCGTTTTTTTGTCCGGCCGGACCGGACGTGTCCGGCGGCGCGGGGTGGAAGAAGGCTAGGGTTGGACCCGAAAATTCGGAGGAGTGCACATATTTATAGGTAGAGGGAGCTAGGAGAGTCCAAATGAGTTGCGGTTTTTGGCCACGCGATCGGGATCGAACGACCGAGGGGATGGAGGGGGTTTGGATGGGTTTTGGGCCCCTTTGGAGGGGTGTTGGGCTGCAACACACACGAGGCCTTTACAGCTCCCCGGTTAACCGTTGGAGTATCAAACGGACTCCAAATGGAACGAAACTTGACAGGCGGTCTACCGATGGTGTACCAAGGCCTCTTGGCAAATCTCGGCCCATTCCGAGAAAGTTTAACACCCGCTAATGAAAAGAGGCAAAAGGGGGCGCCGGAGGACGTAGGAGTGTCGGATTGCAAAACGGACAACGGGGAAAATGCTCGGATGCATGAGACAAACATGTATGCAAATGAGATGCACATGATGACATGATATGAAATGCATGACATGGACAAAATGCAAAATGAAGACAAAACCCAACCACAAAGGAATCACATAACTAAGAGCCGAAAATGGCAAGAGTTGAAATACAAATATGGTAAGTTACATCCGGGGTGTTACAACACTCCACCACTACGAAAGTATCTCGTCTCGAGATCTAGGACTGAAAGAACTCTGGATATTCGGAACAGAGGTGGTCCTCGCGTTCCCAGGTGGCTTCTCGGTCGGAATGGTGTGACCACTTCACTTTCAGCAATTTGATAGACTTGTTGCGAGTCTTGCGCTCAGTTTCTTCAAGAATAGCAACGGGATGCTCATGATAAGACAGGTCTTCTTGGAGATCAATCTCTTCGAAGTTGATGGTGCGGTCAGGCGTCTTGAAACACTTGCGAAGCTGAGACACATGAAACACGTCGTGCACATTTGCAAAGTTGGGAGGAAGCTCAAGTTGATAGGCGAGGTCGCCTCTACTGCTAATGATCTTGAAAGGACCCATATATCTAGGGGAAAGCTTACCTTTGATACCGAAGCGACGAGTACCTTTCATTGGAGAGACGCGGAGGTAGACATGGTCTCCTATCTCGAAAGCCAAGTCACGATGCTTGCTATCATAGTAACTCTTCTGGCGTGATTGCGTGGCTTTGAGATTTTCATGTATGACTTTACACATTTCTTCAGCTTCTGTGATTAAGTCATTGCCAAGAAGTTGGCATTCACCAGTCTCTGACCAATTAAGAGGAGTACGGCACTTTCTGCCATAGAGAATCTCGAATGGGGCCTTGCCTGAACTCTCTTGGAAGCTGTTGTTGTAGGAGAACTCGGCATATGGAAGACAATCTTCCCACTTCATACCGAAAGAAATGACACAAGCCCTGAGCATATCTTCAATAATCTGGTTGACTCGCTCGACTTGGCCACTAGTTTGAGGATGGAAGGCTGTGCTGAAGCGAATGTTGGTGCCCATGTCCTTCTGGAAGGAGTCCTAGAACTTAGAAGTAAAGATGCTTACGCGATCTGAAGATATCAGCTGCGGAATGTCGTGCAAGGAGACAATCATGTAGGTATATAGCTTTGCCAACTGAGCTGCTGTGATAGATTCTTTGATAGGAAGAAAATGAGCCACTTTAGTAAGCTTGTCGATGACAACAAAGATAGCATCATTTCCGCGCTTGGACTTGGGAAATCCTGTCATGAAGTCCATCTCAATATGGTCAAACTTCCATTCTGGAATAGCCTTGTGCTTAGAAAGCCAGTCCATGCCGAGAATTAGATCAATATCAGGGGTGTATCTCGATGATATATTGGTCTTTTCCAAGAACAAGGAGGATCATGCCAAGCATTTGAGATTGGTACTCGACAAACTCAGAGAACATCAGTTCTATGTGAAGTTTTCAAAGTGCGAGTTTTGGCTCGATGAGGTTCTCTACCTTGGCCATATCATCTCCGCCAAGGGCATAGCTGTTAATCCTGAGAAGGTGTCTGCAATTTTCAATTGGTAACCGCCTCAGAATGCGAAGCAACTCCGTAGTTTCCTTGGGCTTGCAAGCTATTGTCGAAGATTCGTTGAGAATTTCTTTAAGATTGCAAAGCCTCTTTCCAACCTCCTCCAGAAGCATGTGAATTATGTCTGGCCGCCTGAATGTGGCATGGCTTTCAACACCCTGAAAGAGAAGTTAGTCATAGCTCCAGTTTTGACTCCTCCTGATGAATCCAAACCATTCGAAGTTTTCTGTGAGGCTTCCCTGCAAGGTCTCGATGTTGTGTTAATGCAAGAGAAGAAAGTTGTGGCCTATACCTCTCGCCAGTTGAAGCCCAACGAAAAGAACTACCCCACTCATGACCTCGAGTTGGCGGCAGTTGTCCATGCTCTTTTAACATGGAGACATCTCTTGTTGGGAAGGAAAGTGGACATCTTCACTGATCATAAGAGCCTCAAGTACATCTTCACTCAACCCAACCTCAACCTCAGGCAGACTCGTTGGGTCGAAATGATTCAAGAGTATAATCCGAGTATTGGATATACTCCAGGCAAGGCCAATGTCATTGCAGATGCTTTGAGCAGAAAGGTTTACTACAACAGCCTAATTCTCAAGCCCTTCCAACCGGACCTTTGTGAAGCTTTCCACAAACTTAATCTCCAAGTTGTTCCTCAAGGATTTCTTTCCAACCTCCAAGTTTATCCTACTTTGGAAGATCAAATTCGTGAGGCACAACTTCTTGATGCCGGGGTGAAGAAGGTGAAGATTGGGATTGCCAAGAGCCAACCCAAGTACAAGTGCTATCGCCTTGATGACAAAGATACTCTTTTCTTCGAGGATCGAATTGTGGTTCCTTAGAGTGACCTTCGTAAAGTCATTATGAACGAGGCTCACAATTCACTCCTATCTATTCATCCTCGAAGTACAAAGATGTACCATGACCTCAAGCAGTCGTATTGGTGGAATCCAATGAAGCGAGAAATTGCTCAGTTCGTGAATGAATGTGATGTCTGCAGAAGAGTGGAAGCAGAACACCAACGGCCAGCTGGTCTCCTCCAACCTCTTGCCATTCCAGAATGGAAGTTTGACCATATTGAGATGGACTTCGTGACTGGATTTCCCAAGTCCAAACGTGGAAATGATGCTATCTTTTTTGTCATCGACAAGCTTACTAAAGTGGCTCATTTTCTTCCTATCAAAGAATCTATCACAGCATCTCAGTTGGCAGAGCTATATACCTCCAGGATTGTCTCCTTGCACGGCATTCCGCAGTTGATATCTTCAGATCGTGGAAGCATCTTTACTTCTAAGTTCTGGGACTCCTTCCAGAAGGCCATGGGCACCAACATTCGCTCTAGCACAGCCTTCCATCCTCAAACTAGTGGCCAAGTCGAGCGAGTCAACCAAATTCTTGAAGATATGCGCAGGGCTTGTGTCATTTCCTTCGGTATGAAGTGGGAAGATTGTCTTCCATATGCCAAGTTCTCCTACAACAACAGCTTCCAAGCGAGTTCGAGCAAGTCCCCATTCGAGATTCTCTATGGCAGAAAGTGGCGTACTCCTCTTAATTGGTCAAAGACTGGTGAACGCCAACTTCTTGGTAATGACTTAATCACAGAAGCTGAAGAAATTTGCAAAGTCATCCGTGAAAATCTCAATGCCGCGCAATCGCGTCAGAAGAGTTACTATGATAGCAAGCATCATGACTTGGCTTTCGAGATCGGAGACCATGTCTACCTCGGCGTCTCTCCAATGAAAGGTACTCATCACTTCAGTATCAAAGGGAAGCTTGCCCCTAGATACGTGGGACCCTTCAAGATCATTGGCAAAAGAGGCGACCTCGCCTATCAACTTGAGCTTCCATCCAACTTTGCAAATGTGCACGACGTGTTTCATGTGTCACAGCTTCGCAAGTGTTTCAAGACTCCTGACCGCACCATCAACTTCGAAGAGATTGATCTCCAAGAAGACATGTCTTATCATGAGCATCCCGTTGCTATTCATGAAGAAACTGAGCGGAAGACTCGCAATAAGTCTATCAAATTCCTGAAAGTTAAGTGGTCACATCATTCCGACCGAGAAGCCACCTGGGAATGCGAGGACCACCTCCGTTCTGAATATCCGAAGTTCTTTCAGTCCTAGATCTCAGGACGAGATCCTTTCGTAGTGGTGGAGTGTTGTAACACCCCGGATGTAACTTACCATATTTGTACTCCAACTCTTGCCATTTTTGGCTCTAAGTTATGATATTCCCTCGTGGTTGGGTTTTGTCTTTGTTTTGCATTTTGTCCATGTCATGCATTTCGTATCATGTCATTATGTGCATCGCATTTGCATACGTGTCCGTCTCATGCATCTGAGCATTTTCCCCGTTGTCCATTTTGCAATCCGACACTCCTACGTCCTCCAGCGCCCCCTTTTGTCTCTTTTTCGTGTGCGGGTGTAAAACTTTCTCGGAATGAACCGAGATTTGCCAAGCGGCCTTGGTACACCACCGGTAGCCGCCTGTCAAGTTCCGTGCCATTTGGAGCCCGTTTGATACTCCAACGGTTAACCGGGGAACTGTAAAGGCCTCGGGTGTGGTGTGTTGCAGCCCAACACCCCTCCAAAGTGGCCCAATAAACCATCCAAACCCCCTTCATCCTCTCGGCCATTCGATCATGATCGCGTGGCCGAAAACCGCGCCTTACTCTCCTAACTCCCCCGCCTATATATATATATATATATATATATATATATATATATATATATATATATGATCCCCTCCATTTTTTCGCGCAGTCCAAACCTACCCTGACCTTCCCCGCCGCCGCCGGACATTTCATCCCGCGCCGACGGACACATCCGCCCGCTACCGCGGCCGCGCCCGCACCAGTGACGAGCTGCCACGTGGCCTCCGCCACCGCGCACCGCCGGCGGCCCGCCAGGCCCGCGCGGGGCCCTCCCGGCCCGCACGCCCGAGCCGTCGCTCGCCGCCCGCGCCCGCCTACCCCGCCGTCCTTCGCCGCCTCACGCGCGCCGCCCGCCGCCGCACCTCGCCGCCTCTTCCGCGAGCAGCCGCCGCCGCCCTTCGCTCGCCGGCGCCGCTCCGCCTCCGAGCTCGTCCGTGCCCCACCGTGGCTCCCTGTCGTCGCTTGGCCCGGATCTGGCCCCGCCGGACCGGATCCGGCCGTCCCCGTCTCTCCCGATGCCGTCCCCTCGCCGGAGTTGACCTCGGTTCGTGCGCCACCGACGAACCCTAGATCTGGCCTGAGGGTATATTTCCCATCTAAGTCCTTTTTCAGCAGTATTTTGAGCCATTGTTCATCGCATCATAACTTCATCACCGCAGCTCCGTTTCATGCGCATGATATATCAAAATGTTCATCTGGATGTGCTCTTCATTTTGTTCCATTGCGCCATGCTTGTTTGAGTCCATCTTTATGCCCAAATTGTTGATGCAAGAGTGCTATAAAATGTTAGTTCATGTTACTTAGCAGATTATGAGCATTTGTCATTTTTGCTACAATTGACGTGTGCTGCATATGGGCATGAGCTCTGCATGTGTTTTGGGCTATGCCATGACATATTTAAAGGGGTGTATGCCATATATTTTTGTGATCAATGTGGTGACTAGCACAAGCATGCAAAGTAGCTCTCGTGATATTGCTGATTTCAGAGACTTGGAATTTCACAAAGTCTTTTCCCTGCTGTTATATTTGTGCCATGTATTCATGTTGCTATAGTGAGATCCATGCTTCTTTTGAGTTTGTTCAGTAAAGATGATTTGGACATATGGTTATGCTCTATCCATCCATGCCCCTGTTTGCATTTATGGAGTACCCTAGCATGACTTAATCTTGCTCTACTTTTGCTATAAAATGTTCCTGGCAGATTGTTTACGTGTTAATCAATTTTGCCAAGGTTGTTGTAGTTGATCCATGCATGCTATGAACTTGTTCTTGCTTTTCTTGGGTTCATGATCATGTCTTCTTGCTGGTAGTATGCTTAGTTGTCATGCAATGCCTTGTGGTTAGTGAATCGAGCTCGCAGAGAGGTCTTCATAATTCTGTTTTTGCCATGTCCAGTTTTCTGCTAAGTCTGAATCTGTTAACGAAACTTGCTATGTTTACATGGGTGCCATCATATCTTCTGATCCTTTTTGGCTTATGGTCAGTAAGGGCCTTTTTATATATGCTTTGAGTAGATTCATGCTATGCCTTGTATTGCTATGTTCTGTCCCTGTAGCATGTTGTTTACTTGCTCTAAACTTTCCTTCCTAATGTTAATTCCTGGCATGTTGTTATTTCCACTAAGTCTGTGATGCTGATATCTTTTGCACTTTTGCCATGCTTCTTTGAACCTGCTCTTGTGTGATTTAGCCATAGCTTAGTGTTCATCTTTTGTCAAGCATCTCGAGTAGATCACTATCATGTGCTTTGTTGCTATGTTGGAGTGCAGTAGCTTAGCTTCTTGTTGCATTCTAGATGGCATCGTGCTGTTAATCGCACAATTGTGTCATTCTTGTTTTGCTTGCCATTTGCAAACCGTGCATCCGATTCTGGTGATCTTTATATCGATTTCGACCGAAATCAACTCACCTTTCCAGCAGCGCACTTGGTTTGCCAAGTTGATGCCTTGATCAATCTTTCCCTTCCGAAGCACACATATGCATTGCATATCACATCCCGCATATCATGTCATGTTTTGCATCATGTTGCTTGCACATTGCACCGTGATTGATTGTTGGTCCTTTGATTGTGTTCTTGCTTTGGGTAGAGCCGGGAGACGAGTACGTGACCGAGGAACCCGTTGAGTATGCTTACGAGGATCAAGCTATCATCAACTCGGAGAACTTTGAAGGCAAGATGACCATACCCTCGAAATCACTTCTATCTTTGTTTGCTAGTTGCTCACTCTTTTGCTATGCCGCGATACCTACCACTTTCTCTATCATGCCTCCCATATTGCCATGACAAGCCTCTAACCCACCTTTCCTAGCAAACTGTTGTTTGGCTATGTTACCGCTTTGTTCAGCCCCTCTTATAGCGTTGCTAGTTGCAGGTGAAGATGGAGTTTGTTCCTTGTTGGAACATGATTATTGTTGGGATATCATTATTATATCTTGTTTACTTTAATGCATCTATATACTTGGTAAAGGGTGGAAGGCTCGGCCCTATGCCTGATGTTTTGTTCCACTCTTGCCGCCCTAGTTTCCGTCATACCGGTGTTATGTTCCTTGGTTTTGTGTTCCTTACGTGGTAGGGTTATAATGGGAACCCCTTGACAGTTCGCCTTGAATAAAACTCCTCCAACAAGGCCTAACCTTGGTTTTACCATCTGCCGCCTAAGCCTTTTTCCCTTGGGTTCCGTGGACTCAAGGGTCATCTTTATTTTAATCCCCCTGGCCAGTGCTCCTCTGAGTGTTGGTCCAACCTGTCAGCCGCCAGTGGCCACCAGGGGCAACTCTGGGTTGGCCTACCGGAAGTTTGGACAATCCGGTGTGCCCTAAGAACGAGATATGTGCAGCTCCTATCGGGATTTGTCGGCACATCCGTGTGGCTTTGCTGGTCTTGTTTTACCATTGTCAAAATGTCTTGTAACTGGGATTCCGAGTCTGATCGGGTCTTCCTGGGAGAAGGAATATCCTTCATTGACCATGAGAGCTTGTGATGGGCTAAGTTGGGACACCCCTGCAAGGTTTTGAACTTTCTAAAGCCGTGCCCGCGGTTATGGGCAGATGGGAATTTGTTAATATCCGGTTGTAGAAAACCTGACACTTAACTTAATTAAAATGAATCAACAGTCTGTGTAGCCGTGATGGTCTCTTTTCGGCGGAGTCCGGGAAGAGAACACGGTTCCTGTGTTATGCTTGAACGTAAGTAGTTTCAGGATCACTTCTAGTTCACGACCGTGCTTTGCTTCTCTTCTCGCTCTCATTTGCGTATGTTAGCCACCATATATGCTAGTGCTTGCTACAGATCCACCTCACTACCTTTTCCTACCCATAAGCTTAAATAGTCTTGATCGCGAGGGTGTGAGATTGATGAATCCCCGTGACTCACAGATTACTTCCAAAACCAGATGCAGGTGCCGACGATGCCAGTGCAGGGGACGCGACCAAACTCAAGTGGGAGTTCAACGAGGATTCGGGACGTTACTATGTATCCTTTCCGGACGATCAGTAGAGGAGCCCAGTTGGGGCGATCGGGGATCTATGCATTTGGGGTTGTATTTATTTTGGTTCCATAGTCGGACCTTGATTGTATTCTGGATGATGTAATGCTATATTTATGTATTGTGTGAAGTGGCGATTGTAAGCCAACTCTTTATCCCTTTCTTATTCAGTACATGGGATGTGTAAAGATTACCCCTCTTGCGACATGCCTACTATGCGGTTATGCCTCTAAGTCGTGCTCCGACGCGTGGGAGATATAGCCGCATCGTGGGTGTTATAGTGTGAATGGCCTTGTGATGATTTCTTGAGAGCATCCGGGATTTATGATGATTTCTATGAATTGGCTGAGAATGCAAGCCTCACCGTCTTCCTCCACGACCAACACGAATAGTATCTCTTACTCACCGATATCTTTGTGCAAAACTTTCATTTCCATACTAGGAGCGCACCACCTACGGTGGAATTTTATTTATATGATGAGCATAAGGAGATGTCACTTCGTGATTTTTGTCGGGTTTGTTTGATCCCTTTTGAGGGTAGTGTAGAGGAATGACATCGTGACGATGTGGAAGGGTTTATTGATACAATTTTTGTAGGGGAAACGAGAAAAGTATCCGATGTAAGAATTACTAGCATACATTTTCCTGTTTTACGTTACTTTGCTATATTTGCTAGTAGATGCTTGATTGGTCGCAGAAACTGCGGCAACCTTAGTGCCCCTGATATTTTTATTTTGTGCCATGCCTTGTTCCGTGATGACACATTTAGTATGGGCGCTATTGTTGCAAAACGGTTAAATCTTAACCATACTAAGGGCCCCATCTTGGGAGGTATCTTTTCCTCGCGCCTCGCTGCACACTTTAACATACCTATTAGGCATTATGCGAAGGAAGAGAAGTTGCTGCCACCTGTTTTTTCTAGACTATAAGAGTATGGTAGCACATGATTTTATCGTAAAGAATAAGGAAAATATGCTTAAGTACAAGCTAATATTTGATAAAAATCACCCTGAGACTATTACTTTGCCTGCTCCTTCCTTGTTTGACTTATCTGCAAGCAAGTACCTTGTTACGTCGGAGGCCATTCACGCCTACCGAAACCCCACACTAGCTATAGAGCCAGAGCCAGAACCACAATTTGATCCTCACCGACAGTCTGTTTATCAGTGGAATCCGGAAGAGATCGCCAACCAGTGGCACCAGGGGGATCCTTCTCAATACGACCCCAACTATTACTTTGGATATCCGTCAAGCCAGTCGTGGCCATAGACCAACTTAGGCCAAAAGCCTAAGCTTGGGGGAGTGTGTAACTCTCACCGACATTACATTCCTGTTCACACACTCATGCTAGTTGTCGGTGCTCATACTTTTTCATTGTAATATACATGCTAGTTTATTTCCCTTTTTATGCTTTCTTCTTGTGTGTTTGATAAGCCTTAAGAAAAACAAAAAAAATTAGTTGTAGCTTTTAGCTAGTTTACTTTCCATGCCTGTAGTAGTAGTAATTAAAAAGAAAACCCAAAAAAGATTTCTCATTCTTCTTTTGCTTGTTGGGAGCTTTCCCGTGTAAATAGTTTTATGTCTTTTCTTGTTCTCTGGGGGTCGAGAGGAGCAGACCATAATGAAAGTGTTGAGTGGCTCTCTTATGCATTATTGTTGATCTAACAAAGAGCCCATATTACCTTGTCTTCTCTCTTGAATTGAATGCTTGCATATTCCAGCTTAGTCCAATGCACATGCACTATTATTATTATCCACACTATTCGATCGTGCAAGTGAAAGGCAATATTGATGATTATATGATGAACTTATTGAGATAAGAAAAGCTGGTATGAACTCGACCTCTCTTGTTTTTGTAAATATGATAAGTTCATCGTTCCTGATTCAGCCTATTATGAAAGAAATATGTTTGCAATGACAATTAGAGATTGTAGTTTCTTAGGCCATGCTTAATTAGCTAGGAGCTTATAATGGTTTACCTTGCGTGCCAACATGCAATTAAAATGGTTGTGATGTGGTATGATAGGGTGGTATCCTCTTTTGAACGATTCGAGTGACTTGACTTGGCACATGTTCACGCACGTAGTTGAAACAAAATTAACATAGCCTCTACGATATTTATGTTCATGGTACATTATATCCTACTCATGCTTGCATTCGGTGTTGATTAATTTTAATGCATATTCATGACTGTTGTCGCTCTCTAGCTAGTCGCTTCCCAGTCTTTTTCTAGCCTTCACTTGTGCTAAGAGGGAATACTGCTTGTGCATCCAATTCAATAAACCCCAAAGTTATTTCATATGAGTCCACCATACCTACCTATATACGGTATCTACCTGCCGTTCCAAGTAAATTTGTATGTGCCAAACTCTAAACCTTCAAATAAACATTCTATTTTGTATGCTCGAATAGATCATGTATCAACTAGGGTTATCTGTATCTTCCATGCTAGGAGGGTTATTCTCAAGAGGAGTGGACTCCGCTCCTCACTCACGAGAAAATGGCTGGTCACCGGGATGCCCAGTCCCATGATTTATGAAAATCAAATCAAAATAACTACAAACAAAACTCCCCCAGGACTCTTGTTAGTTGGAGGCACTCATTCTTTCGAGCAAGCCATGGATTGATGCTTGTTGGTGGAGGGGGAGTATAAACTTTACCATTTTGTTTGGGAACCGCCTATAATGTGTGTAGCATGGAAGATATCAAGATCTCTCGGTTGTTATGTTGGCAATGAAAGTATACCGCTCAAAATATTATTCATATCTATTTCAAAACCGAGCTCTGGCACCTCTACAAATCCCTGCTTCCCTCTACGAAGGGTCTATCTATTTACTTTTATGTTGAGTCATCATCCTGAAAGTGCGTTATATCGACTAGAGGGGGGGTGAATAGGCGATTTTTATGAAAGTCTTCAAAACGTGGAAGTTATGAAGACAAACGATAGAAATAAACCTATTACCATGCAGCGGAAGGTAGACTACACTAGGCAAACCATAGTCAAGTATTCAATGGAGTGAAAGCAGAGTGACTAATAGCAGCAATGTAGTAAGGATCAGGTAGGAAGATATTATGAAGCCAAACAGAACAGGCAGTCACTCAATGAAGACAAAAGATACTGCAATCATACAATGACTTCACAAGGACCAACAGTAAGTAAAGGGAAGGAAAGGATGAAACCAGTGACACGTTGAAGACAATGATTTGTTGGACCAGTTCCAGTTGCTGTGACAACTATACGTCTGGTTAGGGCGGCTAGGTATTTAAACCTGAGGACACATAGTCCCGGACACCCAGTCCTGAACACGCAGCTCAGGACACCCAGTCCTCACCGTATTCCCCTTGAGTTAAGGTCACACAGACCTCGCCCAATCACTTTGGTAAGTCTTCAAGGTAGACTACCAAACCTTCACAGACTTTGTTCACCGGCAATCCACAATGTCTCTTGGATGCTCAGAACGCGACGCCTAACCGGTTGGAGGATTCACAGTCCTCAAGTGTAATAAGTCTTCAGATCACACAGACAAGAAGACTTAAGTGATGCCTAATTCTCTTTGGCTCTGGGTGGTTAGGGCTTTATCCTCGCAAGGAATTCTCTTTCAAAGGCTTTGAGGTGGGTTGCTCTCAAACGACAAAAGCCGTACACTAACTCTGAGCAGCCAACCGTTTATGGTTGTAGGGGGTGGGCTATTTATAGCCACTAGGCAACCCGACCTGATTTGTTCGAAATGACCCTGGGTCACTAAGGAACTGACACGTGTTCCAACGGTCAGATTTCAAACTCACACGGTAACTTTACTTGGGCTACAAGCAAAGCTGACTTGTCCGACTCTGGACAAGATTCGCTCTCATAGTCTTCACTCGAAGACATAGGTTTTGGTTAAGCATCACTTCAGTCATTCTGACTGGTTCTCTTGGACCCCACTTAACAGTACGGTGGTTCCTATGACTCAACAAAGAAGAAGAAAAAGAACTACGAAAGATCTAAGTCTTCGAGCTCCATAGGCTTCATGCGATGTCTTCTCTTGTCATAGTCTTCAATGTGAATATCTTCATATACCACCTTTGACATCAATGTCTTCATACATTTTTAGGGGTCATCTCTGGTAGGAAAACCGAATCAATGAGGGACTTCTACCTGTGTTATCCTGCAATTCTCACAAACACATTAGTCCCTCAACTAGGTTTGTCATCAATACTCCAAAACCAACTAGGGGTGGCACTAGATGCACTTACACATCCTCTTATTAAAAAGCACCAGTTGGGGAGCACCTCTCTCATTTGCATCCATTATTGTTAGTTTACATTGAGTATGACTTGACTGGATCTCATTTGCCATGAATTACAATGTCTAGTCAGTCCTTGATCTTTAAAGGTGCTCTGCATTTATGTTTTGAGAAAGTGTTGTCATCCGAGATTTATTATTATTGCTCGCTAGTTGATTATGCCATTGATATGAGTAAACATGGGACCTAAATGTTATTGCAAATGTGGTTAGTTCATAATCTTTGCTGAAAACTTGAATGCTGGCTTTACATATTTACAACAACAAGAGCAAACAAAGTTTGTAAAAGTTTTTCTTTATCACTTTCAGTTTATCAACTGAATTGCTTCAGGACAAGCAAAGGTTTAAGCTTGGGGGAGTTGATACGTCTCCATTGTATCTACTTTTCCAAACACTTTTTCCCTTGTTTTGGACTCTAACTTGCATGATTTGAATGGAACTAACCCAGACTGACGTTGTTTTCAGCAGAATTGCCATGGTGTTATTTTTGTGCAGAAATAAAATTTCTCGGAATGACCTGAAAATCAACGGAGATTATTCTTGGAATATATAAAAAATACTGGAAGAAAGATCCACGTCAGGGGCCCACACCTGTCCACGAGGGTGGGGGCGCGCCCTACCCCCTTGGGCACGCCCCCTGCATCATGGGACCCCTAACGCTCCACCGACCTTAACTCCAACTCCATACATTCGTGTTCGGGGCGAAAAAATCAGAGAGAAGGATTCATTGCGTTTTACGATACGGAGCCGCTGCCAAGCCCTAAACTCTCTCGGGAGGGCTGATCCGGAGTCCGTTCGGGGCTCCGAAGAGGGGAATCCGTCGCCATCGTCATCATCAACCTTCCTCCATCACCAATTTCATGATGCTCACCACCGTGCGTGAGTAATTCCATCGTAGGCTTGTTGGACGGTGATGGGTTGGATGAGATTTATCATGTAATCGAGTTAGTTTTGTTCGGGTTTGATCCCTAGTATCCACTATGTTCTGAGATTGATGTTGCTATGACTTTGCTATTCTTAATGCTTGTCACTAGGGCCCGAGTGCCATGATTTCAGATCTGAACCTATTATGTTTTCATCAATATATGAGAGTTCTTGATCCTATCTTGCAAGTCTGTAGTCACCTATTATGTGCTATGATCCATTAACCCTGAAGTGACAATAATCGGGATATTTACCGGTGATGACCGTAGTTTG
This sequence comes from Triticum urartu, assembly GCF_056163025.1. Lineage (NCBI taxonomy): Eukaryota > Viridiplantae > Streptophyta > Magnoliopsida > Poales > Poaceae > Triticum > Triticum urartu. The sequence continues at coordinate 378,002,009 of NC_141876.1, read as the reverse complement.
AGGAGTTCATGTATTCACTATGTGTTAATGCTTTGGTCTGGTACTCTATTAAAAGGAGGCCTTAATATCCCTTAGTTTCCAATAGGACCCCGCTGCCACAGGAGGGTAGGACAAAAGATGCCATGCAAGTTCTTTTCCATAAGCATGTATGACTATATTCGGAATACATGCCTACATTACATTGATGAAATGGAGCTAGTTCTGTGCCACCCTATGTTATGACTGTTACATGATCGATCGCATCCGGCATAATTCTCTATCACTGATCCAATGCCTACGAACTTTTCCTATATTGTTCTTCGCTTATTTACTTTTCCGTTGCTACTGTTACAATCACTATAAAACCCAAAAATATTACTTTTGCTACCGTTACCACTACTATCATATTACTTTGCTATGCTGCAGATATTAAGTTTCTAGGTGTGGTTGAATTGACAACTCAGCTGCTAATACTTGAGAATATTCTTTGGCTCCCCTTGTGTCAAATCAATAAATTTGGGTTGAATACTCTACCCTCGAAAACTATTGCGATCCCCTATACTTGTGGGTTATCATTCATTGATGATATATTGGTGTACTCGAAGAATGAAGAACACAAGGAACATTTGCGATTGGTTCTCGAGAAGCTCAGGGAACATAAGCTCTATGCGAAGTTCAGCAAATGCGAGTTTTGGTTGAAGGAAGTCAGATTTCTAGGACATGTTAAATCTGGAGAAGGTATAGCGGTAGACCCTTCAAAGGTTCAGTCTGTCACCGAGTTGTTGGCACCCACCTCAGTTGGAGAGATACATAGTTTCCTTGGACTCACAGGATATTATCAGAGATTCATTGAGAATTTTTCCAAGATTGCAAACCCATGATGGAGTTATTGAAGAAGGACACCAAGTTCAACTGGACCGAGGAGTGTGAGGCCAGTTTTCAGGAGTTGAAGAAACGTTTGGTTAGAGCCCCTGTGCTAATTCTTCCGAATATACGCACGGATTTCCAAGTATATTGCGACGCTTCTTGCCAGGGACTTGGAGGCGTTCTTATGCAAGAAGGAAGAGTTGTTTCGTATGCCTCACGACAGCTTCGACCTCATGAGTTGAATTATGCCACTCATGATTTGGAGTTAGCAGCCGTAGTGCACGTGCTCAATACCTGGAGGCATTTTCTTATCGGAAATCATTGTGATGTTTACACGGATCATAAGAGTTTGAACTACATTTTCACGCAGAAGGAGTTGAACCTCAGGCAGAGGAGATGGTTGGAGCTCATAAAGGATTATGACATGAAACTGCATTATCATCGAGGAAAGGCCAATGGTGTAGAAGATGCTTTGAGTCACAAGAGTTATGTCAATACTCTCATAGCCGGAGGATTACCTCAGGAGTTAGCCGACGATCTCAGAGAACTTCGATTGGAGATAGTTCCGAGAGATTTTGTTGCAGCATTGGAAGTTCAGTCCACATTGTTGGGAAAAATCCGAGAAGCTCGGAAGATTGATAAGGAAATTGCGGAGATAAAAGAAAAGATGATTAAAGGAAAGGCTAAAGGTTTTCATGAGGATGAACACAGAAATTTATGGTTTGAGGATCGTATCTATGTGCCCAATTATCCAAAGATCAGGAAGTTAATTCTTCAGGAGGCCCATGATTCGCCATAGTCGATTCACCCAGGCAACACCAAGATGTATTTGGATTTGAAGGAACGTTTTTGGTGGACAGGTATGAAGAAGGATATTGCCGAGTATGTAGCAGTATGTGATGTATGTCAGAGAGTTAAGGCAGAGCATCAGAAGCCAGCAGGATTACTTCAGCCTTTGCTGATACCTGAATGGAAGTGGGATAAGCTTGGCATGGATCTCATCACCGGATTACCCAGGACACATTTAGGATATGACTCCATCTGGGTAGTAGTTGATCGCTTGACCAAAGTGGATCACTTTATCCCCATGAAAATCTTTTATACGAGTGCGAAGTTGGCCAAGATATACATGACCAAGATCGTATGTCTGCATGGAGTTTCGAGGACCATCGTATCCGATAGAGGAACACAGTTTACCTCAAAGTTTTGGAATCGGTTACACCAGACTTTGGGTACCAGGCTAGAGTTCAGTACAACTTTCATCCGCATACAAATGGGCAGACCGAGAGAGTCAACCAGATTCTGGAGGACATGTTGAGAGCTTGTGCGCTAGATTATGGATCTAGTTGGGATGATAATTTGCCTTACGCAGAGTTCTCATACAACAACAGCTACCAAGCTAGTTTGAAGATGGCCCCTTTTGAAGTGTTGTATGGAAGGAGGTGCAGGACACCATTGATGTGGGATGAAGTTGGAGACCGACAATTGTTCGGGCCAGATTTAATCAGAGAGTTTGAGGAGAAGGTCAAGTTGATTCGGGATAGACTCAAGGAAGCCCAGTCCAAGCAGAAGAGTTATGTCGATACTAAATGCAAGGAGGTTGCCTATGAAGTCGGAGACAGATCATATCTTCGTGTGTCACCCCTACGAGGAGTAAGACGATTTGGAGTCAAGGAAAGTTAGCACCAAGATTTGTAGGGCCAAACCGAGTTTTGGAGCGTATGGGTGAAGTTGCCTAAAAGTTGGAATTACCCGAAGGATTGCAGGAGTTCATGATGTGTTCTACGTTTCCCTGTTAAGAAGTGCCATGCAGAGATGGCCGATATTCCTCTGAGAGATACAGTGTAACGCCCCGAGACCGTTGCGCCAGGTGTCTCCCAGTCATTCACCATCGTTGCCATGTCATTTGCTTGTGTGTTGCATCTTGTCATGTCATCATGTTCATTGCATCATCATGTTTTCAAAACTTGCATTCGTCCGGGTTCCCCAGTTTCGTCCGTTATCCGTTCTGAGCCCAGACACACTTGCATGCGCCCGCGGCATGTCCGAAATATTATTTTATAAGTGGCCGGAAAATGTTCTCGGAATGGGATGAAAGTTGGCGTGTGGTCTTATTATAGTGTAGATAGACCGCCTGTCAATTTTCGTCGCATTCGGAGCTCGTTTGTTAGTCAAACCGTTAAACATATAGCGGCATTATAGCCGGTCATATGTCAGACGTTTTCGGTCTCCGACAACCTTGCCGGGCTGCACTTATCTTCTCTCCTATCAGTTCATGGCCCTCTACACAGCCCACAACTAGCTCTCTAAACCCCCCCCCCCCTCCGATCGGAACCACCGGATCGTGATCGGACGCTTCGAAACGCTCCAGAAAACCCCCTAACCCTAGCAAACCTGCTATATAAACACCCCTCCTTCCTAATTTGGACAACCCTAGTCTAAACCTACCCCTAGACCCCTTTCTCCTCGGATCCGCTTCATCCAGCCGTAGCCAACCCCCTCCTCCTAGATTTCCGGCGCCGCCCAGCCGCACCTCGCCACTTGGCGCCGCCGCCCCCGCGCCTCGGACCAATCTGGGCGCGCCACCCCGCGCCCGCCAACCACTCCCAGGTCGCCACCTCGCGCCCCCTGCCCCGCTCCCACCACCGCGCGCCCGCCCAGGCCCGGGCGAGGCCTGCCAAGACCATCGGGGCCCGTACCCGATCCCGCGCGCCATCGCCTGCGGCTCCCGCTACTCCGCCGCCAGCAGCTCCCAGCCGCCGTGGTGCACCGCGCCGGAGCGCCGCCTCCCGTCGACTTCAACTCACCGCCTTCGCGCCGCCGCCCGCCGTACCCTGCCTTCCCCCATCATCTCTAGCCCTACGCCGCGCCACCCGCTGCAGGAGCTCGCCGGCGTAGGCCGCCGTGAGGGTCACGCCGCCCCTGCTCGTCATCTCCGCCTCGATCCAGCCTGGAATCGGCCCCAGCGACCTCCCTCGTTCCAGATCTGGGATGTCCCTGCCGCATCGACCAACCTCCGACGCCCTTTGCTCGGCCCCGCCGCCACCTGCTCGCCGGAGCGCCAGAGTTGCCGCCACCTCGCTCGATCGGGAGGTCCCCGATCCGCACCCGCGGCCGTTAACCAGCGCATGGGCCGCATCCAGCGAGTCGGCCGAGCAACCGCATCCAGCAGGCATGCCTCCTCTTCTCCAAATGGGCTGAGGCCCATGGGTGAGCTGCCTTCCCCAACGCCTGTTTCTATTGGGTCAGACAGATCCGGCCCGTAGTTTTTTTTTTGCTGCTGCGCATTTGCTATTATTCCAGTAAAACAGTTTTGCACAATAGTCCCTCATGTTTCATGCATTTAATAACTCAGAAATGGTGCATCGGATTAAAATGTTTTATATATGAAAAATGCTTAGAATTATGTCTAGATTAATAATATGCCACTTTCATGCATGTTAAAAATGTTTAAACTTGTTGTTTGCTTTGTTTTGCTCATATGCCATGCTAAAATGCTTTAATTCATAACTAAATAACCGTAGCTCCAAACCCAACAAACTATATATCTAAATGGGGTAGAAAAATGCCTAGTTTAACATGGTGGCATCATCTTCTATGTTTAACAACTCTAAAATTTGGTTTAGGGCAGAACAGTGCCAAATCCATAATTTGTACATGAGGATTTTCTAGACTTGTTGCTTGTTGTTCCGGCCTCATTTACACTTGCCTAGATAGGTAGTTTTCATATGCTTCACCTCTTTCCATGCTAACCAACATTTAATATTGTTGAGTACATAAACGGGAGAGAACTAAATAAGTCATGTGGCATTTCGGCAATATGCAACTCGTTGCATATTGAGCTCCACTTAACTTGTAGTTTTGCTTGTGCATTTTGCCATGCCATGCCTCATTAAACCGGTCATGCATCATACTTGATTGTGCATCATGCCATGATTATGTGATGGTTGTTTACTATGTTGTTTGTTCTTTCCGGTGTTGCTTCTTCGGGTTAGTTCCGATAACGTCACGTTTGTGAGGATTTGTTTGACTACATCTGTTTGTCTTCTTCATGGACTCGTTCTTCTTCCTTGCGGGATCTCAGGCAAGATGACCATACCCTCGAAATCACTTCTATCTTTGCTTGCTAGTTGCTCGATCTATTGCTATGCCGCGATACCTACCACTTGCTTTATCATGCCTCCCATATTGCCATGCCAAGCCTCTAGCCCACCTTTCCTAGCAAACCGTTGTTTGGCTATGTTACTGCTATTGTTCAGCCCCTCTTATAGCGTTGCTAGTTGCAGGTGAAGCTGAAGTTTGTTCCATGTTGGAACATGGATATGTTTGGGATATCACAATATATCTTATTTACTTTAATGCATCTATATACATGGTAAAGGGTGGAAGGCTCGGCCTTATGCCTGGTGTAAGTGCATCTAGTGCCACCCCTAGTTGGTTTTGGAGTATTGACGACAAACCTAGTTGAGGGACTAATGTGTTTGTGAGAATTGCAGGATAACACAAGTAGAAGTCCCTCATTGATTCGGTTTTCCTACCAGAGATGACCCCTAAAAATGTATGAAGACATTGAAGTCAAAGGTGGTATGTGAAGACATTCACATTGAAGACTATGACAAGAGAAGACATTGCATGAAGACTATGGAGCGTGAAGACTTAGTTCTTTTGTCATTCTTTTTCTTCTTTGTTGAGTCATAGGAACCACCGTACTGTTAAGTGGGGTCCAAGAGAACCAGTCAGAATGACTGAAGTGATGCTTAACCAAAATCCTATGTCTTCGAGTGAAGACTATGAGAGCAAATCTTGTCCAGAGTTGGATAAGTCAGCTTTGCTTGTAGTCCAAGTAAAGTTGCCGTGTGTGCTTGAAATCTAGCTGTTGGAACACGTGTCGGTTCCTTAGTGACCAAGGGTCATTTCGGAAAAACCAGGCCGGGTTGCCCAGTGGCTATAAATAGCCCACCCCCTACAACCATAAATGGTTGGCTGCTCAGAGTTAGAGTACGACTTTTGTCGTTTGAGAGCAACCCACCTCGAAGCCTTTGAGAGAGAATTCCTTGCGAGGATAAAGCCCTAAACACCCAGAGCCAAAGAGTGTTAGGCATCACTTAAGTCTTCTTGTGTGTGTGATCTGAAGACTTATTACACTTAAGGACTGTGAATCCTCCAGCCGGTTAGGCGTCGCGTTCTAAGCATCCAAGAGTCATTGTGGATCGCCGGTGAACGAAGTCTATGAAGGTTTGGAAGTCTACCTTGAAGACTTACCAGAGTGATTGGGCGAGGACTGGGTGTCCTTAGCTCAAGGGAAATAAGGTGAAGACGAGGTCTTCTGAGTTGAATCTTAGCCTCCCTAACCAGACGTACAGTTGTCACCGCAACTGGAACTGGTCCAACAAATCATTGTCTTCAACGAGTCACTGGTTTCATCCTTCCCTTCCCTTTACTTAATGTTGGTCCCTGTGAAGTCATTATATGATTGCATTATCTTTTGTCTTCACTGAGTGACTGCTTGTTCTAATTGGCTTCACAATATCTTCCTACCTGATCTTTACTACCTAGCTGCTATTAGCCATTGTGCTTTCACTTCATTGAATACTTGACTATGGTTTGCCTAGTGTAGTCTACCTTCCGCTGCATGGTAGTAGGTTTATTTCTATTGTTTGTCTTTGAAACTTCCATGTTTTGAAGACTTGCATAAAAATCTCCTATTCACCCCCCCTCTAGTCGATCACTAGCACTTTCAATTGGTATCAGAGCAAGGTACTCCCTTGTTCTGTGTGATTCGGTTTAACCACCTGGAGTTTTAGCTATGTCAACTGCAGGGATAATTAAAGTCTCTGCTGCATGCCCCATCTTCGATGGAACTGAATATCCCTACTGGAAGAATAAGATGTGCATGCATCTTGAAGCCATTGATGTCGACCTATGGTATGGCGTTCCGAAGGCTGGTGAAGGTGTCACCGCTGCTGATGTCAAGAAGTTCGTTCAACTGGACTCCACTGCCAAGAACATCATGTGTGGTCATCTGACCAAAGGACAGTATGGCCGCGTGAGTGCCTTAGAAACATCTAAGCTAGTCTGGGACTGGCTCTCCAAGGTCAATGAAGGCGTCTCAACCCAGAGAGATCAGAGAATCAGTGTCCTTCGCAACATCTTCAACCGCTTCAAGAGAAATGACAATGAGAATGTCCATCTCACGTTTGATCGACTCACTGACATCACAAATGAGCTTCAAGCTCTCGGCGCTACTGAGATCGCCAAGCATGAAGTCGTCAAGACACTCCTGAGATCACTTGACAGATCGTTTGACACCCTAGCCCTAATGATTCAAGAACGTCCTGACTTCAAGACACTCGATCCGTCTGACATACTTGAGAGGCTCAACACACATGAGTTTCAGCTTTCTGAGAAAAGAGATATCTACGGTCCCAACTATGGGCGAACTCGTGCATTGAAGGCAAAAGTTGTCTCCTCATCTGAAGAAGAATCTGACAGCAGTTCTGATAATCCTGAAGACATTGGAAAGGAGCTTGCTATACTTGTGAAGAAGTTCCAAAAATTCACCAAGAAGAAAGGCTTCAGAAAGTCTTCACGATCAAGCTCAAGGAATGATGAATCTTCTGCTCATGACCACAAGAAGAGAACATGCCACAAGTGCAAGAAACCTGGCCACTACATCTCTGAGTGTCCGCAGTGGGACAATGAGAACAAGAAGAAGAAGAAGAAGAAGAAGAAGAAGAAGAAGAAGAAGAAGAAGAAGAAGAAGAAGAAGAAGAAGAAGAAGAGCAAGGAGTATGACTCTGACGACAAGAAGAAGAAGAAATACTCAAAGTCTTCTTCCAAGTCTTCCTCAAAGTCTTCATCACACAAGAAGAGCTCATCTGGCAAGGCACGTGCGTTTGTGATTTAAACATGATTGTGATGTTTGGAAAATATCGTTGCCTTGTTCTAATGGAATCTTACAAGTCTCTAGTGTTTGAAGGGTATCGGAAAGATGATTTGTACGTGGTAGATTTCTCAGCAGGACCACAACTTGTCGTATGTCTTCTAGCAAAAGCTTCTGAATGTTGGCTCTGGCATCGGAGCCTAGGGCATGCTGGCATGAGGAACCTCCACACCCTTGCAAGGAAGAAGCATGTCATAGGCATCAAGGGCATCAAGTTCAAGAAGGATCACTTATGCGGTGCCTGTGAAGCAGGAAAGATGACGAGGGCCAAGCATCCCTCGAAGACAATCATGACAATGACTCAACCCTTCGAACTGCTCCACATGGATCTTTTCGGTCCCACTCATTACTCAACTCTTACTACTACTTCTTGTATCTATGGCTTTGTCATTGTTGATGATTATTCAAGATATACTTGGGTGCATATTATCCTCTACAAGACTGAAGTGCAGGATGTCTTCAGACGCTTCGCCAATCGAGCCATGAACAACTATGGCGTCAAGATCAAGCACATCAGAAGTGACAATGGCACTGAATTCAAGAACACTGGCCTAGATACATATCTTGATACTTTGGGCATCACACATGAATTCTCAGCTCCATACACGCCATAGCAGAATGGCGTCGTCGAACGCAAGAACAGAACACTTATTGAGATGGCTCGGACGATGATTGATGAATACAAGACTCCAAGAAAATTCTGGCCTGAAGCCATTGATACTGCATGCCATATCATCAATCGTGTTTATCTTCACAAGCTTCTGAACAAGACATCCTATGAGCTCCTTACTGGCAAGAAGCCAAATGTCAGTTACTTCAGAGTATTTGGTGCCCGGTGCTGGATCAAGGATCCACATCACACTTCAAAATTTGCACCAAAAGCACATGAAGGTTTTATGCTTGGATATGGAAAGGATTCGTACTCCTATAGAGTCTTCAACCTCTTTCACTATAAAGTGGTTGAAATAGTGGATGTGCGGTTCGATGAGACTAACGGCTCACAAAGAGAGCACCTGCCAAACGTGCTAGATGAAGTTCCATCCAGTGAATCAATCAAACTTATGGGAACTAGAGAAATCATACCATCTGAATCTCAGCCTGAAGAGGAACTTATCATCTCCGCACCTGATCAAACTGAAGACAATGCTCAGGCTGAAGACAATCCTTCTAACGATGACAATGATCAGCAAGAGCAAAATCTTCATCCTATACATACTCGTGTTGCAAATGAAGTACAGATTGAGAGAATAATTGATAGCATCAATGCACCAGGTCCACTCACTCGTTCGAGGGCAACACAGCTAGCAAATTTCTGTGGGCACTTCGCATTCGTCTCAATATCTGAACCCAAGAAAGTTGAAGAAGCCTTCATGGAACCTGAATTGATTCAAGCTATGCAAGAAGAGCTTCAACAGTTTGAGCTGAATAATGTATGGGAACTGGTTAAGCGTCCTGGTCCTCGCAAGCACAATATAATAGGCACCAAATGGATATATCGCAACAAGCAAGATGAGCATGGTCAAGTTGTCAGAAACAAAGCTCGTCTCGTTGCTCAAGGGTACACTCAAGTTGAAGGGATTGACTTTGATGAAACATTTGCTCCTATGGCTAGACTTGAAGCCATACGCATACTGCTGGCCTATGCAAATAATCATAACATTCTTCTGTATCAAATGGATGTGAAGAGCGCTTTTCTCAATGGAAAGATTGAAGAAGAAGTGTATGCTGCACAACCGCCTGGCTTTGAAGATCCAAAACATCCTGACATGGTGTACAAGCTCAACAAGGCACTGTATGGCCTCAAACAAGCCCCTCGAGCTTGGTATGACACACTCAAAGGCTTCAAACCTGGTTCCCTCGACCCCACTCTCTTCACAAAGACATATGATGGTGAACTGTTTGTGTGCCAAATATATGTGGATGACATTATCTTCGGCTGCACCAATCAGAAATACACTGACGAGTTTGGATATATGATGCAAGAGCAATATCATATGTCTATGATGGGTGAGCTGAAGTTCTTCCTTGGTCTTCAAATACGTCAGCAACGCAACGGCATCTTTATATCTCAAGAGAAATACCTCAAAGATTGCCTGAAGAAATTTGGAATGCAAGATTGCAAAGGCTACACGACGCCAATGCCAGCCAAACATCATCTGGGTCCCGACGACAATGGTAAAGAGTTCGATCAAAAGGTATACAGCTCCATGATTGGTTCTTTACTTTATCTATGTGCATCTAGGCCAGATATTATGCTTAGTGTTTGCATGTGTGCTCGATTCCAAGCGGCACCAAAGGAATCGCATCACATAGCTTTGAAGCAAATTCTTCGATATTTGGCTCACACCCCAACACTAGGATTATGGTATCCAAAGGGCTCAGAGTTTGATCTAGTTGGATTCTCGGATGCTGATTATGCTGGTGACAAGGTGGATCGCAAGTCTACATCAGGCACATGTCATTTTCTGGGACGATCACTTGTATGTTGGTCTTCAAAGAAGCAGAACTGTGTATCTCTCTCCACTGCTGAATCTGAATACATTGCTGCTGGATCTTGCTGCGCTCAGCTTCTATGGATGAAGCAAACACTCAAAGACTATGGCATTCATCTAAAGCAAGTGCCACTCTACTGCGACAACGAAAGCGCTATCAAGATTGCCAACAACCCAGTTCAGCACTCGAAGACAAAGCACATTGAAATTCGTCATCACTTTCTCAGAGATCATGTTGTGAAGGAAGATATTGATATCATACACGTCAACACTGAAGAGCAATTGGCAAATATCTTCACCAAGCCCTTGGATGAGAAGAGATTTTGCAAGTTACGGTGTGAGCTAAATATCTTGGAATCCTCAAATGTCCTGTGATCAGGCACACATCCTAACACTTATGCATATTGATGACTTAGATGTGCAACACATGAAGTAAAGTATATCTTCAATCAATGAAGACTTACATTCTAAGTGTGAATACATTAATGTGGAATTTGACTTCGGAGCGCCACGATAATTGTGCGCCGTGTCTGGGTCTAATACTTCCTATACGGTGGGTAACGCCACCACCAAATTTTTCTGTTTGAAGTGTTTCACTCATGGCCTTACGTTTGGTATGTCTTCACATTTGGTTTGGATTCAATCTCAACTTGTCTTCATGATTATCTTCACTATGTTGATTTGATTGTCTTTCTCATATATATATATATATATATATATATATATATATATATATATATATATATATATATATATATATATATACTAGTGTTCTGTCCTCTACAGCATTCACTTATAGCTATGTCTTCTTGTTGAATCTTTTGAACTAAGTGAATGTGATCGGACCCTAACCTCTCTATGCTTTCTATCTCAAGCTCTATCTCTCCAAATCATATGCATTCTATTGAAACTATCGAATATCTTCTCTGCGTCCTTGTCAACAGAAGATGCAGAGACAAACTTTCACCTGAAACCCGGAGAAGTGGGAACGACCACCCGACAATCCAGGCGTGCGTGGGAACGTGGAACAACCTCCGATATGTTGCATGATAGCCACGTGCCCTTCAGATGTGAATCGCCAGGGGCACCTGTGTAATAACACTGTGCCGTCCCTGTCCCTATAAATACACGCCTCACCACAGTCATTATCCTTTCTTCCACTCTCGCACAAACCCTAGCGCCACCGCTAGCCCTCGACGATGCCGGCGACGAAGCGCTTAGCTGCCGCGACCTCACCGACGCCATCTTCACGCCGGCCGCGGACATCGTCTTCTCCGCCGTCACCGTAGGTGTCCTCCGTCGCCAAGTCAGGGCACAGACGATCGAACTGCTCGGCCTCCTCTCCCACTCTGTCTAGCAGTTCTTTGTGTGGTAAATAAAACTTCCTTTTTACGGCCCCTTTGATCCTATAGATTCATCACTTTCTACCACAAGCAGTTTCTGTTCACACAAGTTGGATCTATTTCATACTGCATCTCATAATATGCCTAGTATGTTCACTTATGCTTCACAAAGTAGTTAGATTCCTCACTTGTACTTATTCATGGATTCATATAAATCTGGAACCAACTCTTTATCTATGAGTGAATGTCTTCGCACGATGAGGTCAATGTCTTCTAAACTGATTTATCTTCAAAATCTTCTGAGAATGCATATGACCTCTTCCCCTTCCCTCGCACCTTAATGCTGTCACAGGTACATGTCCGTGGGAGAATCCCTTGGTTCTCATAGTCTGCATTCATTTGCAGAATTCTTATAGCATCATATAAATTCTCCCGAAGCCAGTTCCTGTTTGACCGGCAAGCGGAAGCCTTTGAAACCTTTGAACGTGTTGAAGCCATTCAGTTTGAAGTTCATGGTTACAGAGAAATCAGCAAGGAAGGGTGGCAGACAGCGTCGAGCGGGAACATCAAAAGATCTGCCTGATGATCTCTCAGAGCTATACAAGACAGATCCAGAAGAGGATTACAATCAGTGCAAGACACGAATCCAATGGATTCGAAGATACTGGGCCGAGCAATGGTTCAAGTACAAGTTTGTGACCCAGGAATATGCTGAGAAGAATGCCATCAAGCGACCATGGGGAGACATCCTATACAGAAATCTTCAACCCAGGTCCAGAGATGAAGCCATTGAACAAGGCTTCTATCCCTGCATGGTCCATGGACCACAGCCTGCGGATGCAAACCCATCGTCATTGCTATGGTGTCGAGACGACAATCTGTTCAAGCGCAACTTCCAGTTTGCCAAGAATTCAGCTAAGCAAAACAAGAAGTCATTGGGACTAGACTTCAACCCTGGTCCTTCTGCTCCCCGTGCCGATGGCACCCGCGAAGCTGAACCCAATCTTGTTGGGCCCTTCTACAACCTGGAAGGTCTCATCACTCATATCATGGTTCAAGGGACAGCCGTGGATGAGCCTGCAGATGACGCTGAATCTGATGAAGCGCCTGCACCGCCGAAGCCAAAGAAACTGAAGAAGCCTAAAGCTTTAAAGTCTGCCTCAGCACCAAAAGTCTTACGGGCGAAGTCACTGGCTACTGCACCTCCTGAAGACAGTGTGCAGTCTGAAGATCTATCACGTATCTCCAAGAAGACTGAGATGAGAAAGAATACTGATCAGGCACTGACTGCTGCTGCTATTCTGCGCAATGACGCCATTGATCTGTCCAGCGATGAAGATCTTGCAGATGATGCTCTTGAGCAACTGATCAAGAGCAAGGAAGAAGCAGAGATCTTCAATGATTTGCCTCTCTTTGATGTGGCAATCATCCATAACTTCATTCATGAGTGGTTTGACACACCCAACCTCAGCTTTGAAGATCTGCAATTTCCAATTGGCCTCAGTGTCGCCTTCACTTGCGCCATTGCTTCTGAGCTATCTCTAGCTCAGTGCATCGTTGAACTGAAGCAAAAGATCGACTATGAGAAAGCTCGGTTCAAGAAGCACATGGCAAAGCTCAGCGTGCAAGATGTCAAAAACTTCAAGATCATGCTGCACGAGCTCAAAGAAGCCTTTCTCAAGAAGCGTGAAGAAGCTAAAGGTTCTCGTGAGCGCATGAAGAGCCTAGCTGACAAGTGTATGCAAGCCTACGATGAGGCTGAGAAGCGCAAGGCTCTTGGCCATCCTGGCATCGACCCCAGAATGGCTGCAAAGAAGAAGAAGCCCTCAACTGACCAATCTGCACCTTCAAGGCAGGAAGAACCTCGCATAGTCTTCCCAAGCAGCATGACTGGCTCGAAGCCAATGGTCAGGTCAACCGCTTCAGAACTGAAGAAGACGAGGACTGCCGAGGCCGAAGCCAAAAAAGGAAAAATCCTGAAGCTTCTGATGTCGCTCCCTCTAAGAAGAAGCGCAAAACCAAGAAGGATCGGGCTGCTCCCACAGAGCCCTTAGTTGTTGAACCTATCTCAATGGTTCGCCCTGCATCTGAACACCACGAGCGCCAACTGATTGTTCATGAGCCTGCTTCCACAGAGGCTCATGAAGCTGAAGACATTCCAGCAGTTGACCCCACCGCTGCTGAAGACATTGGTCAATATGACAATGTTGAAGATGATGTAGTTCTTCCTCAGATCGAGCACAACTTGGTATCATCGCCTGTTCTCACGAACAGCGAACTCATCAGCATTGGTCATCCTCTGACGCCAATTGCTCAGGATGCATCATGGGCTGATCACCCACAACAACAAGACACCCCGAGTACTCCCCAACAACAAGTCACACCACCCGTGCAAGAAGAGGATGACTTTGAGGCCCAGCCAACTCCATCTTCACAGGCGTCGCCAGCGTTACGCAGGCTTCGCAAAGGACCAAGGCCCCAAGTCCCTCTTTCGAGTGTTTCAGAAGGAGAAGTGCACCACCAATCTATTGCACGTCAGGTGTTTCCAAATGCCACTCCTACTGTGACTGTCTCTGAATCCGAAGCCAAAATGGCTGAAGATGTTCCGGCTGCATCAGCCGATGAAGAAGAAGCCCCAAGAGTTGCTACACCCCCATCTCACCAAGATGTTGTTCTCGGGGAGAACGTGACCGACCCTCCAGCTTCTGAAGTGGAGGTTGAGAATCGTGAGGCTGCCACCACTAACACCACTGAAGCCAATGACGTGGTCATGGCTGAAGACACTGTGGAGCCTGCACCTAACACTGTGCCAGAGGCCCATGAAGCCAATGATGCACCTGCAACAGATGTGCAGCCTGACGCCTCTGTTGATGCCACTGCTCCTGTTCCGCCACCAAGGCCACACACTATCGAGCAAGCATTCAACAATGGCCAACTTATCACTGTCAAATGGCCTTTTCTGACTCCTCCGCCTGCTGCTGGTCCTCAGTTTGACTATCATGTTGAACACAGGCCTCAGGTTCAGAAGCCAATGCCAAGGTTGCCCAGGTTTCCAGGTACTGCATCAGCACCCGGATCATTCAATATCAATGGCTTCAAGGCACACAACACCTTCTTTGATAGCGCCAAGAACCCCTACACCAAGGCAAGAATATCTTCTGATCGGTTCTGGAGCTATCAGCAGCGCAGTTATTACTCATGCATTCTGTACAATCAAGGTCGCATTTTCCCACATATGCGTCTTGACACTAAAGCCATAACTGGACTACCCTGTTTGGAAGAAGCTCTGGATTGCTTCAGAGAGTCTGGCTTGCTGCAGTTCGTCACTGATAAGGAGCACTAGAATGAAGAATTGTTGCTCCAATTCTATGCCACTCTTCATATCCGTGGCTACAACAGGGATCCGAAGACTTGGGCCTTGAGTGGATGACAGGCAATGTTCATCATGAAGCCAAAGCCTTTGATATCATTGAGCTTACTGGCCTGCCCACTCCAGGAGATCTGTATGAACCTGGTTGTCAGCTTCACAGTGCTGCTATGGAAAGCATCTTCAACAAGCCTGAGCCCAATATGAGTCAGATGCTTAGCATGATGAAGCCTTTGCCTCCAGATGCTGAATATCCTAAGGAGTTCTTTGTTGAAGACCTTGAGTATCTGCCATGTACTATCTATCACATCATAAGGCGAACTCTCTGGCCCATCAAAGGACATTCTTCACATGCCAAGCTAGAAGGCGCAATGAAGACGTTGGTCTTTCATATTCTTCATGGCAAAAGCTTCAATGCACAAGACTTCTTTATTCGCCAACTTGCTGCATCAGGATCTGACATTTTTGGTCTAAATTTCTATGCTCCCTGGATCATGCGGCTGATCAAACTACACTCAGCTGTCACCTATCAGCCCTCTGCTCGCAATCATCAGATCTTTATGCCTGACGCCGATCTGTCAGTTGAAGCCATATATCCAGAGCCTGCCAAGGAGCCTCTTAGTCTTCAGAATGCTGACCATCAAAGCTTCACGCAAAACATTGAAGGAGTTCAAGTTGTCGCTCGCGTCTATCCATTGGCTGGAATCACTCGCTTTGCCTCACCGTGCGCAGACCGAAGCTACTGATAGCACCATTGCCCAAAGGCCTCGCAAGCGCTCTCATGTTTTGAATGACCGAGAACTTCTTATGGCACTGCATCAGAAACAAGATAGGCATCATGACTGGCTCAAACGACAGATGCAAAGTCTATTGGTGGACGTCAATCGCATACGCAATCTTGCCACCAAAAATGCTTTTGTCACTCACGAGACCTGTCGTCGTACATGGAAAGGGATGACGCTTATGTGTTCTGAAGATGATCTTCAAGAGGATGGCTTCTCTGAACGTTTCAAGTTTGACTCAACACCTCCAAGAAGGACTGTGCTGCGGCGTACTCCGTCTCTTGAAGACTCTGAGTTCTCCTCCTCTGCTGCAACAGTGAATGCACGTGTCATCGATGATGAAGACGATGCTACTTCACCACCTTCAGCGCGCATCGACACTGCCCCGAGTTCGTCTACACCGCCTAACAACACCGACGACCCTGCTGCTTCACCTACTCCTCATGGGAACGAGTAGATGCTCTATGTCTTCAAACCTTTTTGGTCCTTACTGACAAAAGGGGGAGAAGCATATGAGTTTGATAGTCTTCAAGCGGGTCCATATGGGCGGTTGCTTTATATTTTGCCTAGTGTTTACAACTCTCGTTTTGATACATTTGGTTCTTTGAGTTGTAACACTTAAACTCGATGGTCGTCTGCTACTTATTTGCTTTTCTGTGATGCAATGATAAATTCCACATGTGCGACGATAAATTCCGCACTTAGATCATTTTGCAGACGTCCATCTTTCATTATGCATGTCATTATCTTCACATACTTTTCATGCATGATGAATTGTCATCATAAGTTGAAGAGGATCTCCACAAGTACAACCTGCCATGTGCATTTGCATTCCAAAAGCAAATCACTTATATGCACGTCTTCAGGGGGGGCCCTTGCAACTTATGAAGACAATAACCTATCCTTTACAATTTCACATATTTTATTCCCCGTTGAAAACTTCAACTAGTTTGTCATCAATCACCAAAAAGGGGGAGATTGTAAGTGCATCTAGTGCCACCCCTAGTTGGTTTTGGAGTATTGACGACAAACCTAGTTGAGGGACTAATGTGTTTGTGAGAATTGCAGGATAACACAGGTAGAAGTCCCTCATTGATTCAGTTTTCCTACCAGAGATGACCCCTAAAAATGTATGAAGACATTGAAGCCAAAGGTGGTATGTGAAGACATTCACATTGAAGACTATGACAAGAGAAGACATCGCATGAAGACTATGGAGCGCGAAGACTTAGCTCTTTTGCCGTTCTTTTTCTTCTTTGTTGAGTCATAGGAACCACCGTATTGTTAAGTGGGGTCCAAGAGAACCAGTCAGAATGACTGAAGTGATGCTTAACCAAAATTCTATGTCTTCGAGTGAAGACTATGAGAGCAAATCTTGTCTAGAGTTGGATAAGTCAGCTTTGCTTGTAGTCCAAGTAAAGTTGTTGTGTGTGTTTGAAATCTGACCGTTGGAACACGTATCAGTTCCTTAGTGACCAAGGGTCATTTCGGACAAACCAGGTCGGGTTGCCCAGTGGCTATAAATAGCCCACCCCCTACAACCATAAACGGTTGGCTGCTCAGAGTTAGAGTATGGCTTTTGTCGTTTAAGAGCAACCCACCTCGAAGCCTTTGAGAGAGAATTCCTTGCGAGGATAAAGCCCTAAACACCCAGAGCCAAAGAGTGTTAGGCATCACTTAAGTCTTCTTGTCTGTGTGATCTGAAGATTTATTACACTTGAGGACTGTGAATCCTCCAGCCGGTTAGGCGTCGCGTTCTAAGCATCCAAGAGTCATTGTGGATCGCCGGTGAACGAAGTCTATGAAGGTTTGGAAGTCTACCTTGAAGACTTACCAGAGTGATTGGGCGAGGACTGGGTGTCCTTAGCTCAAGGGGAATAAAGTGAAGATGAGGTCTTCTCAGTTGAATCTCAGCCTCCCTAACCAGACGTACAGTTGTCACCGCAACTGGAACTGGTCCAACAAATCATTGTCTTCAACGAGTCACTGGTTTCATCCTTCCCTTCCCTTTACTTACTGTTGGTCCCTGTGAAGTCATTGTATAATTGCATTATCTTTTGTCTTCACTAAGTGACTGCTTGTTCTGATTGGCTTCACAAGATCTTCCTACCTGATCTTTACTGCCTAGCTGCTATTAGTCATTGTGCTTTCACTTCATTGAATACTTGACTATGGTTTGCCTAGTGTAGTCTACCTTCCGCTGCATGGTAATAGGTTTATTTCTATTGTTTGTCTTCGAAACTTCCATGTTTTGAAGACTATCAGAAAAATCGCCTATTCACCCCCCCCCCCTCTAGTCGATCACTAGCACTTTCACCTGGTGTTTTATTCCACTCTTGCCGCCCTAGTTTCCGTCATACCGGTGTTATGTTCCTTGATTTTGTGTTCCTTACGCGGTTGGGTGTTATGGGAACCCTTGACAGTTCGCTTTGAATAAGCAAGGCCCAACCTTGGTTTTAACATTTTCCACCTAAGCCTTTTTCCCTTGGGTTCTGCAGACTCAAGGATCATCTTAATTTTAAATCCCGGGGCCAGTGCTCCTCCGAGTATTGGTCCAAACTGGCAATGTCCGGCGCCCCCTGGGTAACCAGGGTCTATGCCAACCCAATGTCTTGCCCATCCGGTGTGCCCTGAGAATGAGATACGTGCGACTCCAATCGGGATTTGTTGGCACATCAGGTGGCTTTGCTGGTCTTGTTTTACCATTTTCGAAATGTCTTGTAACCGGGATTCCGAGACTGATCGGGTCTTCTCGGGAGAAGGAATATCCTTCGTTGACCGTGAGAGCTTGTGATGGGCTAAGTTGGGACACCCCTGCAGGGTATAAACTTTCAAGAGCCGTGCTCGCGGTTATGTGGCAGATGGGAATTTGTTAATGTCCGGTTGTAGATAACTTGACACTTAACTTAATTAAAATGCATCAACCGCGTGTGTAGCCATGATGGTCTCTTTCCGGCGGAGTCCAGGAAGTGAACGCAGCTTTGGAGTTATGTTTGAACGTAAGTAGTTTCAGGATCACTTCTTGATCACTTCTAGTTCACGACCGTTGCGTTGCTTCTCTTCTCACTCTTATTTGCCTATGTTAGCCACCATATATGCTTAGTGCTGCAGCTCCACCTCACTACCCTTTCCTACCCATAGGCTTAAATAGTCTTGATCTCGCGGGTGTGAGATTGCTGAGTCCTCGTGACTCACAGATACTTCCAAACAGTTGCAGGTGCCGATGATACCAGTGTAGGTGACGCAACCGAGCTCAAGTTGGAGCTCGATGAAGATCTTGATCGTTGTTATGTGCCTTTTTCCGGTTGATCAGTAGTGGAGCCCAGTTGGGACGATCGGGGATCTAGCATTTGGGGTTGTCTTCTTTTACTTTGGTTCCGTAGTCGGACCTTGATTGTATTCCGGATGATGTATTTTTAACTTGTATTTGTGTGAATTGGCGATTGTAAGCCAACTCTTTATCCCTTTCTTATTCAGTACATGGGATTGTGTGAAGATTACCCCTCTTGCGACAAACCTACCATAAGGCTATGCCTCTAAGTCGTGCCCCGACACGTGGGAGATATAGCCGCATCGTGGGTGTTACAAGTTGGTAATCAAATCCTTCCCCGACTTAGGAGACCCCTGCTTGATCGAATCGCTGACGTTGTTGAGTCTAGAACAAAATGTTTTGAGTCTTAGGATTATATATATCAGAGAGTAGGATTCTTTTTACTCCTCAGTCCCTTCGTCACTCTGGTAAGGCCTCCTAACGTAGAGTTTTGACTCTTCTCTTCTCAAATTCGACAAAAAAATTAGGATCACGCGGGTATCTTGGAATCGTTCCGATGGTTTTGTGACGAGAACATTGTTCTTGGTGCCTCCTGACATTTAGGGTTTGTGGCAGTGTCCCGGGGAGTTGAGCTCCGAGGTGTTGTCGTCACAATTTATCGTTGCAGTTCTGGAATACCTGAGTTCGCCGACATCGAAAATCTCTTTTATGCAGTTGTTGGTGAGATAACCTTGACGCCACCCAGTACTAGGGCGGGAGTTCGGGAGTATTGCCATAACTTGTATAACGGATGCTTTTCGAAGGTTGAGGTAAATTATTTTCGAAGGTTTCTTGGTTATGTGTTGAAGGATGGATACAGGTGGATGTAGGATTTGCTAGTTTTGGGTGAGATATTGTGCTTCCCCTGTATCCCCAACACCTGATTGCATAACCGGAAAGTTTCAGGAGTTGATAAGTGGGAATTCAAGTAGCTCCTAGAATATCTTTCCAACAAACACATGATATGATATGGGATCTATCATATGTTTGTTTCCGGCTTATTCTGCAAGCCAAATCCTTGTTTTGTTTTTGAGTTGTGGTATTCGAGTTGCTTCGAAGTCAAGTGTTGATTCCATACTTTTCCTAAGCGGTGTTCTCATATTCCTATGTGAATACCAATCCTTCTTGATCTTCGAGTTTGTCATCTCAATTTCTTTTCAACTGGTGTGCTCCTCTTCAAGTGGATCCGGTCATTTTCAACATCCGCAAGATCAACTCAAGTCTTCTCAACGATGTTTGTTTCATCCGTCCCAAGTTGCCTTTGTTTTCCCGCCCTCCCACCCTTTTTCGTCGAGGACTAAGATTCCTTATTCAAGTATCCTTTTATCGATGGGAAGTCTCTTCAGTCTTTTTTTCAATGTTTTACCCGGTGTTTCTTATGAAGATGCTAAGGGAGCTTCAAGTTCGTCACTCTTCACTCGTTTTCTTCTCCGGTGGATTAAATTCAAGCTTTGCCAATCATATCTTTTCCTCGTTGCAAATGCTTTCTCATGCCGGTGCACCTCTTAATCATTTCCCGCTTGCTATTCAGTTGTTCCGGAGTGCTGAAGATGTCTCGAAGATTCGTGTTTCCACTCTGCATCCGTTCAAGCTATTTCGAGGTCTTACCTTAGTCAAGCCATTTAATTCAACCGGCGCAATCTATCTTTTAAATCGTTCAACGGTGTTTCTTTTCAGTGGGCCCTAACCCACAGGTCTTTTCCCAGGATCTTACCTGACTCTTCTATTTTTTTTCCGGGAGTTACTCTTAAATTCTTTTCCAAGTTTGACGCAAGAATGAATTATCATCAGTCATATGTATTTCTCCAAGATCTTTCAAATCCTTTTCATTGTTGGTTCAACCTTTCTAATTTCCATTCCTGAGTACCTCAAAAAATTCATGCTGGTGTTTCTCGTCATCATTCTCGAATTTTGAAGACCGAAGAAGAGTTCCCCTTAAATCCTTACCCGTTCTTCCAAAGACTCGTGGTTCTAGCTTCATGCCATCCTCTCATAATTGTTTTCGTTTGTGAGAATTCTTTTCACCCATCCGGAGCATTTCATGAGTTGTTTCCATTTCTTTCCTCCGAAGGCCATCTTTTCAAATATTATTCATTCCAGCTTTCAGCTCTCATTATTCAAATCTTAACGGTGTATTGTTCGAGTGTTCTCTAATCGGTTCATGATATCTTTGTTCACTTGTATCTAAATTCCATCAAGTATCTTCATTCGTTTTCAAATTCTTCTTGGTGAATTGTGCCTTTGCTACGTTCATTTTCAATTCTTACGGTGGTTTGTTCTAGATTTCTCTTCCATTGTTATTATACCAATTCATTCGTTGTTTCAATCCTTCCGGTGGTTCGTCGAAGACCTTCTCAAGTTCGCGCTATATCTATCTTAATCCTTTCTATGAGAGTAAGTAGTATGCCAAATCAGTTGCTTGCCCTCAATCTAAAAGTGGTGAAGGATACGCATAAAATAATCCTTATTCTTGCTTCATCCTAATGATGGATTCATTCTTCCGGAGTTTGTTCACGATGAGTCAATTCTCGGTTTCAATTGTTTCATCTTTCTTTTCCAGAGTTTCAAGTTTTCCGCTTTATCTCATCGCAAAGCTCCATCTAAATCATTGCAAGACTTCAATCTTGTTCGCTTCAAACCTTCGATTCTTTTATGTTATCATTTCCTATCTGGAGTTCTTAATGGAGACTCTACATGGTTGTTCATCATGGATTATTTTCATTCTTCAATTGTTCTTCAATATATCTCTCGAAGTTATGATCTGCCAAGCTATACTCTAAAATAAACATGGTGCTCTACACATGTCTTGTTTTGAGGAGTTCAAGCCTTCTTCATCTTGCATTCCGTAGTGCAGTTCTTCCTATCTTATATTTTGAGGTGGTGTTATGTCACTCTTGACAATTTCCCTTGGTGTGTCATGATTCAACAGTTTTCAAGAATGAGATAGCTAAACCCATCAATTTCTTCGAGCATGAGCTCTTCTCAACCAATCAATCTCCTCATTGGAGTTATCTTGGGTTATTTTTCACCTAAAGTTTTCCCTAAGGATTGTTGCTAATTATGGTGCTCATAAATGACCCAAGTTCTTCATTTATTTATCCTCCTGGTGAAATAGTCTCTCGTCTCCTTGGTGATATCAATCCAATCTTTTGTTTCCATAATGGCAGAATTTCACCTCATAGTTTTGAGATGTTTCCCATAAGCCCACTACAAGCTTATTCGTTTCATTGTTGGTTTTCCAACAACTCCATTATAACCTTCCTGGAAAGGTGCTGTCCAAGCTCAATTGTGGCACAAGCTGACATTTTCTTCTACATTCTGTTATTCCAATGATCTATGTTCTATTCTTCCTTCCGGAGGCTTTGTGATGTTGCTCTTTTCACTCATCATCTCGAATTGTGAAGACCGTGTTCTTTTCGTGCTTACCCATCCAATCGGAGTGTCATGTCCTTTTTTCCAGTATCCTCTCGTCTTGCCAAGATCATGTTCTATTCCTTCCATTTACAGTCGGAGTGCTGCCCAAATTATATCAATTCTATTCCTTCTCAATCTCGTTTCTACCGGAGTGCTTGCATGTACTTCTTATCCACTGCAACCCTTTTTCTTATGTCCTTCAACCTACAAGGTTCTAGTAATGTTCCTTGTTCCTCTTTTCTAACGGAGTGTTTTCAACTTGGTGCATCTTCTTTGTAGTCTTTCGTTCAATTTGTTCAACCTCTCAAGGCTCGTGGTTTCACTCATTTGTCAAAGAAGCAACTTAGTTTTACCTCTTCTCTTCCTCTTCCGTTTCCCTCCGGTGCCATCCTAGATCTTGGGACGAGATCCTCTGGTAGTGGTGGAGTGTTGTAACGCCCCGAGGTCGTTGTGACAGGTGTCTCCCAGTTATTCGCCATCGTTGCCCTGTCATTCGCTTGCGTGTTGCATCTTGTCATGTCATCATGTGCATTGCATCATCATGTTTTCAAAACTTGAATTCGTCCGGGTTCCCCAGTTTTGTCCATGGTCCGTTCTGAGCCCAGACACACTTGCACGCGCCCGCGGCATGTCCGAAATATTATTTTATAAGTGGCTGGAAAATGTACTCGGAATGGGATGAAAGTTGGCATGTGGTCTTATTATAGTGTAGATAGACCGCCTGTCAATTTTCATCGCATTCGGAACTCATTTGTTAGTCCAACCATTAAACATATAGCGGCATTATAGTCGGTCATACGTCGGACGTTTTCGGTCTCCTAAAACCTTGCCGGGCTGCACTTCTCTTCTCTCCTCTCAGTTCATGGCCCTCTACACAGCCTCATGGCCCTCTACACAGCCCACAACTCGCTCTCTAAACCCCCCCTCCAATCGGAACCACCGGATCGTGATCGGACGCTTCGAAACGCTCCAGAAAACCCCCTAACCCTAGCAAACCTGCTATATAAACACCCCTCCTTCCTAATTTGGGCAACCCTAATCTAAACCTACCCCTAGACCCCTTTCTCCTCGGATCCGCAGCATCCAGTCGTAGCCAACCCCCTCCTCCTCGATTTTCAGTGCCGCCCAGCTGCACCCCGCCACTTGGCGCCGCCGCCCCCGCGCCTCGGACCAATCCAGGCACGCCACATCGCCACCCCGTGCCCGCTAACCACTCCTAGGCCGCCACCTCGCTCCCCCTGTCCTGCTCCCACCACTGCGCGCCCGCCCAGGCCCGGGCGAGGCCCGCCAAGCCCATCGGGGCCCGTCCCCGAGCCCGCGCGCCATCACCTGCGGCTCCCGCTACTCCGCCGCTAGCAGCTCCCCGCCGCCATGGTGCACCACGCCGGAGCGCCGCCTCCCGTCGACTTCGACTCGCCGCCGCCCGCCGTACCCTGCCTTCCCCCATCGTCGCTAGCCCTGCGCCGCGCCGCCCGCTGCAGGAGCTCGCCGGCATCGGCCGCCGTGAGGGTCAAGCCGCCCCTGCTCGTCGTCTCCGCCTCGATCCGGCCTGGAATCGGCCCCGGCGACCTCCCTCGTTCCGGATCCGGGTTGTCCCCGCCGCATCGACCCACCTCCAACGCCCTTTGCTCGGCCCCGCCGCCACCTTCTCACCGGAGCGCCAGAGTCGCCGCCACCTCACTTGATCGGGAGATCCCCGATCCGCACCTGCGGTTGTTGACTAGCGCATGGGCTACGTCCAGCGAGCCGGCCCAGCAACCGCATCCAACAGGCCTGCCCCCTCTTCTCCGAACGGGCCGAGGCCCATGGGTGAGCTGCCTTCCCCAGCGCATGTTTCTGTTGGGCCAGCCAGATCCGGCCCGTAGTTATTTTTTCTGTTGCTGCGAATTTGCTATTATTCCAGTAAAACAGTTTTGCACAATAGTCCCTCATGTTTCATGCATTTAATAACTCACAAATGGTGCATCGGATTAAAATGTTTTATATATGAAAAATGCTTAGAATTATGTGTAGATTAATAATACGCCACTTTCATGCATGTTAAAAAATGTTTAAACTTGTTGTTTGCTTTGTTTTGCTCATATGCCATGCTAAAATGCTTTAATTAATAACTAAATAACTGTAGCTCCAAACCCAACAAACTTTATGTGTAAATGGGGTAGAAAAATGCCTAGTTTAACATGGTGTCATCATCTTGTATGTTTAAAAACTCTAAATTTTGGTTTAGGAAAGAACTGTACCAAATCCATAATTTGCACGTGAGGATTTTCCGGACTTGTTGCTAGTTGTTCCGGCCTGATTTAAACTTGCCTAGATAGGTAGTTTTCATATGCTTCACCTCTTGCCATGCTAACCAACATTTAGTATTGTTGTGTACATAAACGGGGGAGAACTAAATAAGTCATGTGGCGTTTCGTCAATATGCAACTCGTTGCATATTGAGCTCCACTTAACTTGTAGTTTGGTTTGTGCATTTTGCCATGCCATGCCTCATTAAACCGGACATGCATCATACTTGATTGTGCATCATGCCATGATTATGTGATGGTTGTTTACTATGTTGTTTGCTTCTTTACGGTGTTGCTTCTTCGGGTTAGTTCTGATAACGTCGCGTTTGTGAGGATTCGTTCGACTACGTCCATTTGTCTTCTTCATGGACTCGTTCTTCTTCCTTGTGGGATCTCAGGCAAGATGACCATACCCTCGAAATCACTTCTATCTTTGCTTGCTAGTTGCTCGATCTATTGCTATGACGCGATACCTACCACTTGCTTTATCATGCCTCCCATATTGCCATGTCAAGCCTCTAACCCACCTTTCCTAGCAAACTGTTGTTTGCCTATGTTACTTCTTTTGCTCGGCCCCTCTTATAGCGTTGCTAGTTGCAGGTGAAGCTGAAGTTTGTTCCATGTTGGAACATGGATATGTTTGGGATATCACAACATATCTTATTTACTTTAATGCATCTATATACTTGGTAAAGGGTGGAAGGCTCAGCCTTATGCCTGGTGTTTTGCTCCACTCTTGCCGCCCTAGTTTCTGTCATACTGGTGTTATGTTGCTTGATTTTGCGTTCCTTACGCAGTTGGGTGTTATGGGAACCCCTTGACAGTTCGCTTTGAATAAAACTCCTCCAGCAAGGCCCAACCTTGGTTTTATCATTTGCCACCTAAGCCTTTTTCCCTTGGGTACTGCAGACTCAAGGGTCATCTTTATTTTAAACCCCTGGGCCAGTGCTCCTCCGAGTGTTGGTCCAAACTGGGCGATGTCCGGCGCCCCCTAGGCAACCAGGGTCTATGCCAACCCGACGTCTTGCCTATTCGGTGTACCCTAAGAACGAGATACGTGCAAATCCTATCGGGATTTGTCGGCACATCGGGTGGCTTTGCTGGTCTTGTTTTACCATCGTCGAATTCTCTTGTAACCGGGATTCCAAGACTGATCAGGTCTTCTCGGGAGAAGGAATATTCGTCGTTGAACGTGAGATCTTGTGATGCGCTAAGTTGGGACACCCCTGCAGGGTATATACTTTCGAGAGCCGTGCCCGCGGTTACGTGGCAGATGGGAATTTATTAATGTCCGGTTGTAGATAACTTGACACTTAACTTGATTAAAATGCATCAACCGCGTGTGTAGCCATGATGGTCTCTTTCCGGCGGAGTCCGGGAAGTGAACACGGCTTTGGAGTTATGTTTGAACGTAAGTAGTTTCAGGATCACTTCTTGATCACTTCTAGTTCACGACCGTCGCGTTGCTTCTCTTCTCGCTCTTATTTGCGTATGTTAGCCACCATATATGCTTAGTGCTGCAGCTCCACCTCACTACCCTTTCCTACCCATAAGCTTAAATAGTCTTGATCTCACGGGTGTGAGATTGTTCAGTCCTCGTGACTTACAGATACTTCCAAACAGTTGCAGGTGCCGATGATACCAGTGCAGGTGACGCAACCGAGCTCAAGTGGGAGCTCGATGAAGATCTTGATCGTTGTTATGTGTCTTTTTCCGGTTGATCAGTAGTGGAGCCTAGTTGGGACAATCGGGGATCTAGCATTTGGGGTTGTCTTCTTTTACTTTGGTCCGTAGTCGGACCTTGATTGTATTCTGGATGATGTATGTTTAACTTGTATCTGTGTGAAGTGGCGATTGTAAGCCAACTCTTTATCCCTTTCTTATTCATTACATGGGATTGTGTGAAGATTACCCCTCTTGTGACAAACCTACCATGCGGCTATGCCTCTAAGTCATGCCCCGACACGTGGGAGATATAGCCGCATCGTGGGTGTTGAATACAGTGCCCCTGGAACTAATTCAGTTGGAGAGTGACCTAACCTACGAGGAGAAACCCGTCAAGATTCTTGAATTTTCCACCCGAGTTACCCGCAACAAGGTTATCAATTTTTGCAAAGTTCAGCGGATCCACCATACCGAGGAGGAAGCCACCTGGGAGCGAGAAGAACACATCCGGAAAGACCACTCACACCTTTTTGCTAGCCAACCCGAATCTCGAGGCCGAGATTCATCTTAAGGGGGTAGGTTTGTTACATCCCAATTTTCAATTTGGAAGTTATTCATTAGATCATCATATGCATCCATAATTTGTGCATTTTGAATTTGTTTTAATTGGAATTTTTTTATCCTAGAAACCTCAAGCACCTCAAGGATCAATTGAGAGAGTTGGAGGTTCTTATAAAAATCCATTTTTTAATTTTCAAAATTAGCAAATTGGATCAAAGTGTTTTATTCGAAATTATATTCCAATTATTTCAAAATAAATAAAATAAGGAGAGAAGATAATATGACTTCTTCAAAACAGCAAGGAAATATTAGAAATTTAATTTTGAATAAAAATATATTTTTATTTGTATTTTATTTGCAAGTTTATTTATTTTTATAGTACTAAAAATGTTTATTTTCTTTTAGGCATTTAGGTCCAGAAAAATGTTCACATTAATCCACATATTAGGAGGGAATTATGTGAATTTTTCTGGAATTTTTTGAACATATTTTACTAGGATTTTCCTATTTTCATATTTTCTTTTTGGAATAATGTTTAAAAAAGTTTTGGACTGACCGGACCGGGCCGGCCCAACCGCCAAGCCGCGGCCCCGCCGGCCAGCCTCCCCACCCCGAGCTCGGGACGGAGTCCCGAGCAGCGCTGCCGCCCGTCGTGTCCGGCTCGGACACCGCCGCCGCCTTTGCCGCCCCTCGCGCAAGCCTCCCTACCCCCTTCCCCTCCTTAAATAGCGTCGCCCCTGGCCCCTCTCTCTCCTCCTCAAACGCCGCAGCACCCCGCAGCCGTAGCCGCCGCCGCTGCAGGCCGCCACACCGTCGACACCGCCGCACACCACCGCCACGTAGCCACGCCCCCGCCCGCAGCCGCACCCGAGGCCGAAGCCGCCAACGCCGCCGTTCACCCGCCGCCACCGGGCTTTCACGCCGATGACGAACGGCTGGTAAAAGCCGCCGACGAACCCCAGTTTTTTCCGTTTTTCTCGGGTTTTTTAAACCCGGTTCGTTTTTTTTGTTGTAGTTATTTTGTGAACGTTCTTTAGTTAGGGTTCTGTAGCGAACGGAATTCGTCGGATTAGGTTCTACAGCGAACGTTCGTTCGTTATATTTTTCTTTTTTCGTTTATTTTCGGCCAGGGACCTATCTGTAAATATTTTTCTTTGCAAATTAGTCCCTGATCCTTAAACCTTCGCAACTTTTTGCTCGTTTATCCAAATCCAACGAAACCAATGCCAAATTCTTCGTTATGACCCCCTCTATTCAGATAATCGACTTAATTATGTTTTTGAAAGTTTAAAATTTTGGTTTCAGATAGATTTGAATTTGAACTTCTTTTGATCGTAACTTGAGTTTCGTATCTCCAATTTGATTGATTCGTTTTGCTAATCAAAGCCCTTCACTTAAACTTTCTATTTAGATCTTTTTATTTGGTTTTACCTTTGCATATTATGATGGAGTGCTTATGTATGCTATTGTTTGTCTACGATAGATTTTTCGGAGTGCGAAGCTTGGTACTACGAGTCTCTAGGGTTTTCCGATCGTCGGCAAGGCAAGTTGCACTTTGATCATACCCTTTGTTACCCAATTTTTATGCATTAGTTTCAACCCTCAAAGATTGCATGAGTAGGTTGGGAACGTGTGGTTATTGCTATGTAGTTCATGAGGTAGGAACCTATGATCCTTGAAACACCCCAGTATATTCGTTGTGTTATATATTGCTTAGTCATGCTTGTAGACGGGGATTGGTACGTGAGACTCATGAAAGTTGCGAGAGTAATGTTAACTAAGGGAAACTTAAGGTGGCTACTTTAATACACATCTAGGTGGATTGGTTGCGGGCACCTGGAGAATACAGTGTTGTCCTAGGATATTCCGGAGTACCCGTGTGATCATCCTATGGAATGCCACCCAGGCTCAAAGGGATCATAAGATGATTCATGCTAGAAACTTTTGTATGCAGCCACAAGCCATTATGGGCTTTGGCATAGTTGAGTAAGTTGTGTGACCTCTTTTAGTGGTAGGCTAGCAGATGTAGGGGAAAGTAGGTGTAACTGTCTACTCAGAGTAAAGAGTTAATGCTTCAGAAAGACTATGTCTCGATCTTCTGATCATGGAGGTGGTCGACTCTTGTGGGGAAAAGTGCGCAAACCCCTGCAGAGTATATAAACTAATCATGGTTAGCCATGTCCCCAGTTATGGACAATTTTGAGTATCTGTTATTTGAATTATTGATTAATCTCATCACTTTACTTAATGAATTTGTTGGGTTATTAATATTATTACATGGTAATTTCAGATTGAGTTGGAGGAACCTTCTCAATAATGGCATAAACTTGGTAGCTAAATAAAAATATATTCCTTTTGTTTTAGGGAAAATTTTCTTTATGCAAATGTTAAACTTAGAGCCTCCACCAGCCAAATATGCATGTAGTGATAGCTATTATTTCATCACTTCTCTTTAGTGTGATCTTGCCAGCATATTCCATGTGTTGACCTACACGGCTGCAATGTATCATGTTGCAGAATTTTCAAACGAAGAGTAAGGTGCGATAGGTCGTTGTCATGCACTCGGTTTTGCCGTGGAGTTGGATGGACTCATTTATCTTCGAAGCTTCCGTAGTTATTTTGATTAGACGGCCTTCAGCCATATTATTGCAATAAGTACTCTTTATGAGACTCTCTCGATGTAATAAGTGTGTGATTGAACTCTGTTATAAATCCTCGAGTACTGTGTGTGTCAGAAATACCGATCTAGGGATGACACTTAAGCACAGAGACTTTGATCCATTGCGATCGGTTCGCTATAGATATATTGCCATGCAACTTTCCACTGTTTCGTTTATTATGACATGCTCCATCATTGTCATATTGCTTTGCAGGATCATGTAGTTGACATCTTATTTGTGGCTAAGACACCATTCATCATTTTTATACATGTCACTCTTGAATCATTGCACACCACGATACACCGTCGGAGCCATTCACATAGAGTCATATTTTGTTCTAAGTATCGAGTTGTAATTCTTGAGTTGTAAGTAAATAAAAGTGTGATGATCTTCATTATTAGAGCATTGTACCATGTGAGGAAAGGATGATGGAGACTATGATTCCCTCACAAGTCAGGATGAGACTCCGGGCAAAAAAAAAGAGGCCAAAAAAATGAGAGAAGGCCCAAATAAAAAAATGAGACAAAAAGAGAGAAGGGACAATGTTACTATCCTTTTTGCCACACTTGTGCTTCAAAGTAGCACCATGATCTTCATGATAGAGAGTCTCCTATCATATCACTTTCATATACTAGTGGGAATTTTTCATTATATAACTTGGCTTGTATATTCCAATGATGGGCTTCTTCAAAATTGCTCTAGGTCTTCGTGAGCAAGCAAGTTGGATGCACACCCACTTAGTTTTCTTTTTGAGCTTCATGAACTTATAGTTCTAGTGCATCCATTGCATGGCAATCCCTACTCACTCACATTGATATCTATTAATGGGCATCTCCATAGCCCATTGATAAGCCTAGTTGATGTGAGACTATCTCCTTCTTTTTGTCTTCTCCACAACCATCGTCTATTCCACCAATAGTGCTATATCCATGGCTCACGCTCATGTATTGTGTGAAAGTTGAAAAGGTTTGAGAACAACAAAAGTATGAAACAGTTCCTTGGCTTGTCATCGGGGTTGTGCATGATTCAAATATTTTGCATGATGAAGATGGGCATAGCCAGACTATATGATTTTGTACGCATAAAACTTTATTTGGCCATGTTTGTAACATCCCAAATTTTCAATTTGGAATTTTATACATTAGATCATCATTGCATATCATATTTTATTTGCTTTTGATTTTGATCCTATAAATTCTACGCAACTCAAGGACCCTCGGAGAGAGTTGGGGATTTATTTATTTTCATATTTGAGTTTTCTCAAATTTTGAGAATAGGATCATTTGATTTTAATTATTTTATCGTCAATTATTTCTATTACAAAAATATGAGAGAGGGAATAAAATGACTTTCCCAAAATAAAGAAATATTGAGGATTTAATAATATAATCAAATAAGATTTCATTTCGGAGTTTTTCGATATTTTATTTGAATTTAGGAAAAATGTGCGTTTTTCAAAATTGCATTAGGGCCCCAAAAAATGTTCACCTTGTGCGGCTTGATTTTAGAATCCCGGGAAAATTTATTTCGGGACTTTTGGAGTCCGTTTAGTATTTCTTTTATTATTTTTTCTGCGCAGAATAATTAAAAAAACGAAACCGACCTACGGGCCGTGTTAGGTCCGGACTCCTCCGGGGCCGGCCTTTAAAGCCGGGGCGCCCGACCCCGCAGCCCACCGAGCCGCCCCGCCGCCCCGAACCCTAGCGCCGCCGCAGCCGCCGACCGCGCCGCGCTGCCCCGCCGCCTCGCCGCCGGATCCCGCCGCCCGACCACCCCGCACCGGAGCTCCCCGCCGACCCCGCCGCCCCCGCCGGAACCTCGCCGGAATTTCCTGGTAGTTTTTTTTAGACGCCGGTTTTTTTTGAAAAACCGTTTGGTTTTTCCGACGGCTTTGTTCCTTTTTTTAGTTTCGGTTTTTTTAATAGATCGGTTCTTCCAGTTTATTTAAATAGCGAGCGTTCATTCGTTCGTTCGTTCTAGCGAACGTTCGTCGTTTTTCTTTTCTCGGATTAAATCCGCGATTTTTCTGATCGCGATTTCTGATCCGATTTTAGTTCTAGTATAACTTTTCGCTCGTTTATCGGAATCAGGCGATTCAAGCACCTGGAGTTTCGTCTCGAAACCCTCTATTTGTTTAACCAACTTAAACAAGTTTTTGCCACTGTAAAAATTGCCCTAGATCCAGAATAGTAAATGATGCCTGTTTCTTTTGCCGTTTGACTTTCGTTGCTTCGTTTGATTTGATTCTTTTTGCAAACCGGAGTTCTTAAGTTGAACTTTCTGGTTAGATCTCTTATTTGAGATTTAGCTGTGCATTAGATGAATACTTATTGTATGCTTGTTTGTTTGTCTATGATAGAATACCCGGAGTGCGCCGTCTGTTACTTCGAATCTCTAGGTTTCGCGGATCATCAGCAAGGCAAGTAACACTTTGATCATACCTCCTACTACCCAGTTTTATTGCATTAGATCAATTCTCAAACATTGCATGATTAGGATCAAATTAAATTGTGGGTTTGGGAAGTAGTTGAGGTAGTACCTATTACCTGTTGTATTATCAAACCTTTGGGAGTTACTTCTACGTTTGCCTATTATGCCATGCTATGCTAGTAGACGTGGATTGGGTGAGTGATATCCATGACAGATGTGAGTTTGTTAATTAATGGTTTATCTAAGGTGGCAACTTAATCACACATCTTGGTGGATTGAGGTACCTGGGTATTCCGGGATTGCCTGTTTTTCTTTATGGACCGCCACCCAGGCCCAAAGGGATCATGAGATTTTTCATACTAGAAACTTCCGTGTGCAGCCACAAGCTATTATGGACTCTAGCATAGTTGATTAAGTCGTGCAAACTCTTACAGGGTAGACTAGCAGATGTAGGGGAAAGTAGGTGTAACGGTCTATCCATCGTAAGGTGCTAGCGCTTCTGAAAGACTATGTCTCGGAGATCCGTCTTCTCAAACACCATGTAGTGCCAGAAACCAAACGGAGGCGATCGAGTCTTGTGGGGAAAAGTGCGCAAACCTCTGTAGAGTGCATAAACTAATCATGGTTAGCCGTGTCCCCGGTTATGGACATCTTGAGTATCTAGTACTTGGATTATCATGTGAATCTCAACATGTTACTCTAAACTAATTTTTTTGGGTTTTGTTAATGATGATGCTTAATTGGGATTGAGAATGTTGTCAAACATTCTCAATGTTTAACAACTACCATGATAGTTAAATAAAATTTATTCCTTTGCAGTAGGGAAAAATTAGCTTTATGCAAAACTGTAACCATAGAGCTCTCCACCAGCCAAATATGCATATAGTATAGCTGTTTCATTCCATTACTCTCTATGTGTTACTTTGCCAGCATATTCCATGTGCTGACCCGTTGCGGGCTGCAACGTTAATGTTGCAGACTTTTCAGACGATGATTAAGGAGTTTTAGGTCGTGGTTGTATACTCAGTGATGCCGTTGGAGTTGATGGACTCACTTCTCTTCTAAGCTTTCCGTTGTTATCATTATTAGACGGCCTTAAGCCATATTTAGTGTAATAAGTTCTCTATTGAGGCACTCGATGTAATAAGTTCTCTATTGAGGCACTAGATGTAATAAGTTCTCCTTTATAGGGCCAATACCAAAGAGACCATACAGGATGCCCGCAAAGGATTTGGTGGAGATTAAGAAGCAGATTATGGAGTTACTGGATAAAGGCTACATCCGCCCAAGTTCATCGCCTTGGGGATCCCCGGTACTTCTAGTGGAGAAAAAGGATGGATCATTAAGGATGGTTGTTGATTATCGTGGGTTGAATGAAGTAACGATCAAGAACAAGTACCCACTACCAATGATCAATGATTTGTTTGATCGATTGCAAGGAGCTAAAGTGTTTTCTAAGATCGATTTGCGATCAGGATACCACCAATTGAAGATTCGAGAACAGGATATACCTAAGACAGCTTTTACAACTATGTATGGGTTGTACGAGTATACCGTTATGTCATTTGGTCTGACTAACGCGCCTGCATATTTTATGAACATGATGAACAAAGTGTTTATGGAGTTCTTGGATAAGTTCGTCGTAGTGTTCATTGATGATGTCCTGGTTTACTCGAAGAATGAAGAGGAGCATAAGGAACATTTGCGATTGGTACTTGAGAAGCTCAGAGAACATCAGTTGTATGCCAAGTTCAGCAAATGTGAGTTTTGGTTGAAGGAAGTAGGATTCCTCGGACACGTTATATCCGGAGAAGGTATATCAGTAGATCCC
This sequence comes from Triticum urartu, assembly GCF_056163025.1. Classification (NCBI taxonomy): domain Eukaryota; kingdom Viridiplantae; phylum Streptophyta; class Magnoliopsida; order Poales; family Poaceae; genus Triticum; species Triticum urartu. Next base: position 377,968,077 of record NC_141876.1, on the reverse strand, counting down.
ACTAAAGTTGATACCGTGACCAAGTGGGAAGCACCAACCACAGTTGGAGAGATCCGGAGTTTTCTTGGACTCGCAGGATACTACCGGAGATTTATTGAGAATTTCTCCAAGATTGCAAAACCTATGACGGAGTTGTTAAAGAAGGATACCAAGTTCATATGGACTGAGGAGTGTGAGGCTAGTTTCCAGGAGTTGAAGAAACGCTTGGTTACTTCACCAGTGTTGATTTTGCCAGACCAGACCAAGGATTATGAGGTGTATTGCGACGCTTCACGACGAGGACTTGGAGCAGTACTTATGCAGGAAGGGAGAGTTGTTTCATATGCCTCACGACAACTGAAACCCCACGAACTGAATTATGCCATGCATGATTCGGAGTTAGCAGCCGTAGTGCATGCATTGAAAACATGGAGACATTTCCTCATTGGAAATCATTGTGAGGTGTACACGGATCACAAGAGTTTGAAATACATTTTCACGCAGAAGGAGTTAAACCTCAGACAAAGGAGATGGTTGGAGCTCATCAAGGATTATGATATGAGATTGCATTACCATCCCGGAAAGGCTAATGTAGTAGCTGACGCATTGAGCCGTAAAAGCCATGTCAATACACTAATGACGGGAGAAATACCAAAGGAGTTAGCCGAGGATCTTCGTGAGCTATGTTTGGAAATAGTTCCGAGAGGCTATGTAGCAGCATTGGAGATTCAGTCAACTTTGATGGATAGAATCAGAGAAGCTCAGAAGACTGACAAGGAGATTGCCTCTATAAAGGAGAAAATGAGCGAAGGAAAGGCTAAAGGATTTCGTGAGGATGAGCACGACACCCTATGGTTTGAAGACCGTGTTTATGTGCCCAATGACCCGGAGATCAGGAAGTTGATTCTGCAAGAGGCGCACGACTCACCGTATTCGATTCACCCAGGAAATACCAAGATGTATTTGGATTTGAAGGATATTTTCTGGTGGACCGGAATGAAGAAGGACATTGCGGAGTATGTAGCAGTTTGTGATGTATGTCAGAGAGTAAAGGCAGAGCATCAGAAGCCAGCAGGATTGCTACAACCATTGCCGATACCCGAATGGAAGTGGGATAAGTTAGGCATGGATTTTATCACGGGATTACCCAGGACTCGTTCAGGCTATGACTCGTTTTGGGTTGTAGTTGATCGGTTGACGAAAGTAGCTCATTTCATCCCGGTAAAGACCACTTACACCAGTGCTAAGTTGGCAAAGATATACATGACCAGGATTGTATGCTTACATGGAGTTCCGAGGAGTATAGTATTAGATAGAGGAACCCAGTTTACCTCAAAGCTCTGGAATCAGTTGCACGAAACTTTGGGTACCAGGCTAGAGTTCAGCACAGCTTTTCATCCACAGACAGATGGACAGACCGAGAGAGTCAATCAAATTTTGGAGGACATGCTGAGAGCTTGTGCGCTAGATTATGGATCTAGTTGGGACGACAATTTGCCATATGCAGAATTCTCTTACAACAACAGCTATCAATCTAGTTTAAAGATGGCCCCTTTAGAAGCCTTGTACAGAAGGAGGTGCAGGACACCGTTGTCGTGGGATGAAGTTGGAGACCGCCAGTTGTTTGGACCTGATTTGATTAAGGAGTCTGAACAGAAGGTGAAATTGATTCACGATAGACTCAAGGTAGCTCAATCCAGGCAGAAGAGCTATGCAGATTCTAAACGCAAGGAGACAGTTTACGAAGTAGGAGACAGAGTTTATCTTCGAGTATCCCCCCTTCGAGGAACAAAGCATTTTGGTGTTAAGGGAAAGTTAGCGCCACGATTTGTAGGACCATACCGAGTATTGGAACGTATGGGAGAAGTGGCCTACAAGTTGGAATTGCCCAAAGGATTGTCAGGAGTTCATGATGTGTTCCACGTTTCTCAGTTGAAGAAGTGCCACGCGGAGATGGCTGACATACCCTTGAGAGACACAGTGCCATTGGAAGCAATTCAGTTGGACAGTGATTTGACCTATGAGGAAAAACCAGTTAAGATTCTCGAGTTTGCTAGCCGAGTCACCCGCAGCAAGATTATCAAGTTTTGTAAGGTTCAATGGAGCCACCACGCGGAGGATGAAGCCACCTGGGAGCGAGAGGAAGATTTGCTCAAGGACCACCCTCACCTATTTTCTAGCCAACCCGAATCTCGAGGGCGAGATTCATCTTAAGGGGGGTAGGTTTGTAACATCCCAAATTTTCAATTTGGAATGTTATACATTAGATCATCATTGCATATCATATTTTATTTGCTTTTGGTTTTGATCCTAGAAATTCTACGCAACTCAAGGACCCACGAAGAGAGTTGGGGATTTCGTTATTTTCATATTTGAGTTTTCTCAAATTTTGAGAATACGATCACTTGATTTTAATTATTTTATCATCAATTATTTCTATTACAAAAATATGAGAGAGGGAATAAAATGACTTTCCCAAAATAAAGAAATAATGAGGATTTAATAATAAAATCAAATAAGATTTTATTTCGGAGTTTTTCGATATTTTATTTGAATTTACGAAAAATGTGCGTTTTTCAAAATTGCATTAGGGCCCCAAATAAATGTTCACCTTGTGCGGCTTGATTTTAGAAGCCCGGGAAAATTTATTTCGGGATTTTTGGAGTCCGTTTAGTACTTCTTTTATTTGTTTTTCTGCATGGAATAATTTAAAAAAAATGAAACCGACCTATGGGCCGTGTTAGGCCCGGACTCCTCCGGGGCCGGCCTTTAAAGCCGGGGCGCCCGACCCCGCAGCCCACCGAGCCGCCCCGCCGCCCCGAACCCTAGCGTCGCCGCCGCCCGCGCCGCGCTGCCCCGCCGCCTCGCCGCCGGATCCCGCCGCCGCCGTCGCCCGCCAGCGCCGCGCCGCCCCGCCGCCCGACCACCCCGCACCGGAGCTCCCCGCCGACCCCGCCGCCGCCGCCGGAACTTCGCCGGAATTGCTGGGTAGTTTTTTTTAGACGCCGGTTTTTTTCGAAAAACCGTTCGGTTTTTCCGACGGTTTTGTTTGTTTTTTTAGTTTCGATTTTTTTAAATAGATCGGTTTTTCCGATTTATTTAAATAGCGAGTGTTTGTTCGTTCGTTCTAGCGAACGTTCGTCGTTTTTCTTTTCTCGGATTAAATCCGCGATTTTTCTGATCGCGATTTCTGATCCGATTTTCGTTCTAGTATAACTTTTCGCTGGTTTATCGGAATCAGGCGATTCAAGCGCCTGGAGTTTCGTCTCGAAACCCTCTATCCGTTTAACCAACTTAAACAAGTTTTTGCCACTGTAAAAATTGCCCTAGATCCAGAATAGTAAACGAAGCCTGTTTCTTTTGCCGTTTGACTTTCGTTGCTTCTTTGATTTGATTCTTTTTGCAAACCGGAGTTCTTAAGTTGAACTTTCTGGTTAGATCTCTTATTTGAGTTTTACCTGTGCATTAGATGAATACTTATTGTATGCTTGTTTGTTTGTCTACGATAGAATACCCGGAGTGCGCCGCCTGTTACTTCGAATCTCTAGGTTTCGCGGATCATCAGCAAGGCAAGTAACACTTTGATCATACCTCCTACTACCCAGTTTTATTGCATTAGATCAACCCTCAAACATTGCATGATTAGGATCAAATTAAATTGTGGGTTTGGGAAGTAGTTGAGGTAGTACCTATTACCTGTTGTATTATCAAACCTTTGGGAGTTACTTCTACGTTTTCCTATTATGCCATGCTATGCTAGTAGACGTGGATTGGGTGAGTGATATCCATGACAGATGTGAGTTTGTTAATTAATGGTTTATCTAAGGTGGCAACGTAAACACACATCTTGGTGGATTGAGGTACCTGGGTATTCCGGGATTGCCTGTTTTTCTTTATGGACCGCCACCCAGGCCCAAAGGGATCATGAGATTTTCCATACTAGAAACTTCCGTGTGCAGCCACAAGCTATTATGGGCTCTAGCATAGTTGATTAAGTCGTGCGAACTCTTACAGGGTAGACTAGTAGATGTAGGGGAAAGTAGGTGTAACGGTCTATCCATCGTAAGGTGCTAGCGCTTCTGAAAGACTATGTCTCGGAGATCCGTCTTCTCAAAAACCATGTAGTGTGAGAAACCAAACGGAGGCGATCGAGTCTTGTGGGGAAAAGTGCGCAAACCTCTGCAGAGTGTATAAACTAATCATGGTTAGCCGTGTCCCCGGTTATGGACATCTTGAGTATCTAGTACTTGGATTATCATGTGAATCTCAACATGTTACTCTAAACTAATTTTGTCGGGTTTTGTTAATGATGATGCTTAATTGGGATTGAGAATGCTGTCAACCATTCTCAATGTTTAACAACTACCATGATAGTTAAATAAAATTTATTCCTTTGCAGTAGGGAAAAATTAGCTTTACACAAAACTGTAACCATAGGGCTTTCCACCAGCCAAATATGCATATAGTATAGCTGTTTCATTCCATTACTCTCTATGTGTTACTTTGCCAGCATATTCCATGTGCTGACCCATTTTGGGCTGCAACGTTAATGTTGCAGACTTTTCAGACGATGATTAAGGAGTTTTAGGTCGTGGTTGTATACTCAGTGATGCCGTTGGAGTTGATGGACTCACTTCTCTTCTAAGCTTTCCGTTGTTATGATTATTAGATGGCCTTAAGCCATATTTATTGTAATAAGTTCTCTATTGAGACACTCGATGTAATAAGTGTGTGATTGCTACTCTGTTATAAATCCTTCAAGTACTGTGTGGTGTCAGCATTACTGATCCAGGGATGACACCTGAGCACAGAGATCAGACTGTTTGAGGTCTGGTCGCTACAGAGATGGTATTAGAGCACACGCTGACTGTAGGACACGACCACTAAGCTAAAGACCTAGATCACTATTCACTCTCTTTTCTTCTAACCTCTCATCTTTTCTACTCTTTAGGATGGCGGATGCAAGGAACAAGTTCACGCAACCGGATGAAGATACACCCTTTGGACGCCACTTGAAGGAAGTCACTAGATACCTGAACATAGGAGTACCAAGCTTCACCGGAACCTACAACGCCACTTTACCTGAAGAAGAGCGCTGGATGATTCAAGTTCAAGTTCCAGGAAGGACGTTCATGCCAGTCACTGAGCCCATAGAGTTTTCTTTTGATGCACCAACTTGGAGTCTAGGGAAGAGCATGGCAGCTCACATCGCCATGGGACGCATTGGAGAAGTCTACCGCAATGATCTCAAGGATACTATCTACCAGATTTGTGGGCGCCGAGATGAGCACTAGGAGATGATCAGCACCAGAAAGGATAGATCAATTGCAGCTTTTATCCAGGAATTAAACCAGCACATTCGACGCCAGGAGAACCAGATGTGCGCCGATATGATAGACCTGAAGAAGGCTAGGACAAGAATCAAAGAACTGGAGGAAGAACTCAAGGCTACACATGAAGATTATGAAGAGGAAATCGAAGTATTGGTGGAGAAGAATGACGATCTGATCAAGAAGATCGGAATATTTATGGGAGGCCCTACACCAGTAGATGAAGACGAAGAACCCAAGGAGATTCGCCCGGAAGACTACATCATCATCGACGACACCGACTCGGATCCAGATGATAGCGATGATGACTATGTTGATGAAGCCGGAGCAGATATCATGGAGTCTGCAACCGAAGAATATTTCTAGTAGACCACCTCATCATTAGTAGTAGTCCACCATGTAAATACAGTAGTCCGAGCACTTTTGCGATAGTTAGATTGATTGTATGCCCTTGTTTGATTGAATGAAGTGAATTGTTTGCTTTTGCCTCATGTGCATATGGGTAGTGTTTTCACTTTAGACCCCCCTCTATTCTTAAATCTCATCTTTTCTAAACCCTCAGATGCCTCCGAGACGTGACCCCGGATTTACCTTTCCACCGGAGCTCACCCAGTTGATCCAGCAGCAGAACACATTGATGCAGTTGCTAGTCCAGAATCAGAATCAGGGGAACAACAACAACAACCCACACCACCACCACCACCTGTTGATCACTTAGCCCGTTTTCTTAGGCTGAATCCGCCGGTGTTTTCCAGTAGCACCGAGCCGATAGTAGCAAATGATTGGCTCCGCAAGACAGCTAGAGAGTTGACCACAGCTGGATGCACAGATGCGGAGAAGGTGAAGTTTGCCGCGCATCAGCTTGAAGGACCCGCAGCATCATGGTGGGAGAATTTCACAGCCACTTTTCCTGTCGACACTGTCACATGGGACCAGTTTCAGCAGGCTTTTCGAACTGCCCATGTTTCAGCAGGAGCTATGGCCAAGAAGAAGCGTGAGTTTCGCAACTTGCGCCAAGGAGGATGGACAGTTGGCCAGTATGTGGAGGACTTTAGTAAATTAGCACGTTATGCCCCAGATGACGTTGCTACGGATGCAGCTAAGCAGGAGAAGTTTCTGGAAGGACTGAATGATGAATTGAGCATGCAGTTGATGATAGCAACCTTCAACAACTACCAGGAGTTGGTAGATCGTGCTCTTATGATTGAAGGCAAGCAGCAACAAATTGAGAACCGCAAGAGGAAGTATGGACAAGGGAAGTACAATTCAGGAGATCAGCAGAAGCCATGATTTACCCCTAGATCAGGAGGACACTTTCAGCATACCCATGGAGGAGGTAGCTCGCACAATCACAACGGCACCAAGAATGGTAATGACAATGGAGGAAGCAACGGCCAGAACCGTACTAACCCATCAACCCCAGCCAAGAAAGACCTGAGCCAAGTCACTTGATTTAAGTGTCAGAAGACCGGACATTATGCCAATGAATGTCCTGAAGGCCAGAATGGCAATGGAAGCTCTAGGAAGAAGCCGAACCCTTTCAACAGGGGACAGGTGAACCACGTTAACGTGGAGGAGGTTGAAGAGCAGCCGGATGCAGTAATCGGTAAGTTTTTGGTTAAGTCATTTACTACACTCGTTCTTTTTGATACTGGTGCATCGCATTCATACATATCAAGGGGATTTATGGATAAGTATAACCTGCCCACTAAGGTTCTTAGAACATCTATGCTAGTAAGCTCACCAGGAGCGGAGTATATGGCCAGTCAAGGATGTTTTCAAGTGCCACTTAGTATAGGTAGGCATGTGTTTCCCTCGGATTTAATCATTTTGGAATCACAAGGATTGGATGTAATTCTGGGTATGGATTGGCTGTCGGTGTATGGAGGAAACATCGATTGTGCCAGTAAGACAATTTTGCTTACGACCCCAGAAGGAAGAAGGATCAAGTATGTATCCCGGCATGCGCCAAATAGGACACAAGTAAATTCCTTATCAGGAGTTGTGCAGGAGGAAGTACCAGTGGTAAGAGATTTCCCTGAAGTATTTCCAGAAGAGTTGCCAGGCATGCCACCGGATAGAGATATTGAGTTTTTGATTGAGCTATTGCCAGGCATAGGGCCAATATCAAAGAGACCATACAGGATGCCCGCAAAGGATTTGGTGGAGATTAAGAAGCAGATTAAGGAGTTACTGGATAAAGGCTACATCCGCCCAAGTTCATCGCCTTGGGGATCCCCGGTACTTCTAGTGGAGAAAAAGGATGGATCGTTAAGGATGGTTGTTGATTATCGTGGGTTGAATGAAGTAACGATCAAGAACAAGTACCCACTACCAATGATCAATGATTTGTTTGATTGATTGCAAGGAGCTAAAGTGTTTTCTAAGATCGATTTGCGATCAGGATACCACCAATTGAAGATTCGAGAACAGGATATACCTAAGACAGCTTTTACAACTATGTATGGGCTGTACGAATATACCGTTATGTCATTTGGTCTGACTAACGCGCCTGCATATTTTATGAACATGATGAACAAAGTGTTTATGGAGTTCTTGGATAAGTTCGTCGTAGTGTTCATTGATGATATCCTGGTTTACTCGAAGAATGAAGAGGAGCATAAGGAACATTTGCGATTGGTACTTGAGAAGCTCAGAGAACATCAGTTGTATGCCAAGTTCAGCAAATGTGAGTTTTGGTTGAAGGAAGTAGGATTCCTCGGACACGTTATATCCGGAGAAGGTATATCAGTAGATCCCACTAAAGTTGATACCGTGACCAAGTGGGAAGCACCAACCACAGTTGGAGAGATCCGGAGTTTTCTTGGACTCGCAGGATACTACCGGAGATTTATTGAGAATTTCTCCAAGATTGCAAAACCTATGACGGAGTTGTTAAAGAAGGATACCAAGTTCATATGGACTGAGGAGTGTGAGGCTAGTTTCCAGGAGTTGAAGAAACGCTTGGTTACTTCACCAGTGTTGATTTTGCCAGACCAGACCAAGGATTATGAGGTGTATTGCGACGCTTCACGACGAGGACTTGGAGCAGTACTTATGCAGGAAGGGAGAGTTGTTTCATATGCCTCACGACAACTGAAACCCCACGAACTGAATTATGCCACGCATGATTCGGAGTTAGCAGCCATAGTGCATGCATTGAAAACATGGAGACATTTCCTCATTGGAAATCATTGTGAGGTGTACACGGATCACAAGAGTTTGAAATACATTTTCACGCAGAAGGAGTTAAACCTCAGACAAAGGAGATGGTTGGAGCTCATCAAGGATTATGATATGAGATTGCATTACCATCCCGGAAAGGCTAATGTAGTAGCTGACGCATTGAGCCGTAAAAGCCATGTCAATACACTAATGACGGGAGAAATACCAAAGGAGTTAGCCGAGGATCTTCGTGAGCTATGTTTGGAAATAGTTCCGAGAGGCTATGTAGCAGCATTGGAGATTCAGTCAACTTTGATGGATAGAATCAGAGAAGCTCAGAAGACTGACAAGGAGATTGCCTCTATAAAGGAGAAAATGAGCGAAGGAAAGGCTAAAGGATTTCGTGAGGATGAGCACGACACCCTATGGTTTGGAGACCGTGTTTATGTGCCCAATGACCCGGAGATCAGGAAGTTGATTCTGCAAGAGGCGCACGACTCACCGTATTTGATTCACCCAGGAAATACCAAGATGTATTTGGATTTGAAGGATATTTTCTGGTGGACCGGAATGAAGAAGGACATTGCGGAGTATGTAGCAGTTTGTGATGTATGTCAGAGAGTAAAGGCAGAGCATCAGAAGCCAGCAGGATTGCTACAACCATTGCCGATACCCGAATGGAAGTGGGATAAGTTAGGCATGGATTTTATCACGGGATTACCCAGGACTCGTTCAGGCTATGACTCGTTTTGGGTTGTAGTTGATCGGTTGACGAAAGTAGCTCATTTCATCCCGGTAAAGACCACTTACACCAGTGCTAAGTTGGCAAAGATATAAATGACCAGGATTGTATGCTTACATGGAGTTCCGAGGAGTATAGTATTAGATAGAGGAACCCAGTTTACCTCAAAGCTCTGGAATCAGTTGCACGAAACTTTGGGTACCAGGCTAGAGTTCAACACAGCTTTTCATCCACAGACAGATGGACAGACCGAGAGAGTCAATCAGATTTTGGAGGACATGCTGAGAGCTTGTGCGCTAGATTATGGATCTAGTTGGGACGACAATTTGCCATATGCAGAATTCTCTTACAACAACAGCTATCAATCAAGTTTAAAGATGGCCCCTTTAGAAGCCTTGTACGGAAGGAGGTGCAGGACACCGTTGTCGTGGGATGAAGTTGGAGACCGCCAGTTGTTTGGACCTAATTTGATTAAGGAGTCTGAACAGAAGGTGAAATTGATTCGCGATAAACTCAAGGTAGCTCAATCCAGGCAGAAGAGCTATGCAGATTCTAAACGCAAGGAGACAGTTTACGAAGTCGGAGACAGAGTTTATCTTCGAGTATCCCCACTTCGAGGAACAAAGCATTTTGGTGTTAAGGGAAAGTTAGCGCCACGATTTGTAGGACCATACCGAGTATTGGAACGTATGGGAGAAGTGGCCTATAAGTTGGAATTGCCCAAAGGATTGTCAGCAGTTCATGATGTGTTCCACGTTTCTCAGTTGAAGAAGTGCCACGCGGAGATGGCTGACATACCCTTGAGAGACACAGTGCCATTGGAAGCAATTCAGTTGGACAGTGATTTGACCTATGAGGAAAAACCAGTTAAGATTCTCGAGTTTGCTAGCCGAGTCACCCGCAGCAAGATTATCAAGTTTTGTAAGGTTCAATGGAGCCACCACGCGGAGGATGAAGCCACCTGGGAGCGAGAGGAAGATTTGCTCAAGGACCACCCTCACCTATTTTCTAGCCAACCCGAATCTCGAGGGCGAGATTCATCTTAAGGGGGTAGGTTTGTAACATCCCAAATTTTCAATTTGGAATGTTATACATTAGATCATCATTGCATATCATATTTTATTTGCTTTTGGTTTTGATCCTAGAAATTCTATGCAACTCAAGGACCCACGAAGAGAGTTGGGGATTTCGTTATTTTCATATTTGAGTTTTCTCAAATTTTGAGAATAGGATCACTTGATTTTAATTATTTTATCGTCAATTATTTCTATTACAAAAATATGAGAGAGGGAATAAAATGACTTTCCCAAAATAAAGAAATATTGAGGATTTAATAATAAAATCAAATAAGATTTTATTTGGGAGTTTTTCGATATTTTATTTGAATTTACGAAAAATGTGCGTTTTTCAAATTTGCATTAGGGCCCCAAATAAATGTTCACCTTGTGCGGCTTGATTTTAGAAGCCCGGGAAAATTTATTTTGGGATTTTTGGAGTCCGTTTAGTACTTCTTTTATTTGTTTTTCTGCGTGGAATAATTTAAAAAAAATGAAACCGACCTATGGGCCATGTTAGGCCCGGACTCCTCCGGGGCCGGCCTTTAAAGCCGGGGCGCCCGACCCCGCAGCCCACCGAGCCGCCCCGCCGCCCCGAACCCTAGCGCCGCCGCCGCCCGCGCCGCGCTGCCCCGCCGCCTCGCCGCAGGATCCCGCCGCCGCCGTCGCCCGCCAGCGCCGCGCCGCCCCGCCGCCCGACCACCCCGCACCGGAGCTCCACGCCGACCCCGCCGCCGCCGCCGGAACTTCGCCGGAATTGCCGGGTAGTTTTTTTTAGACGCCGGTTTTTTTCGAAAAACCGTTCGGTTTTTCCGACGGTTTTGTTTGTTTTTTTAGTTTCGCTTTTTTTAAATAGATCGGTTTTTCCGATTTATTTAAATAGTGAGTGTTCGTTCGTTCGTTCTAGCGAACGTTCGTCGTTTTTCTTTTCTCGGATTAAATCCGCGATTTTTCTGATCGCGATTTCTGATCCGATTTTCGTTCTAGTATAACTTTTCGCTGGTTTATCGGAATCAGGCGATTCAAGCGCCTGGAGTTTCGTCTCGAAACCCTCTATCCATTTAACCAACTTAAACAAGTTTTTTCCACTGTAAAAATTTCCCTAGATCCAGAATAGTAAATGAAGCCTGTTTCTTTTGCCGTTTGACTTTCGTTGCTTCTTTGATTTGATTCTTTTTGCAAACCGGAGTTCTTAAGTTGAACTTTCTGATTAGATCTCTTATTTGAGTTTTACCTGTGCATTAGATGAATACTTATTGTATGCTTGTTTGTTTGTCTGCGATAGAATACCCGGAGTGCGCCGCCTGTTACTTCGAATCTCTAGGTTTCGCGGATCATCAGCAAGGCAAGTAACACTTTGATCATACCTCCTACTACCCAGTTTTATTGCATTAGATCAATCCTCAAACATTGCATGATTAGGATCAAATTAAATTGTGGGTTTGGGAAGTAGTTGAGGTAGTACCTATTACCTGTTGTATTATCAAACCTTTGGGAGTTACTTCTACATTTTCCTATTATGCCATGCTATGCTAGTAGACGTGGATTGGGTGAGTGATATCCATGACAGATGTGAGTTTGTTAATTAATGGTTTATCTAAGGTGGCAACGTAAACACACATCTTGGTGGATTGAGGTACCTGGGTATTCCGGGATTGCCTGTTTTTCTTTATGGACCGCCACCCAGGCCCAAAGGGATCATGAGATTTTCCATACTAGAAACTTGCGTGTGCAGCCACAAGCTATTATGGGCTCTAGCATAGTTGATTAAGTCGTGCGAACTCTTACAGGGTAGACTAGTAGATGTAGGGGGAAGTAGGTGTAACGGTCTATCCATCGTAAGGTGCTAGCGCTTATGAAAGACTATGTCTCGGAGATCCGTCTTCTCAAACACCATGTAGTGCGAGAAACCAAACGGAGGCGATCGAGTCTTGTGGGGAAAAGTGTGCAAACCTCTGCAGAGTGTATAAACTAATCATGGTTAGCCGTGTCCCTGGTTATGGACATCTTGAGTATCTAGTACTTGGATTATCATGTGAATCTCAACATGTTACTCTAAACTAATTTTGTCGGGTTTTGTTAATGATGATGCTTAATTGGGATTGAGAATGCTGTCAACCATTCTCAATGTTTAACAACTACCATGATAGTTAAATAAAATTTATTCCTTTGCAGTAGGGAAAAATTAGCTTTACACAAAACTGTAACCATAGAGCTTTCCACCAGCCAAATATGCATATAGTATAGCTGTTTCATTCCATTACTCTCTATGTGTTACTTTGCCAGCATATTCCATGTGCTGACCCGTTTTAGGCTGCAACATTAATGTTGCAGACTTTTCAGACGACGATTAAGGAGTTTTAGGTCGTGGTTGTATACTCAGTGATGCCGTTGGAGTTGATGGACTCACTTCTCTTCTAAGCTTTCCGTTGTTATCATTATTAGATGGCCTTAAGCCATATTTATTGTAATAAGTTCTCTATTGAGACACTCGATGTAATAAGTGTGTGATTGCTACTCTATTATAAATCCTTCAAGTACTGTGTGGTGTCAGCATTACTGATCCAGGGATGACACCTGAGCACAGAGATCAGACTGTTTGAGGTCTGGTCGCTACAATGTTATTTTGAGAAGACATAATTATTTTGTTAGTATGCTTGAAGTATTATTGTTTTTTGTCAATATTAAACTTTTGTTTTGAATCTTACGGATCTGAATATTCATGCCACAATAAAGAGAATTATATGGATGAATATGTTAGGTAGCATTCCACATCAAAAATTCTGTTTTTATCATTTACCTACTCGAGGACGAGCATGAATTAAGCTTGGGGATGCTTGATATGTCTCCAACGTATCTATAATTTTTATTGTTCCATGCTATTATATTATCTGTTTTGGATGTTTTATATGCATTAATATGCTATTTTATATGATTTTTGGGACTAACCTATTAACCTAGAGCCTAGTGCCAGTTTCTGTTTTTCCTTGTTTTTGAGTTTCACAGAATCCAAATGGAATAACACTTTTGCGATGATTTTTCTTGGACCAAAAGACGCCCAGGAGACTTGGAGTGCAAGTCAGAGGAGCCTCGAGGTGCCCACAATGGTGGAGGGCGCGCCCAGGGGTGGGGCGCCCCCCCCCCTTCCCGGCCTTGTGGGCCCCTCGTAGCTTCCCTGACCTAATTCTTTCGCCTATATATACTCTTATACCCCAAAAACATCCAGGGGAGCCACAAAACCACTATTCCACCGCTGCAACCTTCTGTACCCGTGAGATCCCATCTTGTGTTCTTTTCCGGCATCCTGCCAGAGGGGGAATCGATCACGGAGGGCTTCTACATCAACACCATTGCCTCTCCGTTGAAGCATTAGTAGTTTACTTCAGACCTACGGGTCCATAGCTAGTAGCTAGATGGCTTCTTCTCTCTCTCTCTCTTTGATTCTCAATACCATGTTATCCTCGATGTTCTTGGAGATTTATTCGATGTAATACTCTTTTGCAGTGTGTTTGCCGAGATCCGATGAATTATGGATTTATGATCATCTTATCTATGAATATTATTTGAATCTCCTCTGAATTCGACTATCAATTTGGTTTGGCCACCTAGATTTGCTTTTCTTGCAATGGGATAAGTGCTTAGCTTTGGGTTCAATCTTGCGGTGCTCGATCCTAGTGACAGAAGGGGAACCGACAGGTATTGTATTGTTGCCATCGAGGATAAAAAGATGGGGTTTTCATCATATTTCTTGATTTAATTCCTCTACATCATGTCATCTTGCTTAATGCGTTACACCGCTCTTTAGGAACTTAATACTCTAGATGCATGCTGGATAGCGGTCGATGTGTGGAGTAATAGTAGTAGATGCAGAATCATTTCGGTCTACTTGACACGGACGTGATGCATATATTCATGATCATTTCCATATATATCTTCATAACTTTGCGCTTTTCTATCAATTGCTTGGCAGAAATTTGTTCACCCACCGTAATAATTTCTATCTTGAGAGAAGCCTCTAGTGAAACCTATGCCCCCCGTGTCTATTTTACATCATATTAGTTTCCCGTCAACTTGCCAATTTATGTTGCCGTTCCCTTACTTTGCAATCTTTTACTTTTCGTTCCATAAACCAAAAATACCAAAAATATTACTTTACTGTTTATCCATCTCTATCAGATCTCACTTTGCGAATGACTGTGAAGGGATTGACAACCCCTTTGTCATGTTGGTTGCAAGTTGGTGTTTGTTTGTGCAGGTATTCGGTGGCTTGTTGCGAGTCTCCTACTGGATAGATACCTTGGTTCTCAAAACTGAGGGAAATTCTTACGCTACTTTGCTGCAGCACCCTTTCCTCTTCAAGGAAAAAACCAACGCATGCTCAAGAGGTAGCAGCAGCTTCACCGAGGTCTTTCATTGAAAAACTCTTATTCAATTATCCTTTTATGCTATCCAGAAATTCTATATTGTTTCAAATTAACAATATGTCATCCACATATAATATTAGAAATGCTACAGAGCTCCCACTCACTTCCTTGTAAATACAGGCTTCTCTGAAAGTCTATATAAAACCATATGCTTTCATCACACTATCAAAGCGTGTATTCCAACTTCGAGATGCTTGCACCGGTCCATAAATGGATCGCTGGAGCTTGTACACTTTGTTGGCACCTTTAGGATCGACAAAACCTTCTGGTTGCATCATATACAACTCTTCTTTGAGAAATCCATTAAGGGATGCAATTTTGATGTCCATTTGCCAGATTTCATAATCATAAAATGCGACAATTGCTAACATGATTCAGACAGTCTTAAGCATCGCTACAGGTGAGAAAGTCTCATCGTAGTCAACTCCTTGAACTTGTCGAAAACCTTTCGCAACAAGTCGAGCTTTGTAGACAGTAACATTACCATCAGTGTCAGTCTTCTTCTTGAAGATCTATTTATTCTCTGTGTCTTGCCGATCATCGGGCAAGTCAACCAAAGTCCACACTTTGTTTTCATACATGGATCCTATCTCAGATTTCATGGCCTCAAGCCATTTATCAGAATCTGGGCTCATCATCGCTTCCACATAGTTCGTAGGTTCGCCATGGTCTAGTAACATGACTTCCAGAACAGGATTACCGTACCACTCAGGTGTGGAACGTGCTTTGGTTGACCTACGAGGTTCGGTAGTAACTTGATCTGAATTTTAATGATCATTATCATTAGCTTCCTCTCTAGTTGGTGTAGGCATCAGGGGCGAACGCACGTATAGGGTTGTGGGGGCGAATGCCCCCACTCGATTTTTTGGGCCACTTATAACTAGCTTCAGATACGTGGCTTTGCCCCCGCTCGGCCTAGGATATTTTCCCCCACTGCCTGGCTACTTCTCTACTGATATGTTATATAATGCCCAGCCCAGCAGCGGAGTAGCCCATCTTACAGAGATTGAGACACGAAGCAATGCATATAAGCAGGCTAGAAACATATGCGTTCGTCAAACAAAAAGAAAATTGTATCTCGTTCGTCCGTCGTCTGGCTTCTCCTATGACTGCCGAAGCAAAACGAAGCCGCCGCCAATGCCCAACTATCAACCTCGATCTGTAGTTCTGCACGTACACGCCGAGCTGCCGACCGGCCGGCCGGCCCGGGTTGCCGTCCCTAAGGAGAAAAACTGAAAAAGCCTCGTGCCACTCATCAGCCCTAGCTTCAGTTCTGATCTTTCCCTTCTAATTTTCAGAGTATTAGTCTATTCTGCTTCCATGTTTAAAAAGTACAAGTTGGTAATTAGGTTGACTCAATCTAGCTTCATATAACCACTTCGTATGAATAAGTAACCACTCCTGAAACCCTAGGTTCAGTTCTGCTGGGAGTAGAATAAAATATATAGACTATAGTATTATACTGACTTGATGTACGTCAATTTATGTATCATTTAACTATTTGACATTGCCAGGAAAGCTAATGGAGAGATATTTTGCAAAATCCACAAATGGTAGTATGCCTGAAATAGTTGATCTGGACAAGCTTACTCGGGATCCATCTAAAAGGAAGAGACTTACACATTATAACATCAATCAGCATGAGGAGATTAGGAGAAAGTACCTGACATGGGGGGCTTATCAACCTTGTCTAGCCAAGTTTAAACCCAGGTGGATTGGTAAGAATAACCGGTATTTCAGTCCTGAATGGTATGATCTGCATCGTAATTGGCTAGAGTACAATGGGGTAGAGGACAAGGCATATTGCTTGTATTGTTATTTGTTTAGAAACAACATTAAAGGTAACAAACCTGGGCATGATGCATTTGTGATAGATGGCTTTGTCAATTGGAAGAAGGCAGTAGAGAGATTCGCGACTCATGTTGGTGATCGTGATAGTTTTCATAATAAGGCACTTAAGAATGGTGAGGATCTAATGAAAACAGAACAATCAATCCATGTAGCCTTTCATAAACAGAGTGAACTTGAGAAAAATGAGCATCTTATCTGGTTAAATGTTGCAATTGATGTATGCAGATACTTATTGCATCAAGGACAACCGTTTCGGGGCCATGATGAGTCAAAAGAGTCTACAAATAAAGGAAACTATCAAGAGTTGATGGACTATACAATTATGCACAATGATGTTATAGCCAAGGCATTCAAAAATGCCCCAGTTCATAATCAGTTGTTGTCTTCAATAATTCAAAAGTATATCATCGAGTGCTTTGCAAAAGAAGTATTGAATTGTATTTTGAAGGAGCTTGACAATGGCGTGTTCAGCTTATTAGTTGATGAATGTCGTGATGTTTTTGACAAAGAGCAAATGGCAGTGGTTATACATTATGTTGATACACATGGACTCTCAAATGAGAGGTTTGTTGGTGTTCTTCATGTGGAGGAAACAACATCTTCTTATCTCAAGTCTAAAATTGATTTTATAATTTCAAAAATTGGTTTGAGTCTACAACGAGGGGACAAGGTTGTGATGGAGCGAGCAATATGTCAGGTGAGTTTAATGGTTTGCATGCCAAGATTATGAGGGAGAACAGTTCAGCTTATTTTGTACATTGGTTTTCTCATAAACTTAAATTGGTTGTTGTGGCCATTGCAAAAAGGATATTTGATGTTGGAGATTTTTTTTATATGATACCATTGTTGGTGACTGTTGTTGGATCATCTTGCAAGAGAAAGGATAAACTTAGAGAGAACCATTGAGAAGAAGTAAGAAAAGCGATTCGTAAGGGAGAGATTGCTACAGGATCATGATTAAACCAGGAGCTTTCTCTTCAGAGACCAGGTGATACTAGATGGAATTCTCATTATACCACTTTGTTGAGTTTGTCTAAGATGTTTCCCTCTGTGATAAAAGTACTAGAATATGTGGAGGAAGAGGGTTCAGATGCTACTAAGAAACGCCAAGCTAGTGGTCTTTTAAAATATTTCCAGTCATTTGATTCAACATTCTTCCTACATATGATGATGATTATATTAGCTTTAACAAATGGGCTATCAAAAACCTTTCAAAGAAAGGATATGGACATTGTTAATGCTATATCGGATGTGGAATCAGCTAAGCAAGAGCAAGATAAGCTTGGATCTGAGCATGGATGGAATTCTCTCCTGAGCAAGGTATGTTCTTTTTGCAACAAGAATGATATTTCTGCTATGGACATGGAAAAGGAAAAGGAGTATGTAAATCCAAAGAAGCCAAGGCAAAGGACTGGAATTAATAATGAGCATCATTACTGGGTCGACTGTTTTATTGTTGTTTTGGATTTATTGGTAGAAGAACTAAACCGCAGATTCAATGAGGTAAACAATGAGTTGCTTTGTTGTATGTCTACTTTCAACCCAAGTTGTCAGTTTAGTCACTATGATGATGAGAAGCTGATGAAGTTGGCTAAGTTCTATCCTACTGACTTTAGTGATAACGAGCTAGACCATCTTGAGAAAGAGCTTTGCCTCTACATAGATAATGTACGCAATGATACAAGAATTGCTAGCTTGGAAACTATCAATGATCTAGCTAAACTGATGGTGTCTACAAAGAAGCATCATTCTTATGCTTTTGTCTATCGACTTTTAAAGCTAGTATTGACTCTTCCTGTTGCCACTTCAACTATTGAGAGATGCTTCTTAGCAATGAAGCTTGTGAAGAATGCTTTGCGTAACAAGATGGGTGATGATTATTTGAGCAATGGCCTTACTTGCTTTGTGGAAAAAGAAATGTTGGATACTATTCGTAATGAGGTGATAGTTAAACGCTTTCATGCGAAAAATCGTCGTGGGATGAAACGGAAGGAGGTAATGTGCTCAAGATTTTATTTTCATCTATCAATGTTTACATTCTCTCTATGTTTAAAAATGATTTTTTATGCAGCTTGCAGGCTAGAAATCAGGGACATAGCAATGAAAAGGGATGACATAGCCATTTTCTCAAGTTATTCTATCTTACGTGGTTAGTTTACTTTTATTTTGGCACTGAACATGTCATATTTATGTGTGTGATGACATTATCTTATAATAAATTATATGATTTTGCTAATTCGACACTATATGTATGCGTGTGTGGCTGGTCCTTTACATGATCTACCCATTAGTTCGTATACATGTTTCTAAAAAAATTGTAAACCTCTTTGCCCCCACTAGTTTTTCGTCCTGGCTCCACCCCTGGTAGGCATCACTGGAACTGATTTCTGTGATGAGCTACTTTCCAATTCGAGAGAAGGTACAATTACCTCATCAAGTTCTACTTTCCTCCCACTCACTTCTTTCGAGAGAAACTCCTTCTCTAGAAAGGATCCATTCTTAGCAACAAAGTTCTTGCCTTCAGATCTGTGATAGAAGGTGTACCCAACAGTTTCTTTTGGGTATCCTATGAAGATGCACTTCTCCGATTTGGGTTCGAGCTTATCAGGCTGAAGCTTTTTCACATAAGCATCGCAACCCCAAACTTTAAGAAACGACAGCTTAGGTTTCTTGCTAAACCATGGTTCATACGGTGTCGTCTCAACAGATTTAGATGGTGCCCTATTTAAAGTGAATGCAGCTGTCTCTAATGCATAACCCTAAAACGATAGTGGTAAATCGGTAAGAGACATCATAGATCGCACCATATCTAATAAAGTACGATTACGACGTTCGGACACACCATTACATTGTGGTGTTCTGATACGTCTCCAACGTATCTATAACTTTTTATTGTTCCATGCGATTATATATCAATCTTGGATGTTTTATATGCATTTATATGCTATTTCATATGATTTTTGGGACTAACCTATTAACCCAGAGCCCAGTGCCAGTTTTTGTTTTTTCCTTGTTTTTGAGTATCGCAGAAAAGGAAAACCAAACGGAGTCTAATTGGCCTGAAAATTCACGGAGATTGTGTTTGGACCAGAAGAAGCCCACAGAGTACCGGAGATGGACCAGAGGAGTCCCAAGGCCACCACGAGGGTGGGGGTGCGCCTTACCCCCCTGGGCACACCCCCCTATCTCGTGGTCGCCTCGGGGACCCCCCTGAGTTGTTCCCGACTCCAACACCTCTTATATATACCCAAACTTCTAGAAAGAAACCTAGATTAGGAGTTCTGCCGCCGCAAGCCTCTGTAGCCACCGACAACCAATCTAGACCCGTTCCGGCACCTTGCTGGAGGGGGGAATCCCTCTCTGGTGGCCATCTTCATCATCCCGGCGCTCTCCATGACGAGGAGGGAGTAGTTCACCCTCGGGGCTAAGGGTATGTACAATTAGCTATGTGTTTGATCTCTCTCTCTCTCTCGTGTTCTTGATTCGGCATGATCTTGATGTATCGCGAGCTTTGCTATTATAGTTGGATCTTATGATGTTTCTCCCCCTCTACTATCTTGTAATGGATTGAGTTTTCCCTTTGAAGTTATCTTATTAGATTGAGTCTTTAAGGATTTGAGAACACTTGATGTATGTCTTGCACGTGCTTATCTGTGGTGACAATGGGATATTCACGTGATCCACTTGATGTATGTTTTGGTGATCAACTTGCGAGTTTCGTGACCTCGTGAACTTATGCATAGGGGTTGGCACACATTTTCGTCTTGACTCTTCGGTAGAAACTTTGGGGCACTCTTTGAAGTTCTTTGTGTTGGTTGAATAGATGAATCTGAGATTGTGTGATACATATTGTATAATCATACCCACAGATACTTGAGGTGACATTGGAGTATCTAGGTGACATTAGGGTTTTGGTTGATTTGTGTCTTAAGGTGTTATTCTAGTACGAACTCTAGGATAGATTGAACGGAAAGAATAGCTTCGTGTTATTTTACTACGGACTCTTGAATACATCGATCAGAAATGATAACTATGAGGTGGTTTTGTACCCTCCAATAATCTCTTCGTTTGTTCTCCGCTATTAATGACTTTGGAGTGACTCTTTGTTGCATGTTGAGGGATAGTTATATGATCCAATTATGTTATTATTCTTGAGAGAACTTGCACTAGTGAGAGTATGAACCCTAGGCCTTTTTTCTAGCATTGCAATACCGTTTGTGCTCACTTTTACCACTTGCAATCTTGCTGTTTTTATATTTTCATATTACAAAAACCTTTATCTACCAACCATATTGCACTTGTATCACTATCTCTTCGCCGAACTAGTGCACCTATACAATTTACCATTGTATTGGGTGTCTTGGGGACACAAGAGACTCTTTGTTATTTGGTTGCAAGGTTGTTTGAGAGAGACCATCTTCATCCTATGCCTCCCACGGATTGATAAACCTTACGTCATCCACTTGAGGGAAATTTGCTACTGTCCTACAAACCTCTGCACTTGGAGGCCCAACAACGTCTACAAGAAGAAGGTTGTGTAGTAGACATCAAGCTCTTTTCTGGCGCCGTTGCCGGGGAGGTGAGTGCTTGAAGGTATATCTTTAGATCTTGCAATCGAATCTTTTGTTTCTCGTTTTATCACTAGTTCAGTCTATAAAAGAAAACTACAAAAAATGGAATTGAGGGTGCCTCATATGCTTCATATTTTTTTCGTGAAAATAAGGATTCCGATAATTGTGCCAAAATGTTGGAAGAAGAATGCATTAAAATGTTTGGCACTAAATCTTTGAATGATGAGCATGATGGCAATGTTGTTAGTATGAACTCTTTGAATACCCATAGTACTAATGATGATTGCACTAGTCATGATGAAAATGTCTCTTATAAGCATGTCAATTTTTGTGGAGTGCATAGAGTTTGCAAGTACACACCAAATAGGGAAGATAGATTTTGCAAGGGGCATAAGTATTTAGAAACTAAATGGTTGCAAGAAAGGCTAGATGTTTGTGCTGAAAATTTAAATTTTCTTAGCCATCCTTGTGAACTTTGTAATGAACATGGTCATTTAAATATCAAATGAAAAAATTTTCATGATCGAATCGTGTCCAAAAATTGTGATGACTTGATTTCCCTTGCACATCATAATGAACTTAGTTTGCTTCTGGGTTATGAAGAAATGAAACATATAACTAAGGATATTCCAGAATTTGCTCTTGATAAAGTTCTTGATTTTGATCTAGAGGAAATTTATATGTATTATGCGGTGAATTGCATTGAAAATCCTTATATTGTCAATTACATAAAGTCAACAAAACAATTAGAAGATTGTCGGATTTCTGGTTCCAGCAAAACCCTTGAGGTTCGAACACTGGGGTGCGCATGAAGATCTCTCCTCCCTCTAGCTCGTGCACATCATGATCTCACGGCCTAGCTCGACGGACCCAGAGAACAAGAGGACACTAGATTTATACTGGTTCGGGCCACCAATGTGGTGTAATACCCTACTCCAGTGTGGTGTGGTGGATTGCCTCTTGGGCTGAGGATGAACAGTTACAAGGGAAGAACAGCCTCCTGAGGAGAGGTGTTCTTGTGCTTGGTGAACTTGTGTGAGGCTATGGATGGAATGGCTCCGATCCAATATCAGCTACCTCCTACGGTGGTGGCTAGTCCTATTTAGGGAGGCCCTGGTCCTCTCCCCAAATATTGAGCGGGAAGGGATCCCACAACGGCCAAATTCGAAGGGAGACAACTAGTACAAGTTATCCTGACTAAAGGTGGTCTTCGCCTGCCAAAGGCTCTCGTGGTGATGCCGTCTTGGGCTCCACGGTGACCTCCTTCTTCTTCCTTGACCTTCTCCCTAGATGGGAGAAGGGTTTCCCCTCTGGTCCATGGCCTCCATGGCATGGGAGTGGCGAGAGCCCCTCCGAGATTGGATCTGCCTCTCTATCTCTCTCTGTGTTTCTGCGTTCTCGATTCTGGCCTTTCACCGTTTCTTAAATTCCCGGAGATGTGTAACTCCGATTGGGCTGAAATTTTAACACGATCTCTATCTGGATATTTGCTTTCTTTCGGAGAAAGAAGGGCACCAACCGCCTTACGGGGTGGCCACGAGGGCCCAGGGCGCGCCCCCTGCCTTGTGGCCCCCTCGGGCATCGTATCGCATTGATTTTTCTTCCCAAAAATCACATATATTCCAAAAAATCTCCATCAGTTTTTATCCGTTTGGACTCCGTTTGATATGGATTTACTGCGAAACAAAAAACATGCAACAAACAGGAACTGGCAGTAGGCACTGGATCAATATGTTAGTCCCAAAATAGTATAAAAAGTTGCCAAAAGTATATGAAAGTTGTAAAATATTGGCATGGAACAATCAAAAATTATAGATACGATGGAGACATATCACCTGCATGGTGCAGCTGCCCCCGAGAAGGTCTTGTGTCGTCCGCCTCGCGAGGCTTGGCCCCCCGCGAGGGTCTTGTGTGTTTCCTGGTGAAGATGGGTCGTACAGGGCCGCTGGTGGAGCCACGCCGCGGGCCGCAGGCTGGCAAGTCTGGGGACCCCCGTTCCCAGGATGCCGACAGTAGCCCCGGGCCTAAGGCCCGCTCGGACTTGGCTTCGAGGCCAGCCAAAGGGCAAGTGCGGAGCGCCGCGGGCCCCAATAGCCTGCGGCCTCGCTTAACGCGTGGCGACTGATTGGACGTGGGCGACTCCGCTTCCCCACGCTGCCTCGGTAACTGCCCGGCTTGACGAGTCCTTGCTGCATGCAGAGAAAGATCATTATTACCTTAGATCGTGGAGGCCGGCGGTTGGCCTCCCTTTGGCTATAAATGGGAAGAGGGGGCGGAGCCCCTGTCACCCATCTCTTCATTCGCTTCTCCCGCTCCTTCTTCTTCCTCGCTTCACTACCAGCAGCGACACCCATGGCGCCCGCGAAGAGGCTCTCGGCCGCAGAGAAGGGGAAGGCTCGCCAGGAGGGGCCTGGCTCACCGCCGCCCAAGAGGGGCGCGGCCGTCCCCGCAAGCACACCACGACCCCCGCCGCGGCCCCTCGTGGCCGTGGTGGCGCCTCTTCGCGTGGTGGTGGTCGCCCAGGTCGTGGCAGCCCCGTCGATGAAGAGAGGCGCGCCATGGTCGTGTGGCCTCCCAGGCCGCGCTTCCACTCGGCGGAAGTGCTGCCGGAGTTCGTCGTGTGGTCAGAGAACCCGGCCGGTACTTGGCTTCAGCTCCCGTGCTTCTTTGTTGGCGAGCTGCCAGCCACGGGTCCAGGAGGACGGCTGCTGCAGCAAGGCTTCGTGGGTCGCGTCAAGGTCTCCGTCACAGGCAACACATCCCGGGCCCGCGGCTGGCAGACGTTTACCCGCGCATGCGGCCTGGGTCGGCAGTGCTCCCTCCACTTCAAGTACGATGGCAACGCGACCCTCTATGTGAGGGTGTTCGGGGAAGATGGCCACCGCGGCGGGTGTTGGCCTGAGGACAACGACGGCTGTGAGGTGCTCAGCCTCGGCGACGGCCGCAATGAGAGTGAAGGCGGGCTCACCCTCGGCACCGGCCATGGCTCGTCCAGCTACGGCGACTCTTCTTCCGGCAACAGCTCCAGCAGCGGCAGCTACGACCAACCACCATGCCGTCGCGCCCGCTTAAAAGGAGGCAGCGGGTCGTCTCGTTGCCGCACTCCAGTGAAGCGTGAGGAGGGGTATGGCTGAGCTCAGGAGAGCTCCATGGGCCCATCCTCGTGAACTGCCACGGGAGCACGTGCCGCTTTTGTTTTGTTCTTCCTTTCCTTCCTGCATTAAGAGAGAGACAAGTGTGGGGCACAGCTGGGGCATGCAACAGCTACGATTTCCAAGTGGCTGTGCTATGTTTATCGCTCTTGTGTCGTGTTGTAGCGTCAACGTTTTATGTAGGTGCATAGGAATAACTTAGCTTGATGCGCCTGAAGTAGTTCCTGCCTCGCGAGGCGCGCATTCCCTAGTGCCTGGTGAGGCCTCCTGTGCTTGGAAGGCGTCTGGGAACTGCAAAAATTCATTAGGAAATTCTTATTCTTCTGAATCCTGGTCGCAGGCATCGCCGGTCATGTCCCAGTGCTTCGCATCGCGGTACCCGGGGGCACGGATTGAGAGGGGTGCGCCAGCTTACGAGCTCGAGCGAGGGTGCCTTGCGAAGAACAGGAAAACGCTCACGAGGGCACCTGTCCAGCCCCCTCACGAGGCATGCGAGGGAGAGTATGGGTCAAAAAAAACGAGAAACCGAGGGCATAAAAGGAGGCAAAAAGGCAATGGAACCAGGCCTGCGAGGAACACCAGAAAGCAAATTCTCACTAAAGAGGGGCAAGCCAACTGCGGAAAGCAAATGAAAAGTCGTGTCCGACACCTAGTCTAGTCTTCTTGTCTTATCACCAACGTGGAGCTAAGTGATGCCACTAGGACGTGGGAGGGAGCCACCGAGGCCCGAGGGCGGCACCCCGGAGACTCCGGGGCGTGTACAGCCCCACTCATTATTACGTGAGAGTGTCACGAGCGGAGATCTTCACAGGCACTGGGCCTTGCTTCACAGGCGTTGGGCCTTGCTTCATGGGTAGAACTTCCGGAGGTGCTGGATGTTCCAGGTGTTCTGGATGGGGATCCCGTCCTACGTCTCTAGCCGCGTGGCACTAGGCCTGGAGACATGGGTGACCCGAAACGGGCCCTCCCACATGGGTGAGAGCTTGTGCAGCCCTTCCATGGAGAGCACCCGCCTCATGACAAGATCACCCACCTCGAGTGTCCTGGAGCGGACGCTGCGGTAGTGGTACCGCCGCAGCGCCTGCTGGTACCTCGCAGCTCAGAGCGAGGCTTGGCGGCGTTCCTCCCCCAGCACGAGGTCCATCCCCCGCATGGCGTCCTGCTGCATTTCATCAAATGCCAGGACCCGCGCGGAGCGATTCCTGACCTCGTGTGGGAGAACCGCTTCTGCTCCATAGATGAGGAAGAACGGGGTCTTGCCTGTCGGCCTGGTGGCTGTGGTGCGGATGGACCACAGCACAGACTGGAGCTCATCGTGCCAGCCCCTGCCACAAGCCTCGAGCTTCTTCTTGAAGGTCCTAGTCATGAGACCCCTCAGGACTTCCGCGTTGGCGCGTTCAGCCTGGCCGTTGCTCCTGGGGTGCGCCATGGAGGCATAGTAGATCTGCGTTCCAAGGTTAGCACAATATGTTTTGAAGAGATTGCTAGTGAACTGTGAGCCGTTGTCGGTGATGATGCGATTAGGGACCCCAAATCGGCTTACGAGGCCCTTCATGAACTTGATTGCTGACCCGGCTGGGATGCTGCAAACGGCTTCCACTTCCGCCCACTTGGTGAATTTGTCGATGGCGACGTAGAGGTAGCAGTAACCTCCAAGCGCTCGAGGGAATGGGCCCAGGATATCCACCCCCCAGACCGCGAACGGCCATGAGAGCGGGATAGTCTGGAGGTCCTGAGCCGGCTGGTGGATCTGCTTGGCGTGGAATTGGCAGGCCTTGTAGGGTTTCACCAGCTCGGCCGCGTCGTTGAGTGTCGTGGGCCAGTAGAACCTGCTGCGGAAAGCCTTGCCGACTAGGGTGCGCGACGATGAGTGGTGCCCGCAGTCTCCGCCATGTATGTCAGCCAGCAGCTCATTCCCCTGTTCCCTGGAAATGCATCGTAGAGAAACATCATTTGGTCGCTTCCTGTATAGCTCGCCGTCCTGAATGCAGTATGCCGTAGCCTGCCGGGCCACACGCTCCGTGTCTTCTTCCTTCTCCGGCAATGTGCCTTGCGTCAGGTACGCCTTGAACTCCTCGATCCAGCACCCCTCCTGAGGCTCGAGCGCTAAGAGGAGGCGCACTCCTGAGGTCGGGCCGCAGGCGGGGGCTCCCAAGGCTGGTGGTTGGGGGAGTTCCTCCTGTGGTGGCGCTGGTTCCGCAGGCAGAGGTGCTGCCGACGGCTTTAAGAGCCGCTCCTCGAAGATGCCAGGCTCTTGGGATAGCCGCTTGGATGCCCTTTTGGCAATGTCGTCGGCCTCCTTGTTACTGCCACGAGGCACATGTTGTAGCTCCAGGCCCAGGAACTGCTTCTCCATTTTGCGTACCTCCACGAGGTATGCCTCCTTGTGCTCATCCTTTGGCTCATACACCTTGTTGGAGATAAGTTGACGAGGAGCTGCGAGTCTCCCTTGATGGTGAGGCGTTTCACCCCCAAGGCCACCGCATCCTTAAGGCCAGCGATGAGGCCCTCGTACTATGCGATGTTGTTGGAGACCTTTTCGCCCCGCTGGAAGCAGAGCTGCATGGCGTAGCAAAGTTTGTCCTGAGTGGGAGAGATGAGCACAGCTCCAGCCCCTGCACCCTAGCGGGCGAACGCGCCATCTAAGTACATGACCCAGCCATCCAGCGCTTCACTCCCTGGCGAGAGGGATCAGTTCTCGCCTGCTTCAAGTTTCGGGGTGTCGGTCCATTCTGCCACAAAGTCGGCGAGTGCAGCCACCTTGATGACCCTGGTTGTGCTGAACTCCAAGTCAAATGCTTGCCGCTCGATGTTCCATTCGGCGACCCTTCCCGCGGCATTGGGGCTCCTGAGCACTCTCTTCAACGAGTAAGCTGAGACGACCTTGATGGGGTGACCCTGGAAGTAGTGGCGCAGCTTACAGCAGGCCACCAGGAGCGCGAGCAAGAGCTTCTGAGGCATGGGGTATCATCCTCTCGCATCTCGTAGCACTGTGCTGACGAAGTACACTGGGTGCTCGACGAGGGCGGGAGAGCTGACGGAGTTTTTGGCTCCCGGGGGCTGAGGTGTTTCCTGTGGATCCCCAGCTTCAGGGGCTTGATGACTAGCCGGGGCAGCTGCTGTCTCAGGAGCATCGCCTTCGTGTTGTGCTGCCTTGTCCGGCTTGGCGGCTCCATTTGGCAGGCCCTTGACCTGGCGCTCCTCTTTGAGGGCCACCAGCGCCATGCTGGCGGAGTGGGGTGTGGCAAATAGGTAGAGTACCAAGGGCTCGAGAGGACGACGCGCCACCATTACCGGTGGGTTGGTCAAGTATCTCTTGAGGTCTTGAAATGCCAGGTCAGCCTCGGGGGTCCACTCAAACGAACCCTTCTTCTTCATCAGCTTGAAGAACGACAAGGCGTGCTCCCCCAACTTGGAGATGAAGCGCCCCAGCGAAGTCATGCAGCATGCAAGCTTCTGCATCTCCTTGAGGGTTTGTGGTGGGATCATGCCTTCGATTGCCTTAACCTTCTCCGGGTTGGCCTCGATCCCCCTGTGGGACACGAGGAAGCCAAGCAGCTTGCCGGAAGGGAAACCAAACACGCATTTCTCCGGGTTGAGCCGCAAGTCCACTTGGCGCAGGCTCGCGAAGGTCTCCTCCAAGTCCTGAATCAAAGTTCTCGCCTCCCGAGACTTCACCACAATGTCGTCGAAGTAGGCCTCAGCGTTTCTCCCGAGCTGCCACCCCAAGGTGATGTGCATCAGCCGCTGGAAGGTTGCTCCTGCGTTGCGCAGTCCGAATGGCATGCAACTGTAGCAGTATACCCCGCCCGAAGTCAAGAAAGTCGTTTTCTCCACATCTTCCACCGCCATCTTGATCTGGTGGTAGCCTGAGAACGCATCCAGGAAACATAGCAGATCACACTCGGCGGTGGAGTCGATAATCTAGTCGATGCGCGGCAGCGGGAATGGGTCTTGAGGGCAAGCCTTGTTGAGGTTGGTGAAGTCGACACACATGCGCTCCTTCCCTTCTTTCTTCGGCACGACGACCGGGTTCGCCAGCCACTCTGGGTACCAGACCTTGCGAATGACACATGCTGCCTCCAGCTTGCGGGTTTCCTAAACGATGAAAGACGGCTTCTTCGTGGACTGTCGCCTCGCCCTCTGCTTCACAGGGCGCACATTGGGGCATACCCTCAGATGATGCTCAATCACTCCTCTTAGGACCCCAACTAGCTGCTTGGCCTCCCAGGCGAACACTTCCTTATTCGCCCGCAGGAAGTCCACCAGCTCCCTTTCTTGATCTGGGACGAGGTCGGCGCCTATAGTAAAGGTGGCGCCTGAGGCCCCGCCCTCGTCGACCGGTATCTGCTTCGTCTTGGCTTGACCTTGAGTGAATAGTTGCTTATTCTTGGTCGGCGCAGCCCCCTTGCTCCTGGGCATGGCCTTGTCGGTCGAGCAAGCTACCGCCGTGGCCCTGAAGGCGAGTTTGAGGGCTGCCAAGGCTTCCTTGGTGTCTCCGGCCACGGTGTGGATGCCCTTGCTCCCTGGCATCTTCATGAGGTTGTAGGCAGGATGAGTAGCTGCCATGAATTGGGCCAGCGTCGGGTACCCGAGGATGGTGTTGTACGGTAAGTCAATGCGGGCGATGTCAAAGTCGATTAGCTCAATGCGGTAGTTGTCGCGCGTGCCGAAGGTCACGGGGAGATGGATCTGCCCCGGGGGGTTGGAGGAGCCGCTGCCGACTCCGGAGAAGGGCTTGCTGGGGCGGAGCCGCTCAAGCGGTACGTGAAGGAGGCTAAAAGCCTCCATGGAGAGCACGTTGAGGCCGGCGCCCCCGCCGATGAGGGTCTTGGTAATGGCTATGCTGCAGATGGTGGGCGTGCAAAGCATCGGGAGCACGCACGAACCAACGGTGATGACTGGGTGATCTCTCGAGTCGAAGGTCAGGTCGGCCTTGGGCGCCGCCCAACCCGGGGGAGCCCCCTACCGCGTGGAGGCGGCGCCGATCTGGCAAAAAACGGCTTGGTGTGACGGTTCGAGGGCGGTGCATGTGAGCCATCGAGGAGACACGCGACAACGGGGGGTGTTGGTCCCCGAAGCACGCGATGAAGAGGTCGCACAGCTCCCCCCAGGAGGCCACAGAAGATCCCGGCAGATGGAGGAGCCAGGCGTGCGACACGCCAGCGAGGGCCATTGGGAGCCAGTTGGCCATGACCTTATCGTCACCCCCGGCCTCCAGAACGGCCTCCTCGTACGCCAGCAGGAAGGCCGCCGGATCCGCCGCACCATCGTAACGGGGCGGCATCTCCGGCTTGAACTTGTGCGGCCACCACACCCGCCGCAAGGCGGGGGTGAAGGCCCGGAGCCCCACAGCGCTGCGGAGGGCGCCTGTCGATCCAGTCGGAGAAGCGGCGGCGTCCATGAGATCCGGTCGGAGAGGCGAGGCCATCGGGGGGCGAGGCTTCGGCGCACCCCTACCTGGCGCGCCAAATGTTGGATTTCGGGTTCCGGCAAAACACTTGAGGTTTGAACACTGGGGTGCGCACGAAGATCTCTCCTCCCTCTAGCTTGCGCACATCATGATCTCACGGCCTAGCTCAACGGACTCACAGAACAAGAGGACACGAGATTTATACTGGTTCGGGCCACCAATGTGGTGTAATACCCTACTCCAGTGTGGTGTGGTGGATTGCCTCTTGGGCTCAGGATGAACAGTTACAAGGGAAGAACAGCCTCCTGAGGAGAGGTGTTCTTGTGCTTGGTGAACTTGTGTGAGGCTATGGATGGAATGGCTCCGATCCAATATCAGCTGCCTCCTACGGTGGTGGCTAGTCCTATTTATAGAGGCCCTGGTCCTCTCCCCAAATATTGAGCGGGAAGGGATCCCACAACGGCCAAATTCGAAGGGAGACAACTAGTACAAGTTATCCTGACTAAAGGTGGTCTCTCCTGCCAAAGGCTCTGGTGGTGACGCCGTCTTGGGCTCCACGGTGACCTCCGTCCTGCTGGTCTTGGTCTCGTTGCACCGATATGGAAACCTTTGCCTGATGCCTCGGGACTCCTCGCCTGCGCTTGCCCCCCTTTAGCACCAAAAAGGAAACGAGGACACTACGCGCGCTGGCGCCCGCCTGGCTCCAGTCGTCATGGCTTGCGTCACAGGGACCTCACGAGGTGTCCCTTGACTTGATCTCTCCGCCCCTCACGAGCCTGCCTAGTGCAGCTGCCCCCAGGAGGTCTTGTGTCGTCCGCCTCGCGAGGGTCTTATGTGTTTGCTGGTGAAGATGGGTCGTACAGGGCCGCTGGTGGAGCCATGCCACGGGTCGCAGGCAGGCAAGTCTGGGGACCCCCGTTCCTAGGACGCCGACAAAGTTGAAGATAATACTAATGAAAGGGAAGAGATTTCCCAATATCCTCCTATTTTTTCTTGTGATGAATCAGGTAACGAGGAGGAGCCTTCTATCCAAACAATCTCATTAATAAGGAGCTCCAAAAAGAGGGTTAAACCCACACATGATGCGAAGAAGAAAAACAAAAGACGTAGAAACAATGGTAAAAAGGTATCCCTCCCAAATGATGTTGCTCCTATTACTCATTGTGATGATGATAATTGCTCTACTATTGGTGCTATCCATACTATTAATGATGAGAGTGATTATGCTTATGATATGAAAAGGCACAAGCTTGGGGATGCTATGTTTGATGAGAATGCCATGTCTGAGAATTTATTCGCTGCAATTAATGTTTGTCCCTAACTTGGGGATGCTATGTTTCATGAATATGATATATTTAACCTCCCAAGTTTTGATATGCAAATTTATTATGATGATAGCATGCCTCCTATTTATGATGGTTATATTGATGAAAGTGGGTTTGGAAGAGTGTTAACTTTAGGAAGTAATGATCCCACTATTTTGGAGGGTGTTGAATCTTATTGTGACAATTATGAAAGTGGATTTGGAGAGGTCGTGACTTTATTTAGTAACGATTCCACTATTTTGGAAGAGGTTTCAATTGATTATGATGAGAACAAAGTTGCTACTTATGATGATTATTGTGATGACACTAATGCTATAAAAAGTAGTGATGATTATATTTATAAAACTTGTCATGATTATGATTACCCTTTTTCTGAACATTACTCTTTTAATGTTCAAACCATTTATAGTATTCGGGTTTCTTATGATACTCCCACTATTCTGGATGAGAAGAATTTTGCTGATGTGGAGAATAGTAAATTTTCTATGCTTGTAGATCATGAAAAGAATGCTTTATGTGTTAGTTATATTGTTTAATTCATTCATGATGCTACTGAAAATTATTATGAGGGAGGAATATATGCTTGTAGGAGTTGCAATAATATCAAGTGTTGAAAATCTTGAAGATTCGCTTGTTTTACCTTCCTATGCAAGTTGATTCTTGTTCCCAGAAGTTGTTTGCTCACAAAATCCCTATGCATAGGAAGTGTGTTAGGCTTAAATGTGCTAGTTATATTCTTCATTATGCTCTCTTTATGTTTCAATTATTATCTTTTATGTGAGCATCATTGAAATCATCATGCCTAGCTAGGGGCGTTAAACGATAGTGCTTGTTGGGAGGCAACCCAATTTTATTTTTATTCCTTGCTTTTTGTTCCTGTTTAGTAATAAATAAATCATCTATCCTCTGTTATGATTGTGTTTTATATGTTTTAATTAGTGTTTGTGCCAAGTAAAGCCTTTAGGATCTTCATGGGTGATTGTTATTTGATCTTGCCGTAAAAAACAGAAAGTATGCACTCACGAGAATAATTTTCGTTTTTTACCAGAGATCGATAAAATACCAATTCCACTTGAAGTAGATTAATATACAAATTTCCTAGGACTTCCTAATTTCTCAGGATTTTTGGAGTTACAGAAGTATACAAAGTTTTTAGATTGCTACAGACTGTTCTCTTTTTGACAGATTATGTTTTCTATGTGTTGTTTGCTTATTTTGATGAATCTATGAGTAGTATCGGAGGGTATGAACCATAGAGAAGTTGGAATACAGTATATATTACACCAATATGAATTTATAATGAGTCCACAACAGTACCAAAAGTGGTGATTTATTTTCTTATACTAACGTAGCTCATGAGATTTTCTGTTGAGTTCTGTGTTGTGAAGTTTTCAAGTTTTGGGTAAAGATTCGATGGACTACGGAATAAGGAGTGGCAAGAGACTAAGCTTGGGATGCCCAAGGAACCCCAAGGTAATATTCAAGGACAACCAAGATCCTAAGCTTGGGGATGCCCCGGATGGCATCCCCTCTTTCGTCTTCGTTCATCGGTAACTTTACTTGGAGCTATATTTTTATTCACCACATGATATGTGTTTTGCTTGGAGTGTCATTTTATTTTCTTTTGTTTTTCTTGCTGCTTGAATAATATACCAAGATCTGAAATTCTTAAATGTTAGATAGTCTTCACATAGTTGCATAATTATTCGACTACTCATTGATCTTCACTTATTTCTTTTGGAGTAGTTTGTCATTTGCTCTAGTGCTTCACTTATATCTTTTTAGATCACGGTGGTGGTTTTATTTTGAAGAAACAGATGAACTCTCATGCTTCACTTATATTATTTTTAGAGTCTTTAGAACAGCATGGCAATTTTCTTGGGTTATAAAATTAGTCCTACTATGATGGGCATCCAAGATGGGTATAATAAAAACTTTCATATAGAGTGCATTGAATACTATGAGAAGTTTGATACTTGATAATTGTTTTGAGATATGAAGATGGTGATATTAGAGTCATGCTAGTTGAGTATTTGTGAATTTGAGAGATACTTGTGTTAAAGTTTGTGATTCCCATAGCATGCACGTATGGTGAACCGTTATGTGATGAAGTCGGGCATGATTTATTTACTGATTGTCTTCCTTATGAGTGGCGGTCGGGGATGAGCGATGGTCTTTTCCTACCAATCTATCCCCCTAGGAGCATGCGCGTAGTACTTTGTTTCGATAACTAATAGATTTTTGGAATAAGTATGTGAGTTCTTTATGACTAATGTTGAGTCCATGGATTATACGCACTCTCACCCTTCCATCATTGCTAGGCTCTCTAGTACCGCGCAACTTTCGCTGGTACCATAAACCCACCATTTACCTTCCTCAAAATAGCCACCATACCTACCTATTATGGCATTTCCATAGCCATTCTGAGATATATTGCCATGCAACTTTCCACCGTTCCGTTTATTATGACACGCTTCATCATTGTCATATTGCCTTGCATGATCATGTAGTTGACATTGTATTTGTGGCAAAGCCACTGTTCATAATTCTTTCATACATGTCACTCTTGATTCATTGCACATCCCGGTACACCGCCGGAGGCATTCACATAGAGTCATATTTTGTTCTAAGTATCAAGTTGTAATTCTTGAGTTGTAAGTAAATAAAAGTGTGATGCTCATCATTATTAGAGCATTGTCCCATGTGAGGAAAGGATGATGGAGACTATGATTCCCCAACAAGTCGGGATGAGACTCCGGACGGAAAAAAAAGGAAAGAAAAAAGAGGCCATAAAAAAGGCCCAAAAAAACAAAAACAAAAGAGAAAAAGAGAGAAGGGGCAATGCTACTATCCTTTTACCACAATTGTGCTTCAAAGTAGCACCATGATCTTCATGATAGAGAGTCTCCTATGTTGTCACTTTCATATACTAGTGGGAATCTTTCATTATAGACCTTGGCTTGTATATTCCAATGATAGGCTTCCTCAAAATGCCCTAGGTCTTCGTGAGCAAGCGAGTTGGATGCACACCCACTTAGCTTCTTTTTGAGCTTTCATACACTTGTAGCTCTAGTGCATCTGTTGCATGGCAATCCCTACTCACTCAGATTGATGTCTATTGATGGGCATCTCTATAGCCCGTTGATACGCCTAATTGATGTGAGACTGTCTTCTCCTTTTTGTCTTCTCCACAACCACCATTTTGTTCCACCTATAGTGCTATGTCCATGGCTCACGCTCATGTATTGCGTGAAGATTGAAAAAGTTTGAGAACATCAAAAGTACAAAACAATTGCTTGGCTTGTCATCGGGGTTGTGCATGATTTAAATATTTTGTGTGATGAAGATAGAGCATAGCCAGACTATACGATTTTGTAGGGATAGCTTTCTTTGGCCATGTTATTTCAAGAAGACATAATTGCTTGGTTAGTATGCTTGAAGTATTATTGTTTTTATGTCAATATTGAACTTTTGTCTTGAATCTTTCGGATCTGAATATTCATGCCACAATAAAGAGAATTACATTGAAAATTATGTTAGGTAGCATTCCACATCAAAAATTCTGTTTTTATCATTTACCTACTCGAGGACGAGCGGGAATTAAGCTTGGGGATGCTTGATACGTCTCCAACGCATCTATAGTTTTTGATTGTTCCATGCTATTATATTATCAATCTTGGATGTTTTATATGCATTTATATGCTATTTATATGATTTTTGGGACTAACCTATTAACCCAGAGCCCAGTGCCAGTTTCTGTTTTTTCCTTGTTTTTGAGTATCGCAGAAAAGAAAAACCAAACGGAGTCCAATTGACCTGAAAATTCACGTAGATTGTTTTGGGTCCAGAAGAAGCCCACAGAGTACCGGAGATGGACCAGAGGAGTCCCGAGGCAACCACGAGGGTGGGGGCGCGCCCTACCCCCCTGGGCGCGCCCCCCTATCTCGTGGCCGCCTCGGGGACCCCCTGACTTGTTCCCGACTCCAACACCTCTTATATATACCCAAACTTCCAGAAAGAAACCTAGAACGGGAGTTCCGCCGCCGCAAGCCTCTGTAGCCACCGACAACCAATCTAGACCCGTTCCGGCACCCTGCTGGAGGGGGTAATCCCTCTCCGGTGGCCATCTTCATCATCCCGGCGCTCTCCATGACGAGGAGGGAGTAGTTCATCCTCAGGGTTGAGGGTATGTACCATTAGCTATGTGTTTGATCTCTCTCTCTCTCTCTCGTGTTCTTGATTCGGCACGATCTTGATGTATCAAGAGCTTTACTATTATAGATGGATCTTATGATGTTTCTCCCCCTCTACTCTCTTGTAATGGATTGAGTTTTCCCTTTGAAATTATCTTATCGGATTGAGTCTTTCAGGATTTGAGAACACTTGATGTATGTCTTGCATGTGCTTATCTATGGTGACAATGGGATATTCACGTGATCCACTTGATGTATGTTTTGGTGATCAACTTGCGAGTTTCATGACCTCATGAACTTATGAATAGGGGTTGGCACACATTTTTGTCTTGACTCTCCGGTAGAAACTTTGGGGCACTCTTTGAAGTTCTTTGTGTTGGTTGAATAGATGAATCTGAGATTGTGTGATACATATTGTATAATCATACCCACAGATACTTGAGGTGGGATTGGAGTATCTAGGTGACATTAGGGTTTTGGTTGATTTGTGTCTTAAGGTGTTATTCTAGTACGAACTCTAGGATAGATTGAACGGAAAGAATAGCTTCGTGTTATTTTACTACAGACTCTTGAATACATCGATCAGAAAGGATAACTTTGAGGTGGTTTCGTACCCTACAATAATCTCTTCGTTTGTTCTCTGCTATTAGTGACTTTGGAGTGACTCTTTGTTGCATGTTGAGGGATAGTTATATGATCCAATTATGTTATTATTGTTGAGAGAACTTGCACTAGTGAAAGTATGAACCCTAGGCCTTGTTTCCTAGCATTGCAATGCCGTTTGTGCTCACTTTTACCACTTGCTACCTTGCTGTATTTATATTTTCAGATTACAAAAACCTTTATCTACCATCCATATTGAACTTTTATCACTATCTCTTCGCCGAACTAGTACACCTATACAATTTACCATTGTATTGGGTGTGTTGGGGACACAAGAGACTCTTTGTTATTTGGTTGTAGGGTTGTTTGAGAGAGACCATCTTCATCCTACGCCTCCCACGGATTGATAAACCTTAGGTCATCCACTTGAGGGAAATTTGCTATTGTCCTACAAACCTCTGCACTTGGAGGCCCAACAACGTCTACAAGAAAAATTTTGTAGTAGACATCATGTTCCAGGTGGCGTGAGTTGTGAAACTATTCCACATTATTTTAAATGAAGGCCAAACTCGTAACTCAAATATTCGCCTCCGCGATCAGATCGTAGAAACTTTATTTTCTTGTTACGATGATTCTCCACTTCACTCTGAAATTCTTTGAACTTTTCAAATGTTTCAGACTTGTGTTTCGTTAAGTAGATATACCCATATCTGCTCAAATCATCTGTGAAGGTCAGAAAATAACGATACCCGCCGCGAGCCTCAACACTCATCGGATCGCATACATCTATATGTATTATTTCCAATAAGTCAGTGGCTCGCTCCACTGTTCCGGAGAACGGAGTCTTAGTCATCTTGACCATGAGGCATGGTTCGCAAGCATCAAGTGATTCCAAAAGTTCATCCGCATGGAGTTTCTTCATGCGCTTTACACCAATATGACCTAAACGGCAGTGCCACAAATATGTTGCACTATCATTATCAACTTGCATCTTTTGGCATCAATATTATGAATATGTGCATCACCACGATCGAGACAAAAATACACCACTCTTCAAGGATGCATGACCATAAAAGATATTACTCATATAAATAGAACAACCATTATTCTCTGATTTAAATGAATAACCGTCTCGCATCAAACAAGATCCAGACATAATGTTCATGCTCATCGACCTTGGAACCATCCCGAAGGTAGATGTAGAGGTAGCGTGCCGACGGTGATCACATCAACCTTGGAACCATTCCCAACGCGCATCATCACCTCGTCCTTAGCCAATCCTCGTTTAATCCATAGCCCTTGTTTCGAGTTTCAAATATGAGCAACGGAACTAGTATCAAATACCCATGCGCTACTATGAGCATTAGTAAGGTACACATTAATAACATGTATATCAAATATACTTTTGTTCACTATGACATCCTTCTTATCCGCCAAATACTTGGGGCAGTTCCGCTTCCAGTGACCAGTCCCTTTGCAGTAGAAGCACTCGGTTTCAGGCTTGGGTCCAGACTTGGGCTTCTTCCCGGGAGTGTCAACTTGCTTGCCATTCTTCTTGAAGTTCCCCTTATTTCCCTTTCCCCTTTTCTTGAAACTAGTGGTTTTGTTAACCATCAACACTTGATGCTCTTTCTTGATTTCTACCTCCGCAGCTTTGAGCATAGCAAAGAGCTCGGGAATTGTCTTATCCATCCCTTGCATATTATAGTTTATCACGAAGCCTTTGTATCTTGGTGGCAGTGATTGAAGAACTCTGTCAATAACACTATCATCTGGAAGATTAACTCCCAGCTGAGTCAAGTGGTTATGATACCTAGACATTCTGAGTATGCGTTCACTGACAGAACTATTCTCCTCCATCTTGCAGCTACAGAAATTGTTGGAGACTTCATATCTCTCAACTCGGGCATTTACTTGAAATATTAACTTCAATTCCGGGAACATCTCATATGGTCCATGACGTTTTTGAAGTCCCGATTCTAAGCCGTAGAGCATGGCATGCTGAACTATAGAGTAGTCATCAGACTGCATCTGCTAGACGTTCAAAGCGTCTACATTAGCGGGAGGGGGCTTGTCACCTAGTGGTGCATCAAGGACATAATTCTTCTGTGCAACCATGAGGACAATCCTCAAGTTACGGACCCAGCCATGTAGTTGCTACCATCATCTTTCAACATAGCTTTCTCTAGGAACGCATTAAAATTCAAGGGAACTGTAGCACGGGCCATTGATCTACAACATAGATATGCAAAAACTATCAGGACTAAGTTCATGATAAATTAAGTTAAATTAATCATATTACTTAAGAACTCCCACTTAGATAGACATCCCTCGAGTCATCTAAATGATCAAGTGATCCAAATCAACTAAACCATGTCCGATCATCAGGTGAGATGGAGTAGTTTTCAATGGTGAACATCTCTATGTTGATAATATCTACTATATGATTCGCATTCGACCTTTCGGTCTCCAGTGTTCCGAGGCCATGTCTATACATGCTAGGCTCGTCAAGTTTAACTCGAGTATTCCGCATGTGCAAAACTGTCTTGCACCTGTTGTATGTGAACGTAGAGCTTATCACACCCGATCATCACGTGGTGTCTCAGCACGACGAAATGTCGCAACGGTGCATACTCAGGGAGAACACTTATACCTTGAAATTTTAGTAAGGGATCATCTTATAATGCTACAGCCAGTGGCGGAGCTACAAAGAAAGAGTTGGGCGGGCCAATCTAAAGGAGGAAAAAAATTGTATTCTGATTTCTGAACCATACTACTTCAATATTAGTACTAGGCATTAGTCAGTGCCAGTCATCTCGAAAACTTATGAACCATCTCATTTTCCTTTGAAAACCAAACCAATTCTTGCTGACTGACCTTACCCATGGCCAGTTATTTAGTGCATAAATTACAATATGTGGAACTTTGAAAACAATTGAATAATTCATGCCAACAAATTGATAACTGCAGATTTCAAACCAATATAGCCTTCTTTTCTTGAAAGGAGCCTATAGAAAAATTGGTCTTGGGAATATGAGATGATGCCATGAACTACAACTAATAGGAGAAATAAAGGAAATTATTGTGCGCACAATGCATGTGCAACAGTGCAGCTGAGTCGTGGAATGGCCATCCTAGGGTGGCTGAATCGGGAATGAATTACATGATGCAGTACTGGATGTGGCTGAATCTGCTCAGCTTGTGGACTTGGCTGCAGACCTACATTGGGCTGGGCATTCGTTCACATGCAAACTAACCAGAGGAAAGCAGCTCGTGAGCATCCAGGCTGTTGACGCCTCACGGATGGAGTGGACTGAAGATATGTAGTTTATGTTTTTGCTTATGGGCAGGGCGGGCCATGGCACGCTTTTGCCTGCACATAGCTCCGCCATTGGCTATAGCCGTATTAAGCAAAATAAGATGCATAAAAGATAAACATCAGATGCAATCAAAATATGTGACATGATGTGGCCATCATCATCTTGTGCCTTTGATCTCCATCTCCAAAGCACTGTCATGATCTCCATCGTCACCGGCTTGGCACCTTGATCTCCATCGTAGTGTCGTGGTCGTCTCGCCAACTATTGCTTCTACAACTATTGCTAACTCATAGTGATAAAGTAAAGCAATTACATGACATTTGCATTTCATACAATAAAGAGACAACCATAAGGCTCTTGCCGGTTGCCAGTGAATTTTACAAAACATGATCATCTCATACAATAATGTATATCACATCATATCTTGACCATATCACATCACAACATGCCCTGCAAAAACAAGTTAGATGTCCTCTACTTTGTTGTTGCAAGTTTAACGTGGCTGCTATGGGCTTCTAGCAAGAACTGTTCTTACCTACACATCGAAACCACAACGGTGATTTATCAAGTTTGTTGTTTTAACCTTCAACAACGACCGGCCGCAGTCAAATTCGATTCAACTAAAGTTGGAGAAATAGACACCCGCGAGCCACCTTTATGCAAAACTAGTTGCATGTCTGTCGGTGGAACTGGTCTCATGAACGTGGTCATGAAAGGGTGGTCTGGGCCGCTTCATCCAACAATACCGCCGAATCAAAATAAGATGTTGGTGGTAAGCAGTATGACGATCACCGCCCACAACTCTTTGTGTTCTACTCGTGCATATCATCTATGCATAGACCTGGCTTGGATGCCACTGTTGGGAAACATAGCATGCAATTTCAAAAAAAAAATCATACGCTCATGCAAGATCTATCTAGGAGATGCACAACAATGAGAGGGGGAGAGTGTGTCCACGTACCCTCGTAGACCGAAAGCGGAAGCGTATGACAACGCGATTGATGTAGTCGAACTTCTTCTCGTTCCGACCAATCAAGCACCGAATATACGGCACCTCCGAGTTCTGCACACGTTCAGCTCGATGACGTCCCTCGAACTCTTGATCCAGCAAAGTGTCGAGGGAGAGTTTCGTCACCACGAGGGCGTGGTGACGGTGATGGTGAAGTGATTCGCGCAGGCCTTCGCCTAAGCACTACGACAATATGACCGGAGGCGTAAACTGTGGAGGGGGCGCCTCACACGCCTAGGAATCAATGTTGTGTGTTCTAGTGCCCCCCCCACACACACACATATATATAGGTGGGAGAGGGAGAGGGGCAGCAAGGGGTGCCCCAAGTAGGAGTAATCATACTTGGGCATCTCCCACAAGTCGGCCTCCCCCCCCCTTCCTTATGCATCGGAGGGGGAAGGAAAGAGAGGGGGAAGGGGAAGGAAAGGGGGAGGCTGAATCCTCCCCTTTTCTTCTCCCTTCCCTCCTTTCCTTCCCCTCCTATTTCGGCCTATAGGGGGCGCATGCCACACACCAACCCCTTAGGGGCTGATTTGTCCCTCTCTTGGCCCATTAGGCCCATATAGTTTGCCGGGGGTTGCCCGGAACCCCTTCCGGTGACTTGATACATAGCCGGTACCCCCGGAACACTTCCGGTCTCCGAATACTATCGTCCTATATATGAATCATTACCTCTTGACCATTTCGAGACTCCTCGTCATGTCCGTGATCTCATCCGGGACTCCGAACAACATTCGGTCACCAAATCACATAACTCGTATAATACAAAATCGTCATCGAACGTTAGGCGTGCGGACCCTACGGGTTCGAGAACTATGTAGACATGACCGAGACACCTCTCTGGTCAATAACCAACAGCGGAACTTGGATGCTCATATTGGTTCCTACATATTCTATGAAGATCTTTATTGGTCGTACTGTAATGACAACATATGTTATTCCCTTTGTCATCCGTATGTTACTAGCCCGAGATTCGATCGTCGGTATCTTCATACCTAGTTCAGTCTTGTTACCGACAAGTCTCTTTACTCATTCCATACTACATCATCCCGCAACTAACTCATTAGTCACGTTGCTTGCAAGGCTTATTATGATGTGCATTACCGAGAGGGCCCAGAGATACCTCTCCGATACTCAGAGTGACAAATCCTAAGCTTGATCTATGCCAACCCAACAAACACCTTCGGAGATACCTGTAGAGCATCTTTATAATCACCCAGTTACATTGTGACGTTTGATAGCACACAAGATATTCCTTCGTTATCCGGGAGTTGCATGATCTCATAGTAAAAGGAATATGTATTTGACATGAAGAAAGCAATAGCAATAAAACTGAACGATCAACATGCTAAGCTAACGGATGGGTCTTATCCATCACATCATTCTCCTAATGATGTGATCACATTCATCAAATGACAACACATGTCTATGGTTAGGGAACTTAACAATCTTTAATTAACAAGCTAGTCTAGTAGACGCTTACTACGGACACTGTGTTTTGTCTATGTATCCACACATGTATCAAGTTTCGGTTAATACAATTCTAGCATGAATAATAAACATTTATCATTATATAAGGAAATATAAATAACAACTTTATTATTGCCTCTAGGGCATATTTCCTTCATCTACCGCCATAAGATTGTCGACGAACTCCTCGCCCTCGAAGCGGCAAGCGAGCTGCACCGGGCTCACCCCTGCAGCGTGGGCAGCGGCCACAGCAGAGGGGTTGGCAGCAGCAGATGGCACCGAGCGAAGCGCAGGCGACGAGGACGGAGTCGATGAGGCGCTCAGGATGGGCGAGTAAGAAGTCGTGATGGCCGAGCCCAACGGACGCGCGCCACCACAACCCAAAGACGGGGATTCCACACCCACATTAGCCGAGGCAGGGGCTGGGGAGTTGAGGGAGGAGGCCAGCGGCGGCAGAGCACCGGGGGCCAGGTTCGAGCCATTCTGGTTGACCGGGAGCAGGGGCAAGCCTTCTTCTCGCCTGAGCATGAGGGGGATATCCACCGGAGGGAGACACGGAGACGCTGCCTTGCCCAAGGGAGCACTGGGATCCTCCGCCACTGGTGCCGTTGCCGGCAGGCCCGACACCCCGGTAGAGACCACCGCTGAAGAGCTGACGTCCTTGGACTTCCTGGCCTTGGCCCCCGCCGCATCCCACTCAGCCGTGTTCAGACTCGGGGCCGATTCATCGTTGTCATTGGGATCCTCGTTAGACCGGGGGCGAGGAGGGGAGGGCGGTGGGGGAGGCGGAGCAAGAGGGACTCGGAGCTCACGCTTCACCCGCATCATGAAGCCATTGGGGTCGCGAAAGATTTCAAATAGCCCATTGATCACGGCAGGGTCTCTGCACCAAATCTTGGCCCTCACTGGCGCTCCACGGTGGCCACCCATATCCGGCCAGACAATGGACAACTCGTCGATGACCACAACCTTGCCCACCACACGGAGAAATTCATGCATCAGGTTTGGTTGTTGCAGCTTGTCAGGGATACCGGTGACCCGCACCAAGCATTCTTGCAACCTCAAAATTGCATGAGGCTCTCGAAGCGGCTCCCCCACCTCAGCCTTGTGCTCACTGATCAGGAGGGTGATAGTGCCGCTCTTCTTGTCCATCCACAGCACTTCTTTGGATGGGTATACCACCGAGAAGTAGTTCTTACGCACCTCCGTGATCTGCCAGTCCCAATATGCATCCCACATGTCATCCAAATCCCGCCGAATGGAATCCACCGAAGTTTGCCCTTACGTAACCACCAAAGACGTAGCATTTGTTGGCAGCTCAACTTCTTCATCCATCCATCCCCCCTCAAGCAGGTAGAACCCTTGCCCCTTCACTCCAAAGCCGTACATGACAAGCTCCGGCTTGGCCTGACGAGTCGGGCAGTGGCTCAAAGTGTGGCCCTCTTGTTTGCACACAAAGCACAACGGATCGAACTCGCACTCAATCTGAAAGTGCCCTTTCCGGCCACACTTGAAGTAGAGCACCTCCGAGATATCCCTCTCGCCTGCTGCCTGATGCCGAACCGGCCTAGCCGCCCCGCCCGCACCGTCCCAGGAGTGGCGGTCATCCTTGCCGCCCCGGGCAACACGACCCCACCTCCACGCGAGGCCCCGGAAGATGCGCCCAGCAACATAGGACGGCCCGACTAGGGCTGTAAGGAATGGCCAGGGGGCGCCCGGGAGGAGGGGGAAGCGGAGGGGAGGCCTCCCGCGACGAGCCGCGGCCATGAGACGACGAGCGCCGCGGCGACCGCGAGCCGCGACCCAGCGACGCATCTCGCCCCACCCGCGTCTGTGCCTCAGAGCGCAAGGAGAGCTGAGATCGAAGATCCTGCTCACGGGCGAGCTCACCCTCGTCCACTAGAGGATCCTCCCGAGGCCGCTTGTTGCGCCCATGCACCTGCAGACGCCGTTCCTTCTCCATCTGAATGCCTGCAGCCACCAACGCTGGAGCCGCCGCCGAGAGAAATCGCGCCGCCTTCCCCCAACGTCGGATGTCCCAATGAGCTACTGGATACCCTAACTGGAAATCACACTCCCCCTCCGCACCCACCACCACCTTTTAATACAGGTACGCCGAGCCGGGCCAGGCAAGGTAGGGCCTCGCCCCGGAGATGGCCCACCGAACTGACAAGGCCCACAAACTGAAGGGGGGCGGGCAGCCAGATCCACGAAACTAAACCTAAAAGAGGGGCCCAATTTGCGGCCCACCTCTCTAGAACCCTCATCCCCCACCTCCAGCCTCCTGCCACCGCCCAACGGGGGAAAATCCTCATCGGAGAATGCCGGTGCAGACAGCACCGAAGGGGCCACACCCCCAGCCCGGGGACAGGACAGGTACCAAAAAATTTCGACACGCCAAGTAATTAATCCGATGATGAAGTTTTCATGGATTCATGTTATGGATTGGTTCTCACTTTTTTCTCATAACCTTTTATTATCTGATGATTTTTTGCTTTTTTGTTTTTGCTCTTGATATTTCTGTTTGCAGAACGTTGATTAGATATTGGAGAATTAACGAATTATGCCTACTGCCAAGTATGCCTTCAGAAGTACACGATTCAAGAGATTTTCTATTTTGGCAGAAGTTGGTGTGTCTACTGACACGTGTGCTCTGAAAAATAGTCAATTACTGCGAAAATGCATGCACCCATCTTCTTGCCCTCCACATCCGGACCGATGGATCGGCGTGTTACCTGAGCCAGGCTGAGCCATCCACTCCACCGGTATCCATAGGTGAGTAGACATGCATGCTTTAAATGCACGCACCCATCGTCTTGGCCTCCACATCCGGACTAAGGATGGCAATGGGTCGGGTTTGGATCGGGTTGAACAATATTAAATCCATATCCATACCCATGAAGACAGTCTTTGTCCATCCACAAAAAATCCATGTCTGATAAATTGTGTCCATGTCCATACCCGATGGATATCCATTGGGTCCTCTCAAGAAATATAAATTACACATAACACAGTGTTAACATAAGCTCCTCCATTCTTCACCTTGTAGCAGGCTAGGCCTCACTTATGCTAATTATCAACTTATGGTAAATCAACATTCACTAACAAGC
This sequence comes from Triticum urartu, assembly GCF_056163025.1. Lineage (NCBI taxonomy): Eukaryota > Viridiplantae > Streptophyta > Magnoliopsida > Poales > Poaceae > Triticum > Triticum urartu. The sequence continues at coordinate 377,923,365 of NC_141876.1, read as the reverse complement.
TAAGATCATTTAGTATTTTTCTAATAGTTGTGAATGACGAGTCATTTAACAAGGAGATAAAAATAAGGGAAGGGGCATTGGAGTATATTACAGAGGGGATTGAATGTCAACTAATAAAAGTTACGACGGAGATTGTGCAATTTCTTTTACATGTTTTAGATAACAAAGTGTAAAATTGCAGTGGGACATGTGACTGTTTGGTATGCGAGGTTACATGGGCCCAACCCCCTCGCCTCCCATTCGATCCACGTCTTCCCATGCACTTCAGAACCCTTGAGGGGGGGCTCGAGGATTAGGAGATGTCGCTACTCGACTCGTGAAGACGCCGCCGCCGCCCGACTCCTCTCCAAGACTCCGCCGCCCGGCGCCTCCCCAGGATGTCGTCGCCCGACGCCTCGACGCCGGTGTACCTCCACCGACGTACTGGACTTCTCTCTGGTGGTAAGTCCTCGCCTCCCCTCCTTTCCCCTCGTCGTCTGGTTTGCCATCGGCCATGGCTGCTGCATCTCCCTCCCCAGCCACGCGGTCTCCAAGGTGCTTGATCCCCGCCTCGTCCAAACCGGCCGTCACCAAGTCGTGGGCGACGATGTAGGGCTCGGTGCCGGAGTTGCCGGACTTGTAGTAGAGGTGGAGCGGCATGGAGCAGCGTCCACATCCCTCTGCCTCTGCTGCTGCTGCGCAATTCCCTTGCATCTGCATCTGCTCTCCTGTTAATTGATCGCGTCCCTGTGTGTATACTGCTCTGTTCCTCATACTGTTAATTGGTCATGTCCCTATGTATATATCTGGTGACTGTCTGTCTAATTGTCTTCAATTCATGGATCATCATGACCTAAATTTGTCAATCACGTGCGAATAAAGTTAATGGAGAAGGGATTCATTCTTCTTCAGACCCTTTTTCTTTCTTTCTGATTGAGTGAATGGATACTGGTGTGGATGTGTCTTTCTGAATGAATGTGCATTTTTAATTAATTTCCTTCTGAATAGAGACTACGGTGATCTGAATGGCTGATCGACTTTCGGTTTGTGAAACGGAATTCGGTTCTTGCAACGGAGAAAGTACTTGACTTAAACATTTACTTGTAGTAATTACACACTTCTTTCTTTGTATCTAGAGGTAAGTTTTCTTGGATTGAACAATAGTAAGCAAATTACTTGTTGTTTCTTTTCTTCAATTTCTTGTCATATAGACATTTACTGTTTTTGTTACTTGTCATGTGGCTAGTCAAGTTCTTGGTCTGGTTCTTGTATTTCTTAATGTCTTTGATAGAGAGGCAGGTTTATTACTCTTGCTTTTTATTATGATGGATTCTTTGGACCTATCCGGCGATATGAACCAATTGCAGTTTGTAAGCTCAAAGTCTATTCTTGATGGATGCTATTGTTCCATCAAGTCTGGATGTAATAGTGACGTCTTTTTGATAACTAGTTAAATGTCCGTGCGTTGCTATGGGCGACAACACAGATAATTTGCGTGCCTATGGCCACAATACGTAGACGATGCATGTGGCAGTGCATTCTTCCTCGTCTCTTCACCCAAAGATATCTTACTAACATAATTTCACAAATTTCTTATATTTCTATGATTGCTTAATCTGGATTGTGCAAACAAAATACCGAAGTATGTTGTGTTAGCCATTCCTCTAAACCCTGCCACTATCTCTGCCTCCGGAGACCCCCTGTACCAACGCACTCAATTTTGTTAATCCCTTGCCCCTTCTTCACCAACGACCACCATCCTTTGATATCGTTCTTCTTCCTCCCGGTGCTACTTTTTCATCGTTCATCCTGACGACCCACCTGCCTCCACTGCCAGTGCCACCCTACAACTGGCGGATGTTGTCATACGTCGCTCCCTGCTTGGGTCGCCAGCTTCGCCTCCATCGCCGACAGCCATCACTTTCACACTCAATTCCTAATATTTTGCTAGCACAATTGTTCACGGCTTCACACTCATATGGCCTCGGGCATCTACGAGCTTCCACAAGCTAGACGAAACAAATTTGGAATCACCAAGAATAAGCAGTATCTACTTAAGGCTTAGTTATGCTGGGTGGGAGCACTTGACAGAAATGTCCCGTGGCCGTACTTTGCCATAGAGCAAATTTACAGAGCATGATTACATACAATATCCCATTATTTTTCTTCAAACCATAATTCGTAGTAGCATATACCTCCAAAATTTCCAAGTTCTCTTAAATTTAAATTGATGTTCTTGAGGGTTTATGGCACTTCTCTTTAGTCTACAAAACAGTAGCGTGCAGTGGCGTTCTAAGAATCATACAAATAAAAATCAACAAAATGCATGATGTTTCATTTTAACTTTTATGGAGGACTATCATATACTAAATAGTAAATATTCATTTGATATATGACACCAATATTATATTGCACATTATATGTTGTCGATCCAAGAACCCATATAATACCTAAATTTTATCAGTAAAACAAGAATGTCTAACTTCCAAAATCACATCAAGATCAAAGATTTCCTATTTGGCAGTTCATCGACAAACACTTCAAGTGAAAAATATAGCTGGCAACAATATCAGGGTTGTGACATACTCCCTCCGTCCCAAATTGAGACACTTGTCTTGAGACGAATATATTTGGCAGTTCATAAGAAGTTGTAGTAAAGTTGAGACACTTATTTTAAGACGAATGGAGTACTAATTACCTTATAAATTGTCAGTTAGTCTTACAAATGCAGTAGCACCACAGACATTGGTCTTTATCACCATTGCATGAATCAACTCAATTAAAAATGAATTCAAACTTCTCGCAAAAAATGAATTCAAACAACCAACTTATATTAGATTGGTGTGCAAAATATCCGATACATGAACTTAAATCCTAATGTCAATTGAATAATATGTCTCGCAAGGATAGAAACACATACATCCTTCGTGATATTTTTGAAGTTCTGACCTAAGTTGGAAGGATGCATTGGTGAAATAATGGGTGCCTAATGCCCTGATTGATGCACACATGTCGTTGTAGTTAATGACAAGCTTGCCTGAGAGGGGTGCAGCACCACCATCCGACACTACCATAGAAACAAAGGAGAATCAGTGACGTTTGAAGATTGAGGTAACAACATGTTCTAGCATATTTCTTTAAAAAATTCTAGCATATATATATGAGAACACGAGACAACACTACAAGCAAAGTAGAAGAATGGTAGCATCAAGTCAGACCATTCCAAGCAGAATTAAGGACAAAGCAAAGGCACACACAGTGTGATGTAGTTCAAACAATAACATGTGTATGGCAATCTACAGAAGAGACAAAAAACCATCTAATCCTGATTGCAACTCACAATATCTCCCCCCTTTCTTCTTTCCATTGGACATTGACAAGTGACAGCTGCGCGAGCGTTAAAGCCAGATTCAGAGAATCCAATCAAACATGAACTGCGATTTAAGAGAAAACTTAGCTGTGTGCAAAAAGAAATTGTCTGCACTAATCAAGATGATTGATCACTTTCATAAAAAATATACATGATTGATCACTTTCGTAAAAAAAATACATGTTTCAGTTCTCACACTACAAATTAGCGGTGGTCTTTTCTCAGTAGAGTGCGATCTATTAATTTGCATTAAGATTTGAGAGTAGAAATACAAGTGAATAAATGAAAAAAAAAAGAGGAATTAGCGGACATGGATGAGTAATGTACATGAGAGCCGAGCCGGCGATAACCAGGAAGGGCCTGAAGCGGTTGGTCAGGTTGAAGCTCCCGTGAGCATCTCCCTCCCGGCAGCTCTAGCCTAGCACCGCCATAAAATCCATTTTGCATATCCTCTTTCCTCTCTCCTGCCGATCGTGGCAGGCAAGTCCATAAAGCCGGCGGCCAACGCCACGTCCTTAACTACATAACATCTGTTAGAATTATATTTATGGTGGCCTTTGGCTTTTTGCATTCTGGCCTTTTGCCTCCTCTTGTATATGTATATATGACGATTTTTGCCTTTAGATAATATCAAGTTGCTATTTCTCCTAACATGGTATCATAAGCAAAGGTTTTTTTTCACACGTGCAACTCGTGTGATCCGATCCCAATTCAGCGCCGCCGTCCTTTCTTTGGCTGGCCGTGCTCATCTCCTCTTGCTGGCACTGCTCTTCTGCGCCTCCACCACTGGTCGCTGCTGTCCATCCCTCCACCGAACGACCCCGCTGTTGTTCCTCTTCAATTGGATCTTCGCCGCATCGCCTGGATTCCGCCCTCAGCCGCGTTCCTCACTGGATCGCCGCCGCCGGCCGCCAGATCCCGCCACGTCCAGCTAGATTCAATCCCCGGGCTGCTACTAGCCCCGTCGGGACTCCCTGGTCCTTGCGCGTGAGCACTGGCTCGTTCCAACCCGCCGCTGGCCGATTCAGCGCGTGAGGGTTCGGCCCACTGGCTACGCTTGGACGCGCTAATTGCTGCTGGTTCTTTCCGCTTCAGCCCGCCGTCTTTCCTCGTGGCTGCCTGGTCAGATCCCGGCCCAGGTGCCCGATTGCGCCGTCGATGACTGCCAATTCGGTCGTTGTCCGCCCGTTTGCTAGTGCGGGTTTCCTTGCTTGAGCCGCTCCGGCCGTTTCGCTTGGTCCTCTGATCGCTTGCCATCTCTGTCCGTCGGTCTCCTCTGATCTGTTTCCGATCGGGCTGGTGTTCTCATTATTTCAACTCGGCCTCGTCTAAGTGATTCTCCTTTGGGCCTCGTCTGTTGTATCTGATTCCATCAGTACAGACTATGTTGCCTGGTGTTGTTCCTCTTCATGTCTGTGCAGACACTTGTGACGATGGTCGTCCTTCCGGCGTCCTCGCATGTGCACCTTTCGTCTCTGCTCGGTGCTCCTCCGCGGGCCCTATTGCCTGTTTCGTCGACTCCCATTGTGGCTTATCCATCCTGCTCTACATCGACTCCTCTCGTGACTTCTGTCCGTGGTTATGGCCGCTTTTCGTCGACTCACTCCGCGGCTTCTGAACGCGTCGGTGGTCGCTCTACGTCGACTCCTCACGCGGCTTCCACCTACGGTTATGGCCGCTCTACATCGACTCATTTCATGGCTTCCGCACGTGATGGTGGCCGCTCTACGTCGACTCATTTCATGGCTTTCGCACGTGATGGTGGCCGCTCTACATCGACTTATTCGGCGGCTTCCGTACATGGTGATGGTCGATCTACGCCGACTTCGCGGGTGGCTTTCACATGCCGCTCTACATCGAGTCGTTGCTCTTTGTTGACTCTACACTCAACTTCCACACATGGTGGCGTCCGCTCTTCGTCAAAGGATGTCTCTACCCCGACCTCTACCGCCATATCTCTATCTGCGCATGAGGCGGCGCAACTTCGAGACATACTTGTTGCTTGGGATTCTTTATCGACAGGTTCTATAGGTTCTGCGACTGACTTTTCTGGCACTGAAAGACCACCTTATACCCATTCAGGTACATCCCCATGGATTCTTGATACTGGAGCGTCTTTTCATATGACTTATGATTCTTCCACTTTGACCTCTTGTTCGACCTCTTGAGTCTCCTCTTGTGTTCTTATGGCTGATGGCAGTCTCCTCCCTGTAGCTAGTCGAGGCACTCTTAGCACTTCTCCATTTCATGTTCCTTCTGTCGCTCATGTCCCTCGACTTACCATGCAGCTCATATCTGGTGGTCAGATTGTTGACTCTAGTTGTAGGGTCATTCTCGACTTTGGTTCGTGTTCTGTTCAGAATCGTCACATGAGCGCTCTACTTGGTGCTGGACCTCGACGCTCTGATGGCCTCTGGGAGCTTGACTAGCTTCGTCTTCCCTCCACTGCCACCGCCGCCAATCTCGCGGCCCCTGTTGCTGCATCTACCAGCTCTTTTCAGCAGTGGCATCATCGTCTTGGCCATTTATGTGGTTCTCGTCTCTCGTCCTTGGTTCATCGTGATGTTCTGGGGTCTGTCTCTGGTAATGCTTCGTTGGATTGTCTGGGTTGTAGGCTTGGTAAGCAGATTCAGCTACCCCCTCAAAGTGAGTCGGTGTCCGAGCGCCCTTTTGATCTCGTTCACTCTGATGTTTGAGGTCCAGCTCCCTTGGCTTCCAAAGGGGGTCATCGCTACTATATAATCTTTATAGACGATTTTTACCGATACACTTGGATCTATTTCATGTCTTCTCGTAGTGAGGTCTTATCTATATACAAAAAATTTGCTGCCATGGTTCATACCCAGTTTTCCACTCCTATTCGTGTTTTTCGAGCAGATTCAGCTGGTGAGTATATCTCCCATGTGCTGCGAGGATTCCTTGCTGAGAAAGGTACTCTTGCACAGTTCTCTTGCCCCGGTGCTCATGCTCAGATTGTGTGGCTGAGCGCAAGCATCGTCACCTTCTTGAGATGGCGCGTGCAATGATGATCGCCGCCTCTCTTCCTCCTCACTTTTCGGCTGAGGCTATTACCACTTCCACCTATCTCATCAACATTCAGCCATCTGCTGCTCTACAGGGTGGTATTCCTCTTGAGCGTCTTTCAGGTCGTTCTCCTGATTATTCGGCGCTTCGTTTGTTTGGTTCTGTTTGCTATGTTTTTCTTGCCCCTCGTGAACGTACCAAACTGACCGCTCAGTCTGTTGAGTGTGTCTTTCTCGGATACAGTGATGAGCATAAGGGCTATCGTTGTTGGGATCATGTCGGTCGCCAGATGCGTATTTCCCGGGATGTGACCTTTGATGAGTCATGTCCCTTCTACCCACGTCCATCCTCCTCAGCCTTTTCCATGGAGGACATCTCTTTTCTTACGTTCCCGAGTACACCTCCCTCTACGCCCAGTATCTCTACTCCTCGTCCCACTGTGCCAGATCCGACGCCGTCCTCTCCTACGGTTTCTTCTCCTACCTTAGCACATGACTCTTCGTCCTCTCCTACGGTTTCTTCTCCTCCCTCATCGCATGACTCTCCACCTTCGTCACCGATACCTTCTTCTTCTCCACCTTCATCACCGATACATTCCCCGTCTCCACCTCTAGTGATTCCACCTCTTCCCTCCTTTCCTTTCCATTATACTCGCGTCCACGTGTTGTAGATGAGTCTACTGATGTGCCCTCGACTTCTGGTGTGCCATCTTCCTCCTCTCAACCGACTTATGGTCTTCGTTCTCGGCCTCGCCCGCCCCCTGACCGATATTCTCCTTCTCGATATGGTCTTTCGACTGTTCTTGAGCCTACTTCTTATCGAGATGTTGTTGTTCATCCTGAATGGCAGAGGAGATTGCTACCCTTGAGTGCACTAGCACATGGGATCTGGTTTCTCTTCCACCCCATGTTCGTCCCATCACTTGTAAGTCGGTCTATAAGATCAAGACTCGCTTTGATGGTTCTCTTGAGCGTTATAAAGCTCGTCTTGTGGCTCATGGCTTCCAGCAGGAGCATGGTCGTGATTACGATGAGACTTTTGCTCCTGTGGCCCATATGACCACTGTCTGCACACTTCTCGTCATGGCCTCTGTTCGCCACTGGTCCTTGTCTCAGCTTGACGTTAAGAATGCATTTCTTAATGGTAAGTTGCGTGAGGAAGTTTATATGCAGCCACCACCTAGGTATTCAATTCCTGATGGCATGGTTTGTCATCTTGGTCGCTCTCTTTATGGCCTTAAGCAAGCCCCACGCGCTTGGTTTGAGCTTTTTGCCTCTGTGGTCACTGCAGCTGGTTTTTCGCCCAGTGCTCATGATCCAGCGCTGTTTGTCCACCTTTCTGCTCGTGGTCGCACTCTTCTTCTTCTATATGTTGATGACATGATCATCACTGGTGATGATCTTGAGTACATTGCCTTTGTCGAGGCTCGTCTCAATGCAAAGTTTTCTATGTCTGATCTTGGTCCTCTTCGTTACTTTCTTGGGATTGAGATTTCCTCCACCTGGCTTTTTTATTTCCCAAGAAAAATATGTCCAGGATCTTCTTACTCGTGCGGCTATTAGTGATGAGCGCCCTGTTGAGACTCCTATGGAGCTTAATGTTCACTTTCGTGCTTCTGATGGTGAGCCCTTGTCTGATCCGACTCGTTATCGTCATCTTGTTGGGAGTCTTGTCTATCATGTTGGCACTCATCCAGATATCTCCTATCTTGTCCATATCCTGAGTCAGTTTGTTTCTTCTCCCACTTCGGTTCACTATAGTCATCTTCTTCATGTTCTACGATATCTTCGTGCCACGATCTCTCACCGTCTCTTCTTTCCTCATTCCAGCTAACTACAGCTCCAAGCCTATTTCGGATGCTACCTGGGCTAGTGGTCCTTCAGATTGCCGTTCACTTTCTGCTTATTGTGTCTTTCTTGGTGGTTCTCTCATTGCCTGGAAGATGAAGAAACAGACGATAGTTTCCCGTTCGAGTGCAGAGGCTGAGTTGCAAGCTATGGCTCTTCTCACGACAGAGGTGACTTGGTTACGCTGGTTACTTGAGGGTTTTGGTGTTACTGTTACTACACCTACTACACTATTGTCAGATAATACAGGTGCTATCAGTATTGCACGGAACCCTGTGAAGCATGAGCTTACCAAGAATATTGGTGTCGATACTTTCTTTGTCCACGCTGGTGTGCATGACCATATTATTGCTCTTCAGTATGTGTCTTCCGAGTTACAGCTGGCAGACTTATTCACGAAGGCCCAAACTAGAGCGCAGCATGGGTTTTACCTCTTCAAACTCAGTGTCGTAGATCCACCATGAGTTTGAGGGGGGGTGTTAGAGTTATATTTATGGTGGCCTTTGGCCTTTTGCACTCTGGCCTTTGGCCTCCTAGATGTGCCCTAGTTATTGCATATCTAAGTGAGTGAATCAAGCACAAAGAGGAAAAGAAAAAAATATTCACATGAATCTCGATGTAAGATCAATGACATAGGACTTAGATGTGCAATACTTATGGTACATGGGTGTGTCTAGGGCACATCTAGATGTGCTTTAATTATTGCACATCTAAGTGAGTGAATTAAGTATAAAAAGAAAAGGAAAAAAGAGAAAGAAAATATTCACACGAATCTCAATGTAAGATCAATGACATATGACTTAGATGTGCAATACTTATGGCACATCTAGATGTGCTTTAGCAAAACTGTTTCTTCTAACAGCATCAACGCCATCGAGGGCCCGACAGACGACGCCGGCCGTGACAAGCTCATCGATAGGTCGTACCTCGACGCCGTCCTCGTCTAGTTGTCGCGCCACGTACGGCCATTGCCTCCTTCGCGCCGTCCACCCTGGTCGCTGCCGCTGCCGAGGTCAGCCAAGTTCGGCTTTCGAGGCGAGCGCTTGTTGCAGCATGCGACAACAAAGCAGGCGGAGGAATCATATATGGCTGCAGCTTGACGTCGATCAAAAGGTTTGCACCGGTGGCCATAATCATTTTCTCGTCCTTGAACCTCAACGGCGAGAGGTGCCATGGCCATGACCGACGACATGCAAGTAGCGTCAACGACAAAAAGAAGGTGGATCCGTAGAGTTTTTTTTCCCATAAAACAGCTTGTGTCTCCTGCGTACAGCCGTACATGTGCGTGGGTGTTTCGTGCATGCTGCAACCGGCAGATCGAAAACGATCCAGCTGCTTCTGGCCGTCCGGCAAGATCGATCAGCTGCTGCGCTTGGTCGATGTCACCGTATGGATCCAAATAAGTGCATGATCCCCATCCTATTTGTGTGGAGAGGTTGATGCCGGTGAGCCACCAGTGGGGACCATGGCGGCATGGCAGGGGAGGAGGCGCCGTGTGGAGAGGACTGGGGAGCCCCGTCTGGCATGCACAGGTATGAAACCTGGGCAAAGGCGGCACGGGTAGCGGCGAGTGGGAAATTGTGAGGAATGTGAGGAGGGGGAAGACCATGATCAGAGGTAAGTTCCACTTATCACGGGAAACTTTCTTTCTTTATGTACATACGAGATCGCTAGTGGAATGAGAGGGGGAGGGCTAGACAAACGAACGACGCGAGGGCGAGATGAATGAACGACAACTTACAAACCAACCATCATGACCGTAGACTTCTCCTTTAGGAGTAGAGACCATCATGACCGTAGACTTCTCCTTTAGGAGTAGAGAGAGATTATGAAATAGTCTTGCTAAAGCACATCTAGATATGCCATAAGTATTGCACATTTAAGTCATATGTCATTAATTTTACATTAAGATTCGTGTGAATATTCTCTCTTTTTTCTTTTTCTCTTTATACTTGATTCATTCATTTAGATGTGCAATAAATAGAACACATCTAGATGTGCCTTAAACACACCCATTATGAAAAGAGTGTGTTTGATCGGTATATGTTTGATTGTGATGTAAACTGTTAAACATGTGTACATGTACGTAGGTCTGGGTCCTATATACAGTACCTGTTGTATCTGTCTCCCTCTGTATGTACGTGTATGTTAGAAAACAAGATACCGGTCGCACCCCTTTTACCTATATATATGTGCCTAGTGCACGATCAATCAATTATCGACACACCAAATCATTCTTTACATGGTATCTATCGCAAGTCGATCTTCCAGCTTTCGTTAACCCTAGCCGCCGCCTCGGGCCACCGCCGCCGCCCCAAGCCGCCGCCTCCACCTCTCCTCCCCGCGCGCCTCCTTCCACACGCCGCGCCGCCCCTCCCTGCCGCGCCGCCTACCTCCCGCCGCCGCGCCGCTCCTCTTCAGCCGCGCCGCCGCCTCCCTCCCACGATCCCGCCGCCATGTCGTCCAACGCCTCCACCTACTCTAACCCCTTCGCCGTCGACCCCGTCGAAATCGGCAACATCAACGTCCACGCACGCGTCCCCGTCATCCTCGACACCTCCAACTCCACGTACTTCGCGTGGAAAACGTACTTCATGTTGCTCTTCCGCGAGAACAATCTCGTGGACCACGTGGATGGCACCATGGACTCCCGCGCCATGGTGGATGACGCCGAGTGGACCGCGATCGACTTCACGGTCATCCGGTGGTTCTTCACCACCATCTCCAAGGACTTGTTCCACACGGTCGTGAGCGCCGGTGATGGCGCCCTGTGGGTCAAGCTGAACGGCCTCTTCACCGACAACAAGCTTCAGCGCCGTGTTTTTTCGCAGTAGGAATTTTTTGACTGTCACCAGAATGAACAGTCCATTGATGACTACTACCGCCGCCTGAAGACGTTGGCGGACGAGCTCCTTGACATTGGAGCCAAGGTGGACGACGACCTCCTCCTCAGCACGCTCACCGCCGGACTCAACGAGGACTTCGGCAACGCCGCCTCCAACCTCACCTTGATGCCGGAGCCCTCCTTCCCCAAGTTTGTGGCGTACTTGAGGTTGGAGGAGCGCCGGATGAAGGGGGTCAAGAAGCGCGTGCAGCACCACGCCCTCGCCGCCGGTACCTCACGCGGCGCTCCTCCACCGGCCGCCCCATCCGCGTCGCGCCAGCAGCCGCTGCCCCCCGCGCCTCCCGCCCCTCCCGCTGCCCCCCAACAGTCGGGTGGCGGGCGCCGCGGCAACCGCCGCGGGGGCGGCCGCAAGCAGCAACAGGCGTCGGGGGGGGGGGGCCTCGTCAGCAGCAGCAGCAGGTGACTCCCCATGGATGTACGGCACCAACCCGTGGACCGACGTCGTCCACGCATACTCCATGCCGGTCCCTCGGGCTCCGGCTCCGGGCATCCTTGGGCCCCGCCCGGCGGGCCACCAGGCCCTATTCGCCGCGCAGAACGCCGCTCCTTACAGCGGCTACGGTGCCATCCCCCGCCAGCGCCGGCCTATGGTGCCGCCGCCGCGCCGGCTTATGGGGCCGCGCCCGCCTATGGCGCCGCCGCTTCGGCCTTCGAGGTTGCTCCCGCGCCGGCCTACGGAGGGTCCTACCCTCCTCGGGTGCCGCCGCCGTGGGACCCGGCCTTGCTCGCTGCCCTGCACTCCGCCCCGTCACCGAGCTCCTATGGTGGCGGTGGTGACTGGTACATGGACTCGGGCGTCACTGCTCGCATGACTGCTCATCCCGGTAACCTCACGTCTGCCACTCCCGTTCATACTCCCACTCGTATCACCGTTGGTAACGGTTCCTCCCTACCCATTACTCACGTTGGTCATATGTCTTTTCCTTCTACTTCCACTCCTGTGCATATGTCTAATGTTCTTGTGTCTCCTGACTTAGTCACCAATCTCGTTTCTGTTCGTCGCCTTGCTCGTGAGAATCCTATAATTGTTGAATTTGACGATATCGGTTTTTCTGTGAAGGACGCCCGTACACGGATAGTGCTCCACCGATGTGATAGCCCGGACGAGCTTTACCCAGTGCATCCCTCCGGCGCCGCCACCACCCGTCGCCCCGCCGCCTTCGCCGCCAGTGTCGATCTTTGGCATGCCCGTCTTGGTCATCCCAACTCCACCGTTATGCGTCAGATTCTTCAGAGTTTTTCCTTCTCATGTAATAAGGTCGACGATCACACTTGTGAAGCTTGTCGTCTTGGCAAGCACGTTTGTCTTCCCTTTAGCGAGTCTACAAACATTTCCACCTTTCCGTTTCAGTTATTGCATAGTGATGTTTGGACGTCCCCGGTTGCTAGCAACACGGGCTATTTATACTATCTGGTGATATTGGATGATTTTACTCATTATGTGTGGACCTTCCCTCTCCGTTGTAAGTCCGACGCTCTTGCCTCACTCACCGCCTTTTATTCATATGTCACCACACAGTTTGGTCGTCCTATTCTCGCCTTGCAAACTGACAACGGCAAGGAGTTTGGCAACGTCGCCGTCCGCAATTTACTTGCGTCCCACGGCACCATCTTTCGCCTCACCTGCCCCTACACGTCTCAGCAGAATGGTCGCGCCGAGCGCGTCCTTCGTACGCTAAATGACTGTGTTCGCACGTTGCTCTTTCACTCCTATGGGCCTCCTCGGTTCTGGCCGGACGCGCTCACGACCGCCAGCCTACTCATTAACATTCGCCCCTGTCGTTCCCGCTGGAACTACACCCCTCATCAGCTCCTCTTTGGTGCGGTTCCATCTTATGATGGTCTTCGCATTTTCGGGTGTCTCTGTTATCCTAGCACCGCGTCCACTGCTCCTCACAAACTCGCGCCCCGGTCCCTTCCTTGCATCTTTCTTGGATATCCTCCCAACATCAAAGGTTACCAGTGCTATGATCCAGTCTCCCACCGCGTTTTCACTTCGCGGCATGTGTACTTTGATGAGCACGTGTTCCCGTTTCAGCAGGTACCGTCACCTTTGGAGTCTTCTGCGGCGCGGTTCGTCCCTGCCCCCACCTCTGGCGGACCGCCCAGCCGCGCCCCGGGTCCGGCCCTGCCCGCGCTCCCCGCGCCGGCGGCCCCTGGCTCCTGCCACGGCCCCCGACGCAGCGGCCCCCGCCGCGGCCCCCGATGCGGACCTCGTCGCGGCGCCCGTCGCCGCGGCCCCCTTGGACGGCCCCGCTGCGGCTCTCGCGGCCGCCCCCGCCGCGGACCCCGTCGCGGCCCCCGTCGCCATGGCCCCCTCGGTCGGCCCCGCTGCGGCTCCCGCAGCTGCCCCCGACGCGGCCCCCATCGTGGCTCCCGTCGCCGCGGCCCCCGGCACCGCGGCCGCACCCCTCACCGGTGTGGTCACTCGGGCTCAGACTGGGACGCTGTGTCCTAGCACGCGCCACCCGTCGGACGAGTACGCGTGCGCGACTTCTACCTCGACACCGTCCCCGCTCCCCACCTCTGCTCGCGCAGCCCTTCGGGATCCGAACTGGCTAGCTGCGATGCGTGAGGAGTTTGACGCCCTACAGCGCAACCGCACATGGCAGCTTGTCCCGCGGCCACCCCGTGCCAATGTCATCACTGGCAAGTGGGTCTTCCGCCACAAGACTCGCCCCGACGGTTCTCTCGAGCGCTACAAGGCGCGTTGGGTGGTTTGCGGCTTTCGCCAGCGCGCCGGCGTGGACTTCACCGACACCTTCGCCCCGGTTGTCAAACCGGGCACGATTCGCGTTGTTCTCCAGCTTGCTGTTTCTCGCGCTCGGCCTGTTCACCAGCTCGACGTGTCTAATGCTTTCTTGCATGGTCATCTCGACGAGCAGGTGTTCTGTTAGCAGCCGACTGGTTTCGTCGACACCGCCTATCCGGACCACGTGTGCTTGCTCTCCCGTTCTCTATACGGGTTGAAGCAGGCGCCTCGGGCCTGGTACCAGCGGATCGCGGCCTTCCTCCAGCAGCAGGGGTTCCGGTCCACAAGGTCCGATGCCTCCCTGATTGTCTACCACTAGGGCCCTGCCACCGCGTACCTCCTACTATACGTCGATGACATCATCCTGACTGCGTCCTCGCCAGCGCTTCTTCAGCAGATCACAGCTCGCCTCGGCACCGAGTTCGCCCTCAAGGACTTGGGGGCTCTCCACTACTTCCTCGGCATCGAGTTCGTGCGTCGGGCTACTGGCTTCTTCCTGCACCAGCAGAAGTACGCCTATGAGCTTCTGGAGCGAGCGGGCATGCTTAACTGCAAGCCTGCTTCCACGCCTGTCGATACAAAGGCTAAGGTGTCCTCCGTCGAGGGCTCTCCAGCGTCCGACACTCCCTTCTACCGCTCCATCGTCGGTGCGCTTTAGTACCTCACACTGACGCGTCCGGACATTCAGTATGTTGTCCAGCAGGTGTGCCTTCACATGCACACTCCTCGTGACACCCATTGGGCTCTCGTGAAACGTATACTTTGGTACATACGTGGCACCACAGCCATGGGTCTCACCCTGACGGCCTCGCCGGACACCAGCCTTGTCGCCTACTCCGACGCCGACTGGGCTGGGTGTCCCGACACTCGACGCTCCACTTCCGGCTACTGTGTCTACCTCGGGCCCTCTCTGATTTCGTGGTCATCTAAACAACAACCCACGGTCTCACGATCGAGCGCCGAGGCCGAGTATCGCGCCGTAGCCAACGCCGTCGCGGAGTGTTCATGGCTACGACAGCTACTTCAGGAGTTGCTATGTGCGGTCACCAAGGCGACGCTCGTCTACTGCGATAACGTCTCCGCGGTGTACCTCGCTGCCAACCCTATCCATCACCGACGGACGAAGCACATCGAGCTCGACATCCACTTCGTCCGGGAGCACGTTGCACTTGGTCGTGTTCGTGTTCTACATGTGCCCACCGATCAGCAGTTCGCCGATGTAATGACGAAGGGACTACCCACCTCGACTTTCGAGGGCTTTCGGTCCAGTCTTTGTGTCACCGGCGACGCTTCGACTGCGCGGGGTGTTGAACATGTGTACATGTACGTAGGTCTGGGTCCTGTATGCAGTGCCTGTTGTATCTGTCTCCTCTGTATGTACGTGTATCTTAGGAGATAAGATACCGGTCGCACCCCTTGTACCTATATATATGTGCCTAGTGCACGATCAATCAATTATCGACGCACCAAATCATTCTCTACAGAAACAGCGAAAATATTTGATTGCAATGCGATTTCATTGTTGTTGTTTATGAAAGCTTTTCGTGATGCGATATGTTTTGGATGGAAGGTTTTAAACCCACCATTCGATTTGATTTGATTGGTGCCTTATATGGAAGGGTGCGATCGCTGGAAGGATGGAAGGGTTGGTTTGGTTTTTTTTAACATGGGACGTGTGGGTTTGGTGATGAATTAAAACCGTTGTTGGTTTTCGGAGGGAGGGGGAAAATCGGTGGGAGGGAGATCGCTTGGTGGGAAACGAACGAAACCAACGAACGGCCTACGGACTGAGACATTAGGAGTAGAGATACATAATACATGTAACTTTTTTCAGCTTGTCACTTGCTTGCAGAGCACCCCCATTAATTAATCTGGTTGTTTCATGTATAAGCATATTTGCTTGCAGGATTTCTGCACTTATTTTTTTCCACATACGTACTAGTATATCTTGTTGTTCATAGATAGATTACTGTATGATTTGTATATATCACTGTCTGTAGGTGTCATAGAGAGATTAATTGTCTGAACTATTGTAGATGTCCTTATCACATTGCTTAGTGGCGCCACACGTGTCCAGGTCCTCGCTATCCTCGCCAATGTTTCGCATATGAAGGGATAATCCTGGTAATTTTTGGGTGTGGAAATGATCTTGCTTTGAACGATGACTTCTAGTCGTTGCATCTGTGTGTATTTGTATGTTGTAATTCGCTGAGCGAACTGTTGTGAGTAGAGAGTACTAGAACATAGGTTGGCCTATTTAGCTTTCTTGTACTAGTCATCTGTCTGACTTGTTGGCCTATTTAAAAAGCTCATCTCCTTTTGTTTTAGCAGGCTCTAGAGAAGCAAGCTGGACAAATTTTTGGCCATTCAAAAACTCGATGATCATGACATCGTAAGAGCAATTCATCTGTATGACAACATCATTCTCATCCTTGCTTAGTATGTAAAAATATAATTGATTGTGAGCGATTGCAAAAGTACCCTGTATAGCATTATGTTTGGCGTTGTGAAAGATCATGTTGCTATGAAGATATTATTGGTTTCAAGTCATGCTGCTATGAGAGATTATGTTCTTGATGTGAAGAACTGCTGTCACATTTTTATTAGGTGTCATTCACAATTTTATAGCAAGTTTGTCTAGCTATGATGCTATTTAACCTGTAAAGATTGGACTTTTAACTGTTTTACACCTTTTTAACTCAATAGGGCGATCTCTGCCTACCAAACAATGTTTTATATGAAGGGGATTGTGGCTGGAGAGGGATTTGAGGTTTCAAGGGGACCTGAGGGGATTGGATGGAAGAGGGGGATTCACCAAATCCCCTGAAATCCCTGTTAGACTGTATATGTATACGTAGACTTGTTTATACGTAGACTTGTGTATACACCTTGTACTTGTACCCTTTGGTACTTATATATAATGAGATAGCCGCACCCCCCTAAGGGTGTCGAGCAGTTGCCCAATATTCTGGTTTAACATGGTATCAGACTAAGGTTTTTGTGTCTTCCGCTGCACCTCCTAGCGCCGCCGCCGCGATGGCCTCTTCCAAATGAGATAGCCGCACCCCCCTAAGGGTGTCGAGCAGTTGCCCAATATTCTGGTTTAACATGGTATCAGACTAAGGTTTTTGTGTCTTCCGCTGCACCTCCTAGCGCCGCCGCCGCGATGGCCTCCTCCAACCCCGCCGCCCCGGCTGCCTCCACCGCCGGCGCGCCGATCGCCCCCTCATCACCCTTCCTTGCATCGCCCCCGCTCGCCACAACCTGGCGGCAGCCTCCGCTGCCCGGCGGACCCTCCGCGGGCCCTCTGGTCAAGCAGGGCGGGCAGGAGCAGGGCTGGCAGGGCAATCTGCAGTCGCCGATCGCCGCCAGCGGCGCTACTCCCTCGACCATCGCCTTGGCGCCGCCGCCGCTTCGTGGCCCTGCGCCGACTGCCTATGGGGTGGCTCCCCCTCAGCGCTACGGCGCCCCTCCGCCCTACGGCGCCCCTCAACCCTATGGCACGCCCCAGTCCTACGCCCCATGGTACGGCGCCCCTGCATCAACCTATGGCGCTGCGCCACCGCTGCCCCCTGCCTGGCCGGCATCACCCTACGGGTCGGCGCTTCCGTCGTCTCAGGTGGCTCCGTCGCATCTGCAGCCCTATGGGGCGGCTTACGGTGCTGCGCCCGTCGTGTCCTCGGGAATCCCGCACGATCCGGTCGATGCCCCAGCTGCTCCTGGCTATGAGGCGTCTTTGGCGCTTGCTCCTCATGTTGCTGATCCGATGATGGGCCTTCATGCGCCACCGACACATGCTCCTGCGGGTTATGCTCCGGCGCCATCGCCGTTTTACTTCTTGCATCTCCTTCCGGTGAAGCTTACGCCGGAAAACTACTTGTCGTGGCGAGCGCAGGTGCTACCCCTCCTCCGGAGTCGCTACTTGGAGGGCTATGTTGATGGCTCCATCCCGTGTTCGCCGCCGTATCATCCGGCTCATCATGTGTGGGTGGCTCAAGACCAGGCGATACTTTCTGCCATTCAGTCCTTGCTCACTCCGAGCGTATCGTCGCTTGTCATCTTCGCTGTGACATCTTGGGATGCTTGGTCTGCGCTTCACAACAGTTTTGCCTCTCAGTCTCAGGCGCGTGCTCACTCTATCCGCACTGAGTTGGGGGAGGCCAAGCTTGATGCCCTCACTATCACGGAGTACTTCAACAAGATGTCCGGTCTTGCAGATACGTTGGCCTCAATTGGCCAGCCCCTCGGAGATGAGGATTTCACCACCCATGTGCTCAATGGCCTCGATGATGACTATGATAATCTTATTGAGAACGTCCATGGTCGCGAGGCGCCTATCCCGCCACGGGAACTGTACGCGCGTCTTCTTGGTCGCGAACAGCGCATCAAAGCGCGTCGGACTGCTTCGAGTTTTGCCTCCGCTAACGCCGCGACCCGTGGCAAATCACAGAAGCCGTCGCTCCCTGCCAAGCCGGCGGCTCCATCTCAGCAGACTTCGCGGGGCACCGCGCCATCCATCATAGGCGGATCACGACCGGTGGCTTGCTGCCCCTGTTGCGGCGCTCAGCAGGCCTGCCAACTGTGTGGCATTGAGCGCCACATAGCTTCTCGCTGTCATCGCCGCTACAAGCAAGATTTCCTTGGCCTAGGCAACAATGGCAAGGGGAATGAAAAACAGGCGGCCGCTGCGGTCGTGAGTCATGAGCACGGACGTACTCCATCCTACTCGATTGATCCTACATGGTACATGGACACGGGAGCTACAAACCACCTCACCAACGACATGGGCAAGCTTTCCACTCAGGAGCCATATCGCGGCCATGATCAGGTGCACACCGCAAACGGAGCAGGTATGCGCATCTCCCATGTTGGTCAGGCATCCCTTCTTGCACACAATTCGCGAAAACTGCATCTTTCTAATATTCTTCGTATTCCCACTGCTACGCATAGTTTGTTGTCTGTTCCACAACTTACTCGTGACAATAATGTCCTTGCTGAATTTCACCCTTTTTGTTTCTTTATCAAGGATCGGGACACGAGGGCCGTTCTGCTTAGCGGTCGTCTTCGCCGTGGCTTGTATGCACTTGACGCGCCGACTGCACCTCCCATGCAGTTTTCTCCTCAGGCGTTCAGTGGTGTTCGTGTCTCACCCACACATTGGCATGCGCGACTTGGTCATCCTGCTGTTCCCATAGTCCGTCATGTGTTGCATCGTTATGAACTACCGGTTGTGCCAAATAAAACTGCTGAAACTATTTGTGATGCCTGTCAGCAGGGCAAGAGTCACCAACTCCCGTTTTCAGAGTCTAGTCGTGTTGTGAAACATCCTCTTGAACTTGTGTTTTCCGATGTATGGGGTCATGCCCAAACGTCTGTCAGTGGCCACAATTATTATGTCAGTTTCATTGATGCTTATAGTCGGTTTACTTGGCTTTATCTTATTAAGAAAAAATCTGATATGTTTGATGTGTTTCTACAGTTCCAAGCACATGTTGAGCGTCTCCTTAGCCAGAAAATTATTCATGTTCAAAGCGACTGGGGGTGAATATCACAACCTCAACTCGTTCTTTAACAAACTTGGGATTGCACATCGTGTGTCTTGTCCTCATACACATCAGCAGAATGGGACTGCTGAACGTAAGCATCGTCATCTTGTAGAAACTGGCATTACTTTATTAGCTCATGCCTCCGTACCTTTTAGGTTCTGGAGTGATGCTTTCTCCACTACCTGTTTTTTGATCAATAGGCTGCCCTCACGACTACTGAATATGAAAACTCCGCTTGAACTCTTGCTCAATGAAATCCCAGACTACACCTTTCTCAAAGTCTTCGGGTGTGCATGTTGGCCTCATTTGCGTCCATATAACAAACCTAAGCTAGAGTTTCGGTCGAAAAAGTGTGTTTTTCTTGGGTATAGTTCCCTTCACAAAGGGTACAAATGCCTACATGTTCCCACCAATCACGTCTACATCTCTCGTGACGTTGTATTTGATGAGAATGTGTTTCCCTTTCATGCACTTCCGAACACCTCTATCACTCCTATGTCAGACGTTTCTTCTACCACACCTACGCCTGATCAATTTGTGGATGTTGCAAATGCTCCTGTGTTGCTTCCTAACCATGCTACAGGTGTTGGACGTGGTGCTCGTCTTGAGCTCCTTGAGGAACAGGCACCGACGCACGCTCCGAATCTGGAGGATGATCGCGTGCATGGGGCATGCATACCGGGCGGTACCCAGCAACCCGCGGGAACTGCACCGCAGCCGCCTCACGGGCATCGCCCTCGCCCACCTCGCGGGCATCGCCCTCACCCGCAGTCACCTCGCGGGCATCGCCCTCGCCCGCCTTGCGGGTGTCGCCCGAGGCTGCTTCGCGGGTGGCTTCTCCTGGGCCGGCCACTTCCTCTCCTGGCCCAGGGGCTGTCCCACGCGCGCCGGCTTCGGCTCCTGATGGGCCGGCCTCGCCGGGCCCAACACCGCCCGCCTCTCCAGCGCCAGATGGCTCTGGCGTGAGCCTGGGCGACTCAGCCTCGCCTCTGTCGTTGCCTGCATCAAGCCCGACGCTGCAACCACAGCCTGCTGCTCCTCGACCTCGCACACACAGCCAGACAGGTGTCTTTCAGCCTAATATCCGAACAGATGGGACTGTCGCGTGGCTCGCCACGTGCATGGCTCATGCTGCTGAGGATCCCAGTGCTGAGCCTCGCCATTTTCAGGCTGCACTAGGCATTCCTCACTGGCGTGCCGCGATGGAACAGAGTTTCAAGCGTTGCTGAAGAACGACACCTGGCAGCTTGTTCCCCCAGTATCTAGGGTCAATATCATTGATTCTAAGTGGGTGTTTAAAGTTAAGAGACATGCTGATGGCTCCATCGAGCATTACAAAGCAAGGCTAGTGGCTAAGGGCTTCAAACAGAGGTATGGTCTTGATTATGAAGACACGTTCAGTCCAGTTATCAAGCCCACTACCATTCGTTTGCTGCTGTCCCTTGCTGTTACTCGAGGATGGTTTCTCCGTCAACTTGATGTGCAGAACGCTTTCTTGCATGGAATCCTGGAGGAGGAGGTTTATATGTGTCAGCCGCCAGGGTTTGTGGATCCTGCACGTCCTCATCATCTCTGTCGTCTTTTTAAGGCGCTCTATGGGCTTAAGCAGGCTCCCTGTGCCTGGCACGCACGTCTTGGCTCTGTTTTGAGGGCGCTTGGGTTTATTTCCCTCCACTGCTGACACATCGTTGTTTCTTCTTCAGCGTCCTGAGGTTACGATGTACTTACTGGTCTATATTGATGATATCATCCTCATCAGTTCCTCAGATGTTGCGGCAGATCGTCTTGTGGCTGCGTTGAGTGGTGATTTTGCTGTCAAGGATCTAGGTGCTCTGCACTTCTTCCTTGGTCTGGAGGTTTCACGGTCTTCTGCTGGCGTAACTCTTACTCAGAAGAAGTATTCTCTGGATTTGTTGCGTCGTGCTGGTATGCTGAAGTGTAAACCTGCCAGTACTCCGATGTCTGTCACTGATCGGTTGTCTGCTTTTGATGGAGATCCTCTCCCACCTGATGATGCCACTGAGTACCGCAGTCTTGTTGGAGGCCTGCAGTATCTTACTATCACCAGACCAGATGTCTCTTATGCAGTCAATCGTGTCTGTCAGTTTCTCCATGCACCCAGGACATCTCGTTGGTCAGCTGTGAAGCGTATCATGCGTTATATCTGTCTCACTGCGTCTTATGGTTTGCTCCTCCAACCTGCGCCGTCTTATGAGATCTCAGCCTTTTCAGATGCAGACTGGGCTGGTAGTCCTGATGACCGGCGATCCACGGGGGAGTATGTAGTGTTTCTTGGCTCTAACTTGATCGCTTGGAATGCTCACAAGCAGGCTACGGTGTCTCGCAGCAGTATGGAAGCCGAGTACAAAGCAGTTGCTGATGCGACGGCTGAGATCATTTGGGTTCAGTCTTTTTTGAGAGAGTTGAGAGTCCCTTCGGCTCATTCTCCAGTGCTTTGGTGTGATAACATTGGTGCTACATACTTGTCATCTAATCCATTGTTTCATACTCGAACGAAACACATTGAGGTTGACTATCACTTCGTTCGAGAGCGTGTTGCACAGAAGCTACTTAGCATCAAGTTCATCTCATCAAAGGATCAACTTGCTGACATCTTCACGAAGCCTCTTCCACAACCACAGTTTGTAGACTGCAGGCACAATCTTAACCTAGTTTGTACTTCAGGCCACAGTTAAGATTGAGGGGTGGTGTTAGACTGTATATGTATACGTAGACTTGTTTATACGTAGACTTGTGTATACACCTTGTACTTGTACCCTTTGGTACTTATATATAATGACATAGCCGCACCCCCCTAAGGGTGTCGAGCAGTTGCCCAATATTCTGGTTTAACAATCCCCTCCTCCCCAAACTTCTCAAATCCACTCCTACCAAATGAAGCCTAAATGTGATCGAAAGCCTTTGCACTTGCATCACCCAAACGTACTACCTCCATGGCTTTCAAGTACAAGGTGGAGTGCCTACACGTGAATGACAGGTTAACTGGATTATCTCTCTAGTACGGGTAGTATGTCCACCGCTTCAATATATGCTTAGCAGGGATCTCCTCAACATGAAGTATTTCCATCACCTGCGAAAGTGCAAAAACATTCTAGTTTTCTTGCTCACGGATACATTTTCTTTTCGAACGAACGGAGTTGATAAGTCAATTTACCCTTAAAACATGGCAGCACAACATTCCAGTGTGCTCGAACTGTCTACATTCACTCATAAATTCTTCTTTGTCTTCACTTATGTTCACCTCGTACTCAACCCTGCTCCATTTCTCCCCTTTTGCTGCGTTGTTGTGCACTGTGACATACTTCCTCATCTTCTCTACTTCCGTGACATTGTACACCGTCGCTTCAATTCAGTTCAAGCTCAAGCCTTATTACACTCTTTGTTGGCTCCAAGCTCAGGCCTTATTACACTCTTTGCTAGCTCCTCCCTGTATTTGCGAATGGTCTTCTCCATAGCAATCATTCTGGAAGGGCATGGCGTCCGATCTGGTGGTGCACAACCCAGCCATAACCTGTAGTTCTCGACAACGCCATTAGCAGTCTTCAATCTGTTTGCGGTTTTCTCTGTTCTATATATAACCAAAGTCAGACACCAGGACAGCACAACTCAGAATTGAAATGATAGCCCAAGGCTCCAAACGATTCAGATGCACACGATCCATTTGTACTAACCCTACATTGACTGAAACCCAGACACTCTAATCTACCTCTGAACTTTTTATTTCAGCACCCAGTAATGTGTAGGCACCAGACATTAAAGTTTAAATCCTACAGCACTAGGTGTTTGCGCTGAATACTCGAAGGGCTCTTGGCCGATCTTTATTAGAAGGAAGTACAGTAATGGGCTGCACGGACCTCATACAGTAATGGTGTTTGCGCTGAATATATGCTCGACATACAGTAATGGGCTGGTACTAGAGATAAACGTTAAATTCATACAGCACCAATATCCTGCAGTCGTACCTTTTTGTCCACCCAGGGGCCTGTGGATTCACCCTGTCGGTGGACTGCACGGACCTCCTCGGTGAGTCCGGCCTTCGCCGGATCCCAGCCCTTGCTTTGTCACTGCCTTCGCCGGCGTTTTGCTGGCCACATCCGGAGCCAGCGTTTGAGTTCGCCGACACGGCTGCTCCCGAACCGATGCTTGCCAGCAGGACCAAGAGGCACAAGGCCACTGCAGAAATTATCTAGTTTCAGTCATTACTTCGTCAATTAGGCGTTGCTCAAGGACAGACACCCGTCTTCTATTGTGATAACCTGGGTGCTACGTACTTGTCAGTCAACCCGGTGTTCCACGTTCGAACAGAACACATGGAAGTCGATTTCCATTTTGTTTGAGAACCAGTGGCTCAGAAGGACTTTCAGATTCGGTTTGTCTCAACTCATGATCAGTTAGCTGATGGACTGACAAAACCGACAATGCACAACAACTCAGGCGACTCTGTAACGATCTCAATCTTGCAGGATGAGATCGAGGGGGAGTGTTAAGATTATCATGTTGTGCAGATTGTTAACATATCCCTTGTCGATCTGCTGTAGTTATTAGATGATATGTAGTATCAATCAGAGATCCTACGATCTGATTGTATCAATCAGAGATTGATCTGATTGGCTGTGTGTGCTTGATGTACAAGTCTAACACCATATAAATTGAGTACATGCCGGTGGGTATTAACCACAATTTCCCCAATTCTAGATATTTTCACAACATCAACATGGATAGCTGATCCAGTCATCTGTTAGTCTGTTCGTCTTTCTTCCTTGCACTTTGTTTTTCGGTCATTTGTTGGGCATCCTTTCCCCATGCTTGTGACTCTATGATGTCTCTGGCCCATGCTTCTGACTCTCCAGACATATAACTTAAAAATCACATGGCAATTGCTTTCATGTGAACTTTGGTTAGTACTCCATATTTATGATACTGCTGGCCTCATTGCTCTCAATATACTACCACACTGTAGTATAAAATCAACAATGACTTTTCTTAATGCATGTAAATTATCGCTGCATGCATCGTCCAGATGCAGAGGCCGGGGGTATATCCTCCTTTTCAAAAAAATTTGTAGATTATCGCCTCTCTGTAATGTTTGATGTGAATTTACTCCATGACAATGGTGCAAACTAGGATCTGACCTGCCTTGATGGCCGTGCTGTCAGCCCCGTCCCTGCTTGTGTCAGCACGCCCATTGCAAGCCTACTGATGGTGCAATTGCTGGAGCGGAGAGGCGAAATCCTTGAGCCAGGCAACAAGATGGACGACCTGGATTGATGATTTTTTTTCATTAGCATTTATCACCTTAATGAGAGAACTTTTGAGAATTTTAATAACTTTTAAAGATGTTTATATTGGCGCAGTAGTTGTAACGAATATTATGTGCTTTGAGAATATGGTTTTCGGTGCTAACATTTGCAGGATTAGATCACCATTCGGACACGATTTGGGGATAATGCAAAGCGGCTTTCCAATAGGAACTACATTTAATCTTCTTTTACAACCTATCAGTACACAGGCCGAATGAAACATCAATTATCTTTATACAGCTATATTATCACAATGATGAGTGGCGTAGCTAGCTCGGTGAGTCGAGGTGGTCCAACAAAGAATTTTTTTTATGTAAATCTATGTATTTGCAAGAATTACTTTTTCCTAGCCAATATATAGGCTATGAGGAAAATTTCCACCCCCTAGCTACGCCATTGACTCCCACTTTTAAGAACACACAACTTGAGTGACATCACAACACCGCTCATCCATTAAAATTATGTTACTCATATTGTTGGACATTTTCATGACTTTTTTTGCGTGACTTTTGGTTAATATTGACTAACTATTTCTTTTTATCAGACAATATTGACTAACTGTGCTGGACATTTTCTACCATTCATATTGTTTGGACTAACACTTATGTTTAATGAAACATTTTGTATTTCCTTCTACACCAAATATCTTGGATTTGGACAACTTTGCACGTTGCAAATTCATTGATAATTTCTGGCTTTCACCATATGTAAAATGGTACTACATACATTGCAGAGTGGCGGACAAAAATATGCTCGGTTTTATTGAGAAAATATGAGCATCTTTAGGACCAAATTTTAGCATTTTGAATCAAAAAAAGGATAGTGATGAACAAAAGCTATACAAATATAACTCAACAAAAATGTAGAAATTAAATACATGTATTGTGATTTGTGAAGGCGTGCGTTGCACGTGCACGCTAACTAGTCCTACCAAGTGAGACATTAGGAGTAGAGATATACACGTAGTATTCTTGATGGTGTTATTTCATGATCTCTATCTGTTTGTTAATATGTTCACATCAGTTAATGATCAGCTAGAAACTGTTCGTTTTAGCAAACAAAAAGTGAAGAAGATGCTTATATATAAATATTCCATCCATTAATGATCAACTAAAAATAGAAGGTTTTAGCAGAAAAAGTGAAGAAGAGATATCAGGTGCAAGGGACTGCTTACTCCCAGAGGCGGTTTCACTATTTTCAGATTAGATAAGCCAAGGATGTTTCTAGATCGTAGTAGGCGAAATACTATTGTGGATTTAGATACATTTTTTTTAGATGTGGATTGGAGGTTGGTGTGATACTCATGTCTTCTCTGTTTGGGATGCAAGTTCAAGTGAAGTCATGTTTTATATCTTCTTTATGTTCATTTCATATGCATGGTGAAGTCATTTTATTGAATTCCAGGACATACCTTTTTGTGGAATAAGACACTGTATGAAGCCAGAAGCGATACATACGAGTCATAATGCAGGTTTTGGGTTCCAGATTGCCACATGTTCTTTGAAATTCCGCTGTAAATTTGAAAATTATACTCTAAATTAAATCGGTTTAGAGATCTGACTGGTATGAAATGGTATGCAAAAAGTAGATTAGATGCCTTTTTTTTACATGCACTGCTGCTTATTCGGGCATGGGCACCTCAATGAGTACAGAAGATATCCTCCTCTCCTTTTGCTGCATCTACAATTGAAGTTTAGAAGATGTCCTCCTCCCCTTTTGATATGATCTTTTTTTGAGTTGTTTTTGCTACAGGATAGTGCCCTTTTTGTACAAAAACTGATGGTTGGTGCTTACTGATCCACAGTCTTATGATCTGTAATTTCTTCATGAAGCTCGAAGTTCCCATGTCTTCATTTTCAGCATGGATCAACGAGTACCACCCAGTAAAATTTCCTGTTCTCTTCATATTTCTTCTTTTTCCCTATGCTACTTTTATGACTCCACATCTTATGATTGTTTGGTATTTTGTTTGTCTTATTGACAAGGAGTTTTCCTTGAAAAATTCCTTCTGTTTTGCAATGTGTTGTCAAGTTTTTATCTGAATATTTTGAATGAACACGCACTGGTGTAGCAGCCCACTTGGATGAGAATACGGAGAGGTATTATTATTAATGCTCATGCTTTAAAATATATGCAACTAGCAAAGTTTCTTATTTTCAGTGGCAAATTTTAGAAATTTGCAGATTTTCCTGACAATTTTTTTACCCATTTGAATTGTTTAGTCCAAGGAGCGTGGCACCGTGGTCAGGTGCAGCATTAGCAGGTACGATGCCATACATCCAACCAACCCCTTCTGAATCGTCCAAGACATAAACAAAGACACTACATCAACATAGAAATATATATAGATATAATAACATATATACTATCATCTATAAGCAGACACTACTACTACCATATAAGCAGACACTACTACCACGTGAGAAAAAAGAGATGTTTTTCAAGGATAATGTATCAATACATAACGTAACGGCGGGCGCGGCGTGCCGCCACACGGGTATGGCTAGCTTGATTGAAATCTCCAAAGGGAAGCCAAGCCATCCCTGAAGGCGGCTTCTGGCTTAGAAGCTCGTCAAAGAAAGTGTCTTTACAATGTATTGGTGATGTTGGATACCTCAACCAGGAGATCATCCTAAAGCAGCAAGATTCCTCCCCTAGTATCATCTGCCGGCCGTTGCGCGTAGCTACACAGCCTATGCCCACCCAAGAAGGCGGCTGTGAACTGATCAACATTGTCGAGCTTTTTCTCTTGGAAGGCACACGACATTGTTGAGCTTTGTCTTTTGGAGGCAAGACCCTAACATTCCAGCTCGGGAAATTAACCAGAAGCACCCTGGAGCATGGCCACCGAACAGAAGCAACCGAAGCAGCAGTAACATTGTCCACAACTTTGCAACACTGGGGTACACCTACAGAGCACATACAGAGCAACCATACCGCCTTTATAGGCACCCCCACAGAGCACAGAACACAGCGCACACCAACCGAGTCTAGAGCCCTGTTCGGATACACCCAGCTCCCCAACTGCAGCTCCCGGAGTGGAGGGAGCGCCAGCACAATTGCAGGGAGCGGATCGAACCCAGCTCCTCATGCGGAGTGGAGTTACAAGACTGGAGAGCTTCCCAACAGGCACTAGGTATCCAGCCAAAACAACACTAACACCACAGCTGATACATGGCCGAAGCCCGAAGGCCAATACACATCTTACACCCGACACATTTACTCCCGGGCTCATCTGATCCCGGTGAACAGTAAAATCATAAAAACTTTTACACGCAGCAGAGCAATTATTAGCCTCTATTTCTCTTGTATTAATTGCCTTCGTGTTCTTGTTACAAACTTTTACACGCAGCAGAATTACAGCAGAACAAGTGCCACATGCACTGTATATCCGATGTGCACTCTACTAAACATACATAACAATGCTCTATCATCTTTCGATCTCCCTCGAGATGTAAATGCCAGTACTTTTAGATAATGGCGTAGGTAGGCTGAAGGTTGTTTGTTTGGGAGCAAACGCTTTAGTATCCCCGCTTCTGCTAATTTCAAGCCCACATATTCTACAGAGATCTTCCAGCTCCAACTCCTAAAGGAAGGCAATAAGCTTCAATGGTCAGTTCATGGTAGGAGTACACCTTTAGTGTTTTGCTAAATGTTCAGCTGCAGTAAGAAATTGGATATTCCAGCTTAATACCTCGATCATCAGGATATCTGACAGATGTGTCAAAGGATAGTGCTGAAGTTTGTAGCCGCTATGATTGAGGTGTATTAATGCTCTAGCACGGACCTTCAGCAGCAAAGCAGGATAAATACAAGTTGATATGTCATAACCAGGCATGTACCAATATGTCGGCTTGTGAACAAGGCAATATGCAGCACCCATTTCCGTTTTATACACAAGGAATATCGTACATAAAGTATTATAAACAAATCGATAAACAAGGCAACATGGAGGTGGAGCAAACATGTACATTTGCTTTTCCTTAATTAGAAACATCTAATTGCAGAAACACACATCATGCTATAACATCAGCACATACAAACAATCATGCAAAAGTATGACCAAGTAAACCCGCACCACTTTTTTACAGGTCGAGAATTTTAACATGGTGCACATTGATAAATCATCACTTATCAATCATGAGCTCTCAGATGAGATCTATGAGATCAATGTTTTTGAAAAAAAAAATACATGTCCAAACATTCTCAAATTTTTTGTAGACACACATCAATATTTGATGTACAACCTTAAAAAGTTTCAGTTTCTAATTTAACTTACATTAATAGAAACAAAAAGGACAAAATCAAATGTGAATAGTGTCAAAGTACTATTCACCCAAAGCTGCTATTATTCACATACGAATTTGTCTTTTTTGAATCCTAAATGTACATTTGAGTTTTGAGCTGATTTTTTTCAGAGCTGTAAACATACCCCACATGAATGTTGTCAAATAATTTCAGATTTTTTTTGAAATGTCTAAATATGAGTTTTTCATACAAGTCTCCCCCAGGAAAGTTTGGAGAGAACCCCCGCATTATCTCCCAGGGCGGCTCTGGTGGGAACCTACTCGTGCGGAGCACCCTACGGTCATCCCCATGGACAGTACACCAACTCTCCAAGCACCAAGTGGACCGATGACAAGAGCACGTGCAAGAGCTATCGAGACCGAGGTGAGTTCTCTCCTTAGTGATTTCCACTTCGATGCACTTGGGACGTGGCTACTACCTCAAGCGGAAACACTTTGCATGCTCAGGTACCAAGGAAACAACCATGGAGAAGCTAAGGACCAAGGCCAAGTATTGACGCAAGCGGAACGCCAAGAAGAACAACAAGTTGGGCAAATCCTGCACATGCCCGGATGTCCAGACTCTTTCCCGGACGATCCGGACTCCTGTCCGGATGATCCGGCTACATGACCCGGAGGCACCCGAAGGCCGAGCCTGAAGCCGGATCATCCAGGAACCTGCCTGGATCATCTGGAAGATGCCCGGACGTCCGGCCTCCTGTCTGCGGCTACGACCCTGCCGGACAATCTGGGTACCTACTTGGATCGTCCGGGCTTGCCTGCGTGCAATTCGGCCCAAGTGCCCATGTATCCCTTTCTTACCCCCCCCCCTCCCATCTAGTCCTAGACTATAAATACTCTAGTAGGGTTAGCAAAGCATATTATTAGATCTTGAGAGAGCTTTGCTCATCTATTACTCCTCTTGGAGATCAAGACCTAGGAGAAGACACCCAAGTGGATATCAAGGCCTCCTCCCCTAGGGATTGGAGAAGACTACCTCTCAAGGCCTCAATTCCTCTAGGGATTAGGAACAACTACCTTTTGCTATTTCCTCTAGTTGACTTTGGATCCATGAACTTTGCATGCTCAGGTACCAAGGAAACAACCATGGAGAAGCTAAGGACCAAGGCCAAGTATTGACGCAAGCGGAACGCCAAGAAGAACAACAAGTTGGGCAAATCCTGCACATGCCCGGATGTCCAGACTCTTTCCCGGACGATCCGGACTCCTGTCCGGATGATCCGGCTACACGACCCGGAGGCACCTGAAGGCCGAGCCCGAAGCCGGATCATCCGGGAACCTGCCTGGATCATCTGGAAGATGCCCGGACGTCCGGCCTCCTGTCTGCGGCTACAACCCTGCCGGACAATCTGGGTACCTACTTGGATCGTCCGGGCTTGCCTGCGTGCAATTCGGCCCAAGTGCCCATGTATCCCTTTCTTACCCCCCCCCCCCCCTCCCATCTAGTCCTAGACTATAAATACTCTAGTAGGGTTAGCAAAGCATATTATTAGATCTTGAGAGAGCTTTGCTCATCTATTACTCCTCTTGGAGATCAAGACCTAGGAGAAGACACCCAAGTGGATATCAAGGCCTCCTCCCCTAGGGATTGGAGAAGACTACCTCTCAAGGCCTCAATTCCTCTAGGGATTGGGAACAACTACCTTTTGCTATTTCCTCTAGTTGACTTTGGATCCATGAACTTTGGATCGCCAACTGGTGTCACTCTCGACCGTCGATCTTGCATCGGGCGTCTCCCTGAAGCTTCCACGTCGCCGTTCAACGTCCGGCACGCTTTATCACCTGCTCTTGGTTGTAATGGCTATAAATCCTCATCTTCCCCTCCATTCAGATTATGCTTATGTAAATTGGGTTGTAAACTCTAGCCGCCAGAGGTGTGCTACAGTGACACCCCCCCCCCTGTGTTTCTGGTTCACTTGAACCTATGTAATAGGCTGCAAAGCCTTTTCTTTTAAACATGGTGCACATTCACGAAAATTTTGAGAATTTTACAAAATGCACAAGTACCTACAACTTAAAACTCAAACACTCAGCCTTGCATGTTGATATGCCTTTCCCAATGACACAACGACAAACTTAATGTATTTTTTTTCCTTGCTGAAAGGATGAAAACAGAAATGTAAATATGCATCAAAAGCCACAGCAATGCATATCTTAGTAATAAGTAAACATGCTTCTAAAAGTTAGAAATGAATGCTGCATCAATAAAACGGGTCCGGAAGTCAATGCAGATGGGAAAGAATAAGGATTCATCTGTACTTACCTCATTGAGGAAAGGTTCTACCAAACACAACTGAAGCTCGGTTGCTTCAGCTGCTATCATGCAAAAGAAACGCTTGAAATTCCCAAGGTGGTAGCATCTACAGAAAGGAACAAAAGAGACGTGCATCATTTCAGTTATTTACAAAAAGGACATGAAAGAAGTTAGTTGTGAATGTGAAATTGACACTTGTTAGATGTCCACAATCATATAATGGAGATTGAAAAGGAAAAGAAAGCCATGAAGATCCTGAACCGAGTTACACGAACAGATATGGGAGCATGCACCAAAAAGGTCATACACAATGAGACATAACATGTGTAAGTTACCTCAATATAGTTCTAGCAAATATCATTTCCTTTGATCGTACTATTGAAGCTGGTAATTGGCTGTACCAAAAAGAGAGTGAGTTTGCCTGGAGATAAATAGAAAATTAGGCTAGGGTAACGGAAAGCATAACGATCATGCATAGGCGAATAATGCAAATCAGATATCTAGCTGGCATAAGAATGAAAAACATACCATATTGGGTATCTTGCAACCCAAATGTAGAAGCACAAAGAAGGAATAATACCCGGCCTCTTTATTGCTTTGGGAATTGATTTTATGAATTGTATGATACATATCAAACAGAGAAAGAAGGCATTTCATCATTTGTTCCGTGTTCAGGTAACACAAGGAAGATGCATCAGAATTCTGGCAAGACCTCGCAAGTCTTTGATGGGACAGAATATGAAACTTTATCTGCAGAAGTGGGCAAGCATTAGATAAATGCTGTGAGCAAGAATACTATCGTCTACAATTCACACAACTATATTCCTCCAGCTAGAAACAGAACTGATGCCCGGAAACATAGCTATGGAAGATAGTAGCATCTAAAGTACAAAAAGACACTTAATTGCTAAGACAAATGAAGAAAATGCATGAGAACTAATCTAAGCATAGTTGGAGAAGGAACATATATTTTTTTAAACAACTCTGGAAAATAAAGAGAATCTAAACAATCATTTGGCTGGATAATGTACTCTATCTGATTCCTTTGCATATGAAAGTCTAGGTAAACAAGGCTGCCATTTTAGACGGAAGAAAAGATGGTTGCTCTGTAAGCACTGAACATCTAATTTAAGAAAGATCACACAAAGCAAAAACTAGTTCCACCTTACCACACCAAAATTAGCTTCTAGGAATAATAATCTAAACTAATCAAAATCTTGTGTTACATAATTGAACATTTGAGCCGAAGTACCATGAAAACTGGTAAAAGTAACAAGATAAAGATGTGAGGAAGGAATCGGGATTGGACTGTACCACGTCCTCATATATGCGAATAGCTTGATCATTCACCAAATTCTGTATACTAAGATCTTGTCTCACAGACCTTGTTCTATCAAATATGAAATCATGAACAATCTCAAATGGGTACTCTGAAGAATTTAGTAAATGCAAAAGATAATCCATCGTTTCTCGTAAGACTGGAAGAGGGCGTATATCTGATGCCTGTGTGCCGGTAGAGGAGATAGTTCTGCAAAACTAGCAGGAAACCAAGGGTTAGAAGGGGATTAAAAATCACAGACTCCTGCTAGTTTTTTTTATTAATAACCTCTTTACATATAATCAACAAAGTCATCCAGACAAACAGAAAAAAGCATAGATAAGGTTTGTAAGAATGTATTTGGTGGCTAGATTGGCTCCATGTTGCTTTTCTACAGTAGATAGTTTACAATGTTCACATAGTAGACAGTTCATGATTTTCTAGCCAGTGTCAACAATGTGTCACTTAACTTTGTATGCGTTACGCTCTGTTTAAGAATTCGTCGGGTTAACCAGTTAACTTGCCGATTAATCCCTACTCGTAGGGTCACCGAGTAGCCGATAAACTGATTAATCATCCAACTAATTGATTAACTTGCCGATTAGCCTATTAATCCCCTACTCGCTAGCCAACCGAGCAGCTACCAGTTAACGATTTCCTCAACAACAGCATGGAGAGAAAATGTGTAAAAAGAAAACAGACTGGAGAGAGGGCATCCTTCTACAGCACCCTGGGCCTTCCTGTGTTGCTCCCTAGCCGGCCCAGCCCCAGATAGCACCTGCCCACTTACCTGTTCATCTCAGCCCGCAGCAGCCCACCAGCGCCGATCCCATGTTCTTCTTCTTCCCTTCGTACGGCAGAGCATCCAGCAGGGACACGTCGGCACCTCCTCTGATTTGACGGCCGGAGGCGTCCCTAGGCTGCTATAAGACCACCCCGGTGCCCTAGACCTCCTCCTCCCTCCATTCCACCCTTCTCTTCCTCCTGCCGCCGCCAAGGTAAGCCACACCAAATCCTCTACCGCCGCCGCCCGCGCCATGGCCGAGGAGAGCTTCAACGCCGGCCCTTTCTTCCTCCACACGCTCCGCGACACCTCCACGACCTCGTTTGACTACCTCCCTGTCATCCTCTTCTTCCCCGTCGGACGCCGCACCTTCTCCATCGTTTCCGGTCGCCTCCGACCACCTCTCGTCAGTCCAGGCGCACAGCGTGCCTGTGGTGAGCATGCTCTTCCCATGCACCGCTTTTCCCCCTCGTTTTCTCCCTATCTCGTGTGAATCGACCGGAGCCCGAGGCACTTCCGCCATGGCATGGTCTCCGGCGAAGTTCCGGTGACCCTTTGCTCGGGATTGTTGGGACGGTTAGGCCCGCAGGATCCGGTAGATGCATTCCTTACACGGACATCTGTCAAGTGTTTTGTTCCACTCATGCTGCCTTAGTTTCCGTCATACCGGTGTTATGTTTCTTGATTTGCGTTCCTTACACGGACAAGGTTTATGGGCCCCCCTTGACAGTTCGATGTGAATAAAACTCTTCCAACAAGGCCCAACTTTGGTTTTACCATTTGCCTAATAACAACTAAAATTTGCATAGGGAGTAATTAACCCGAGGATTGTTAATCAACAAACCGGGCCAGGTCCAAAACGGGCGGCCTACCAGGCCACCACGGGGAAACTCGAGGTCTGGTTTTACTCGTAGCTTGTCCCATCCGATCGTGGCCTGAGACGAGATACACACAGCTCCTATCGGGGTGTCGGCACGTCAGGAAGTCTTGCTGGTTTTGTTTTACCATTGTCGAAATGTCTTGTGCACCGGGATTCCGAGCTTGATCGGGTTGTCCCGAGATGGAGATTTTCCTTCGCGGATCGTGAGAGTTTATAATGGACTAAGTTGGGACACCCCTGCAGGGTTTAATCTTTTCGAGAGCCGCGCCCGCGGTTATGGGCGACTTGGAAATTTATGATATCCGGTTGTAGAGAACTTGACACTAAATCAAATAAAATACACCAATCGTGTGTGTAACCGTGATCGTCTCTTTTCGATGAAGTTCGGGAAGAGAACACGGTGGGGTTATGATTGAAACGTAGGTAGTTCAGGATCACTTCTTGATCATGTTAATTTGCGACCGATATGCGTAGTCACTCATCTTATTCTTGCACTCGTAAGCTAACTACTCATACATGCTTAGTGCTTGCTGCAACCTCACCACTTAACCTTGCCATACCCATAAGCTTTGGTAGTCTTGATATCATGGAATGAGATTGTTGAGTCCTCGTGGCTCACAGATTACTACAAATACAGCTGCAGGTACCTATGAGACAGACATAGGTGATGCCACAGAGCTCCAGTGGGAGTTTGACGAGGATCGTGGGCGTATGTACGTCTCGTTTTCGGACGATAAGTAGTCGCTCTTAGTCGGATAGATCTCGGGGTCTGTAGCAGGGTCGGTTATGTCATTTTATCGTTTGTTTTCGACTGTAGTCGGACCCTGTCTTCATTTGGATGATGTATGAATGATTGCACTATATGTTGTAGACATGTGGCGAGTGTAAGCCTCTACCTAGTATTCTCATCTATTTAGTAAATGATATGTGCGAAGATATAACCATTCTTGTGACGGGCTCAATATGCGCTTATGCCCCTAAGTCGTGCCTCAACATGTGTGGGATATAGTCGCATATTGGGTGTTACATTAGGACA
Source organism: Triticum urartu (assembly GCF_056163025.1). Taxonomy (NCBI): domain Eukaryota; kingdom Viridiplantae; phylum Streptophyta; class Magnoliopsida; order Poales; family Poaceae; genus Triticum; species Triticum urartu. Next base: position 377,888,042 of record NC_141876.1, on the reverse strand, counting down.
CAGTCCCAACTAATGAAACCATCTATTTTACTCCCTTGAGGTGATTGGAAGGTGGTTTTGTTGTGACGTACCATTCCGGTCAGCAAAGAACTAAAAAAATGTTAGTCCCACATGCCATATTGGAATCATCTTCCCTCTATCTCTCCGGAAAGCAGGTCATTCTACCCATTACCTCTGTCCCTTAACAACAAGTCAACAACAACAACAAAGTTTTTAGAGCATCTCTAGCAGACCCCTAAAAACGCGCCAACCCGCAAAATAACCGCTCGTTTACAGTTTCGGGCGAAAAAGTGGCCCGAGCAGACACCGTATCGGCCCGCGACCTATAAAAAAAATTGCAGGGAGCGGAAAATCTTCGCCCTGAACCTTTAGATTCACAGGGGGAGGCCGATCCGAGCTCGACCCCTATCGGTTGTGAGATTTGGTGGGAGGGACATTTCCACGCGGTTGGTCCCGCTTCCTCTTCCCTCCGCCGCCAACCACCTCCCTCCGCCCGCTCAGAAGCACCTTCACCGGCTTCCCTCCGCCGCTATGGAAGCCTCCCAGCCGTCGGCCGTCACCATGGATGTCATCCACGCGCCACCCCCTACGATAGATCTCGTCGTCGGCCATGCCGCGCCCGTCGCCGTTCAAAGGTCCACCGCGCCACCCCGCAAGCGGCAGGGCAACGTCATCGTCCAGGGCGGCGCTCCCACAGCACCCGCCGGGAAGGCACGCGCACCCGCCGCCTCCGATGCGAATTTGGTCGGGCACCCACCGACGAAGAAAGGGAAGGTTTTCGATGCGAAACGCAAGAAGCTCGCCAGAAGACCTACCCCGCCAACACCTCCCCCGATTGCCCCGGCAAGAACTACCCCCAGGATGCCCGCCGACGGCGCTGCTGCCGCCACCCCCGAGGTGTTCAACGGAATGGGCGCGAGGTCTGATGCTTCGATTTCTTGCACTTCTTTCACTTTTCTCCATTGCGCGTGTTCGTGACTTGTTGAGCGAAATTGTAGCGCTGGTTTGCATGATGCGACTGCCGATTTCGTGCAAATGTTGGACGACAACACTGTCGACATCGATCAAGCCCCGATCGCTGATTATGGTTACAATGAGATGGATGGTGGCGTGCACGGTCATGATGAGGAAGAAGATGATGTGGAGGAGGTTGATGAGGGGGTGTTCGACGAAGTGCAAGCAAAATCACGCGCAAGATGAAGAACTACACGCCATTGGAAGATAAAATCTTGATCAAGGCTTGGGAATCGGTGTCTCTTGATGCGTGCACCGACACCGACCAAACCGCCAAGTGGTATTGGCAAATGATAGAGGATCAGTACCTCCGCATGATGGCAAAGTATCCCAACAGGACGCCACGCACCTTTCGGTCTCTCCAAGGTCGTTGGGACGTGATCAAGCTGATTTGTAGCCGTTGGGCTGCTTGCTTGACGCAAGTCCGCAATGAACCTCCAAGTGGTGCCATTGAATCCGATTATGTGAGTTTGTTTTCATGTCGCAAGTTGTGCAAATCTTTTGTAGTCATCGGAGTGGTTGCATAATTTGACATTGTTTTCATTTTGTATAGGACAAAATTGCGCAAGAAAGGTACAAGGATGTGGAAGCTTCTGGTAAAAAGGCATTTCAACTAGAGCGTTGTTGGGAACATAGTTACCAGGAATCCGGGTCGCCCGGGTCGAGGAACGGGGTCGAGGGTCGCGGGTCAACACCCCTCCGGAACATGGTTTGACAAGGGGTATACATCTTCGGAACGCTAATCAGGGACGTGATACGTCTCCAATGTATCTATAATTTTTTATTGTTCCATGCTGTTATATTATCAATCTTGGATGTTTTATAATCATTTTATAGTCATTTTATATCATTTTTTGGTACTAACATATTGACATAGTGCCAAGTGCAAGTTCCTGTTTTTTCCGTGTTTTTTACATCGCAGAAAATCAATATCAGACGGAGTCCAAATGCCACGAAACTTTACGGAGAATTTTTATGGGCCAAAAGGAACACAACGGGCCCTGGCTGCGCCTAGGGGGTGCCCCGAGGGGGGCACAACCCACCAGGACGCGCCAGGAGGCCCAGGCGCGCCCTGGTGGGTTGTGCCCATCTCGGGTGCCCCCGGACCGCCTCTTTGCTCTATAAAACCCCCCAAAATCCCATAACCCTGGGGGAGTCAACAAAATATTCATCAAGCCACCGCAGAGTCCAGAACCACCAGATCCAATCTAGACACCATCTCGGATGGGGTTCACCACCTCCATTGGTGCCTCTCCGATGATGCGTGAGTAGTTCTTTGTAGACCTTCGGGTCCGTAGTTAGTAGCTAGATGGCTTCATCTCTCTCTTGATTCTCAATACAATGGTCTCTTGGAGATCCATATGATGTAACTCTTTTGCGGTGTGTTTGTTGGGATCGATGAATTTTGAGTTTATGATCAGACCTATCTTTTTATATCCATGAAAGTTATTTGAGTTTCTTTGATCTCTTATATGCATGATTGCTTATAGCCTCGTATTTCTTCTCCGATATTTGGGTTTTGTTTGGCCAACTTGATCTATTTATCTTGCAATGGGAAGAGGTGCTTTATAGTGGGTTCGATCTTACAGTGCTTGATCCCAGTGACAGAAAGGGAAACGACACGTATGTATCGTTTTGCTACTAAGGATAAAATGATGGGGTCTATCTCTACATAGATAGATCTTGTCTACATCATGTCCTCATTCTTATTGCATTACTCCGTTTCTCCATGAACTTAATACACTATATGCATGCTGGATAGTGGTCGATGTGTGGAGTAATAGTAGTAGATGCAGGCAGGAGTCGGTCTACTAATCTTGGACGTGATGCCTATATAATGATCATTGCCTAGATATCGTCATAATTATTTGAGGTTCTATCAATTGCCCAACGGTAATTTGTTTACCCACCGTTTGCTATTTTTCTTGAGAGAAGCCACTAATGAAACCTACGGCCCCCGGGTCTTCTTTCTCATATATTTGCCTTTGCGATCTACTTTTTATTTGCTTTTATTTTCAGATCTACTAAACCAAAAACCCAAAAATACTTTGCTGCAATTTTCCCTAATTTATTTTATTTGGCGTTCGATCTATCAATCTACTACAAATTTATCTCACGTCCGTTTGCCTATCTTGAGGCGTCGTACCACGAAAAGGATTGACAACCCCTTTAACACGTCGAGTTGCGAGGATTTATTATCTCTGTGCAGGGGCTGTTTACGTTGTGTTGCTTGGTTCTCCTACTGGTTCGATAACCTTGGTTTCGTATCTGAGGGAAATACCTACCACCGTTGTGCTGCATCATCCCTTCTTCTTTGGGGAAATACCGACGTAGCTTCAAGCGACATCAGGACACGGATCGCAATCCAAAGGGATTCAGGTCGATGACCTCGGTACGATACATGGGTCATGGACTCGTGGTAGACAATCCCGATGAAGTTGGAGGGAAAGAATCCCCTTTACGATCTGATATGGTTCCTTGTATTGCGGAGGGAAAAATTCCGCAACAAAAAGATTACTAAATGAGCCAAGTCAGCCCTTATGGCGTGATTTTTCTCATCTGCCATTATTACTTTCCACGAAGAGTTTGTCAACCAATTATCCCCAAATCCCGGTCCGGCAAGGATCAAGATCCGAGCCTCCCACCGTCGCCTCCACGTTCTCTTGTTTGCCCTTCCCACCATTCTTCTGCCTCAAACTTTCCTAGTCGACGTCGGAATCCAAGCGGCTTGCAGCTTGCGTAAGTGCGAGACAGGAGATGCGCATACGGCGGCGGATAGCTCGAATGCCGGCAAGCGAGCAGGAGATCGCGGAAGGTCGGACTCCGGCAGGCCGGCTACTGGCGGAGTTCAGTATTTTGCAGTGCCTAGTGAGATTGCCTGGTAAGCATCAGTTCCCCATGAATTCGTATGTGTTTCTAGCAATCTTGCATTCTGCTTCTTGGAGTCTTGCACCTCAGTCTGGGTCAGCGTCCACCGATCGGGGTCGTGATCCGGCAATCGATCCAGCTCGACCCGGCGTCGTCCCCGACCCTCGATCGGGGTCGATCGACCCCGGGACATGGACGCGCCACCGACCCGCGAACCAGGCTACTATGGTTGGGAACTTCTTAAAGATAGCGAGAAGTGGAGGTGATTGACAAAGAATCCCCACCGAAGAGAGGTGCACTCACCAAGATGGATGATGATGATGAAGATGACGATGGCCCAAAAACAAGAACAAGCCCGATGGAAACAAGAAGGCCAAGGACAAGATCAAGAAGGAAGCGGAGGCATCAAGCTTGCGGGACAAGCTAGATCACATGATCAAGTTCAATGAGGTATTGATGATCAAGATATTGGAGGCAAGAAAGGAGTTGGCCGAGAAGAAGGCTCAAGAGAAGCAAGAGAAGTGGCAACTACTCAAGGAGGAGACCGTGCGCAAGGCCCGCCAATGAGAGAAGAGCCATGGCCAAGCTCCCTCAGGCCTCGTTTGTTTCGTGTGGGTCGGAGGGGTTTTCAAGGGATTAACCCCGCGAGTCCAAAATCCCCACAAAACCTCGTCGGCCTGTTTGGTCCGCGACGTTACATGGGCCCAACCCTCTCGCTTCCTGTTTGATCCACGTCTTCCCACGCACTTCAGAACCCTCGAGGGGGGGAGGGGGGGCTCGAGGATTTGGAGACGCCGCCGCTCGACTCGTGAAGACGCCGCCGCCGCCCGACTCCTCTCCAAGACTCCACCGCCATGCGCCTCCCCAAGATGCCGCCCGACGCCTCGACGCCGGTGTACCTCCACGGCGTACTAGACTTCTCCCCGGTGGTAAGTCCTCACCTCCCCTCCTTTCCCCTCGTCGTCTAGGGTTTTCCATCGAACATGGCTGTTGCCTCTTCCTCCCCGGCCACACGGTCTCCGAGGTGCTTGATCCCCGCCTCGTCCAAACCGGTCGTCACCAAGTCGTGGGCGACGATGTAGGGCTCGATGCCGGAGTTGCCGGACTTGTAGTAGAGGTGGAGCAGCATGGAGCAGCGTCCACATCCCTCTGCCTCTGCTGCTGCTGCACAATTCCCTTGCATCTCCATCTGCTCCCCTGTTAATTGATCGCGCCCCTGTGAGTATACTGCTCTGTTCCTCATACTGTTAATTGGTCGTGTCCCTATGTATATATCTGGTGACTGTCTGTCTAATTGTCTTCAATTCATGGATTATCATTACCTGAATTTGTCAATCACGTGTGAATGAAATTAATGGAGAAAGGATTCATTCTTCTTCAGACCCTTTTTCTTTCTTTCTGATTGAGTGAATGGATACTGGTGTGGATGTGTCTTTCTGAATGCATGTGCACTTTTAATTAATTTCCTTCTGAATAGAGACTACGGTGATCTAAATGGCTGATCGGCTTCCGTTTGTGAAACGGAATTCGGATCTTGCAACGGAGAAAGTACTTGACTTAAACATTCACTTGTAGTAATTGCACACTTCTTTCTTTGTATCTAGAGGTAAGTTTTCTTGGACTAAACAATAGTAAGCAAATTACTTGTTTCTTTTCTTCAATTTCTTGTCATATAGACATTTACTGTTTTTGTTACTTGTCATGTGGTAGTCAAGTTGTTGGTCTGATTCTTGTATTTCTTAATGTCTTTGATAGAGGTAGTTTTAATACTCTTGCTTTTTATTCTGATGGATTCTTTGGACCTATCTAGGGATATGAACCAATTGCAGTTTGTAAGCTCAAGTCTGTTCTTGATGGATGCTATTGTTCCATCAAGTCTGGATGTAATAGTGAGGTCTTTTTGATAATACATAATACATGTAACTTTTTTCATTATCACTTGCTTGCAGAGCACCCCGTCAATTTTCTAGAAGAATATTAAGTTTAAATTCCATATCTGTTTGACATGATTAATTAATCTGGTTGTTTCGTGTCTAAGCATATTTGCTTGCAAGATTTCTGCACTTATTTTTTTCCACGTACGTACTAGTATATCTTGTTGTTCATAGATAGATTACTGTATGATTTGTATATATCACTGTCTGTAGGTGACATGGAGAGATTAATTGTCTGAACTATTGTAGATGTCCTTATCATGTTGCTTAGTGGCGCCACACGTGTCCAGGTCCTCGCTATCCTCGCCAATGTTTCGTATATGAAGGGATAATCCTGCTCATTTTTGGGTATGGGAATGCTCTTGCTTTGAACGATGACTTCTAGTCGTTGCATCTGTGTGTATTTGTATGTTGTAATTCGCTGAGCGAACTGTTATGAGCAGAGTACTAGAACATCGGTTGGCCTATTTAGCTTTCTTGTACTAGTCATCTGTCTGACTTGTTGGCCTATTTAAAAAACTCATCTCCTTTTGTTTTAGTAGGCTCTTTGGCAACTAGAGAAGCAATCTGGACAAACTTTTGGCCATTCAAAAACTCGATGATCATGACATCGTAAGAGCAATTCATCTGTATGACAACATCATTCTCATCCTTGCTTGGTCTGTAAATATGTAATTGATTGTGAGCTATTGCAAAAGTACCCTGTATAGCGTTGTGTTTGGTGTTGTGAAAGATCATGTTGCTATGAAGATATTATTGGTTTCAAGTCATGCTGCTATGAGAGATTATGTTCTTGATGTGAAGAACTGCTGTCACATTTTTATTAGGTGTCATTCACAATTTTATAGCAAGTTTGTCTAGCTATGATGCTAATTAACCTGTAAAGATTGGATTTTTAACTGTTTTACACCATTTTAACTCAATAGGGCGATCTCTGCCTACCTGTTTTATATGAAGGGGATTGTGGCTGGAGAGGGATTTGACGTTTCAAGGGGATCTGAGGGGAATGAGTAGAAGAGGGGGATTCACCAAATCCCCTGAAATCCCCTCCTCCCCAAACCTCTCAAATCCACTCCTACCAAACAAAGCCTCAAGAGGAGAACAAGATCATGATCATGAATCGAAATGAGATGAATGAGGTCACCAAAGAATGGCATGATGGCAAGGTTGGAGATCTTGGAGATGAGGAGGCTAGCCGCAAGAGGCCATGCGGTGGCAAGGTTCGGCGGTGGTTCGGCAAGTGGTGGTGGCAATGGTGCGGTGAAGACTTCATCTTGTGATGATGATGACGATGGAGTGATGATGGGTGCGATATCTTTTGGGTTGTGGCGCGAAAACTATGTTCAAATGTCGCCAAAATTGTGTTTGAATTCTCGAAATTTCTGTTTTATTTGTCAAAATCGCCGTCAATTGCATTGTGTGGTTTTACGGTTTGAGGGCCGAAATCGGCAGCGTGCGGAACAGAGCCCGCAAACCAGAGCGGTAAAAGAGAATATCCAGCCCGCAAACCAGAGCGGGTTTGCGGAACAGAGCCCCGATATTCTCTTTTACCGCTTGGGTTTGCAGGATCTGTTCGGCCGCAGCCAATTTCGGCCATTAAAATGCGCTTTTCTCGGCCCTTAACCCGGTTATAAGGGTTGCGGTTTAAGGGGTCTCCTAGAGATGCTCTTAGTCCCAAACAAGTTGGGGTAGGCTAGAGCTGAAACCCATAAGATCTCGCAACCAACTCATGGTTCTGACACATGGATATCAAGCTTCCACGCACTCTTGTCTATGGCTAGTTCTTTGGTGATACTCCGGTCCTTCCCTCTTAACGGACTCCTCCCATGTCAAGTTTGATCTACCCCAACCTGTCTTGACATTATCTGCACGCTTTAGCTGTGTGCTATGCACTGACGCTTCTGGAGGCCTGCACTGAATATGCCCAAACCATCTCAGACGATGTTGGACAAGCTTCTCTTCAATCGACGCTACCCCAACACTGTCTCGTATATCATCATTCCGGACTCGGTCCTTCCTTGTGTGGCCACACATCCATCTCAACATGCGCATCTCCGCCACACCTAACTGTTGAACATGTCGCCTTTTAGTCGGACAATACTCAGCACCATACAACATTGCGGGTCGAACCGCCATCCTATAGAACTTGCCTTTTAACTTTTGTGGCACTTTCTTGTCATAGAGGATGCCAGAAGCTTGGCGCCACTTCATCCATCCGGCTTTGATTCAATGATTCACATCTTCATTGATATCCCCATCCTTCTGTAGCATTGACCCCAAATATCCAAAGGTGTCCTTCTGAGGCACCACCTGCCCATCAAGGCTAACCTCCTCCTCCCCCTCGTGCCTAGTAGTACTGAAACGCACCTCAAGTACTCAGTTTTAGTTCTACTAAGTCTAAAACCTTTGGATTCCAAGGTTTGTCTCCATTGCTCTAACTTCCTATTAACCCCATCCGACTATCATCGACTAGCACCACATCATCCGTAAAGAACATACACCATGGGATATCTCCTTGTATATCCCTTGTGACCTCATCCATCACCAGGTCGAAAAGATAAGGGCTCAAAGCTGACACCTGGTGCAGTCCTAACCGACGCCCGCAATTCCCATCTTCTTCGTTCGCAATGGTGACGCCCACCCAGCCTTGCGACGCCTTATCACTAGTGGAAAAACGGCTAGCCACAACTTCTGTTTGTGGCGCGCCATTTTTCATCAAAGCCAGCACTATTTTTTCCAAATAGTGCTGGTGTCTGCCAAATTGGTACGCCAACTATAAGTTGCTATTGCTGACGCTGGCAATACATCCTACGCCACTACTATGCGGGCCCAGTTGTCGTGACCAGTTGCAGCATATTGGTGTCGTGTGATTTATAAACACGCCATAAATACTTTACATTGTGTTGTCGTGTCTTCGCCCGAAACACCAGCACTAAGTTGTGCCTATATATATGTTGGCAGCCCCTTCTTTTCACATTCACTTCCATTCTCCACAAAATTCTACTCCCTCTTAGTCGGCTGCTTTGGTGACAATGGACCCAGCGGAGCTTGTCGAATCGGCACGAGCCACCCATTCGAGCCCACGTCGGCGTGGCTCGCAAGTTTGGGACTCCACCGCCTTGGCCGAGCTCTCATCGGGCCCCGTTAGCCACGACATGCGCTCGTCACGGCCAATGCGGCCAGCCCTGTCTGGCGAATCATGCCGCTGCGCGACGTCCCTTCGATGATCCGGCAGCTATGCCACCGGCGCCGAAGCTGCCAGGAATCGAGCGAGGGCACCTGTGCTGCTTTTTTGCGGTTGTGGACGCCCTGCTAATAAGCATATGTCGCACACACAAAGTAATCCAGAGCGAGAGTTCTACATCTGCGGTAACCGTGGAAAGGTACGTAATATATATGACAGAAAATACCTCGATATTCTGCTAATTTGCACAATTCGCGATCATTAATATGTGTGTGTGTGTGTGTATTGTGATCCATAGGCGTCAGGGACAAAATATTGCTACACATGGATATGAGTGAGTTGCTCGAGTACTCCATTGGTGAACTAAGACAAGCTGAAGACTGATGTGATGCGCGGCCAAATCCAAAAATTCAAGATGCTTCGATATGCCCTTTTAGCTAGTGTTATGCTTGGCCTCGTTCTCCCTGCTGGATCGGTGGCAGCTTTTTTTCTCATGGGAATCATTACACTGATGATGTTCTTAGTCTAAGATCAAGAGTGTGTACACTGTAGTACTAGAAGTTTATATATATGTGTGTGTGTGTGTGTGTGTGTGTGTTATTATTTTCATCCTTCAACTATTATGTATCTATGCTAGATTAATGAGATCGATTGATGCTGGAAAATAAAACAATAAATAATAAAGAATAGGAAAATAAAACAATAAAATAATAAACAATAGGAAAATAAAACAATAAAATAATTAGTAAAAATAACAATATAATAAACAATAGGAAAATAAAACAATAAAATAATAAACTAAACATCCATATACATATAAAAAACAATATGTGTAGAAGATAGTAATGGCGTTGGCCTCGTAGGCCAATGCCAGCAATTACCCCACAGCCGCAATTACCCCACCGCCCTCCGCAGGAGATATTGATTAAATTACACCCCCCCCCCAACACCCACACCGTCGATCTCCATTAAATCACCGCCGCCCCCATCGCCCTCGCCTCCCCTGCTTCCACCGCCTCCGCCTCCACCGCCGAAGTCCCCATTGCCGTCGCCTCCACCGCCGAAGTCCCCGTCGCCGTCGTCGTCGCCTCCGCATCCACTCCTCGCCGTCTACCGCCGCCGTTGGTGAGTTCTACTTAGTGTAGTGTAATAGTAGTGTAGAAAATTATCGAATTTTGTGTATACGAGTAGTGTAAAATTTTAGTGTAGTTGTAGACTATGATTTTAGATAGTGTAATTTATTAAATTTCTAGTAGTGTACTTGTGGTGAAATAATGTAGTGTAGTTGTAGACTATGATTTTAGATAGTGTAATTTTATTGTATTTCTAGTAGTGTACTTGTGGTGAAAGAATGTATAGTGTAGTTGTAGACTATTGTATTTCTCGTTAATATGCCCATTTTTTACTAACTTGTTTAGTTATATATATATGCATCGTCACAGATGGCACCGAAGTTTCGTGGTGTGCGACAAAAGGGAAATAAGAACTATGCCACCATTAGGAAGGACAATGTCGTCCACGAACTTGGCCGTTGGGACACCACGGAGTTAGTGGCGCGCGCTTATGATGCCATGGCAGGAGAGTTCTTTCAGGAAGGGGCGAATCTGAACTTCCCTGAGTGTCGTGAGTTCGCGATGTTCCTCGCGCCTAAGGACATGAGGATATGCACTAGGGTTGAGGAGAAGGAGAGCAAAGAGGCCGAGATGTAGTTCTTCGACCCATTGGTGAGCGAGCTTGCGAGAGATGACAAACTCGTGGAGGCCAACAAGATGATGTTACTTCAGTATGCAGCCAGGAAGAGCGCAGAGGAGGATGCCTTGGAGCGTGAGGAGGGTCAGCAGGGGTGTCGTCGTAGGTCGACTAGGCACGACCACGAGGCCGGTCCCTCTGGCCACTAGCTTAGCGCGCGCTACCTATTTCATATGAACTGTTTAACTTTATGCATGTTTTATGTTTGAACTACGCATGGTTTGTAGAACTGTTTTATTACAAGTACGTATGTGTTAATAACTAGTGGGCGGATAGCGCTGGTTTCGTACTAACTGCTTATTATGTTGCATTATATTTGTGTGCATCTTAATTATGTATGCTTATTTTTCTCAACTTCATGCATGAAAGCAGTAGATGGATGCCCCATGTGAGACCTGTGGTTCGGTGAGATGCCGAAGGGATAAGAAGTTCTTCATAGATCAGCCGAATGACTTCCTCACTAGGACGGTATGTTTTAGTTGAACATGTTTTGATTGAGTTTCATGCATGACAAGACAATTGTGTAACTAGCTAGTTACTTCTTTCTTTCAATTTTGCTCAGGTCATCCCTTGCGGGGCAAGGCATGACTTCTTAGAGAAGTTTAAAGTTCCAGTTGATGCCACCATCACATTCTAGTGCACCCTCATGAAGATGCTGACGGCCCAAAAATTCAATTGTCTTGTCACTAACGATGCAAACTGCACCTGCTTTGGTTGCCCTGGTTGGAAAGCCCTTGCAGATGCTTACAAGATGGAAGCTGGGGAGAGAGCCACGTTGACATCCCTCCGCACCCCCTCTGCTCACCGATCTTTTAATACCCGTTGATCCCTGCCGATAACATTCCCCCTAGCTGTGCAGAGGTGTTGCTCCTGTTCAGTGTGGAAGTGATGGAAACAACGACAGAGATAGATCTGCCATAAGTAAAATTAGCAATCAAACAAATGGGAACTAGCATGGCAGGTAATATTGAGATAATGAAGCAGCACAAAGGTTGTGGAGGAGCAACTCCACCTTGCTGCTATATGTTAGACCTTTGAACCTGAGCATTGATAGTTGTGGATGACACTAGGAGAGTTGGGACAATTTTCGTTGGTTTATTTCTTACACAATGCCATGCCAACCTGAGGGGTTGGGGTTACATACTTATAGGCTGCTAGCCAGCCAAGCATATGCTGAGATGCTACTAAGATGCCAGTCTAAGATGCTAGTCTAAGATGCCAGTCTAAGATGCTATCCTAACTGCCAGTCCTTGATGGTCAGGAACTCTATCCTAACTGCCACAAGGACCATGTGCTGCAGCCCCACAACGACCCTAGTACACAGACTTATCCAACATTCTCCCCCTAAGTCTTGTACGTCGTCTTGTGGGAGTGTTGAATCATCCCGATCCTGGAGCAAAGCTCGAGGAACTTGACCCTCCCAAGAGGCTTGGTGAGCAGGTCTGCGAGCCGATCCTTGGTGTTGATGTAGCTCGCCTCGATGCTCCCTTCTTCCACACAGCTGCAGATGAAGTGGTACCTCAGCCGGATGTGCTTGCTCCGTTCGTGGAACACGGGGTTCTTTGCCAGGGCCAGGGCGGACTTGCTGTCCACCAGGAGCTGCACCGTTCTGGTGTCTTGAACGAGAAGATCACCAAGCAGTCGAGCGAGCCAAAGCGCTTGAGTGCAGGCGGTGGAGGCCGCTATGTACTCAGCCTCACAGCTAGACAGGGCCACCACCTGCTGCTTGACTGATTGCCAGCTCACGAGACACTTGCCGAGGAAGAGGATCTCGCTCGTGCTCTTGCTGGTGTCGATGTCGCCGGCGTGGTCGCTGTCGCTGTACGCGACGAAGTGTGCTGCCCCCGGACACCTAGGGTAGTGGAGGCCGTGGTCGAGGGTCCCTGCTATGTAGCGGATGATCCTCTTCACTGCCTGCTGGTGTTCCGACGTCGGTCGCTCCATGAACCGACTGACATAGCCGACGGAGAATGCTAGGTCCGGCCGTGTGTGGGTGAGGTAGCGAAGGCTCCCCACAAGGCGTCGGTACTGCGTAGCATCCACTTCCTCCGTCGTGCTGTCGCGGCTCAATTTCAGCCTCTCCTCCATCGGAGTGAGAGCTGGATGGCAGCCGGTGAGCCCAGCTAGCTCAACGATGCGCTTGGCATAGGCGGACTGTCGAAGCGCGATCCCGGAGTGATCCTGGTGCACCTCAATCCCTAGATAGAAGGAGAGGAGCCCTAGATCACTCATCTGGAAGGTGGCCTTCATGTCTTCCTTGAATGTCGCCACCTCTGCATCTTTGGTGCCGGTGATCACCAAGTCGTCAACATAGACGCCCACCGGCAGGGCATTTCCTCCACTGCCCCGTCGGTAGACAGCGGCCTCATGCGGGCTTTACTCGAAGCCCATCTTCTTCAGCGTGGAGTCCAGCTTGGCGTCCACGCCCTAGGTGCCTGCCGTAGGCCATAGAGGGCCTTGCGCAGGCAGAGTACCTTGCCCTCCTGGCCGGGAATCGCAAAACGCGGTGGCTGATGCACGTAGACTTCCTCCTTCAAGTCACCGTTGAGGAATGCCGACTTGACATCCATGTGATGGACACGCCAGCCCTCCTGGGCAGCTAGCGCAAGGAGAAGTCGCACGGACTCCATCCGTGCCACTGGAGTGAAGGCGTCGTCGAAGTCGACTCCTTCCTGCTGCAAGAAGCCTCAGGCCACCAGGCGAGCCTTGTGCTTGATGATGGCGCCGGCTCCATCCCTCTTCAGCTTGAACACCCACTTAAGGGTGATTGCGTGGTGACCAGTCAGCGAGCTCCCAGGTGCGGTTTTGCTCGACCGCATCCATCTCCAACTGCATCGCGGCGCGCCATGCCGCATCTCTCTCGGCCTCTACAAAGCACCGTGGTTCGCCGTCCTCACACGCGAGTTGTAGCTGCGCCTCCAGGTCACGTGGCATCAGTCCCGGCACCGGCTGGTCGCCGAGTAGGTCATCCATCGTGCGATACCGCAGCTTTTCGCCTCCATACCACGCGTCGACCCGCTCCTCGTCGTGAGTGAGCGGGGAAGCAAACTTCATCGGGTTGTGCTCTGCGTGAGCTGGTGCTGATGAAGATGAACCCGGAGTGGTGACCGCCGGGGCTGGAGTATGCGGCGTCGCCAGTTGTGGTGCCGTCGGCGTAGCGGGCACCGGAGTCGATGTAGTTTTGGGGGCCGGGGTAGACGTGCCCGGCGGAGAGGAGCTGCTTGCTCCCCCGGCTTCCTTGAAGTGAGCGTACTCGACAATGAAGTCGTCATACGTCGGCGTCGCGCCGTCGTCCACCGCCTTGTCCCATTGCCACCCTCGCCCTTCGTTGAACACGACGTCTCGCGCCGTGCGCACACGCTGTGTCTTTGGGTCGAGGATGCGGTAGGCCTTTGAGCCCTCCGCGTAGCCGATGAAGACTCCCGGAGTGCTCCTGTCGTCGAGCTTGCCGATGTGCAGGAAAGACCGATCGCGAAGTTCCTTCCTAGCTTGGCCTCCACGGTCCCTCTTATCTTTACCGTTCGTTTGCCTCAGGATTTGTGCAGGAAAGCAGAATCACGAGCGCGCAGCTGTTCGCTGCACTTTCATTAGCTGATGCGGTCCAGTCTTGTCATGTCCGTGAACTGAAACGTTGCTGCAGCAGCAGGCTTTCTTGCTATGAGACAAACTCATACTAGTTGACCTGATGTCCAGCATCAAGCTCCCATGCAAGTTGCAACTATTATAATACTTTTGTACTAGAGTATCACATTCTATAGAAAAGAAAAACACATTTCTTCATTCTTTTGTACGAGAAGTTGGACTAGGTTATCATCTGAATATTTTGTTGCAAATTACAATGAGGAAAAAAGTTTCATGTTGACAATCAAATGTCTACCTCTACATCTCTCACCACATGCCCGAATAGAAATTATAAATTATATGCTTAATATATGATGTACTGAATTTATATGCTAAATAGAAATTATAAAATCCCCACAATTTATTGTGTCAAATATATGATGCAATACCAACTCTCTCTCTACATATCTCTCTCGGAGGGAGGAGGCAAGGGATATAAGGCAGCAGTAATTTTGAGACCATGATTTTTTTCTAGATGACGATGTGGCTTCTCATGTGGTTCACAGAGGATCCCGCTGAAACGTTCTTAGGATCAACTCCATTTATTACTGCGTGATGGAATCCACGGGTCCAAACAACACAAGAATGGACAAAAGCATGCCAGACTAGTCTGACGGACCCGTCATGTCGTGTACAGTACCCTGACTCGCGCCAGACCATTAAGCGCTGAGCGCCAGACACAGCTTCTAAACTTCCGTTCCTGGGCACACATCTCTATGCATCGAGGCCCATATTGAACGCCTAAGATAGTGGGTACCGCGTAGCTCGCGCTACAAAAAACCGCTCTCAAGACCGATCTGATAGGAAGAGGAGATATAATATACTTAACATTAACAAGCCTTGAAGTTTGGGGTTGTAACTTAAACTCGGCATTGAGTTCAGGATTGTAATGTGCACTTCCCTCAACAATACTCCCTCCATAAAGATCTAAACGCTCTTATATTTCTTTAGAGGGAGTACAAGTCTAACTGTGTTACAGGCGCAATCTCAGGACGATCGCAAATTCAGCCTGTGTGTATTCCGGCAGTGGTTGGACAAAAAGAATGCGGGTCAGGTGTGCGCAGCAATTGTACACAACTAACATAAAGAGTCCACTGTTCACCTGCAGCCTATCATTGCCAACGCTAATTTTCAGTTAAGCAAAACTTCATGCCAGGCTAACTACCACATGGAACAAAACTAATCTCACCATTTGCATCATAGAAACAATCCAAGCACATAAGGACCAAAAGGGACTACCCATAAAGCATCAGGCTGAACCAACAGCATGTATAAATCAGGAATAACCTCCACGCGTATATGGATAATTGGAGATCATGGACGGCTCACCTTCTTGACGGCGAGGGAATGGGACGTGCGCATGGGGTCGCTGCTCACACGCTCAAACACGGCCAGATCTCGGAGCCGCTCCCTCTGCGCTCTCTCTGTAGCTGCAACAGAAACATTAGCAACAATGAGTTTAAACGTCAACCAATTGATGAAGCTAGACCACTGATCGCGTAATTTCGTCGAACAGATGGTGCGCGTCAGCTCCGCGAGAACCCGGTGGGGAGCTTCGGTTCTCCGAACAGGTCAACGGCTCCGTGCAGGCTGAGAGAAATTGGACGAAGGGTGTTACCCGGGCACATGTCGGGACAGGTGCCCACGATCGGCTGGGCGTCGCTGGGGATGACCGCGGCGGCGGGGGCGGTGGAGGGAGGAGGTTGTGTGGAGGGGCGGCCGCGGTCTTCACACCGGCCCGGCCATCCTCGGCCTCGGGCGTTGCCGCGCGCGTAGCTCCGGCCCCGATTGCCCGCCCCGTCGCGCCGATCCATGCTCGGTTGAGAAGGAGCTTCGCCCCGTGCCGCGATCTCGGGGATAGCTCGGTAATTTGTCACCCATGGAAACGCGACGCTGGCTGAGGGCAGCGTGTTTGGTTCAGGGGAATTAGAGATGTCGAATGAGAATTAAGGAGTAAGGAGATTAAAAAATCACTGTTTGATTAGAGGGAATGGGAGTTTAAGTGGGAAGGGGACTGGGAGTTGGGGAAGCCAATTTCCATCGATTTTTTTCCAGGGAGTACCTTGTTAATTCGTGAGGAGAGTTTATCCCACGTCAATTTCCATCATATGCCAAACAAGAGAATGGGAGTAAAAATCTACTTCTCATGCCTAATCCCTTCATAAACACTCTTGTGCAAACTCCCATTCCCTTGCCCAAGTGTTTACCAAACAGGCTGTGGTTGATAAGACAATCTTATCTTAAGTCTTGCATGTAATTTAGAGATGACAAAAAAGTATGTCTATAATGGGTTATATCTTAGCCTTATCTTCAATAACTAGCAATTCCTTGAAACATGGTGAGACAAATTATGCTAAAAGATCATTTCTTGTCTTATTTTAAATAAGAGAAGACAAGTCTTTTCTTACGAGTTCTCTCTCCTTCACCTCATCATTTATCCTACGTGGCACTCCTAAGATAGCATTATTGTACATGCACTGAGTGTAGTGTGTGGTTGCGACGAAAACTCGCTGGCGCGGACGAGCTTTTTCTCGAGTACCATGAGTGTGTGTACTGCTCTCTATTTCTAATTTCTAATGTTTGAGTTGGTTCAATAGTATTCATGGTTTATTTTCGTTTCATCATTTTCAACCATTTTATTTCGCTGATTTTTTTCGTCCTTTCCCTACTCTATTTGTTTAGTTTCGCATGTCCTATCACACAACGAAAAAAATCTGAATAGATCAGAACTTTTCATACCGACGTAAGTTATTTAAGTAATATCTTTATGTGAAAGAATCAATCACGATCAATCTCTAAAAATCAAATTTAAATTAATTACCTTAAATCGTTTCATCACATTAATTTTTTTTCGCGAATACGCTAAGGATGCGTATCTTTGCATTGATAGAAGGAGAGTGTTTACAGCATGAGATTAGGATGACCCACTATGCCATGTACACAAAAGGGAGGCATGGAAGTGGACGTCGAGCAAACAGACGGGGTTGCTCATCCCCAAGAAAACTCAAGCCTATCGCTCAGGGATGATGTTGGTGATCGCGGCGGCGCCGGCCTGGACCCAGAGGCGCGCTTCGTCCTTGATGGTGGAGCACAGGTGGGAGACAGAGGGTCAGTCCCCGTCGAAGGTGCATCTGTTCCTATGCTTCCAGATCCACCAAGCGGTGAGGATGATGAGGGAGGATAGTCCTTTTCGCATGGCCGCGGGCGCGAGAGCACAAGAGGAGGCCCACCAGGTAAGGAAGTCGGTGTCTCCGGTCGGCAGATCAGCGGGGAAGCGAGCCCAAGCAAGAACATCGTACCACACCTGGCGGGAGAAGGAGCAGCCAGCCAGCAGGTGTTGCATCATCTCATCTTCTTGGTCGCAGAGGGCACAGGCGGGCTCATGGGGCAGGCCATGTCTCGCGAGACGTTCGGCCGTCCAGCACTATCTTGGAGGGCAAGCCACATGAAGAACTTGACGTGAAGCGGAGCCCATGATTTCCACGTGAGCTTCCAGTGTGGTTCCTCACAGGCACCACGGAAAAGGGCCTGGTAGCACGAGCTGGCAGAATAGGTGCCTGAAGAGGTCCAGCGCCAACGGATGGTGTCCGGAGAGTCGGTAAGCTGAAAGTGCCGAAGCGCCCGCCAAAGCTGCACATACTGCACCATGGCCTTCGGATCGAGAGCGTCGTGGATGTCATGAACCCAGGAGCGTTGGGATAGACCATCTCGGACCGTGCAAATCTTGCGCCATCTCTTCGGGATCAGTTGAAAGAGCTGAGGAGCGATCTCGGAGACCGAACGACCGGCAATCCAGTGGTCAGTCCAGAACATGCACTTGTCACCTCGGCCAACGCTCCAAGTGGTCGAGGCACGGAAGATGGCGCCGACAGTGGCATCGTGCCGGATATGCAAGTGGCTCCAGGGGCGCGAGGGATCGGTGCCCTGAAGCCAAAGCCAGCGAGCACGGAGGGCGATGCCCACACGCTGTAGGTCGCGAACGCCCAGCCCGCCAAGATGAATAGGCCGGCAAACTCGCTGCCAGTTGACCATACATTGACCGCCATTGGCATCCTTGCATCCGGCCCAGAGGAATCCACGGATGATGCGCTTGACCTTCTTGAGAATGGTATGGTTGAAGGCGATGGCCGTGAGGAAGTGAGTAGGGATAGCGCAAAGGACATGGCGAACGAGAGCCAGCCGGTCACCACAAGAGAGCATGGATGCGCGCCATGTAGATAACTTCCGCTCGAGCTTGAGCACGATGGGCAGCAGGCTGGACGAAGACGGCTTGCGGATTGAGAGAGGTAGACCCAGGTATTGCACAGGGAACTGCGTTACGGGGCAGTTCATCACATTAATTAGAAAACAAATAACCAATTTTAAGAAATCTCATTATTAAAGCATTTATGTACCTACTTAATTTGTAATGGAACATTATCTTATTATTAAAGTATTTATATACCTATTTAATTTGTAATCGAATATTATCCAATGGCCGCAAACAAATGTGGACGCCTAATCTCATTTCCGTCGTCCTGCCCTACCGCTCGAAGAGTCCGAGCGCCGACACCACCACGTAGCCTCGTGCCCTACCCCATCCCGTATTCCTCCCTCTCCCTTACTCTCTGTCTCTCATGCACGCTCACGCAGGGGATGGCCGCTCGGTCGCTCCCTGTTGGGGAACGTAGCAATTTCAAAAAAATTCCTACGCACACGCAAGATCATGGTGATGCATAGCAACGAGAGGGGAGAGTGTTGTCCACGTACCCTCGTAGACTGAAAGCGGAAGCGTTATAACAACGCGGTTGATGTAGTCGTACGTCTTCATGGCCCGACCGATCAAGCACCGAAACTACGGCACCTCCGAGTTCTAGCACACGTTCAGCTCGATGACGATCCCCGAACTCCGATCTAGCAGAATGTCGGGGAAGAGTTCCGTCAGCATGACGGCGTGGTGACGATCTTGATGTTCTATCGTCGCAGGGCTTCGCCTAAGCACCGCTACAATATTATCGAGGATTATGGTGGAGGGAGGGCACCGCACACGGCTAAGAGATCAATGATCAATTGTTGTGTCTCTGGGGTGCCCCCTGCCCCCGTATATAAAGGAGCAAGGGGGGAGACGGCCGGCCTAGGAGGAGGGTGCGCCAAGGGGGGAGTCCTACTCCCGGAGTAGGACTCCTCCTTCCCTTGCTGGAGTAGGAGAGAAGGAAAGAGGGGGAGAGGAACAAGGAAAGGGGCTGCACCCCTTGTCCAATTCGGACCAGAGGGGGGGCGCGTGCCTCCTTCCTTTTGGCCTCTCTCCTCTATTCCTGTATGGCCCAATAAGGCCCATATACTCCCCGGCGAATTCCCGTAACTCTCCGGTACTCCGAAAAATACCCGAATCACTCGGAACCTTTCCGATGTCCGAATATAGTCGTTGAATATATCGATCTTTACGTCTCGACCATTTTGAGACTCCTCGTCATGTCCCCGATCTCATCCGGGACTCCGAACTCCTTCGGTACATCAAAACTCATAAACTCATAATATAACTGTCATCGAAACCTTAAGCGTGCAGACCCTAAGGGTTCGAGAACAATGTAGACATGACCGAGACACGTCTCCGGTCAATAACCAATAGCAGAACCTGGATGCTCATATTGGCTCCCAATATTCTACGAAGATCTTTATCGGTCAAACCGCATAACAACATACGTTGTTCCCTTTGTCATCGGTATGTTACTTGCCCGAGATTCGATCGTCGGTATCTCAATACCTAGTTCAATCTCGTTACCGGCAAGTCTCTTTACTCGTTCCGTAATACATCATCCCGCAACTAACTCATTAGTTGCAATGCTTGCAAGGCTTAAGTGATATGCATTATCGAGAGGGCCCAGAGATACCTCTCCGACAATCGGAGTGACAAATCCTAATCTCGAAATACGCCAACCCAATAAGTACCTTCGGAGACACCTGTAGAGCACATTTATAATCACCCAGTTACGTTGTGGTGTTTGGTGGCACACAAAGTGTTCCTCCAGTAAACGGGAGTTGCATAATCTCATAGTCATAGGAACATGTATAAGTCATGAAGAAAGCAATAGCAACAAACTAAACGATCAAGTGCTAAGCTAACGAAATGGGTCAAGTCAATCACATCATTCTCCTAATGATGTGATCCCGTTAATCAAATGACAACTCATGTCTATGGTTAGGAAACATAACCATCTTTGATCAATGAGCTAGTCAAGTAGAGGTATACTAGTGACACTCTGTTTGTCTATGTATTCACACATGTATCATGTTTCCGGTTAATACAATTCTAGCATGAATAATAAACATTTATCATGATATGAGGAAATAAATAATAATTTTATTATTGCCTCTAGGGCATATTTCCTTCAGTCTCCCACTTGCACTAGAGTCAATAATCTAGTTCACATCGCCATGTGATTTAATACCAATAGTTCACATCACCATGTGATTAACACCCATAGTTCACATCGACATGTGACCAACACCCAAAGGGTTTACTAGAGTCAATAATCTAGTTCACATCGCTACGTGATTAACACCCAAAGAGTACTAAAGCGTGATCATGTTTTGCTTGTGAGAGAAGTTTAGTCAACGGGCCTGCCACATTCAGATCCGTACGTATTTTGCAAATTTCTATGTCAACAATGCTCTGCACGGAGCTACTCTAGCTAATTGCTCCCACTTCCAATATATATCCAGATTGAGACTTAGAGTCATCTGGATCAGTGTCAAAACTTGCATCGACGTAACCCTTTGCGATGAACCTTTTGTCACCTCCATAATCGAGAAACATATCCCTATTCCACTAAGGATAATTTTGACCAATGTCCAGTGATCTACTCCTAGATCACTATTGTACTCCCTTGCCAAACTCAGGGCAGGGTATACAATAGGTCTGGTACACAGCATGGCATACTTTATAGAACCTATGGCTGAGGCATAAGGAATGACTTTCATTCTCTCTCTATCTTGTGCCGTGGTCGGGTTTTGAGTCTTACTCAACTTCACACCTTGTAACACAGGCAAGAACTCCTTTTTGACTGTTCCATTTTGAACTACTTCAAAATCTTGTCAAGGTATGTACTCATTGAAAAACTTATCAAGCGTCTTGATCTATCTCTATAGATCTTGATGCTCAATATGTAAGCAACTTCACCGAGGTCTTTCTTTGAAAAACTCCTTTCAAACATTCCTTTATGCTTTGCAGAATAATTCTACATTATCTACGATCAACAATATGTCATTCACATATACTTATCAGAAATGTTGTGGTGCTCCCACTTACTTTCTTGTAAATACAGGCTTCACCACAAGTCTGTATAAAACTATATGCTTTGATCAACTTATCAAAGCGTATATTCCAACTCTAAGATGCTTGCACCAGTCCATAGATGGATCGCTGGAGCTTGCATATTTTGTTAGTACCTTTAGGATTGACAAAACCTTCTGGTTGCATCATATACAACTCTTCTTTAATAAATCCATTGAGGAATGCAGTTTTGTTTATCCATTTGCCAGATTTCATAAAATGCGGCAATTTCTAACATGATTCAGACAGACTTAAGCATAGATACGAGTGAGAAACTCTCATCGTAGTCAACACCTTGAACTTGTCGAAAACCTTTTTGCGACAATTCTAGCTTTCTAGATAGTAACACTACTATCAACGTCCGTCTTCCTCTTGAAAATCCATTTATTCTCAATGGCTCGCCGATCAATGGGCAAGTCAATCAAAGTCCATACTTTGTTCTTATATATATGGATCCCATCTCAGATTTCATGGCCTTAAACCATTTTGCGGAATCTGGGCTCATCATCGCTTCCTCATAGTTCGTAGGTTCGTCATGGTCAAGTAACATGACCTCCAGAATAGGATTACCGTACCACTCTGGTGCGGATCTCACTCTGGTTGATCTACAAAGTTCTGTAGTAACTTGATCTGAAGTTTCATGATCATCATCATTAACTTCCTCTCTTTTTGGTGTAGACATCACTGGAACTGATTTCTGTGATGAACTATTTTCCAATTCGGGAGAAGGTAAAGTTACCTTATCAAGTTCCACTTTCCTCCCACTCACTTCTTTCGAGAGAAACTCCTTCTCTAGAAAGGATCCATTCTCAGCAACGAATGTCTTGCCTTCAGATCTATGATAGAAGGTGTACCCAACAATTTCTTTTGGGTATCCTATGAAGATTTACTTCTCCGATTTGGGTTCGAGCTTATCATGTTGAAACTTTTTCACATAAGTATCGCAGTCCCAAACTTTAAGAAACGACATCCTAGGTTTCTTGCCAAACCATAGTTCATACGGTGTCGTCTCAACGGATTTAGATGGTGCCCTATTTAACGTGAATGCAGTTGTCTCTAATGCATAACCCCAAAACGATAGTGGTAGATTGGTAAGAGACATCATAGGTCGCACCATATCTAATAAAGTACGGTTATGACGGTCGGACACACCATTACACTGTGGTGTTCCAGGTGGCGTGAGTAGTGAAACTATTTCCCATTGTTTTAACTGAAGGCCAAACTCTTAACTCAAATATTTTACCTCTGCGATCATATCGTAGAAACTTTTATTTTCTTGTTATGATGATTCTTCACTTCACTCTGGAATTCTTTGAACTTTTCAAATGTTTCAGACTTGTGTTTCATTAAGTAGATATACCCATATCTGCTCAAATCATCTATGAAGGTCAGAAAATAACGATACTTGCTGTGAGCCTTAGCACTCATCGACCGCATACATCAGTATGTATTATTTCCAATAAGTCAGTTGCTCGCTCCATTGTTCCAGAGAACGGAGTCTTAGTCATCTTGCCCATGAGGCATGGTTCGCAAGCATCAAGTGATTCATAATCAAGTGATTCCAAAATTCCATCAGCATGGAGTTTCTTCATGCACTTTGCACTATCATTATTAACTTTGCATCTTTTGGTTTCAATATTATGAATATGTGTATCACTACGATCGAGATCCAACGAACCATTTTCATTGGGTGTGTAACCATATAAGGTTTTATTCATGTAAACAGAACAACAATTTATTCTCTTACTTAAATGAATAACCGTATTGCAATAAACATGATCAAATCATATTCATACTCAACGCAAACACCAAATAACACTTATTTAGGTTCAACACTAATTCCAAAAGTATAGGAAGTGTGCGATGATGATCATATCAATCTTGGAACCACTTCCAACACACATTGTCACTTCACCCTTAACTAGTCTCTGTTCATTCTGCAACTCCCGTTTCGAGTTACTACTCTTAGCAACTGAACCAGTATCAAATACCGAGGGGTTGCTACGAACACTAGTGAAATACACATCAATAATCTGTATATCAAATATACCTTTGTTCACTTTGCCATCCTTCTTATCCACCAAATACTTGGGGCAGTTCCGCTTCCAGTGACCAGTCTCTTTGCAGTAGAAGTACTTAGTCTCAGGCTTAGGACCAGACTTGGGCTTCTTCACTTGAGCAGCAACTTGCTTGCCGTTCTTCTTGAAGTTCCCCTTCTTCCCTTTGTCCTTTTCTTGAAACTAGTGGTCTTGTCTACCATCAACACTTGATATTTTTCTTGATTTCTACCTTCGTTGATTTCAGCATTACGAAGAGCTTGGGAATCGTTTCCGTTATCCCTTGCATATCATAGTTCATCACGAAGTTCTACTAACTTGGTGATGGTGACTAGAGAATTCTGCCAATCACTGTCTTATCTGGAAGATTAACTCCCACTTGATTCAAGCGATTGTAGTACCCAGACAATCTGAGCACATGCTCACTGCTTGAGCTATTCTCCTCCATCTTTTAGCTATAGAACTTTTTGGAGACTTCATATCTCTCAACTCGGGTATTTGCTTGAAATATTAACTTCAACTTCTGGAACATCTCATATGGTCCATGACGTTCAAAACGTCTTTGAAGTCCTGATTCTAAGCCGTTAAGCATGGTGCACTAAACTATCAAGTAGTCATCATATTGAGCTAGCCAAACGTTCAGAACGTCCGCATCTGCTCCTGCAATAGGTCTGTCACCTAGCGGTGCATTAAGTACATAATTCTTTTGTGCAGCAATGAGGATAATCCTCAGATCACGGATCCAATCCGCATCATTTCTACTAACATTTTCAACTTAGTTTTCTCTAGGAACATATAAAAATTAAACGGGGAGCAACATCGCGAGCTATTGATCTACAACATAGATATGCTAATACTACCAGGACTAAGTTCATGATAAATTAAAGTTCAATTAATCATATTACTCAAGAACTCCCACTTAGACAGACATCCCTCTAATCTTCTAAGTGATCACGTGATCCATATCAACTAAACCATGTCCGATCATCACGTGAGATGGAGTAGTTTCAATGGTGAACATCACTATGTTGATCATATCTACTATATGATTCACGCTCGACCTTTCGGTCTCCGTGTTTCGAGGCCATATCTGTTATATGCTAGGCTCGTCAAGTTTAACCTGAGTATTCCGCGTGTGCAACTGTTTTGCACCCGTTGTATTTGAACGTAGAGCCTATCACACCCGATCATCACGTGGTGTCTCAGCACGAAGAACTTTCGCAACGGTGCATACTCAGGGAGAACACTTGTACCTTGATAATTAGTGAGAGATCATCTTATAAAGCTACCGTCGAACTAAGCAAAATAAGATGTATAAAAGATAAATATCACATGCAATCAAAATATGTGACATGATATGGCCATCATCATCTTGTGCCTTTGATCTCCATCTCCAAAGCATCGTCATGATCTCCATCGTCACCGGCATGACACCATGATCTCCATCATCTTGATCTATATCAATGTGTCATCACATGGTTGTCTTGCCAACAATTGCTCTTGCAACTATTGCTATCGCATAGGGATAAAGTAAAGCAATTATTTGGCGCTTGCATCTTATGCAATAGAGAGATAACCATAAGGCTTCCGCCTGTTGCCGATAACTTCAACAAAACATGATCATCTCATACAACAACTTATATCTCATCACGTCTTGACCATATCACATCACAACATGCCCTGCAAAAAAAAGTTAGACGTCCTCTACTTTGTTGCTGCAAGTTTTACGTGGCTGCTACGGGCTGAGCAAGAACCGTTCTTACCTACGCATCAAAACCACAATGATAGTTTGTCAAGTTGGTGCTGTTTTAACCTTCGCAAGGACCGGGCGTAGCCACACTCGGTTCAACTAAAGTTGGAGAAACTAACACCCGCTAGTCACCTGTGTGAATAGCACGGCGGTAAAACCAGTCTCGCATAAGCGTACGCGTAATGTCGGTCCGGGCCGCTTCATCCAACAATACCGCCGAACCAAAGTATGGCATGCTGGTAAGCAGTATGACTTATATCGCCCACAATTCACTTGTGTTCTACTCGTGCATATTGCATCAACGCATAAAACCTAGGCTCGGATGCCACTGTTGGGGAACGTAGAAATTTCAAAAAAAATTCCTACGCACACGCAAGATCATGGTGATGCATAGCAACGAGAGGGGAGAGTGTTGTCCACGTACCCTCGTAGACTGAAAGCGGAAGCGTTATAACAACGCGGTTGATGTAGTCGTACGTCTTCACGGCCCGACCGATCAAGCACCGAAACTACGACACCTCCGAGTTCTAGCACACGTTCAGCTCGATGACGATCCTCGAACTCCAATCCAGCAGAATGTCAGGGAAGAGTTCCGTCAGCACGACGGCGTGGTGACGATCTTGATGTTCTACCGTCGCAGGGCTTCGCCTAAGCACCGCTACAATATTATCGAGGATTATGGTGGAGGGGGGCACCGCACACGGCTAAGAGATCAATGATCAATTGTTGTGTCTCTGGGATGCCCCTTGCCCCCGTATATAAAGGAGCAAGGGGGAAGGCGGCCGTCCTAGGAGGAGGGCGCGCCAAGGGGGGAGTCCTACTCCCACCCGGAGTAGGACTCCTCCTTTCCTTGTTGGAGTAGGAGAGAAGGAAAGAGGGGGAGAGGAACAAGGAAAAGGGGGCTGCACCCCTTGTCCAATTCGGACCAGAGGGGGGGGGCGCACACCTCCTTCCTTTTGGCCTCTCTCCTCTATTCCCGTATGGCCCAATAAGGCCCATATACTCCCCAGCGAATTCCCGTAACTCTCCGGTACTCCGAAAAATACCCGAATCACTCGAAACCTTTCCGATGTCCGAATATAGTCGTCCAATAAACCGATCTTTATGTCTCGACCATTTCGAGACTCCTCAGCATGTCTCCGATCTCATCCGGGACTCCGAACTCCTTCGGTACATCAAAACTCATAAAATCATAATATAACTGTCATCGAAACCTTAAGCGTGGGGACCCTACGGGTTCGAGAACAATGTAGACATGACCGAGACACGTCTCCGATCAATAACCAATAGCGGAACCTGGATGCTCATATTGGCTCCCACATATTCTATGAAGATCTTTATCGGTCAAACCGCATAACAACATACGTTGTTCCCTTTGTCATCGGCATGTTACTTGCCCGAGATTCAATCGTCGATATCTCAATACCTAGTTCAATCTCGTTACCGGCAAGTCTCTTTACTCTTCCGTAATACATCATCCTGCAACTAACTCATTAGTTGCAATGCTTGCAAGGCTTATAGTGATGTGCATTACCGAGTGGGCCTAGAGATACCTCTCCGATAATTGGAGTGACAAATCCTAATCTCGAAATACGCCAACCCAACAAGTACCTTCGGAGACACCTGTAGAGCGCCTTTATAATCACCCAGTTATGTTGTGACGTTTGGTGGCACACAAAGTGTTCCTCCGGTAAACGGGAGTTGCATAATCTCATAGTCATAGGAACATGTATAAGTCATGAAGAAAGCAATAGCAACAAACTAAACGATCAAGTGCTAAGCTAACGAAATGGGTCAAGTCAATCACATCATTCTCCTAATGATGTGATCCCGTTAATCAAATGACAACTCATGTCTATGGTTAGGAAACATAACCATCTTTGATCAACGAGCTAGTCAAGTAGAGGCATACTAGTGGCACTCTGTTTGTCTATGTATTCACACATGTATTATGTTTCCGGTTAATACAATTCTAGCATGAATAATAAACATTTATCATGATATAAGGAAATAAATAATAACTTTATTATTGCCTCTAGGGCATATTTCCTTCACTCCCCGCAGGCTGCCACCATCCTCCTTGGCATCGTATCATCATCACCTTCGCTAGGTATCAAGGGTTCCAAGAGCTCGGTCTGATCCGGCGTTGTCCGGTTAAGAGTCGTGGTCGCCTTTGCCTCTATCGCATCGAGCATCTATGTGGCCATGGCCGCGCAAATCGTGTAGACAGTTGTCGATGGTGGCCTCTCTATCACTATGGCGCACTGATTTCCCATGTATCCGCCGCATATGAGGACCTCCTCTAGCAAGGACACCGGAGTTGACTCATTGTTGAGGACAGATGGCCACTGCCACGAGGTGACAGCTGCCTCATCCTGTAAGGAGGTGGGTGACGTCGCCGCCATTTGTCACGAACCAATATGGATGCCGCTTTCGCTGTGTTGGCATGCTTCTCCTAGATCCAGGCCGGTCCTAGGGAGGGGCGAACGGGGCGGCCGCCCCGGGCCCCCCAAAAGTCAGGGGCCCCCTCCAGGTATACGTACGTACAGGCATACAGGTCTTGGAGTGGAAAAAAATTGGAGTCAATCTCAGCGCCTCGCTAAGCCTTTGGCGTGCTAGCCTAGGAAACTAAAAAAAGATATGATGGGCCTGGTACATGCATGTATTCTGGAGACCGGAGAGAAAAAGAAATGGTTTGATTCGCTAATCACGATTTCTTTCCCTAAAAAACTACCTAAAATCTAAAAAGTGGGCGCGCGCTTGTTGGGGAGAACGAGTGGCCGCTGTCACTCGCATACGTACATGCATGTTTTGTCTGCTAGTGCATGTGCCTGCTGGCATTAAATGCTGTTAGACTTGTCACATGTAGCGGAATAAACAGATTCACCTCTATTTATTTTGGGTTTCAAATTTTTTAAAAGTCATATCTTTTAAACCACGTGCCGGAATTCAGATCCGTCTTTACCCTTGGATTTCTCGTGACGAGATCTTTGAAACTAGATCCCACATGGGTATGTTTCGACGAAATTTTTTTGATGCCAACTTTGTTGCTATATGGTGCAACTTTAGTACTGTATTGTGCAACTTTAGTACTATATCGTGCAACTTTTTTCAAAACCAATTTTTTGATCTGCATGATTCAACTTCCATGAGGTTGTAATCTAGCAACCATGACAATTTTGATGTGCAACTAGTCTACTGTCCCGACCATGACAATTTTGATGTGTAATGTAATCTAGTTGCACACAAAATGATGTTTAGTTGGCAGGAAGACTAGTTGCACACATATATGCTTTGTTGGCTTGTAATGTAGTCTACTTGCAAGCACATTAATGTTTAGTTGACTTGTAATGTAGTCTAGTTGCACACACATTAATGTTTAGTTGATTTGTAATGTAGTCTAGTTGCACACACATTGATGTTTAGTTGGCAGAAAGACTAGTTGCACACACACATATGATCAGTTGGCTTGTAATGTAGTCCAGTTGCACACACATTGATATTTAGTTGGCAGGACACTAGTTGCACACACATATGTGCAATTGACGTGGCAATGTAATCTAGTTGCACAAACATTGATGTTTAGTTGACAGGAAGACTACTTGCACACACATATGCTCAGTTGGCGCGACAATGTAGTCTAATTGCACACACATTGATGTTTAGTTGGCAGGAAGACTAGTTCGTCGAAATATCCCCATGCGGGATCTACTTTTGAAGAGGACATCGCGAGGGTTTCAATGGTGAAAACAGATCTGAATTTCGACACACGGTTTAAAAGATATGTCTTTTATAATTTTGAAAACCAAAAATTAATGCACAAAGAATGAATATAAGGAACATTAATGCAGCGGCATGCAGACATCTATCACATGAGAAGAGACTATGTAGGGATGATTAATTAGCAGTGTCCTTTTTAATCACAGAGATGATTACGTATACTATTTGAAAAGAAAACAGGCCACCGAGGAGCGCTAGCGGGAGCCCAGCCGCCCGATAGACGCGTCCAAAAAACTAATCACGATTTCCTGTAACTTCGGATCGGTCTTTCCCTACCCTTTTGGTTGTTCCGTTGTTCCTGTTCGTCTAATCCTCTTCGACACAGCCTCCTCACGAACAACCCGACGACTGCAGCAGGTACTTCTCCACACACCCTCTTCACTCGCATGTTCTTCTACCTGTAAATCATGTTTCTTTTCTTTCTAATCCTGATTCCCAACTTGTTGATTGATCGAACAGGTTAATAGGAGGGATTGGACTTTTTGCCTCACTTTTACGTTGGGGTTTGATGATTTGCGCTTGTTGTTAGGGTAAGGATCCAATTTCTCCGTTAACAGGGAATTATTATTAGGGCGCTCAAATCATTACGCACAGGTAACTAGATTAGATTACAGAGAGAATTTACTATACTATGCTCTAGTAGATTGTCATTACATTAGATGATTTTCTATACAATATTTTAATTAGCTTTGCACTAATTTTATAGCTAATTTGTTCCTTTCAATTTCAGCAGGGGTCATGTCGAGTTCAGGTAGAATGTGGCGGATGAGGAGATAGAAGAATTGAGAGGATCTCTTTTTAAATATTAAGAGAGCGATACAAGCACTCCAAAAAATTCAGAAGAGTTGGCGATAATTCTTTCGGGTGACCAAACTAATGTCAATCAGGAAGATGATGGTCATACTCTTATAGAAGGCAATGTTGACGTCAACATGGATGATAGCAATGTGAGTGATCATGAGCTCATATTTATTTTTATTGCATATCAGATTTTCTTTACTATGCCTGTGAAAAAAAGTTTTTCAAAGTTAAAATTGTTGAAAAACTACCTGAGATCTACAATGTCGCAAGAGAGGTTAAATAGCTTGGCAACTTTAGGCATTGAGAAAAAATTGCTTGATGAAATTGATATTGATACTATCATTAGCAATTTTGCATCTCAGAATGTTAGGAGAAATTTTTGAACGTAATATGTAATACATTATGTGATATGCGCAATCATTTTGTATGCACTTAATTATTTTCTTTGATAAAAATTATATCTACATATGATGATTACCAATTAGACATTTATATTAAGGGCCCAAAAAGACCCCGGATTGTAGTTTCGCCTCGGGCCCCCAAAACCTCAGGACCGGCTCTGCCTGGATCGACAACGAATATCAGCTCTACTGGGGTTAGGCTTTCCAAATTCCAATTAGATCGGCTTATTAGATTGTCCAATGGACATAGCATGGAGTAGTGATGTACATCAGATTTGTGGGTGACAATGGTTTATATCTGTTGGATTCCTATAATCGCTTACCTGTAGACCTTGCACTATATTTTACACCAGGCACGCAAGCTAGAAGTGGATGAGAATTTCTGCACGATCCTCAGATTGCTTGAGATTGCACTGACGTACGTACTCTCCATGATAATGGAGGAGAGAACATCGTTTAATTAATAGTAACAAGAAACAATCATCAATTGTGAAAAATAGCTGGTGTCAGATATATATGCACCGCTTTGCTAGCTCCAATAAATCTATTGATTACTCATGCTGCTTCATTTGGTTTGTTAAGAAAACATGAAAAATACTTTAAAATTATTCTAAGTTGTATGACACCCAATAAATATATTTATTAGTCATGCTGCTTCAGTTGGGCTGTTGTCGACGTTGACATTGATAATTCTACTGCCACGGTTCATACCCAAGTCTGCATCAGATCATCAGAATACTAACTATTGTAGGTGATGCTCTTTCTTCCCAGTTTTCACTTTTCATTAGGGCCTTATATAAGGTTGATTGACTGGCGGTATGCTTGTTCTGGTCCCGAGAAAGAGGATGAACAGAGAATGATGATCGATTGCTGCTACCACACTGTACATATTGTGAATTGGCAAGTAGTACAAAGTACAAACTGTACAATGTTTGCCTCAAAATAAAAGATTGTACAACCGATACAATTTGTCATATATAAATTATGCTTTTTCATGCTAAATTTTATTGTTGTTATTTGCAGATGAAGTGGATACTACCAGTGTGTTACTGTACGATAATGTGGGCATACGATAAAAATGAAAGTATCAGTGCAGTAACCATACTGCGGACATTTTTGTTGCTTAACACCAATCGTTGGGCTACTCTATTAGCAAGAAGTCAATTTGTCAGTGGAGACATAGCTGCAAGGATGCAGTATTTCAACTTTGAGGTTTTTTAAGCTTTTGGATTTTAGATTATAGTTGCCATCAGCAAACAGGTATGCTCTTGTACTAATGTCTGTCAGTTATCTTTAATCTGTAGAACTTTGTAATTAAATTTGTTTGATATTCTGATTTGGACAATTGGATTTAGGGAGAACCCACTTTGATTACTTTTCACCATTGAATTTACGTCGTATCGCCATAGGAACATACGAGAAGACCACAGTGGAGACACACTAGGTCCCGTCACCCTCCTCTCACCCTCCTGCCTCAAGACCATCATTTGTCTTATGCATCAACGTGTTTATATTTTTTTTGTTTCTGATTACATGGAGTGGCAAAGATGAATTTACAATGAAGTTTCACATTTATTTATTTTATGCATATAATTAATAATGTTTTCGGTTTTATAACCCATGATAAGAACGGTCAAATTATAACCCATAATCATATAAGAACCGGAACATACCTCTCTGATTGTGAATACATTCTTCTTCATTAAATGCCAAAAGTCGCACTTATGTGGTCTTCAGTAAGTAGTTCCTGGTCAGTACACCATGGCAGTTATCATGTTGAAATTGTTAACATTGTTGTTCGCACATTAATATTGAACATTACCTACACAAAGCTTGTCCAAATTCCTATACATAATGGTATGTCCTTTCTCTCTACCATTCCCTTTTCCGCAGAACAGGGCTACTAGGTTTCACGCCCTCCCTTATCCCATCCGGCCTTCGTCCTGTGCTCCTAGGTTCCACCCCATGGCGATACAGACCATTATAGGTAATGTGGAATTTCCTTGCGGTTAGTAATGGGTCCGACAAGGCGCAAAAAAGAAAAAGAAGTAATGGGTGCGGCAACTACCTTTGAGTGTTTACCATTTTCCGGTCTACACATATGGCATTTGCTAATTAACTGTATTCTTTTTCTTCCTTGAATAGTGCCTGTGAGAATTGTTTCATTTTTAAAGCAGACAATATGCCATCTTTCGCAGTACATGGGGACCATTTTATTGATTTCCTAAAGTTGAAAATAAAAACGTCAAATGTTGGTAAAGCGAGAAGATAAAGTTTGGGATTTGACAACAATACTAGAGTAAGGGTGGATGAAGAGATAGAGGTAAAATTTGGTCCCATAGAGAAAAGACCCCGCTCGAGTGCCGCTCCTGGCGGCACCAGGGCACCAAACCTAGCCGCCAGAGGATAGGCCAAATCAAGCGGCCTGCCGCCACTGCCGTTGGCGCTTGCATGGCAGCGGCGGGGCACCCATACGTCATTCTGACAATAGTGCTGGGAGCTTGCGGCTGCGGCCCCGAGGTTGGTCGCGACACTGGTCTGGTCGATGTGACTGCAGATGCGGCGGTCCCCTTCGGCTGCGTGGGCGACGGCGAGGCAAGTGGGAGATGGGTGTCCTTCTTCATGTTGCTTGGGGAGCGGCCTTGGGGCGCCTCGACGACATCTGGCAGGGACGGCGTGGCGGTTGGTAGTGCTCCGACGGCTCCTAGCTGTGGATCCGACGGTTGGCTACTTGCTACCCACTCCAAGGGTGGGGTTGTGGCTGTTGCGGGTTTCTCAGGCTATGGCCTGGCAGCTCTTCTCTGTGGGATGGGGCGGGGTGGAGGCCCCCTCCAGGCTTGGTGCGATGAATCTGGCCATCTTGCTAGCCCGACGTGGTTGTGGCATGGTGGATGCTGCTAGAGCGATGGCCCCAGATTTGGTGTTAGCGGCTTTGGCTGGGGGGGAGGGGTGGTGCGTGCATCTAGACGTGGTGCATCGTGGGACCCCATGACAAGTTCATTGTCGGCCTCGGTAGGATGGGGT
The DNA here is from genome assembly GCF_056163025.1 of Triticum urartu. Taxonomy (NCBI): domain Eukaryota; kingdom Viridiplantae; phylum Streptophyta; class Magnoliopsida; order Poales; family Poaceae; genus Triticum; species Triticum urartu. Next base: position 377,854,547 of record NC_141876.1, on the reverse strand, counting down.
TTGTTTGTTGTGCCGATGCAAGCAGTTGATGGTTGAGTATCCCGGGAGAAATCCTATGTTTGGCCTTTGCCGAGTCTGGTGACGGCGATGCCCGTGGGCGTCATGCTCTTTCTTGGAAGCGTTGTTGCTGTGTGGTGCTCCTCTCGGCCCGTCCCCATGACCTTGTCTCCGGAGGGAAAGCTCAGATCCTCGGGATCAGGCGACAAAGGGGCCTTCACGTCTTCTTCCTTCTTTGGGGCATCGTCTCAGAGTCGGCCACTACCCGGAGACTGGTGGATGGCGGCATGCTCGCCGCATGCTTTGCGGCATCTTCGTCATGTAGTTTGTTGAGGCATCCATTTCGGGGGAGATGGTGTTTGTTTGGCAACAATGTTGGAGTCAAGAGGAGCTTTGTTCGTGGCTCGGGCTTCGGTACTCAGATCTTCTCGACGTGTCCGAGGTGCTCTTTCACTGGTTGTTTGGTTGCTTTGAAGTCAAAGCTGCAGCGCCACAAGTTATGCACATTTCCCTTGTGATGCTCGTCATCAGAGTCGGAGTTATCGGTTGTTTGCACGTGTGGCCTTCTATTGGCATGTGTCATCATGGTTTCGGTGCAGCTGCTTGTGGGGTTGGCTTCGACAATGAAGGTCTATGGTGAAGTCGGAGTTGCTCGTTCGGAGGTAACCGGTGATGATGATGACGCTTGCGACTACTCGCCAGATGTCTCTTCCTCTTTGTAGCTTTATGTTATATGTCGATAGCCAGGTTGGCTGGTGTACCCATGTTATGTGGGTTGGATATATCAGTTTTAGCATGGTTTCCCGTCAATTAACGGGCAATTCTCACTCTCTAATCAATGAAAATGGCAAGTCTTTTGCCTCGTTTCAAAAAAAGAGATAAAGGTGAATGGGGAGGAGGGACGCCAAGAGATAGGTCGCTTTGTTTTTCACTGATGGTTAAGGAGATGCTGCCTCCACAAGAAGAAAGACAAGGATAGAAAGAATTGGGCCGCATTCGATCTGGAGGTATCCAAAACATAGGATTGGAAGCATGTGTAGGAATAGAAGATAATTGCAGCTACAAAATGGAGGAGCAAGAAACCAGAAAAAAGCTTACAACGAGGCCCGCGACAACGTTTAAAACGGAAGATGATTGCAGCTATAAATTGAGCATTGTTTACATATTCATTTTCGGCCCGTGGCAATGCACGAGCAGTCTACTAGTATATATTAAAGAAGGAATGGAGTGAAGAACCCCTCCACGATATTGTTACACGAAATTACATGAACAACATCACCACCCCTACACCCTACTCTCTACTCTCTACTTCTCAGCACTTGCTGCACTAGCCCGCCGTTCCACCTGATTGAAGAAGCCGACAAGATCTCCTTTAAGTAGTCCCGCTTGTTTCCAATTCCTCCCTTCCTCTGCAAAGCGATGGAGCACATGGTTCATCGATGGCGTAGCTCCCTCGAACACAATTGCATTGCGATGTTTCCAAATCTCCCACATGGCTAGAATATGTAGAGCATTGAGCATCCGCTTGTGTTCCTCATTTGTGTTTTGGATCGTGCACCATCCCGCGAGCATGTCATTCATCGTGGGCACCCAGCCTAGCTTGCCCATAGCCTGGAAAATCACATCCCAGATATGTATAGCAAAGACACATCGTATGAGTAGATGATCTATGCTTTCCTCCTCCTGATTGCACAACGGGCAACGGTCCTGATGGTCGAGTCCTCTCCTCGCTAGGCGGTTGGAGGTCCAGCACCTATTCTGCAGGGCCAGCCACACGAAAAAGCTGCAGTGCAGCGGAGCCTTAGCTTTCCATGTTAACTCCTCCTTTGGATCAATTTCCTGGCCCCAAAACTTTGCTGCATAAGCTGATCTTGTGGTGAAGGTGCCATTCATCTCCTAGGACCACACGACCTCGTCTTGCCTCGTCTAGTCCAACTCCATGCCGGTAATCCAAGTCCACAAGGTAAGGTACTCAAGTAAGGTCGCTGAGTTTACCTCTGGGTCCACATCACGTGCCCACGCATTATCTTGAAGTGCCCTGGCGACCATGCAGGTTGATCGCGTTCGGGCCCGTACTCGAGCATGAATGTTGGGCGCAATGTCTGCCACACAACATCCGTCCAACCATATATCCTCCCAAAACAAGGTGCTCTGGCCATTGCCCATAGTCGATCTCGCCATAGAGCTAACCAGTTGTCGTGCCGCTGGCAGTACTTGGATTTGAAATTCCGCCCAAGGTCGTTCCTTGTCGTACTTTTGTAGCCACGGCCACCGCGCTTGCTAAGAGGTGTTTAGCCACTGAAGGTTAGGGATGCCAAGACCTCGCGCTCATTTTGGCGAGCACACTTTCTCCCAGGCTACGACGCAGTTTCCACCGGGTGCATTTGCCTCAGCGCACCAAGGGAATCATCGACAAATTTTGTTCAAGGATGCAATTGTCTTCTTTGGCAAGTCAAGGGCAAGCATTGCATGTAGGTGAAGGAAATATGCCCTAGAGGCAATAATAAAGTTATTATTTATTTCCTTATTTCATGATGAATGTTTATTATTCATGCTAGAATTGTATTAACCGGAAACATAATACATGTGTGAATACATAGACAACCAGAGTGTCACTAGTATGCCTCTACTTGACTAGCTCGTTAATCAAAGATGGTTATGTTTCCTAACCATGAACAAAGTGTTGTTATTTGATTAACGAGGTCACATCATTAGTTGAATGATCTGATTGACATGACCCATTCCATTAGCTTAGCACCCGATCGTTTAGTATGTTGCTATTGCTTTCTTCATGACTTATACATGTTCCTATGACTATGAGATTATGCAACTCCCGTTTGCCGGAGGAACACTTTGGGTGCTACCAAACGTCACAACGTAACTGGGTGATTATAAAGGAGCATTATAGGTGTCTCCAAAGGGAGATGTTGGGTTGGCGTATTTCGAGATTAGGATTTGTCACTCCGATTGTCGGAGAGGTATCTCTGGGCCCTCTCGGTAATGCACATCACATAAGCCTTGCAAGCATTACAACTAATATGTTAGTTGTGAGATGATGTATTACGGAACGAGTAAAGAGACTTGCTCGTAATGAGATTGAACTAGGTATTGGATACTGACGATCGAATCTCGGGCAAGTAACATACCGATGACAAAGGGAACAACGTATGTTGTTATGTGGTCTGACCGATAAAGATCTTCGTAGAATATGTAGGAGCCAATATGGGCATCCAGGTCCCGCTATTGGTTATTGACCGGAGATGTGTCTCGGTCATGTCTACATTGTTCTCGAACCATAGGGTCCGCACGCTTAAAGTTACGATGACAGTTGTTATGAGTTTTATGCATTTTGATGTACCGAATGTTGTTCGGAGTCCGAGATGAGATCACGGACATGACGAGGAACTCCGGAATGGTCCGGAGATAAAGTTTGATATATATGATAATAGTGTTTGGTCACCGGAAGGGTTCCGGAAATCACCGGAAGGGGTTCCGGATGTTTCCCGAAATGTTTGGGTACGAGAACACTTTATTTGGGCCAAAGGGGAAAGCCCACAAGGTTTTTGGAAAGCGCAAAAGGATTTTTTGCGGAGTCCAGGGGCCAGACGCCAGGGTCCCTGGCGTCTGGGTCCAGACGCCGGGATCCCTGGCGTCTGGCCCTGGAGTCCGAGAAGGACTCTTGCCTATCGGGTGAAACCGACTTTGTGAAGGCTTTAACTCCAAGTTTCGACCCCAGGGCTCAAGATATAAATAGAGGGGTAGGGCTAGCACCAAAGACAGATCAAGAAACACAAGTTGATCCTCGTGATCGTTCCTTAGCCGTGTGCGGTGCCCCCTGCCACCTTATTCCACCTCGATCATATCGTTGTAGTGCTTAGGCGAAGCCCTGCGTCGGTAGAACATCATCATCGTCATCACGCCGTCGTGCTGACGGAACTCATCCCCGAAGCTTTGCTGGATCGGAGCTCGGGGAGCGTCATCGAGCTGTACGTGTGCTAAGAACTCGGAGGTGCCGGAGTAACGGTGCTTGGATCGGTCGGATCGGGTAGAAGACGTACAACTACTTCCTCTACGTTGTGTCAACGCTTCCGTTGCGATCTACAAGGGTACGTAGATCATACTCTCCCCTCTCGTTGCTATGCATCACCATGATCTTGCGTGTGCGTAGGAATTTTTTTGAAATTACTACGAAACCCAACAGTGGCATCCGAGCCTAGGTTATTTATGTTGATGTTATATGCACGAGTAGAACACAAGTGAGTTGTGGGCGATATAAGTCATACTACCTACCAGCATGTCATACTTTGGTTCGGCGGCATTGTTGGACGAGACGACCCGGACCAACATTACGCGTACGCTTACGCGAGACCGGTTCCCCCGACGTGCTTTGCACATAGGTGGCTTGCGGGCGACTGTCTCTCCAACTTGACAAATTATCGTTGTGATTTTGATGCGTAGGTAAGATTGGTTCTTGCTTAAGCCCGTAGCAGCCACGTAAAACTTGCAACAACAAAGTAGGGGACGTCTAACTTGTTTTTGCAGGGCATGTTGTGATGTGATATGGTCAAGACATGATGCTAAATTTTATTGTATGAGATGATCATGTTTTGTAACCGAGTTATCGGCAACTGGCAGGAGCCATATGGTTGTCGCTTTATTGTATGCAATACAATCGCGATGTAATGCTTTACTTTATTACTAAGCGGTAGTGATAGTCGTAGAAGCATAAGCTTGGCGAGACGACAACGATGCTACGATGGAGATCAAGGTGTCACGCCGGTGACGATGGTGATCACGACGGTGCTTCGGAGATGGAGATCACAAGCACAAGATGATGATGGCCATATCATATCACTTATATTGATTGCATGTGATGTTTATCCTTTTATGCATCTTATCTTGCTTTGATTGACGGTAGCATTATAAGATGATCTCTCACTAAATTATCAAGAAGTGTTCTCCCTAAGTATGCACCGTTGCGAAAGTTCTTCGTGCTGAGACACCACGTGATGATCGGGTGTGATAGCTTCTACGTTCAAATACAACGAGTGCAAAATAGTTGCACACGCGGAATACTCAGGTTATACTTGACGAGCCAAGCATATACAGATATGGCCTCGGAACACGGAGACCGAAAGGTCGAGCGTGAATCATATAGTAGATATGATCAACATAATGATGTTCACCATTGAAAACTACTCCATCTCACGTGATGATCTGTTATGGTTTAGTTGATTTGGATCACATAATCACTTAGAGGATTAGAGGGATGTCTATCTAAGTGGGAGTTCTTTAATTAATTTGATTAACTGAACTTAAATTTATTATGAAACTTAGTACCTGATTAGTATCTTGCTTGTTTATGTTTGATTGTAGATAGATGGCTCGTGTTGTTGTTCCGTTGAATTTCAATGCGTTCCTTGAGAAAGCAAAGTTGAAAGATGATGGTAGCAATTACACGGACTGGGTCCGTAGAGGATTATCCTCATTGCTGCACAGAAGAATTACGTCCTGGAAGCACCGCTGGGTGCCAGGCCTGCTGCAGGAGCAACGCCGGATGTTATGAACGTCTGGCAGAGCAAAGCTGATGACTACTCGATAGTTCAGTGTGCCATGCTTTACGGCTTAGAATCGGGACTTCAACGACGTTTTGAACGTCATGGAGCATATGAGATGTTCCAGGAGTTGAAGTTAATATTTCAAGCAAATGCCCGGATTGAGAGATATGAAGTCTCCAATAAGTTCTATAGCTACAAGATGGAGGAGAACAGTTCTGTCAGTGAGCATATACTCAAAATGTCTGGGTATAATAATCACTTGATTTAATTGGGAGTTAATCTTCCAGATGATTGCGTCATTGACAGAATTCTTCAATCACTGCCACCAAGCTACAAGAGCTTCGTGATGAACTATAATATGCAAGGGATGAACAAGACTATTCCCGAGCTCTTCGCAATGCTGAAAACTGCGGAGGTAGAAATCAAGAAGGAGCATCAAGTGTTGATGGTCAACAAGACCACTAGTTTCAAGAAAAAGGGCAAAGGGAAGTAGAAGGGGAACTTCAAGAAGAACGGCAAGCAAGTTGCTGCTCAAGTGAAGAATCCCAAGTCTGGTCCTAAGCCTAAGACTAAGTGTTTCTACTGCAAAGGGACTGGTCACTGGAAGCGGAACTACCCCAAGTGATTGGCAGATAAGAAGGATGGCAAAGTGAACATAAGTATATTTGATATACATGTTATTGATGTGTACTTTACTAGTGTTTATAGCAAACCCCTCAGTATTTGACACTAGTTCAGTTGCTAAGATTAGTAACTCGAAACGGGAGTTGCAGAATAAACAGAGACTAGTTAAGGGTGAAGTGACGATGTGTGTTGGAAGTGGTTCCAAGATTGATATGATCATCATCGCACACTCCCTATACTTTCGGGATTAGTGTTGAACCTGAATAAGTGTTATTTGGTGTTTGCGTTAAGCATGAATATGATTTGATCATGTTTATTGTAATACGGTTATTCATTTAAGTAAGAGAATAAATTGTTGTTCTGTTTACATGAATAAAACCTTATATGGTTACACACCCAATGAAAATAGTTCGTTGGATCTCGATTGTAGTGATACACATAATCATAATATTGAAACCAAAAGATGCAAAGTTAATAATGATAGTGCAACTTATTCGTGGCACTACCGCTTAGGTCCTATTGGTGTAAAGCGCATGAAGAAACTCCATGCTGATGGGCTTTTGGAATCACTTGATTATGAATCAGTTGATGCTTGCGAACCATGCCTCATGGGCAAGATGACTAAGACTCTGTTCTTCGGAACAATGGAGCGAGCAACGGATTTGTTGGAAATCATACATACTGATGTATGTGGTCCGATAAATATTGAGGCTCGCGACAAGTATCATTATTTTCTGATCTTCACAGATGATTTGAGCAGATATGAGTATATCTACTTGATGAAACATAAGTCTGAAACATTTGAAAAGTTCAAAGAATGTCAGAGTGAAGTGATAAATCATCGTAACAAGAAAATAAAGTTTCTACGATCTGATCGTAGAGAAGAGTATTTGAGTTACGAGTTTGGCCTTCAGTTAAAAACAATGTGAAATAGTTTCACTACTCATGCCACCTGGAACACCACAATGTAATGGTGTGTCCGAACGTCATAACCGTACTTTATTGGATATAGTGCAATCTATGATGTATCTTACCGATCTACCACTATCGTTTTGGGGTTATGCATTAGAGACAGCTGCATTCATGTTAAATAGGGCACCATCAAAATCCATTGAGACGACGCCTTATGAACTGTGGTTTGGCAAGAAACCAAAGTTGTCGTTTCTGAAAGTTTGGGGCTGCGATGCTTATGTGAAAAAGCTTCAACCTGATAAGCTCGAAGCCAAATCGGAGAAATGTGTCTTCATAGGATACCCAAAAGTTACTGTTGGGTACACCTTCTATCACAGATCCGAAGGCAAGATTTTTTGCTAAATTTGGAAACTTTCTGGAGAAGGAGTTTCTCTTGAAAGAAGTGAGTGGGAGGAAAGTAGAAAACTTGATAAGGTAATTGTACCTTCTCCTTTATTGGAAAGTAGTTCATCATAGAAATTTGTTCCTGTGACTCCTACACCAATTAGTGAGGAAGCTAATGATGATGATCATGAAACTTTAGATCAAGTTAATACCGAATCTAGTAGGTAAACCAGAGTGAGATCCGCACCGGAGTGGTACGGTAATCCTGTTCTGGAAGTCATGTTACTAGACCATGACGAACTTGCGAACTATGAGGAAGCGATGATGAGCCCAGATTCCGCAAAATGGTTTGAGGCCATGAAATCTGAGATATGATCCATGTATGAGAACAAAGTATGGACTTTGATGGATTTGCCCGATGATCGGCAAGCCATAGAAAATAAATGGATCTTCAAGAGGAAGACAGACGCTGATAGTAGTGTTACTATCTACAAAGCTAGAATTGTCGCAAAAAGGTCTTCGACAAGTTCAAGGTGTTGACTACGATGAGAGATTCTCACTCGTATCTATGCTTAAAGTCTGTCCGAATCATGTTAGCAATTGCCGCATTTTATGAAATCTGGCAAATGGATAAACAAAACTGAATTCCTTAATGGATTTAATAAAGAAGAGTTGTATATGATGCAACTAGAAGGTTTTGTCAAATCCGAAAGGTGCTAACAAAATGTGCAAGCTCCAGCAATCCATCTATGGACTGGTGCAAGCATCTCGGAGTTGGAATATACACTTTGATGAGTTGATCAAAGCATATAGTTTTATACAGACTTGCGGTGAAGCCTGTATTTACGAGAAAGTGAGTGGGAGCACTACAACATTTCTGATAAGTATATGTGAATGACATATTGTTGATCGGAAATAATGTAGAATTATTCTGTAAAGCATAAAGGAGTGTTTGAAAGGAGTTTTTCAAAGAAAAACTTTGGTGAAGCTGCTTACATATTGAGCTTCAAGATCTATAGAGATAGATCAAGACGCTTGATAAGTTTTTTCAATGAGTACATACCTTGACAAGATTTTGAAATAGTTCAAAATGGAGCAGTCAAAGAAAGAGTTCTTGCATGTATTACAAGGTGTGAAGTTGAGTAAGACTCAAAGCCCGACCACGGCAGAAGATAGAAAGAGAATGAAAGTCATTCCCTATGCCTTGGCCATAGGTTCTATAAAGTATGTCATGTTGTATACCAGATCTATTGTATACCCTGCACTGATTTGGCAAGGGAGTACAATAGTGATCTAGGAGTAGATCACTGGACAGCGGTCAGAATTATCCTTAGTAAAATAAGGATATGTTTCTCGATTATGGACGTGACAAAAGGGTTCATTGTAAACGGTTACGTCGATGCAAGTTTTTGACACTGATCCAGATGATTCTAAGTCTCAATCTGGATACATATTGAAAGTGGGAGCAATTAGCTAGAGTAGCTCCGTGCAGAGCATTGTAGACATAGAATTTTGCAAAATACATACGGATCTGAATTTGGCAGGCCCGTTGACTAAGATTCTCTCACAAGCAAAACATGATCACACCTTAGTACTCTTTGGGTGTTAATCACATAGCGATGTGAACTAGATTACCGAATCTAGTAAACCCTTTGGGTGTTCGTCACATGACGATGTGAACTATGGGTGTTAATCACATGATGATGTGAACTATCGATGTTAATCACATGGTGATGTGATCTAGATTATTGACTCTAGTGCAAGTGGGAGACTGAAGGAAATATGCCCTAGAGGCAATAATAAAGTTATTATTTATTTCCTTATTTCATGATGAATGTTTATTATTCATGCTAAAATTGTATTAACCGGAAACATAATACATGTGTGAATACATAGACAACCAGAGTGTCACTAGTATGCCTCTACTTGACTAGCTCGTTAATCAAAGATGGTTATGTTTCCTAACCCTGAACAAAGTGTTGTTATTTGATTAACGAGGTCACATCATTAGTTGAATGATCTGATTGACATGACCCATTCCATTAGCTTAGCACCCGATCGTTTAGTATGTTGCTATTGCTTTCTTCATGACTTATACATATTCCTATGACTATGAGATTATGCAACTCCCGTTTGCCAGAGGAACACTTTGGGTGCTACCAAACGTCACAACATAACTGGGTGATTATAAAGGAGCATTACAGGTGTCTCCAAAGGGAGATGTTGGGTTGGCGTATTTCGATATTAGGATTTGTCACTCCGATTGTCGGAGAGGTATCTCTGGGCCCTCTCGGTAATGCACATCACATAAGCCTTGCAAGCATTACAACTAATATGTTAGTTGTGAGATGATGTATTACGGAACGAGTAAAGAGACTTGTCAGTAACGAGATTGAACTAGGTATTGGATACCGACGATCGAATCTCGGGCAAGTAACATACCAATGACAAAGGGAACAACGTATGTTGTTATGCGGTCTGACTGATAAAGATCTTCGTAGAATATGTAGGAGCCAATATGGGCATTCAGGTCCCGCTATTGGTTATTGACCGGAGACGTGTCTCGGTCATGTCTACATTGTTCTCGAACCGTAGGGTCCGCACGCTTAAAGTTACGATGACAGTTGTTATGAGTTTTATGCATTTTGATGTACCGAATGTTGTTCGGAGTCCGAGATGAGATCACGGACATGACGAGGAACTCCGGAATGGTCCGGAGATAAAGTTTGATATATATGATAATAGTGTTTGGTCACCGGAAGGGTTCCGAAAATCACCGGAAGGGGTTCCGGATGTTTCCCGAAATGTTTGGGTACGAGAACACTTTATTTGGGCCAAAGGGGAAAGCCCACAAGGTTTTTGGAAAGCGCAAAAGGAATTTTTGCGGAGTCCAGGGGCCAGACGCCAGGGTCCCTGGCGTCTGGGGCCAGACGCCGGGATCCCTGGCGTCTGGCCCTGGAGTCCGAGAAGGACTCTTGCCTATCGGGTGAAACCGACTTTGTGAAGGCTTTAACTCCAAGTTTCGACCCCAGGGCTCAAGATATAAATAGAGGGGCAGGGCTAGCACCAAAGACAGATCAAGAAACACAAGTTGATCCTCGTGATCGTTCCTTAGCCATGTGCGGTGCCCCCTGCCACCTTATTCCACCTCGATCATATCGTTGTAGTGCTTAGGCGAAGCCCTGCGTCGGTAGAACATCATCATCGTCATCACGCCGTCGTGCTGACGGAACTCATCCCCGAAGCTTTGCTGGATCGGAGCTTGGGGAGCGTCATCGAGCTGTACGTGTGCTAAGAACTCGGAGGTGCCGGAGTAACGGTGCTTGGATCGGTCGGATCGGGTAGAAGACGTACGACTACTTCCTCTACGTTGTGTCAACGCTTCCGTTGCGATCTACAAGGGTACGTAGATCATACTCTCCCCTCTCGTTGCTATGCATCACCATGATCTTGCGTGTGCATAGGAATTTTTTTGAAATTACTACGAAACCCAACAGTAGGGGCATTGCACAAAGAACCGATTGAATCAGCAGTAGCCTCCCACTATTGGGCATTTTAGTTGCTTTCCACCTTGGCAGTGTGCCAGCCAACTGGTCCACAAGGTATGAGAATTGCGCAGCAGATTGCTTTCTCAGGGTCAGGACAAGGCCCAGATATTTGCAGGGGAAAGAACCGCTAGGGCAGCCAAGGGCCCGTTCCACCATTCCATAGTCTCGGCCGAGCATCTAATCGGGAACGCTGCACTTTTTGTCAGGTTTACCTTGAGTCCCGAGGCCTCACCAAAGATCTTCAGGAGCGACGCACAAGTGGACAAGTCCAGCTCATTTGGTTTGGTGAAGAAGACCACATCATCAGCGAACATTGACAGACGTTGCTTCATCCCAGATCTTGCTAGAGGAGCTAGCAGCCCCCTTGAGGTTGCAATCTCAAACATACGGTGCAACGACTCCATGATCATGATAAATAGCATAGGGGATACTGGATCTCCCTACCTCATCCCAATGCGGTTTGAGATTGGCCTTCCTGGAGTTCCATTCACCATGATGCGTGTGGACGACATCGATAGTAGCCCGCAGATCCAGTCCATCCATCAAGCCCCAAAGCCCATAGCCTGAAGCACTTCCACTAGGAAAGGCCATTGCACCGAGTCGAACACTTTCGATATATCAAATTTAAGCATAACTGCTGGCTCTCGAAGGGCATGAAGCCTCCGCGTAGTGCATTGAACAAGCATGAATTTATAATGGATTGATCGTCCCTTGACGAAGGCGCTTTGATGATTTCCTACTAGGAGGGGGCACTACTAGGAAAAGGGCTATAGATAATATGGACACCAATGGCGCACCAGACATGTGGTGCGCCACTACTATATAGCAGTGGCGCACCATGTGCTGGTGCGCCATTAGTGTCTATCACACTAATGGCACTAATGGCGCACCACACCAAGGGTGCGCCACTACTAACATATTTTTTTGTTATTTTTCCAAAAATACTAATGGCGCACCCGGTCAGAGTGCGCCATTACTAGTTTTAACTAGTAATGGCACACCACTCACCCCGTGCGCCATTACTAACAATTTTTTTTCCAAAACTAGTAATGGCGCACCTTGTTACAGTGCGCCATTACTATTCTTCCCCCCTCTATCCCTTTCCCCTCGCGCCCCCCCGCGCCAGATCCCCCTCCATCTCGATCCCCCTCGCCGCCGACGACCCCCCGCACCCTCCCCCGCTCCACCGCCGTCGCCGACCCCCCGCACCCTCCCCCGCTCCAACCCTGGTTAGGCTAGGTCGCGTCGTGTCGCGCCCCCTAACCCCATTCACCGTAGCCGCCCGGCCCACCCCACCCCACCGATAGCTGCACCTTGTTCCGCCGCCGTGACGAGGAAGCCGGAGCCCGGAGGTGGAGACTTTGGCGGGGCTACTCGCAGTCCATCGATGGCTGACAATGAACGCCGACGCGACGCGACGAGGCCGGCCCACGACCACGATTGGCGTCCTCCTCCTTTCTACGGTATGCATCTCCGATGCGATGGCAACCACCGCCTCATCAACGAATGTAAATGCTCCCTCCCTCCCTCCTCTACTCCTCTCCTCTATATAGTGTAATAATTTTTATCAATAAAAAAATAATTAAAAATTTACTAATGGCGCACCGGGAGAGGGTGCGCCATTGTTATGAATAAAAAAAAGTTACTTATGGCGCACCCCGCGGTGGTGCGCCATTGCTATGGATGTACTTATGGCGCACCCCCGGGAGGTGCGCCATTGCTATCCATACCTTTCCCCTGCCTCCATCCCTTTCCCCCTCGCCCTTCGCGCCGATCAAATCCCTAGCCCCCGAGCATCCACCGCCGCCGCCCTTTCCCCCTTGCCGCCGGCGACCCCTTTCCAGCGCGCCCCACCCCCACCTCCAGCGCTCCTCCACCCATCACCACCGCAGCTCTTCCACCCCTCACCACCGCAAGCCGCCGCCACCCCCCAGCATCCACCGCCGCCGCCGCTCCCAAGCATCCACCACCACCGCCGCTGCCCCCAACCAACCATCCACCGGCGCCGCCCCCCTCCCCCTCCTCCCAACCATCCACCACCCTCCACTAGACCGCAAGCCACTGCCGTCGTCGCCCCGAAGCAGCAGATCGAGCGGAGACAAGACGCTGTCTCAAAGTAAGTTTCTCTCTCTTCATGCAATTATCTTGCTGCTGCTGCTATCCTACAATTATCTTATGGTGATGGTTTGGATCAAAACAAAGGTGCTAGCAAAGTTTTAGAATTTTTGGAATTGTAGGAAATGAAGTTTCTTCACAAGCCGCAAATGTTGAAAATTTAGAACTTGTGATCAGGAGATGTTTGGGAAAAAGGAGTGTAGGTACTGTTCTTGTGTTGGGATAATTTTGTAGATTTTTAGGAGCCAGGGGAAATAGGGTTGTAGTTGTAAACTGAAAATGGATCAGAATGGAAAAGTGGGTGTTTCTCTCAAAAATTTCAAAAGAGTAGGATGGTTCTTTGTTCAAAAATGATTTATAGGAATTATAGGGTCTCCCAAAAATTTTGTGGCAATTTTTAAAAAAATATTTGAATTAGTTTTAGTGCAAGAGAGGCAACTCAGAGTTGGAAAATGGCATTAAAGGAATTTGTTTTTGGGGTAAATTCTATTATGAAATAATTCCTATTGTTATTTAAAATATAAATGAAATGATTTAAGAAAACTACCAAAGTCCACAATATTATCTCCAAAATTTCTGAATAGAATGGATGGAAGAATTTCTGCTAAGTGATTTCAATATATGAAGTTTCAGAATAATATATAGGATTGTTGGTTTTTAACCTTGGTTGCCATTGTTTCTATTTGTAACGGTCTGAAGAATGACTCATGTTGTTTGTGCTATCGGCTAACTAACAATCTCTAAGTGAAAGCAACTAGCTGGAGTAGATTTGTGCACACAGTACTCCTTCCAAGACAATTTGCTTCTAAGGAGTAGTTTCAGTTTGCTTGCAAGGAGTAGTTTCAGTAAAGTTTCAGCATGGTTTCAGTATAGTTTCAGTAGCCGATTTGCTATTCACTTTGTGCTATTAGTTTGCTTCCATCTTTGTGCCCACTCTGAAGAGTATTCGTATATGCTTGGAACTAAACAGAATTATACAATGAACTTCTACAAGCTGATCTGAGTTGGACCATCCTCTGCAGCCAACTTCTCTTTGGCAAGAGGAAGAAAGGAGAATCAGGGTATGGTTTCACCCCTAGAAGATATATTGTTGTACCCTGAGTGAAGGGTTTGCTGGGTTTTGTCTCCGACCATCGTGTCGTGATGATTTTGCAGGTACCCCAAGAGGCCCTTGAGTTTGCCGGAATGTCGATTAACTTCCGTTCCGGCAAATTCGGGTACTCCATATGTCCTATTTTCAGCAAAGGTCATGCTGAAATTTTCCGTGAATTTTAGCATGACTTTGCTAAAAATTAGGACATATGGGGTACTTGCGACAAATGCATGGGCCGGGGTATCTTAGTACTTAATTAAGTAGGATCAACTGGCTCTTGTGTTATACATATAGAAGTGTGATATCAACTCATAGTTATTACTAATGTCAGTTGCTCGTCATCGATAAACCCTAATCTGGTAGGATGACCTACTAAAAAAGCCCATACCACATATTCTATTTGGATGGTCCTGCTAACCCTTGACCATAAATACTTGAGATGGATGTAGCAGGCTTAAAGAAAGAAATATTTTTAGGCCAACTCCACTGGGCCTGGCTGAAAATGCACAAGTGTGCATGACTAGCAATTGCTCAAACCAGTTCGAAGGGCGTGTTTTCACCACACTGTGGATTATCTTATTGGACCCAATAGAGATGATGTAGTTTTGAATTATGAACGTAGGAAATGTCGTCATCAGACGGCGAAAGTCTCCCGGGGGAGTGCAGCTCGTGCCACGACGAGCGAGGTATGTGCGACATGCCTCACTTGGACGATGATTAGCGCTTCAACATTAAGCTTGAGGAGACCTTCGATGTTGAAACGGTACGCAACGACGACAAGTGTTTTTTTGTAATTAAGCATGACTACAACTATTTCAACGTGTAATTTTCATCTTTTACAATTCGAGTAGCTTATCCCATGCCATGCAAGCCGCTATGTCTTGGAGAGGATGGGTTTTGAAGACCATGAAAGTTCTGAAACAAAGAAAATTCACCTAAGGACTCATCATGATGTGGATTTTGAAGTAAAGTTGTACAATTCTGAGAGCATAACCCATTTTGGTTGCAAAAAATGGTAAGCATTTTGCAAGATGTATGTTCTTGATGAGGGTATGCTTGTCACCATGGATCTCGGTGATCCTAAAATCAAGCAAGACAATATGGACATTTGGGTCCTTGTTGATACACCTCCAATTCTACCGCTATGTGAGTTTATCAAACATAGTTATTAGCTAATTTATATTGTTTATTTCAAAATAGTTGACAACTTATTTCCATTGACATCTTATTTTCATTCTTCAAAGAATGTGTGGGAGATGGTAGACACAACCCACTACACCGATGGCTCTGAATTAACTTACAAGGAGAAAAATCATCTGGTCGGATTTTGTACTGACATTGAGAATTACGATATCTACAATCAAACTCCTCAAGATTATGGTCAATACGTGCCACTAGTGCATGTGTTCAACTACGGTAACTACCATGGAGATACCCTGGTAAGATTTTTTACTATTACGACATCCGTGCATCTTTTGCATACTTCTAAAACTAGTACATCATTGCTAACTATGAAGTTATTACTATGTTTTTCAACAGATAATCCCAGATAATTGTGTGCCTCATTTGATGTATGAGAAAGGTAGCCTTAATGTTTTGAACATATAGCCAGGTCATCCTACGAATCTCAACTGTCCATACCAGATTTCTAAAAGAAGTGGAGACATGCAAATCAAAGGATGAAAAATGTATGGACAATCATAAGGAGGTTCTTGGAAGCAAAAGGAAGCGAAGCGCAAGAATTGGAGATAGGATGATCTCCATTCTCCATAATGGAGAGTCAGGGTCTATATTGTTTTATGCTATTTTACCTTAAATAGGGTATTTAGGTCCTGCCTAATACTGATGATCATGTGCTAAGAACAATTAAGTAGGGTTGGTTCGATGACTATCAAGATGATGATCGTATGACTTGTTATTAATAACGAGTAGAAGTTGTATGATGATGATTAGTAGGACTTGTTAGGATTAGTATTACTTTCGACAAACTCGCTACTCGCGGTCTCGAGACTTGTAATGTTCTATCTTTGTTCGGTCTTTTGAATTCGGAGACTAATATGATGAATTGTATTCGGAGACTAATCTTCTATTGTATTTGATGAATCTGCTGTTGCTGTGTGGCGCTGTCTATATTCTGTCCAGTAATATATTTTGTAACCTGTGCAAATATCATAAGAAAAAAATTCCCTAATATTCATACTAGTGGCGCACCACCAACTAGTGCGCCATTAGTAAGCCAGAGACACTAGTGGCGCATCATCAACTAGTGCGCCATTAGTAAGCCAGAGCATATGGGTAAATATGGCCCGTGGGAGGCATACTAATGGTGCACCGTGGGTATACTAATGGCGCACTGCGTGGTGCGCCATTAGTATACCAGATACTAATGGCGCACCCGTGGTGCGCCATTAGTAAAAAATTCTAATGACGTGATGCTAGTGGCGCAACTGTGGTGCGCCATTAGTAGGCAAAACAGGTGCACCACTAGCAGGCCTTTTCCTAGTAGTGGGGAGTTCAGTCGCAAGTCTAGAAGACATAATTTTGTCAAAGATTTTGATCACCCCATGCACCAAGCTAACTGGCATGTAATCCTTAATGTCCATAGCCCCATCCTTCTTTGGCAGGAGCGTCACAATTGCTTTGTTGATCACGGACAACCCTCTCGTGTCCGCGAGGTAAAAAGCCTCCACGGCTCGCATGAATTCCTCATGTAATATGCTCCAACATGTGGCATAGAACTGGCCCGTGAAACCTTCTGGTCCCGGCGCCTTATCAAGTGGCATGGATTTCACTATCTTTTCCACCTCCTCCTTAGTGAATGGGGCTTCAAGTTGAGACAGGTTCCTTGATGGAAGGTGGATCGTGTCCAGATCTAGCGTGTGCGCCCTCAGCGGGGCATCTCCAAACACTTTGGAGAAGTAGTCATCTACCTCCATGACGATTTCCTCCTGCCCAATGGCCACATTCTCCCCATGTCGAACCGTTGTCATCATGTTTTTTCCTCTATCTATGACACTCACTCTGGTTAAAGAAGCTAGTATTGGTGTCTCCCTCCCGAAGAATGAGGATCCTTGACCTTTTGGCATGCGATGGTACGCTCTAGCGAACAGAGACCCAACAACTTCCTCTTGAGCAGTTTCCGTAGCGCACTCTCCTATTCAGTCAACACTCTTGTTTCCATCGCTTTGTCCGAGCGAAGAATGACCTCCATAGCTATGCCAATCTGTAGCTTAACATTTCCTATCCAGTGATCACTCCATTTCTTTAGGCTCTTTGCCGCCGCTCTCGGCTTTGCATCAAGCACAACATAAGGTTTGCCCTCCCTTGGAACCGAACTCCACGCATCCTGCACCGTTTGCATGAAACCCTCAGCCTTAGTTCAGAAGGCCTCGAATTTGAATCTTCGCCCCATACAGAAGTCAACGTTTAAGTCCAGCATCAGTGGATAGTGATCGGACACGCCGAGCCTAGCGCGGTGAGGTGGCACGTTGGGTACAAGTCCTCCCAAGATGTCGTGCCAAAGACGCGGTCAATTCGCTCCAAAGTCGCGTTCTCCCTCTCGTTTGACCAGGTGTATCTCCTTCCATCCAAGTAGATTTCCTTTAGCTCTAAGAAGTTGAGCTTTGCCCTAAACCGCGCCATCATTCGCGTGTTAATGAGGGGGTTGTTTTTATCTTCCGGGTTCACCAAGAGGTTGAAATCACCCACCATCGTCCATGGTCTGGCTATGAGTTCTCTTATGTCGACTAACTCCTGCATGAAGGCGATCTTTTCATGATCATGTTGTGGCACGTAGACACCGGCAATCCACCATTGGGCTCCACCCAAGTGTTTGACTAAGGTCGTTAAGGCATTCTCCTTGCAGTGTGGGTGCGAGATATCAACCACCGAGGCATTCCACACGAGTAGTTTTCCTCCCCTTGTTCCTACTACCGACAAGTAAAAGAAATTTTCAAATTTATTTCCGAGGCAGTGAGTCACCAGCTCCACCATTACAACCTCCAATTTCGTCTCTTGGAAGCATACTATGCTTGGATTGGCCACCGCTACCACTTGATAGATTGCACTACGACGCGCATGGCTATTGAGTCCCAGAACGTTCCACACTAGTGTTTTGAAAGGAGCAAGATTCATTTTTAGAGCCTACATGCAACTACCATGGAACAGCCCTAGAGTTGGTCCGCCACCATGGCGTTTTGCTCAAACATCGGCAAAGCAGAGGCCTTCCATCCAAACAGTGCAAGAATCGCTCTGATATGTCCGTTAGAGAGTGGCTGATCGAACAACCTTGCGTATGCCTGCATCGTGTTGTCACTAATAACCTCGCCCTCATTTGCCAGGCAATGCTTCCGGATTAACACGTTCTATTGTTTTGTTGCATTGGAGCCACGTCCCACGCCCCTAGCAAGGCACACTCCGTCTTGGGTTGGATACAGGCTCCCGCTTTCTCCTAGGCCGCCTCCTGGTCCCCTCCTTTGCCCCAACTAGCCTATTGTGCAGCAGCAGCAACAGAGCCTTCTTTAGCTCACCATAAAGCTCATCCAGGGAGACGTGGTGCCCAGCCGATGTGCATGAGTTGCATGGCCCCCCACCAATCAGCTGCAGACTGGTGGGGCTGTTGGGGAACATAGCATGCAATTTCAAAAAAAATCCTACGATCACGCAAGATCTATCTAGGAGATGCATAGCAATGAGAGGGGGAGAGAGTGTGCTCATAGACCGAAAGCGGAAGCGTTAGGTTAACGTGGTTGATGTAGTCGAACGTCTTCATGATCCAACCGATCCAAGTACCGAACGTACGGCACCTCCGTGTTCAGCACACGTTCAGCTTGATGACGTTGATAACCCACAAGTATAGTGGATCAATTGTAGCCTCTTTCGATAAGTAAGAGTGTCGAACCCAACGAGGAGCTAAAGGTAGAACAAATATTCCCTCAAGTTCTATGAACCACCGATACAACTCTATGCACGCTTGACGTTTGCTTTACCGAGAACAAGTATGAAAGTAGAAGTACTTTGTAGGTGTTGTTGGATAGGTTTGCAATATAATAAAGAGCACGTGAATAAAAAGTAGGGGTTGTTTAGATAAAGACACAACTAAGTTAGGTTTAGTAGAGAGCTTGTTGTCACACAAGAAAGTTATTTGTCCCTAGGCATTCGATAACTAGACCGGTAATCATATTGCAATTTTATTTTAGGGAGAGGCACAAGCTAACATACTTTCTCTTCTTGGATCATATGCACTTATGATTGGAACCCTAGCAAGCATCTGCAACTACTAAAGATCATTAAGGTAAAACCCAACCATAGCATTATAAGGCATCAAGTCCTCTTTATTCCCATACGCAAACAACCTACTTACTCGGGTCTGTGTTTCTATCACTCACGCCACCCACCATAAGAAAATCATGAACATATTGCAAACCCTACAGCGGGGATCCCTCACGCTTGCGCAACACGGAGAGCACCATAGGACAGCACCAGTAATAAAATATGCAACTCAAACCAATCACGATCATCAATTAACCCATAGGACAAAACGGATCTACTCAAACATCATAGGATAGCCATACATCATTGGCAAATAATATATAGCGTTGAGCACCATGTTTAAGTAGAGATTACAACGGGTAAAAGAGGGGTTACACCGCTGCATAGAGGGAGGAAGAGTTGGTGATGACGGTGGTGAAGTTGTTGGTGTAGATTGCGGTGATGATGATGGCCCCAGCGGCGTTCCGGCGCCACCGGGAGAGAGGGGGAGAGAGCCCCCCTTCTTCTTCTTCTTCTTCTTCTTCTTCTTATTCTTCTTCTTCCTTGACCTTCTCCCTAGATGGGAGAAGCGTTTCCCCTCTAGTCCATGGCCTCCATGGCATGGGAGGGGCGAGAGCCCCTCCGAGATTGGATCTGTCTCTCTGTCTCTCTCTGTTTCTGCGTTCCAGATTCTGCCCTTTCACCGTTTCTTATATTCCCGGAGATCCGTAACTCCGATTGGGCTGAATTTTGGACTCGATTTTTATCTGGATATTAGCTTTCTTGCGGCGAAAGAAGGGCACCAACCGCCTTACGGGCTGGCCATGAGGGCCCAGGGCGCACCTGACCCCCTGGGGTGCGCCCCCCTGCCTCGTGGCCCCCTTGGGCATCGTCTCGTGTTGACTCTTCTTCCCCAAAATCACATATATTCCAAAAAAATCTCCGTCAGTTTTTATCCCCTTTGGACTCTGTTTGATATGGATTTTCTACGAAACAAAAAACATGCAACAAACAAGAACTGTCACTGGGCACTGAATCAATATGTTAGTCCCCAAAAATAGTATAAAAAGTTGCCAAAAGTATATGAAAGTTGTATAATATTGGCATGGAATAATAAAAAATTATAGATACGACGGAGACGTATCAGCATCCCCAAGCTTAATTCTTGCTCGTCCTCGAGTAGGTAAATGATAAAAAAGATAATTTTTGATGTGGAATGCTACCTAGCATAATCTTGATCATGTAATCTAATCATGGCATGAATATTAAGACACGAGTGATTCAAAGCAATAGTCTATCATTTGACATTAAGACAATAATACTTCAAGCATACTAATAAAGCAATCATATCTTTTCAAAATAACATGGCCAAAGAAAGTTATCCCTATAAAATCAGATGGTCTGGCTATGCTCCAACTTCACCACACAAAATATTCAAATCTTGCACAACCCCGATGACAAGCCAAGCAATTGTTTCATACTTTTGACGTTCTCAAACCTTTTCAACTTTCACGCAATACATGAGCGTGAGTCATGGACATAGCACCATGGGTGGAGTAGAATATGATGGTGGAGGTTGTGTGGAGAAGACAAAAAGGAGAAAGTCTCACATCAACGCGGCTAATCAACGGGCTATGGAGATGCCCATCAATTGATGTCGATGTGAGGAGTAGGGATTGCCATGCAACGAATGCACTAAGAGCTATAAGTGTATGAAAGCTCAAACTAGAAACTAAGTGGGTGTGCATCCAACTTGCTTGCTCATGAAGACCTAGGACATTTGAGGAAGCCCATCATCAGAATATACAAGCCAAGTTCTATAATGAAAATTCCCACTAGTATATGAAAGTGATAACTCAAGAGACTCTCTATATGAAGAACATGGTGCTACTTTGAATCACAAGTGGGGTAAAAGGATAGCAACATTGTCCCTTCTCTATTTTCTCTCATTTTTTTAATTTTTTAATTTTTCTCTCTTTTTTCCCTTTTTTTGTAGGCTTCTTCTCTCTTTTTTGGGGGCTTCTTTGGCCACTTTTATTTTGATAACCTCACATGGGACAATGTTCTAATAATGATGATCATCACACTTTTATTTACTTACAACTCAATATTACAACTCGATACTAAAACAAAGATATGACTCTATATGAATGTCTCCGGCGGTGTACCGGGATGTGCAATGATCTAGCGTAGCAATGACATCAAAAAACGTACAAGCCATGAAAACATCATGCTAGCTATCTTACGATCATGCAAAGCAATATGACAATAAATGCTCAAGTCATGTATATGATGATGATGGAAGTTGCATGGCAATATATATCGGAATGGCTATGGAAATGCCATAATAGGTAGGTATGGTGGCTGTTTTGAGGAAGATATAAGGAGGCTTATGTGTGATAGAGCGTATCTTATCATGGGGTTTGGATGCACCGGCGAAGTTTGCACCAACTCTCGAGGTGAGAAAGGGCAATGCACGGTACCGAAGAGGCTAGCAATGATGGAAGGGTGAGAGTGTGTATAATCCATGGACTCAACATTGGTCATAAAGAACTCACATACTTATTGCAAAAATCTATTAGTCATCAAAACAAAGTACTACGCGCATGCTCCTAGGGGGATAGATTGGTAGGAAAAGACCATCGCTCGTCCCCGACCGCCACTCATAAGGAAGACAATCAATAAATACCTCATGCTCCAACTTCGTTACATAACGGTTCACCATACGTGCATGCTACGGGAATCACAAACTTCAACACAAGTATTTCTACAATCCACAACTACCCACTAGCATGACTCTAATATCACCATCTTTATATCACAAAACTATTGCAATGAAGCAAGCATATCATATTTAGTGATCTACAAGTTTTATGTAGGATTTTATGACTAACCATGTGAATGACCAGTTCCTGTCATCTCTCTAAATAGATATAAGTGAAGCAAGAGAGTTTGATTCTTTCTACAAAAGATATGCCCACGCTCTAACAAATATAAGTGAATCAAAAGAGCATTCTACAAATGGCAGTTTTCTATGTGAAGAGAAACAGGCAATCCAAACTTCAAAAGATATAAGTGAAGCACATGAAGCATTCTATAAAGCCATACTCAAAAGATATAAGTGAAGTGCAATGAGCATTCTATAAATCAACCAAGGACTATCTCATACCAGCATGGTGCATCGAAGAAAAGTGAAAACTAAATTCAAAAGACGCTCCAAGATTTACGCATATCATGTGACGAATAAAAATATAGCTCCAAGTAAAATTACAGATGATTGTTAGAAAAAAGAGGGGATGCCTTCCGGGGCATTGTTGGGGAACGTAGTAATTTCAAAAAAAATCCTACGCACACACAGGATCATGGTGATGCATAGCGACGAGAGGGGAGAGTGTGTCCACGTACCCTCGTAGACCGAATGCAGAAGCGTTAGCACAATGCGGTTGATGTAGTCGTACGTCTTCACGATCCGACCAATCCAAGTACCAAACGCACGGCACCTCCGAGTTCTGCACACGTTCAACTCGATGACGTCCCGCGGGCTCCGATCCAGCAAAGCTTCACAGGAGAGTTTCGTCAGCATGACGACGTGGTGACGGTGATGATGTTGCTACCGACGCAGGGCTTCGCCTAAGCACCGCTACGATATAACCAAGGTGGAATATGGTGGAGGGGCACCGCACACGGCTGGAATAGATCAACAGATCAACTTGTGTCTATGGGGTGCTCCTTGCCCCTGTATATAAAGGAGCAAGGGAGGAGGAGGCCGGCCCTAGGAGGGGCGCGCCAAGGGAGTAGGATTCCTACTCCTAATAGGAGTAGGTTTCCTCCTTTCCTAGTCCAACTAGGAGAAGGAGGGAAAGGAGGGAAGGGGAGAAGGAAGGGAGAGGGGGGCCGTGCCCCAAGCCCCTTGTCCAATTCGGACTGGGCTTGGGAGGGGCGCGCGCCACCTCCTGGCTGATGCCTCTCCTTCCCACTAAAGCCCATTAAGGCCCAACACTTCTTCCCCGTATTCCCGTAACTCCCCGGTACTCCGAAAAATACCCGAATCACGCAGAACCTTTCCGATGTCCGAATATAGTCGTCCAATATATCGATCTTTACGTCTCGGCCATTTCGAGACTCCTCGTCATGTCCCCGATATCATGCGGGACTCCGAACTATCTTCGGTACATCAAAACACATAAACTCATAATACAAATCGTCACCGAACTTTAAGCGTGCGGACCCTATGGGTTCGAGAACTATGTAGACATGACCGAGACACGTCTCCGGTCAATAACCAATAGCGGAACCTGGATGCTCATATTGGCTCCCACATATTCTACGAAGATCTTTATCGGTCAAACCGCATAACAACATACGTTGTTCCCTTTGTCATCGGTATGTTACTTGCCCGAGATTCGATCATCAGTATCTCAATACCTAGTTCAATCTCGTTACCGGAAAGTCTCTTTACTCGTTCCGTAATGCATCATCCCACAACTAACTCATTAGTTACAATGTTTGCAAGGCTTATAGTGATGTGCATTACCGAGTGGGCCCAGAGATACCTCTCCGACAATCGGAGTGACAAATCCTAATCTCGAAATACGCCAACTCAACAAGTACCTTCAGAGACACCTATAGAGCACCTTTATAATCATCCAGTTACGTTGTGACGTTTGGTAGCACACAAAGTGTTCCTCCGGTAAACGGAAGTTGCATAATCTCATAGTCATAGGAACATGTATAAGTCATGAAGAAAGCAATAGCAAACATACTAAACGATCAAGTGCTAAGCTAACGGAATGGGTCAAGTCAATCACATCATTCTCCTAATGATGTGATCCCAATTATCAAATGACAACTCATGTCTATGGTTAGGAAACATAACCATCTTTGATCAACGAGCTAGTCAAGTAGAGGCATACTAGTGACACTTTGTTTGTCTATGTATTCACACATGTATTATGTTTCCGGTTAATACAATTCTAGCATGAATAATAAACATTTATCATGAAATAAGGAAATAAATAATAACTTTATTATTGCCTCTAGGGCATATTTCCTTCAGTCTCCCACTTGCACTAGAGTCAATAAATTAGTTCACATCGTCATGTGATTTAACACCAATAATTCACATCTTTATGTGATTAGTTCACATCTCCATGTGACTAACACCCAAAGGGTTTGCTAGAGTCAATAATCTAGTTCACATTGCTATGTGATTAAAACCCAAAGAGTGATCATGTTTTGCTTGTGAGAGAAGTTTAGTCTACGAGTCTGCAACATTCAGACCCATATGTATTTTGCAAATTTCTATGTCTACAATGCTCTGCACGGAGCTACTCTAGCTAATTGCTCCCACTTTGAATATGTATCCAGATCGAGACTTAGAGTCATCTAGATCGATGTAAAAAGCTTGCATTGACATAACTCTTTACGAAGAACTCTTTTATCACCTCCATAACTGAGAAATATTTCCTTAGTCCTCTAAGGATAATTTTGACCGCTGTCCAGTGATCTACTCCTAGATCACTATTGTTCTCCTTTACCAAACTCATGCTAAGGTATACAATAGGACTGGTAAACAGCATAGCATACTTTATAGAACCTATGACTGAGGCATAGGGAATGACTTTTCATTCTCTTTCTATTTTCTGCTGTGGTCGAGTTTTGAGTCTTTACTCAACTTCACACCTTGCAACACAGGCAAGAACTCCTTCTTTGACTATTCCATTTTGAACAACTTCAAAATCTTGTCAAGGTATGTACTTATTGAAAAAACTTATCAAGCGTCTTGATCTATCTCTATAGATCTTGATGCTCAATGTGTAAGCAGATTCATCGAGGTCTTTCTCTAAAAAACTCTTTTCAAACATTCCTTTATGCTTTCTAGAAAATTCTACATTATTTCCGATCAACAATATGTCATTCACATATACTTATCAGAAATGATGTAGTGCTCCCACTCACTTTCTTGTAAATACAGGCTTCACCGCAAGTCTGTACAAAACCATATGCTTTGATCACTTTATCAAAGCATATATTCCAACTCCGAGATGCTTGCACCAGTCCATAGATGGATCGCTGGAGCTTGCTCACTTTGTTAGCACCTTTAGGATCGACAAAACCTTTTGGTTGCATCATACACAACTCTTCTTTAAGAAATCCATGAAGGAATACAATTTTGACATCCATTTGCCAGATTTCATAAAATACGACAACTGCTAATATGATTCGGACAGACTTTTAAGCATCGATACGGGTGAGAAAATCTCATCGTAGTCAACACCTTGAACTTGTCGAAAACATTTTGCGACAGTTCGAGCTTTGTAGATAGTAACACTACTATCAGCGCCCGTCTTCCTCTTGAAGATCCATTTATTTTTAATGACTCACCGATCATCGGGCAAGTCAATCAAAGTCCATGCTTTGTTCTCATACATGGGTCCCATCTCAGATTTCATGGCCTCAAGCCATTTCATGGAATCTGGGCTCATCATCGCTTCCTTATAGTTCGTAGGTTCATCATGGTCAAGTAACATGACATCCAGAACAGGATTACCGTACCACTCTGGTGCGGATCTCACTCTGGTTGACCCACGAGGTTCGGTAGTAACTTGATCTGAAGTTACATGATCATCATCATTAGCTTCCTCACTAATTGGTGTAGGAGTCACAGGAACAGATTTCTGTGATGAACTACTTTTTAATAAGGGAGCAGGTACAGTTACCTCATCAAGTTCTACTTTCCTCCCACTCACTTCTTTCGAGAGAAACTCCTTCTCTAGAAAGGATCCATTTTTAGCAACAAATGTCTTGCCTTCGGATCTGTGATAGAAGGTGTACCCAATAGTTTCCTTTGGGTATCCTATGAAGACACATTTCTCCGATTTGGGTTCGAGCTTATCAGGTTGAAGATTTTTCACATAAGCATCACAGCCCCAAACTTTAAGAAACGACAACTTTGGTTTCTTGCTAAACCACAGTTCATAAGGCGTCGTCTCAATGGATTTCGATGGTGCCCTATTTAACGTGAATGCAGCTGTCTCTAATGCATAACCCCAAAACGATAGTGGTAAATCGGTAAGAGACATCATAGATTGTACCATATCTAATAAAGTATGCTTACGATGTTTGGACACGCCATTACGCTATGGTGTTCTAGGTGGCATGAGTTGCGAAACTATTCCGCATTGTTTCAAATGAAGACCAAACTCGTAACTCAAATATTCTCTTCCATGATCAGATCGTAGAAACTTTATTTTCTTGTTACGATGATTTTTCACTTCACTCTGAAATTATTTGAACTTTTCAAATGTTTCAGATTTATGTTCCATCAAGAAGATATACCCATATCTTACTAAAATCATCTGTGAAGGTCAGAGAATAACAATACCTGCCGCGAGCTTCAACACTCATCGGACTGCATACATTAGTATGTATTATTTCCAACAAGTCTGTTGCTTGCTCCATTGTTCCGGAGAACGGAGTCTTAGTCATCTTGCCCATGAGGCATGGTCCGCAAGCATCAACTGATTCATAATCAAGTGATTCCAAAAGCCCATTAGCATGGATTTTCTTCATGCGCTTTACACCAATATGACCTAAAATGCAGCGCCACAAATAAGTTGCACTATCATTATTAACTTTGCATCTTTTGGCTTCAATATTATGAATATGTGTATCACTACGATCGAGATTCAATAAACCATTCACCTTGGGTGTATGACCATTGAAGGTTTTATTCATGCAGACAGAACAACAATTATTCTCTGACTTTAAATGAATAATCGTATTGCAATAAACATGATCAAATCATATTCATGTTTAACGCAAACACCAAATAACATTTATTTAGGTTCAACACTAATCCCTAAAGTATAGGGAGTGTGCGATGATGATCATACCAATCTTGGAACCACTTCCAACACACATCGTCACTTCACCCTTAACTAGTCTCTGTTCATTCTGCAACTCCCGTTTCGAGTTACTAATCTCAGCAACTGAACTAGTATCAAATACTGAGGGTTTGCTATAAACACTAGTAAAGTACACATCAATAACATGTATATCAAATATACCTTTGTTCACTTTGCCATTCTTCTTATCCGCCAAATACTTGGGGCAGTAGTGACTAGTCCCTTTGCGGTAGAAGCACTTAGTCTCAGGCTTAGGTCTAGACTTGGGCTTCTTCACTTGAGCAGCAACTTGCTTGTCGTTCTTCTTGAATTTCCCCTTCTTCCCTTTGCCCTTTTCTTGAAACTAGTGGTCTTGTCAACCATCAACACTTGATGCTTTTCTTGATTTCTACCTTCATCGATTTCTGCATCACGAAGAGCTTGGGAATCGTTTCTGTTATCCCTTGCATATTATAGTTCATCACTAAGTTCTAGTAACTTGGTGATAGTGACTAGAGAACTTTTTCAATTACTATCTTATCTGGAAGATTAACTCCCACTCGATTTAAGCAATTGCAGTACCCAGACAATCTGAGCACATGCTCACTGGTTGAGCTATTCTCTTCCATCTTTGTAGGCAAAGTACTGTCAAAGGTCTCATACCTTTCGACATGGGCATGAGTCTAAAATACTAATTTCAAATCTTGGAACATATTATATGCTCTGTGGCGTTCAAAACATTTTTGAAGTCCCGGTTCTAAGCCGTAAAGCATGGTGCACTAAACTATCAAGTAGTCATCATACCGAGCTTTGCCAAACGTTCATAACGTCTGCATATGCTCCTGCAATAGGTCCGTCACTTAGCGGTGCATTAAGGACATAATTCTTCTGTGCAGCAATGAGGATAATCCTCAGATCACGGATCCAATCCGCATCATTGCTACTAACATATTTCAACTTAGTTTTCTCTAGGAACATATCAAAAATAAACGCAGAAGCTATGTGCGAGCCATTGATCTACAACATAGATATGCAAATACTATCAGGACTAACTTCATGATAAATTTAAGTTCAATTTAATCATATTACTTAAGAACTCCCACTTAGATAGACATTCCTCTAGTCATCTAAATGATCACGTGATCCAAATCAACTAAACCATGTCCGATCATCACGTGAGATGGAGTAGTTTTCAATGGTGAGCATCATTATGTTGATCATATCTACTATATGATTCACGCTCGACCTTTCGGTCTCCAGTGTTCCGAGGCCATATCTGCATATGCTAGGCTCGTCAAGTTTAACCTGAGTATTCTGCGTGTGCAAAATTGGCTTGCACCCGTTGTAGATGAACATAGAGCTTATCACACCCGATCATCACGTGGTGTCTTGGCACAACGAACTTTGGCAACGGTGCATACTCAGGGAGAACACTTTTACCTTGAAATTTAGTGTGAGTAGTTTACTTCAGACCTACGAGTCCATAGTTATTAGCTAGATGGCTTCTTCTCTCTTTTTGGATCTTAATACAAAGTTCTCCCCTCTCTTGTGGAGATCTATTCGATATAATCTTCTTTTGCGGTGTGTTTGTTGAGACCGATGAATTGTGGGTTTATGATCAAGTTTATCTATGAAAAATATTTGAATCTTCTCTGAATTCTTTTATGTATGATTGGTTATCTTTGCAAGTCTCTTTGAATTATCAGTTTGGTTTGGCCTACTAGATTGATCTTTATTGCAATGGGAGAAGTGCTTAGCTTTGGGTTCAATCTTGCGGTGTCCTTTCCCAGTGACAGTAGGGGCAGAAAGGCACGTATTGTATTGTTGCCATCGAGGATAACAAGATGGGGTTTATATCATATTGCATGAGTTTATCCCTCTACATCATGTCATCTTGATTAAAGTGTT
This sequence comes from Triticum urartu, assembly GCF_056163025.1. Classification (NCBI taxonomy): domain Eukaryota; kingdom Viridiplantae; phylum Streptophyta; class Magnoliopsida; order Poales; family Poaceae; genus Triticum; species Triticum urartu. The sequence continues at coordinate 377,825,272 of NC_141876.1, read as the reverse complement.
ACTCTGTTCTCTTGAACTTAATACTCTAGATGCATGCTGGATAGCGGTCGATGTGTGGAGTAATAGTAGTAGATGCAGGCAGGAGTCGGTCTACTTGTCCTGGACGTGATGCCTATATACATGATCATACCTAGATATTCTCATAACTATGCTCAATTCTGTCAATTGCTCAATAGTAATTTGTTCACCCACTGTAATACTTATGCTCTCGAGAGAAGCCTCTAGTGAAACCTATGCCCCGCAGGTTTATTTTCCATCATATTAATCTTCCAATACTTAGTTATTTCCTTTGCCATTTATTTTACTTACATCTTTATTTCTCTTTATCATAAAAATACCAAAAATATTATCTTATCATATCTATTAGATCTCACTCTCGTAGGTGATCGTGAAGGGATTGACAACCCCTTTATCGCGTTGGTTGCGAGGAGTTTATTTGTTTTTGTAGGTGCGAGGGACTCGTGCATGGCCTCCTACTAGATTGATATCTTGGTTCTCAAAAACTGAGGGAAATACTTACGCTACTCTATTGCATCACCCTTTCCTCTTCAAGGGAAAACCAACGCAGTGCTCAAGAGGTAGCAAGAAGGATTTCTGGCGCCGTTGCCGGGGAGTCTACGCAAAAGTCAACATACCAAGTACCCATCACAAACCCTTATCTCCCGCATTACATTATTTGCCATTTGCCTCTCGTTTTCCTCTCCCCCCACTTCACCCTTGCCGTTTTATTCGCCCTCTCTCTCCATCCTCCCTCTCTTTCTCTATTCGCCTCTTTTTGCTTGTTTCTTGTTTGCTTGTGTGTTGGATTGCTTGCTTGTCGTTATGGCTAGTCCCCTATCTTCTCCGTTGTCTCCCGAAAATGAAGTTCTTCATTTTAAGCAAAGGGAAGGAGAAAACCTAAAAGACGCTTGGTATAGAATTTGCAATGCTCAAAATAGATCTACTAGGAAGCAATCTACTTCTATTCTTCTTCGCAATTTTTATGTAGGTGCTATTACTTGGCACAAATATGTCCTTGATACCATTACCGGAGGGAACTTCTTGGGTAGCCACACTTTTGATTCCTATAATGCTATGATAGATTTGTTTGGCTCACCCCCTCTTTTGGTTAATGGAACTATGTTAACTTTGGAGCATGTAATGCAAAAACTTGAAATTATTGAAAATAAAGTTGCTACCGTAGAGTTAATTGAAAATTTCGATAAAAAGATCCACAACCAAATTACTCAATATGGATCTAAAGTAGGAGTCACTTTGAAAAATATTAAGGAGAAGGAACCCATAGTTAATGAAAGAATAAATCATGATTCCACTAGAATCGATAAACTTGAGGGTATCATTACCAACTTGGGAACCGCTTTCTCTTCTGTAAAGAATACCCCAAGTCCTCCAACTAAAATTTCCAAGCTTATGTATGTTCCTAAAAATAAGGGTGAATCCTCTAGCAAAGAAACCGTGGATCTCAAATCTATAAGTATTCATCCTAATCTTTTTACTATCATTAAGGAACCATTTGCTACTAATGATTTTTTCGATTTTGTGCCTAGAAGTTTGATTATTGATAAAAGGAAATAAACTCCTAAAGGTGATAGATGTCTCATTAAAGAATTACCAACTAAAGATACCTAGATCTATCTTCGCTTTTATGCCTAGCTAGGGGCGTTAAACGATAGCGCTTGTTGGGAGGCAACCCAATTTTATTTTTATTCCTTGCTTTTTTCTCCTGTTTAGTAATAAATTATTTATCTAGCCTATGTTTTGGTTGTGTTTTTTGTGTTTAATTAGTGTTTTTCCAAGTAGAACCGTTGGGAAGATTTGGGGGAAATCTTTTTAATCTTGCTGTAAAAAACAGAAACTTTAGCGCTCACGAGAACTGCTGCCATTTTTATTTGGAAAGTGCTATTTAGTTAATTATTTTTGAAGATGATTAATAGATAAATTCCCCACGTCCAGAAATTTATTTTAGAATTTTTGGGGTTCCAGATCTTGCGTTAGCTACAGATTACTACAGACTGTTCTGTTTTTGACAGATTCTGTTTTCGTGTGTTGTTTGCTTATTTTGATGAATCTATGGCTAGTAAAATAGTTTATAAACCATAGAGAATTTGGAATACATTAGGTTTAACACCAATATAAATAAATAATGAGTTCATCACAGTACCTTGAAGTGGTGTTTTGTTTTCTTTCGCTAACGGAGCTCACGAGATTTTCTACTTTAAGTTTTGTGTTGTGAAGTTTTCAAGTTTTGGGTAAAGATTTGATGGATTATGGAACAAGGAGTGGCAAGAGCCTAAGATTGGGAATGCCCATGGCACCCCAAGATAATCTAAGGACACCTAAAAGCCAAAGGTTGGGGATGCCCCGGAAGGCATCCCCTCTTTCGTCTACTTCTATCGGTAACTTTACTTGGAGCTATATTTTTATTTACCACGTGATATGTGTTTTGCTTGGAGCGTCTTGTATTATTTGAGTATTTATTTGTTAGTTTTCCACAATCATCATTTCTGCACACACCTTTTTTAGAGAGACACTCATGATTCGGAAATTGTTAGAATACTCTATGTGCTTCACTTATATCTTTTGAGTTATATAGTTTTTGCTCTAGTGCTTCACTTATATCTTTTAGAGCACGTTGGTAGATTTGCTTTATAGAAACCATTGTTCTCTCATGCTTCACTTAGATTATCTTGAGAGTCCTACAAAACAGCATGGTAATTTTCTTTAATTATGTTAGGCATTCAAGATTAATAATAAAATTTTCTTATGAGTGTGTTGAATACTATGAGAAGTTTGAAACTTGATAATTGTTTTGAGATATGGAGATGGTGATATTAGAGTCGTGCTAGTTGAGTAGTTGTGAATTTGAGAAATGCTTTTGTTGAATTTTGTGATTCCCGTAGCATGCACGTATGGTGAACTGTTATGTTAAGAAGTTGGAGCATGATGTATTTATTGATTGTCCTCCTTATGAGTGGCGGTCGGGGACGAGCGATGGCCTTTTCCTACCAATCTATCCCCCTAGGAGCATGCACGTAGTACTTTGCTTCGATAACTAATAGATTTTTGCAATAAGTATGTGAGTTCTTTATGACTAATGTTGAGTCCATGGATTATACACACTCTCACCCTTCCACCATTGCTAGCCTCTCTAACACCATGCACCTTTCGCCGATATCATACACCCACCATATACCTTCCTCAAAACAGCCACCATACCTACCTATCATGGCATTTCCATAGCCATTCCGAGATATATTGCCATGCAACTTTCCACCGTTTCGTTTACTATGACACGCTCCATCATTGTCATATTGCTTCGCATGATCATGTAGTTGACATTTTAATTGTGGCAAAACCATCGTTCATAATTCTTTCATATAAGTCACTCATGCATCATTGCTATCCCGGTATACCGCCGGAGGCATTCATATAGAGTCATACTTTGTTCTAGTATCGAGTTGTAATCATTGAGTTGTAAACAAATAGAAGTGTGATGATCATCATTCATAGAGTATTGTCCCAATAAAAGAAAAAGAAAAAAGAAAGGCCAAATAAAAAAAAGAAGGTCCCCCCAAAAAAGGGGCAATACTATTATCCTTTTTTCCATACTTGTGCTTCAAAGTAGCACCATGATCTTCATGATAGAGAGTCTCCTATGCTATCACTTTCATATACTAGTGGGGATTTTTCATTATAGAACTTGGCTTGTATATTCCAACGATGGGCTTCCTCAAATGCACTAGGTCTTCGTGAGCAAGCAAGTTGGATGCACACCCACTTAGTTTCTTTTTGTTGAGCTTTCATATACTTATAGCTCTAGTGCATCTGTTGCATGGCAATCCCTACTCACGCACATTGATATCTATTGATGGGCATCTCCATAGCCCGTTGATACGCCTAGTTGATGTGAGACTATCTTCTCCTTTTTGTCTTCTCCACAACCACCATTCTATTCCACCTATAGTGCTATGTCCATGGCTCACGCTCATGTATTGTGTGAAGATTGAAAAAGTTTGAGAATACCAAAAGTATGAAACAATTGCTTGGCTTGTCATCGGGGTTGTGCATGATTTGAATACTTTGTGTGGTGAAGATGGAGCATAGCCAGACTATATGATTTTGTAGGGATAACTTTCTTTGGCCATGTTATTTTGAAGAGACATAATTGCTTAGTTAGTATGCTTGAAGTATTATTATTTCTATGTCAATATTAAACTTTTGTCTTGAATCTTTCGGATCTGAATATTCATACCACACTTAGGAGAATTACATTGAAATTATGCCAAGTAGCATTCCACATCAAAAATTCTATTTTTATCATTTACCTACTCGAGGATGAGCAGGAATTAAGCTTGGGGATGCTTGATACGTCTCCAACGTATCTATAATTTTTTATTGTTCCATGCTATATTATATCCTGTTTTGGACATTATTGGGCTTTATTATACATTTTTATATTTTTTCTGGGACTAACCTATTAACCGGAGGCCCAGCCCAGAATTGCTGTTTTTTTTTGCCTATTTTAGGGTTTCGCAGAAAAAGAATATCAAACGGAATGAAACCGTCGGGAATGTGATTTTTGGAACAAACATGATCCAGAGGACTTGGACCCTACGTCAAGCAATCAACCAGGAAGGCACGAGGTAGGGGGCGCGCCTACCCCCCCCCCCCCCCCCCCCACCAGGCACTTCCTCCACCCTCGTGGGGCCCACGTTGCTCCACCGACGTACTCCTTCCTCCTATATATACCTACGTACCCCCAAACTACCATATATGGAGCCAAAACCCTAACTCCACCGCCGTAACTTTCTGTATCCACGAGATCCCATCTTGGGGCCTTTTCCGGAGCTCCGCCAGAGGGGGTATCGATCGCGAAGGGCTTCTACATCAACACCATAGCCTCTCCGATGAAGTGTGAGTAGTTTACTTCAGACCTACGGGTCCATAGTTATTAGCTAGATGGCTTCTTCTCTCTTTTTGGATCTCAATACAAAGTTCTCCCCCCTCTCTTGTGGAGATCTATTCGATGTAATCTTCTTTTGCGGTGGTTTGTTGAGACCGATGAATTGTGGGTTTATGATCAAGTTTGTCTATGAACAATATTTGAATCTTCTCTGAATTCTTTTATGTATGATTGGTTACCTTTGCAAGTCTCTTCGAATTATCAGTTTGGTTTGGCCTACTAGATTGATCTTTCTTGCAATGGGGGAAGTGCTTAGCTTTGGGTTCAATCTTGCGGTGTCCTTTCCCAGTGACAATAGGGGCAGAAAGGCACATGTTGTATTGTTGCCATCAAGGATAACAAGACGGGGTTTATATCATATTGCATGAGTTTATACCTCTACATCATGTCATCTTGATTAAAGCGTTACTCTGTTCTCTTGAACTTAATACTCTAGATGCATGCTAGATAGCGGTCGATGTGTGGAGTAATAGTAGTAGATGTAGGTAGGAGTCGGTCTACTTGTCTTGGACGTGATGCCTATATACATGATCATACCTAGATATTCTCATAACTATACTCAATTTGTCAATTGCTCAACAGTGATTTGTTCACCCACCGTAATACTTATGCTCTTGAGAGAACCCTCTAGTGAAACCTATGGCTCCGGGTCTATTTTCCATCATATTAATCTTCCAATACTTAGTTATTTCCTTTGCCATTTATTTTACTTGCATCTTTATTTCTCTTTATCATAAAAATACCAAAAATATTATCTTATCATATCTATCAGATCTCACTCTCGTAGGTGACCGTGAAGGGATTGACAACCCCTTTATCGCGTTGGTTGCGAGGAGTTTATTTGTTTGTGTAGGTGCGAGGGACTCATGTGTGGCCTCCTACTGGATTGATACCTTGGTTCTCAAAAACTGAGGGAAATACTTACGCTGCTCTACTGCATCACCCTTTCCTCTTCAAGGAAAAACCAACGCAGTGCTCAAGAGGTAGCACGCAGAGGGCTGGAATAGATCAACAGATCAACTTGTGTCTATGGGGTGCCCCCTGCCCCCGTATATAAAGGAGCAAGGGAGGAGGAGGCCGGCCCTAGGAGGGGCGCGCCAAGGGTGTAGGATTCCTACTCCTAATAGGAGTAGGTTTCCTCCTTTCCTAGTCCAACTAGGAGAAGGAGTGAAAGGAGGGAAGGGGAGAAGGAGGGAGAGGGGGGCCGCGCCCCAAACCCCTTGTCCAATTCATACTCGGCTTGGGAGGGGCGCGCACCACCTCCTGGCTGCTGCCTCTCCTTCCCACTAAAGCCCATTAAGGCCCAACACTTCTTCCCCGTATTCCCGTAACTCCCCGGTACTCCGAAAAATACCCGAATCACTCGGAACCTTTTCGATGTCCGAATATAGTCGTCCAATATATCGATCTTTATATCTCGATCATTTCGAGACTCCTCGTCATGTCCCCGATCTCATCCGGGACTCCGAACTACCTTCGATACATCAAAACATATAAACTCGTAATACAAATCGTCACCGAACTTTAAGCGTGCGGACCGTACGGGTTCGAGAACTATGTAGACATGACCGAGACACATCTCCGGTCAATAACTAATAGCGGAACCTGGATGCTCATATTGGCTCCCACATATTCTACGAAGATCTTTATCGGTCAAACCGCATAACAGCATATGTTGTTCCCTTTGTCATCGATATGTTACTTGTCCGAGATTCGATCGTCGGTATCTCAATACCTAGTTCAATCTCGTTGCCGGCAAGTCTCTTTAGTCGTTCTGTAATGCATCATCCCGCAACTAACTCATTAGTTACAATGCTTGCAAGGCTTATAGTGATGTGCATTACCGAGTGGGCCCAGAGATACCTCTTCGACAATCGGAGTGACAAATCCTAATCTTGAAATATGCCAACTCAACAAGTACCTTCGGAGACACCTGTAGAGCACCTTTATAATCACCCAGTTACGTTGTGACGTTTGGTAGCACACAAAGTGTTCCTCCGGTAAACGGGAGTTGCATAATCTCATAGTCATAGGAACATGTATAAGTCATGAAGAAAGCAATAGCAAACATACTAAACGATCAAGTGCTAAGCTAACGGAACGGGTCAAGTCAATCACATCATTCTCCTAATGATGTGATCCCGTTTATCAAATGACAACTCATGTCTACGGTTAGGAAACATAACCATCTTTGATCAACGAGCTAGTCAAGTAGAGGCATATACTAGTGACACTTTGTTTGTCTATGTATTCACACATGTATTATGTTTCCGGTTAATACAATTCTAGCATGAATAATAAACATTTATCATGAAATAAGGAAATAAATAATAACTTTATTATTGCCTCTAGGGCATATTTCCTTCAGGCATCCCAAAGCTTGGTTGCTTGGGAGTCCTTGAATATTACCTTGGGGTGCCTCGGGCATCCCCAAGCTTAGGCTCTTGCCACTCCTTATTCCTTCATCCATCGTGATCTCTCCCAAAACTTGAAAACTTCAATCACACAAAACTTAACAAAAAGTTCGGTAAGATCCGTTAGTATAATAAAGCAAATCACTACTCTAAGTACTATTGCAAGCCAATTCATATTTTGTTTTTGCATTGTAGCTACTGTAATATAACTTTTCCATGGCTTAATGCACTAATATAAATCAATAGTTTCATAAAAACAAGCAAACTATGCGATGCTAACCACATCTTTTTCTCGTGCCACTCTGCCCAGTTCCTTTGGGTCCGCTTCCGGGAAACGGTTGGCGGACAGTGGTGTAATACCAACTTCCCGACCTGCTTGCCGAGCTTAACGCCTGCCCTGCTCGCTACTGCCATATTAGATGGCTGTGCGTTGGGGTTCTCGCCTGCACGCTTTGGAACATTCGGAATAAACTTGTTATTCAGAAGGTGCCCCTCCGTCGTGCGATTGACGCAATCTTCAAATTTTGTGGTTACCTGCAGCTTTGGCGACCGCTTAGCCGCCCCCAGGACCGGGACGTCATCACCGCCCTCCTCTCCGATCTCCCCTCGATGGTGCTCTGCGTGGCTCCCCCGCTGCCGCCTCCTCCACCTAAGCCTGACTAGACCGCCTGGCGGCTTTGTGGTTTGTGGCGTGTGTGTTTTGGTGTTAGGGCTTGTTGTGCTGTGCCCTCAGCATTGACCCTTTCTTGTACTATTTGTCCCTGTGGACCTCCGTGTGTGTGCGCTGTGCGTGTTTGTGTGTTGGACCTTGTTGGATGCTTGTTGTGCGGTTGGCTTTATAATATAAAGCAGGGCGAAAGCCTTTTTCGGTAAAACAGAATCTGTCTTAAACAGGACAGTCTGTAGTAATCTGAACATTCACCATACCTCTGTTACTCCAAAAATTCTTCCAAAATTAGGAAAAATAAACAATTTGTATTTAAAGACAGTGCAAAAATTTCAGAACTGTTTGATGTTCCAGTAAAAAATGTAAAATCGCGCAGTACAGCCAAAGTTTCTGTCCTGCACCGCACAAACCAACAAGAAATGTAAACATCCTAAAGGCAAACCTTGGCACATTATTTTTATAATACAATGGAATTGTACAAGGGGATAATTATTTTTGTTGAAAAGTTTCTGTAATTAAGATTCACAAAGTTTCCATGAGCATGAACAAAGTTCAAGGAGCTCCCCCACTTCAACAATGCTTGTTTTTCTCACTTTCACTTTCCTTTATGAAAAGTTTTGGGTTCCCCTCTATATTTTTTTGTTTTTAAACTTTATAAAAGCACTCAACAAGAATAAATGACTCTCTAAAACTTCTGGGTTGTCTCCCTGGCAGTGCTTTCTGTAAAGCCATTAAGCTAGGCATAAGGTGCTCAAGTAATGAATCCACCCGGATCCCAAGGTATATCAAAGCCAATTTTAATTAACAATAATTTGTGATTTAGTAGTGAGCACAAAGCAACAAATATCATGTAATGACGAAGTCTAACTCTCTTCCTATGCATCGGCATGTCATAAAAGAACAATTAATGCACACATAGTAAAGGCCAATGCATAGTATAAATAGTTTCTTGCAATTTTATCATATTGGAAATATGGAGAGGCGGAGATGTAGTTCCTCTCTCATAATAATTGCAAGTAGGAGCAGCAAGCACATGCATATTATATCTATCAAAATCATCACGTGTAGTAGTGAAACGCAACCCATCAATATAATCCTTAATAAGGGCAAACTTCATCGATATAGTGTAGTCGGGAGAATTCAAATAGATAATAGAACTATCATGCGTGGGTGCAATAGCAACAATTTCATGTTTAACATAAGGAACTATAGCAAGTTCATCTCCATAAGCATAATTCATATTGGCATCTTGGCCACAAGCATAGCAAGCATCATTAAAAAGGGATATTTCAAAAGAATCAACGGGATCATAACAATCATCATAGCAATCATCCCTCGGTAAGCACGAAGGGAAATTAAACAATGTATGAGTTGAAGAGTTACTATCATTAGAAGGTGGGCACGGGTAGCTAATCCGCTCTTCCTCCTTTTGTTCTTCGCTCTCCTCGTCATCTTTTTCATCCAATGAGCCCACAGTTTCATCAATTCTTTCTTCCATAGACTCCTGCAAAATATTAGTCTCTTCTTGGACAGTGGAGGAGTCCTCAATATATGCTTCAACATAGGCATTAGAAACATAATTATCATAACAATATTTAAGTATGGCAAAATTTTCAGATTTGTAAAGAGTAGCATTATACGTTTCAATCAAAGAAGCAATTTCATAAGCACCCTTAAAAGCAACAAATTCTTCAATTTGTTGAACATCATAGTAATTATAAACACCCTTAGCATACGAAGATACGATTCCATTATCACTAAACTCACATTGGTAGGGAAGGTGTTTCTTAGGGTTTTTAGAACAACAAATAACATCATATATTTCACATAAATTCCAAGCATAGCACTGCAAACGATGAATTTGATCCAGTAAAAGTTTCCCTTTTTCAGATATGCGGTGTCACACATAACAAGCATGCTCATCTAAAGATTTTCCCTCAACCAAGCTAGTTGGGGTTTCAGCACGAGCACATAGGGATCGAAGATGATCCAAGTAAAAAGCTTCAGGAGTGTGATAGATTTTGAGTGGTTCTTCAACCATTGGTGTAGTAGGTACAACTATTTTTTTTGGTATTTTGCGTTTCCTACCCATAACTAAAGATAGAGAACAACTTAGAACAACAAATAAAAATTACTTAGTGATAAAGCAAACAAGCACACACCAGAATATTCACCCCACGCTATAACTCCCCGGCAACGGCGCCAGAAAAAGGTCTTGATAACCCACAAGTATAGGGGATCAACTGTAGCCTCTTTCTATAAGTAAGAGTGTCGTACCCAATGAGGAGCTAAAGGTAGAACAAATATTCCCTCAAGTTCTATCGACCACCGATACAACTCTACGCACGCTTGACGTTCGCTTTACCTAGAACAAGTATGAAACTAGAAGTACTTTGTAGGTGTTGTTGGATAGGTTTGCAAGATAATAAAGAGCACGTTAATAAAAAGTAGGGGCTGTTTAGATAAATACACAACTAAGTTAGGTTTAGTAGAGAGATTGTTTTCACACAAGAAAGTTATTTGTCCCTAGGCAATCGATAACTAGACCGGTAATCATTATTGCAATTTTATTTGAGGGAGAGGCATAAGCTAACATACTTTCTCTTCTTGGATCATATGCACTTATGATTGGAAATCTAGCAAGCATCCGCAACTACTAAATATCATTAAGGTAAAACCCAACCATAGAATTATAAGGCATCAAGTCCTCTTTATTCCCATACGCAAACAACCTACTTACTCGGGTCTGTGTTTCTATCACTCACGCCACCCACCATAAGCAAATCATGAACATATTGCAAACCCTACAGCGGGGATCCCTCACGCTTGCGCAACACGGAGAGCACCATAGGACATCACCAATAATAAAATATGCAACTCAAACCAATCACGATCATCAATTAACCCATAGGACAAAACGGATCTACTCAAACATCATAGGATAGCCATACATCACTGGGAAATAATATATAGCGTTGAGCAGCATGTTTAGGTAGAGATTATAGCAGGTAAAAGAGGGGTTACACCGCTACATATAGGGAGGAAGAGTTGGTGATGACGGTGGTGAAGTTGTTGGTGTAGATTGTGGTGATGATGATGGCCCCAACGGCGTTCCGGTGCCACCGGGAGAGAGGGGGAGAGAGCCCCCCTTCTTCTTCTTCTTCTTCCTTGACCTTCTCCCTAGATGGGAGAAGGATTTCCCCTCTGGTCCATGGCCTCCATGGAATGGGAGGGGCGAGAGCCCCTCCGAGATTGGATCTGTCTCTCTCTGTTTCTGTGTTCCAGATTCTGCCCTTTCACCGTTTCTTATATCCCCGGAGATCCGTAACTCCGATTGGGCTGAATTTTGGACTCGATTTTTATCTGTATATTAGCTTTCTTGCGGCGAAAGAAGGGCACCAACCGCCTTACGGGGTGGCCACGAGGGCCCAGGGCGCGCCTGACCCCCTGGGGCACGCCCCCTGCCTCGTGGCCCCCTCGGGCATCGTCTCACGTTGATTCTTCTTCCCAAAAATCACATATATTCCAAAAGAATCCCCATCAACTTTTATCCCCTTTGGACTCTGTTTGATATGGATTTTCTGCAAAACAAAAAACATGCAACAAACAGGAACTGGCAATGGGCACTGGATCAATATGTTAGTCCCCAAAAATAGTACAAAAAGTTGCCAAAAGTATATGAAAGTTGTATAATATTGGCATGGAACAATAAGAAATTATAGATACGACGGAGATGTATCAGACGTACCTCGAACTCTTGATCCAGTAGAGGGTCGAGGGAGAGTTACATCAGCACGACGGTGTGATGACGGTGATGGTGATGTGATCCGTGCAGGGCTTCGCCTAAGCACTACGATGCTATGACCGGAGGAGTAAACTGTGGGGGGGCACCGCACACGGCTAAGAGAACAATTGATATGTCTTTGGGGTGCCCCCATCCCCGTATATAAAGGAGAGGGGGAGGAGGTGGCTGGCCAGGAAGAGGTGCGCCAAGGGGGGGAGTCCTACTAGGACTCTACTCCTAGTACTAGTAGGATTCGCCCCCTTCCTTCCAACGGAGAGGGGGAAAGAGGAAAGAGGGGAGAGGGAGAAGGAAAGGGGGGCCGCGCCCCCACCCCTTGTCCAATTTGGATTGGGTAGGGGGAGGCGCGCATCACCTCTTGTGGCCTGCCTCCCTCTCTCCGCTATGGCCCATGAGGCCCATTAACTTTCCTGGGCGGTTCCTGTAACCCTCCGGTACTCCGAAAATGTTGGGGAACGCGGTATTTCAAAAAAATTCCTACGATCATGCAAGATCTATCTAGGAGATGCATAGCAACGAGGGGAGAGTGTGTCTACGTACCCTCATAGACCGAAAGCGAAAGCGTTGAGTAACGCGGTTGATGTAGTCAAACGTCTTTACGATCCAACCAATCAAGTACCGAACGCACGACACCTCCGTGATCTGCACACGTTCAGCTCGGTGACGTCCCTCAAACTCTAGATCTAGATGAGGCCGAGGGAGAGTTTCGTCAGCACGACGGCGTGTTGACATTGATGATGAAGTTACCAACATAGGGCTTCACCTAAGCACTACGACAATATGACTGAGGTGGAAATATGCGGAGGGGGGCACCGCACACGGCTAAGAAATCAACTTGTGTGTCTATGGGGTGCCCCCTCCCCGTATATAAAGGAGTGGAGGAGGGTGTTGGGGAACACAGTAATTTCAAAAATTCTCCTACGCACACGCAAGATCATGGTGATGGATAACAACGAGAGAGGAGAGTATCGTCCACGTACCCTCGTAGACCGTAAGCGGAAGCGTTATGAGAACGCGGTTGATGTAGTCGTACATCTTCACGATCCGACCGATCCAAGTACCAAACGTACGACACCTTCGAGTTCAGCACACGTTTAGCTCGATGACGTCCCACGAACTCCGATCCAGCAGAGCTTCATATGAGAGTTCCGTCAGCACGACGGCGTGATGACGGTGATGATGTTGCTACCGACGCAGGGCTTCGCCTAAGCACCGCTACGATATGATCGAGGTGGATTATGGTGGAGGGGGGCACTACACACGGCTTGAAACAATCAACTTGTGTGTCCTAGGGTGCTCCCTTGCCCCCGTATATAAAGGAGCAAGGGGGAGGCCGGCTGGCCCTTGCAGGGCGCGCCAGGAGGAGGAGTCCTCCTCCTAGTAGGAGTAGGACTCCCGTTTCCTACTCCTACTAGGAGGGGGAAAGGAAGGAGGAGAGGGAGAAGGAAAGGGGGGCGCCGTCCCCCTCTTCCCTAGTCCAATTCGGACCAGAGTGGGAGGGGCGCGCGGCCTGCCCTGTACTTCTCCCGGGGGGGTTCCGGTAACCCTCCGGCACTCCGGTTTTCTCCGAAATCACCCAGAACACTTCCGGTATCCGAATATAGTCGTCCAATATATCAATATTTATGTCTCAACCATTTCAAGACTCCTCGTCATGTCCGTGATCACATCAGGGACTCAAAACTACCTTCGGTACATCAAATCACATAAACTCATAATACGGATCTTCACTGAATGTTAAGCATGCGGACCCTACGGGTTCGAGAACTATGTAGACATGACCGAGACACTTCTCCGGTCAATAACCAATAGCGGAACCTGGATGCTCATATTGGCTCCTACATATTCTACGAAGATCTTTATCAGTGAAACCGCATAACAACATATGTTGTTTCCCTTTGTCATCGGTATGTTACTTGCTCGAGATTTGATCGTCGGTATCTCAATACCTAGCTAAATCTCGTTACCGGCAAGTCTCTTTACTCGTTCCGTAATGCATCATCCCGCAAATAACTCATTAGTTGCATTGCTTGCAAGGCTTATAGTGATGTGCATTACCGAGAGGGCCCAAAGATACCTCTCCGACAATCGGAGTGACAAATCCTAATCTCGATCTATGCCAACTCAACAAGTACCATCGGAGACACATGTAGAGCACCTTTATAATCACCCAGTTACGTTGTGATGTTTGGTAGCACACAAAGTGTTCCTCCGATAATCGGGAGTTGCATAATCTCATAGTCATAGGAACATGTATAAGTCATGAAGAAAGCAATACCAGTAAACTAAAACAATCAAGTGCTAAGCTAACGGAATTGGTCAAGTCAATCACATAATTCTCCTAGTGGTGTGATCCCATTTATCAAATGACAACTCATGTCTATGGTTAGGAAACATAACCATCTTTTACCAACGAGCTAGTTAAGTAGAGGCATACTAGTGACACACTGTTTGTCTATGTATTCACACATGTATTATGTTTCCGGTTAATACAATTCTAGCATGAATAATAAACATTTATCATGAAATAAGGAAATAAATAATAACTTTATTATTGCCTCTAGGGCATATTTCCTTCAGAGGGGGTCGGCCTGCCTCATAAGGCGCGCCCCAAGGGGGGAATCCTACTCCTGCTAGGAGTAGGTTACCCCCTTTCCTAGTCCAACTAGGAGGGGGAAGGAAAGGGAAGAGGGGAAGAAGGAAAGGGGGGCCGGCCCCCTCCTAAATTCAGATTGGGCTTGGGGGGCGTGCCCCTCCTCTTGGCCGCCTCCTCTCTCTTCCACTAAAGCCCATGAAGGCCCATTAACCCCCCGGGGGGTTCCCGTAACCCCCCGGTACTCCGAAAAATTCCCGAACCTATCCGAAACCTTTTCGGTGTCCAAACATAACCTTCCAATATATCAATCTTTATGTCTCGACCATTTCGAGACTCCTTGTCATGTCCGTGATCACATCCGGGACTCCGAACAACCTTCGGTACATCAAATCAAATAACTCACAATACATATCATCATCGAACGTTAAGCGTGTGGACCCTACGGGTTCGAGAACTATGTAGACATGACCGAGACTCATCTCCGATTAATAACCAATAGTGGAACCTGGATGCTCATATTGGCTCCTACATATTCTACGAAGATCTTTATCAGTCAAACCGCATAACAACATACGTTGTTTCCCTTTGTCATCGGTATGTTACTTGCCCGAGATTCGATCGTCGGTATCTCAATACCTAGCTCAATCTCGTTACCGGCAAGTCTCTTTACTCGTTCCGTAATGCATCATCCCGCAACTAACTCATTAGTTGCATTACTTGCAAGGCTTATAGTGATGTGCATTACCGAGAGGGCCTAGAGATACCTCTCCGATAATCGGAGTGACAAACCCTAATCTTGATCTATGCCAACTCAACAAACACCATCAGAGACACCTGTAGAGCATCTTCATCTAGACTCCTTCATTTGCTGCTTTCGAAGCAGCTATGTACTCCGCTTCGCACGTAGATCCCGCCACGACGCTTTGCTTAGAACTGCACCAACTTGCACCTCCACCATTCAATAAAAATACGTATCTGGTTTGTGACTTAGAGTCATCCAGATCAGTGTCAAAGCTTGCATCGACGTAACCGTTTACGACGAGCTCATTGTCACCTCCATAAACGAGACACATATGCTTAGTCCTTTTCAGGTATTATAGGATGTTCTTGACTGATGACCAACAAGTGTAGGGGATCTATCGTAGCCTTTTTGATAAGCAAGAGTGTCGAACCCAACGAGGAGCAGAAGGAAATGATAAGTAGTTTTCAGTAAGGTATTCTCTGCAAGCACTGAAATTATCGGTAACCGATAGTTTTGTGATAAGGTAATTTGTAATGAGTAGCAAGTAATAAAAGTAAATAAGGTGCAGCAAGATGGCCCAATCCTTTTTGTAGCAAAGGACAAGCCTGGACAAACTCTTATATGAAGGAAAGTGCTCCCGAGGACACATGGGAATTATCGTCAAGCTAGTTTTCATCACGTTCATATGATTCGCGTTCGGTACTTTGATAATCTGATATGTGGGTGGACCGGTGCTTGCGTGCTATCCTTGCTTCGACAAGCATCCCACTTATGATTAACCCCCATTGCAAGCATCTGCAACTACAACGGAAGTATTAAGGTAAACCTAACCATAGCATGAAACATATGGATCCAAATCAGCCCCTTACGAAGCAATGCATAAACTAGGGTTTAAGCTTCTGTCACTCTAGAAACCCATCATCTACTTATTACTTCCCAATGCCTCCCTCTAGGCCCAAACAATGGTGAAGTGTCATGTAGTCGACGTTCACATGACACCACTAGAGGGATGACAACATACATCTCATCAAAATATCGAACAAATACCAAATTCACATGACTACTTATAGCAAGACTTCTCCCATGTCCTCAGGAACAAACGTAACTACTCACAAAGCATATTCATGTTCATAATCAGAGGGGTATTAATATGCATAATGGATCTGAAATCTTCCACCAAATAAACCAACTAGCATCAACTACAAGGAGTAATCAACACTACTAGCAACCCACGAGTACCAATCTAAGGTTTGGATACAAGAGATGAACTAGGGTTTGAGATGAGATGGTGTTGGTGAAGATGTTGATGGAGATTGACCCCCTTCCGATGAGAGGATCATTGGTGATGATTTCCCCCTCCCGGAGGGAAGTTTCCCCGATAGAACAACTCTGGCGGAGCCCTAGATTGGTTCCGCCAAGGTTCCGCCTCGCGGCGGCGGAGTTTCGTCCCGTGAGCTTGCTTATGATTTTTTCTCGAACAAAAGACCTCATATAGCAGAAGATGGGCATCAGAGGGCCACCAGGGGGCCCACGAGGCAGGGGGCGCACCCCCCACCCTCGTGGATGATGGGTGGCCCCCCTCTGGTACTTCTTTCGCCCAATATTTTTTATATACCCTGAAACATGCTCCCGTGAAGTTTCAGGACTTTTGGAGATGTGCAGAATAGGTCTCTAATATTTGCTCCTTTTCCAGCCCAGAATTCCAGTTGCCGGCATTCCCCCTCTTCATGTAAACCTTGTAAAATAAGAGAGAATAGGCATAAGTATTGTGACAAAATGTGTAATAACAGCCCACAATGCAATAAATATCGATATAAAAGCATGATGTAAAATGGACGTATCAACTGCCCCAAGCTTAGACCTCGCTTGTCCTCAAGCGAAAGCCGAAATCAAAAAATATGTCCACATGTTTGGAGATAGAGGTGTCGATAAAAATAAAATACGGACATGAGGGCATCATGATCATTCTTAGAACAACATATATATATATACATATATTGGCATATGATCTCTTATGCTAAAGTAACAATTCAATCACAATTTTAAGTATGAATCATAAACTTCATTGAGAACCAACAAACTCTAATCTCAGTCATTGAGGCAATTGCAATTTATCATAACATGGGAAAGAGTCAATATAAGAGCTTTTCATCAAGTCCACATACTCAATTATCATTTAGTCTTTCACAATTGCTAACACTCACGCAATATTTATGGGTATGGAGTTTTAGTCGGACACAGAGAAAGATAGGGGCTTATAGTTTTGCCTCCCAATGTTTTACCTCAAGGGTAATGTCAACAATAATAGTTCATGAAAACTCACATCCAATTAGCTATATATATCAGGATCTTTCCAACACATTGTGCTTGCTAAAGGATAAAATGTAAAAAGGGAAGGTGAATATCACCATGACTCTTTGCATTAAGTATAAGACAAGAATAAAAGATAGGCCCTTCACAGAGGGAAGCAGAGGTTGTCATGCGCTTTTATGGTTGGATGCATGAAATCTTAATGCAAAAGAACATCACTTTATATTGCCACTTGTGATATGGACCTTTATTATGCAGTCCGTCACTTTTATTTCTTCCATATCACAAGATCGTATAAATCTTATTTTCTCCACACTAATAAGTCATCCATATTTAGAGAGCAATTTTTATTGCTTGCAGCGATGACAACTTACTTGAAGGATCTTACTCAATCCATAGGTAGGTATGGTGGACTCTCATGGCAAAAACAGGTTTAGGGATATTTGGAAGCACAAGTAGTATCTCTACTTGGTGCAAAGAAATTGGCTAGCGAGAGAGAGAAAGGCAAGCTCAACATGTTGGATGATCCATGAAAATATAATTTATCTTAGATGTAAGAAAACATAACCCATTACGTTGTCTTCCTTGTCCAATGTCAACTCTTTAGCATATCATACTTTAATGAGTGCTCACAATTATAAAAGATGTCCAGGATAGTATATTTATATGTGAACCTCTCTTTCTTTATTACTTCATATTAATTGCAACGATGACCAAAACTATGTTTGTCAACTCTCAATAATTTTTATTCATCATACTCTTTGTATGTGAGCTCATTACTCTCCATGAGATCCATATGATCTCTTTATTTCTTTTTATTTCTTCTCTTTTTTTCCCTCAAGATCATAGCAAAATAATCATGCCCTTGACTCAACACTAATCTTTATTATATATAGCTCACGGACTCGATTACGTAAGAAGATCATAAAGTAAAACTCACAACTAGATCATACTAAAACTTTATTCTACTAGATCAAGATATTATCAAAAGGATCGAACTAAGAAAAACGGTAAAGATAAAAGTGATGGTGATACGATACCGGGGCACTCCCCCAAGCTTGGCAGTTGCCAAGGGGAGTGCCCATACCCGTGTGATTATATCTCTTTTGTCAGTGAAGGAGATGGAGTTGTTGATGATGTAGGCTTGTCATCCCTCTTACAAGGCATAGGCTCACCATCATAGAAGGATGATCAAGTCTCTGGAATTCTCAAATTTGCAGCCAAACTCATCCTCTTGAATCTATATTCATACTCACAGTTTTGGTTTTGCAGGTCATTGATGTGGGCTTGGAGGTGCTCGATTTTCACATGAAGCTTGAAGATGGCCTCCCCAATGTCCTTGGTGTCCAGCTTGTGGTTGTTAGTGAACTCCGCGATCATTATGTGAATGGAGTCGAGTCCACACTCCACCATCTCTTGACACTTGAAAACTTGTTGCTCCATTGCCTCAAGCCTTGTCTCCATGCTTCCGGTCCTCCTTGGTCCCTCAACATCACAGATGTGCAACAACCCCTCACGCATCTCAATGGTTTGAGGGTGTTGCAGCACCTCCGCGAGGTAGGGGTTGATGACCTTCTCGAAGAACTTGTCCCTGGGGGCACTTGAAGACGACATGGCAACCTAGATCTGTCAGAAAAACAGCTCGAAACAAAGACAAGAGATATTTGCGTGATACGGTGGTCAAAACCTTAGGGAGATTATATAGTTATTTTTTACCGACCAAAAGAAGTATCGTGCAAGAAAACAGAGTCCGGAGAGCACACGAGGTGCCCACGAGGCAGGGGCACGCCCTCCACCCTCGTGGAAGCCCTGTGTCCTTTCCGGTCTGCTTCTTATTTTCCTATTTTCTTAAATATTCCAAAACGGAGAAAAATTGCCATTAGAACTGTTTTGGAGTCGATTTACTTACAGTACCACGTACCTATTCCTTTTCGGAGTCTAAAACATGCCGGAAAGTGTCCCTTATGTATTCCTCCGGGGTTACGGTTTAAATAGTATTAGTTTCAACATTTATGGGATTACCTAAGATATAATGTTTGATTCTTTGACCGTTCACCACCCTCGGGTTTGTGCCTTCGAAGTTGTTGATTTTTATGGCACCAGAACGATAGACCTCCTCGGTGACGTAAGGACCTTCCCATTTAGAGAGAAGTTTGCCTGCAAAAAATCTTAAATGAGATTTGTATAACAATACATAATCACCTACATTAAACTCACGTTTTTGTATCCTTTTATCATGCCATCTTTTAACTTTTTCTTTAAACAGCTTGGCATTTTCATAAGCCTGGGTTCTCCATTCATCAAGTGAGCTACTGTCAAATAACCTCTTCTCACTGGCAAGTTTGAAGTCATAGTTGAGCTCTTTAATGGCCCAATATGCCTTATGTTCTAATTCGAGAGGTAAGTGACATGCTTTTCCATAAACCATTTTGTACGGAGACATACCCATAGGATTTTTATATGCAGTTCTATAAGCCCATAATGCATCATCAAGTTTCTTGCACCAATTCTTTCTAGATCTATTAACAGTCTTTTGCAAAATCAATTTAAGCTCTCTATTACTTAATCCTACTTGGCCACTAGACTGTGGGTGATAAGGAGATGCAATTCTATGATTAACATCATACTTAGCAAGCATTTTACGAATTGCACCATGAATAAAATGTGAACCACCATCAGTCATTAAATATCTAGGGACTCCAAACCTCGGAAAAATAACTTCTTTACGCATCTTAATAGAGGTGTTATGATCAGCACTACTAGTTGGAATAGCTTCTACCCTCTTAGTAACGTAATCAACAACAACTAAAATATGTGTATACCCATTAGAGGAAGGAAAAGGTCCCATATAACCAAAGCCCCAAACATCAAATGGTTCAATAACAAGTGAATAATTCATAGGCATTTCTTGACATCTACTAATATTACCAATTCCTTGACATTCATCACAAGACAAGACAAACTTACGGGCATCCTTGAAGAGAGTAGGCCAATAGAAACCGGATTGCAATACCTTGTGTGCAGTTCTATCTCCAGCATGGTGTCCTCCATAAGCCTCGGAGTGACACTTGCATAAGATCTGTTCCTGTTCATGCTCAGGTACACAACGTCTAATAACACCATCTACTCCTTCTTTATAAAGATGTGGGTCATCCCAGAAGTAATGTCTTAAATCATAGAAGAAATTTTTCTTTTGCTGGTATGAAACTTGGTGGTATAAATTTAGCAACAATGTAATTAGCATATTCACCATACCATGGAGTAGTACAAGAAGCATTTATGACATTTAATTGTTCATTAGGAAAGCTATCATCAATAGGTAGTGGGTCATCAAGAACATTCTCTAACCTAGACAAGTTGTGTGCCACGGGATTCTCAGCTCCCTTTCTATCAATAATGTGCAAATCAAATTCTTGTAGCAAGAGAACCCATCTAATAAGTCTAGGTTTAGCATCTTTCTTTTCCATAAGATATTTAATAGCAGCATGATCAGTGTGAATAGTTACTTTAGAGTCAACAATATAAGGTC
This sequence comes from Triticum urartu, assembly GCF_056163025.1. NCBI lineage: Eukaryota > Viridiplantae > Streptophyta > Magnoliopsida > Poales > Poaceae > Triticum > Triticum urartu. Next base: position 377,804,249 of record NC_141876.1, on the reverse strand, counting down.
TGAACTTATCACAAGCAAATACAACTTCTAAGAATTCCTTTTCAGTAGTAGCATAATTTCTCTGGGCATTGTCTAGAGTTTTACGAGCATATTGAATAACATTTAATTTTTTTATCAACTCTTTGTCCTAGAACAGCACCTACAGCGTAATCACTAGCATCACACATAATTTCAAAAGGTAAATTCCAATCAGGTGGCTGAACAATAGGTGCAGAAATCAAAGCTTTCTTAAGTATTTCAAATGCCTCTACACAATCATCATCAAAGACAAAAGGAATATCTTTTTGTAATAGGTTAGTCAGAGGCCGGGAATTTTTTTGAGAAGTCCTTAATGAACCTCCTATACAAATCGGCATGAGCAAGGGAACTTCTTATACCTTTGATGTCCTTGGGACACGACATCTTTTCAATAGCATCAACTTTAGCTTTGTCAACTTCAATACCTCTTTCAGAAATTTTATGCCCCAAGACAATACCTTCATTAACCATAAAGTGGCACTTCTCCCAATTCAAGACAAGGTTAGTTTCTTCACATCTCTGCAAAACTCGATCAAGGTTGCTCAAGCAATCATCAAAAGAGGATCCATAAACAGAGAAATCATCCATGAAAACTTCACAAATCTTTTCACAAAAGTCATAGAATATAGCCATCATGCATCTTTGAAAGGTAGTAGGTGCATTACATAAACCAAAAGGCATACGTCTATAAGCAAAGGTACCGAAAGGGCAGGTAAAAGTAGTCTTTTCTTGATCGTCAGCTGACACAGGTATTTGAGAGAAACCAGAGTAACCATCTAGGAAGCAAAAATGTGTATGTTTGGATAATCTTTCTAGCATTTGATCAATAAAAGGCAAAGGGTAATGATATTTTTAGTAGCTTTATTTAATTTGCGGAAATCAATCCTATAACATGTAATAATTCTCTGCGGAATCAATTCATCTTTATCATTAGGAACGACAGTAATACCTCCCTTCTTAGGGACACAATGGACAGGGCTTACCCACTGACTATCAGCAACGGGATAAATTATACCTGCTTCAAGGAGCTTTAATATTTGCTTCCTTACCACTTCTTTCATCTTAGGATTTAGCCGTCATTGGTGATCAATAACTGGTTTGGCGTCTTTCTCCAAATTTATTTTGTGTTGACATAGAGTGGGACTAATGCCCGTAAGATCATCAAGAGTATATCCAATAGCAGCACAGTGCTTCTTCAGAGTTTTCAATAATCTCTCTTCTTCGTGCTCTAAAAGGTTAGCACTAATAATAATAGGATATATCTTCTTTTCATCAAGATAAGCATATTTAAGAGTATCAGGCAATGGTTTAAGCTCAAACACAAGATCACCCTTTGGTGGAGGAGGATCCCCTAGGATTTCAACATGCAAGTTGTGTTTCATAATAGGTCCCTATTTAAAGAACACTTCATCTATTTCCCTTATTTCATTCATGAACATATCATTTTCATGGTCTAGCAAATATTGTTCTAAAGGATTAGTAGGAGGCACGGCAATAGAAGCAAGACCAATAATTTCATCTTTACTAGGCAATTCCTCATCACAGGGTTGTATACTAAATTTAGCAAAACTAAACTCATGAGACATATCCCCTAAACCATCAGAACCAATATCCTTATTGCAGTCTATCTTAGCATTAACAATATTCAAGAAGGGTCTACCAAATATAATGGGACAAAAGCTATCTTGTGGGGAACCAAGAACAAGAAAATCAGCAGGATATTTAACCTTCCCACACAAGACTTCAACATCTCTAACAATCCCAATCGGTGAAATAGTATCTCTATTGGCAAGTTTAATGGTAACATCGATATCTTCTATCTCAGCAGGTGCAATATCATGCATAATTTCTTCATATAAGAAATGAGGTATTGCACTTGCACTAGCACCCATATCACATAAGCCATGATAACAATGATCTCCTATTTTAACAGAAATAACATGCATGCCTACAACAGGTCTATGTTTATTTTTAGCATCAGGTCTAGCGATTCTAGCAGCTTCATTGCAGAAGTAAATAACATGCCCATCAATATTATCGGCCAAGAGATCTTTAACCATAGCAATCTTAGGTTCAACTTTAATTTTCTCAGGGGGTTTAGGTGTCTTAATATTACTTTTGTTAACCATAGTTGAAACTTTAGCATGATCCTTTATTCTAACAGGGAAAGGTGGCTTCTCATTATAAGCAGCAGGAACAACAGGATCATCATAAGTGATAGTCTTTTCTTCAACTTTAATAGGTGAAACTACTTTTACTTCAATGGGAGGATTATATTTAAACCACTTCTCCTTAGGAAGATCAACATGAGTAGCAAAGGATTCACAAAAAGAAGCTACTATCTCAGAGTCAAGTCCATATTTAGTGCTAAATTCACGGAAAGCATCGGTATCCATAAAAGATTTAACACGATCAAACTTAGGTGTTATACCTAACTCCTTACCTTCGTCGAGGTCCCAATCTTCAGAGTTGCATTTAATTCTTTCCAATAAATCCCATTTGAATTCAATAGTCTTCATCATAAAAGATCCAGTACAAGAAGTATCGACCATGGAGCGATTACTGAGAGAAAGCCGAGCATAAAATTTTTGAATGATCATTTCTCTTGAGAGCTCATGATTGGGGCATGAATATAACATTGACTTAAGCCTCCCCAAGCTTGAGCGATGCTTTTTCCTTCGCGAGGCCAAAAATTATATATATATATAATTATGATCATGATGAACAAGATGAATAGCATAAAACTTCTGATGAAATTCCAATTTCAATCACTTGTAGTCCCATGATCCCATATCATCACATAGCCTATACCATGTCGGTGCCTCTCCCTTCAAAGATAAAGGGAAGACCTTCTTCTCGATAACATCATCGGGCTTACCTGCAAGCTTAAATAATCCACAAACTTCATCCACATAGATTAAGTGTAAATCGGGATGCAATGTTCCATCTCCTGCAAAAGGATTAGCTAGCAGTTTCTCTATCATCCCCGAAGAAATTTCAAAGTAAACATTTTCAGTAGGTCCAGTAGGTTGAGGAGAAACTCTTTGCTCTACTATTCGGGGTGAACATACCCCGAACAAGCCCCTTAAAGGATTATGTTCCATAGTAACAAGTGACAGTAAATTTCAGCATACTATATAAACTTTTCCTTACCAAATTCCACCTACCAGAGGCGCTTCACTCCCCGGCAACGGCACCAGAAAAGAGTCTTGATGACCCACAAGTGTAGGGGATCTATCGTAGCCTTTTCGATAAGTAAGAGTGTCGAACCCAACGAGGAGCAGAAGGAAATGATAAGCAGTTTTCAGTAAGGTATTCTCTGCAAGCACTGAAATTATAGGTAACATATAGTTTTGTGATAAGGTAATTTGTAACGAGTAGCAAGTAATAAAAGTAAATAAGGTGCAGCAAGATGGCCCAATCCTTTTTTAGCAAAGGACAAGCCTGGATGAACTCTTATATGAAGGAAAGCGCTCCCGAGGACACATGGGAATTATCGTCAAGCTAGTTTTCATCACGTTCATATGATTCGCATTCGGTACCTTGATAATCTGATATGTGGGTGGACCGGTGCTTGGGTGTTTTCCTTACTTGGACAAGCATCCCACTTATGATTAACCCCCATTGCAAGCATCCTAACTACAACAGAAGTATTAAGGTAAACCTAACCATAGCATGAAACATATGGATCCAAATCAGCCCCTTACGAAGCAACGCATAAACTAGGGTTTAAGCTTCTATCACTCTAGCAACCCATCATCTACTTATTACTTCCCAATGCCTCCCTCTAGGACCAAACAATGGTGAAGTGTCATGTAGTCGACGTTCACATGAGACCACTAGAGGGATGATAACATACATCTCATCAAAATATCAAACGAATACCAAATTCACATGACTACTTATAGCAAGACTTCTCCCATGTCCTCAGGAACAAACGTAACTACTCACAAAGCATATTCATGTTCATAATCAGAGGGGTATTAATATGCATAATGGATCTAAACATATGATCTTCCACCAAATAAACGAACTAGCATCAACTACAAGGAGTAATCAACACTACTAGCAACCCCCAGGTACCAATCTGAGGTTTGGATACAAAGATTGGATACAAGAGATGAACTAGGGTTTGAGATGAGATGGTGCTGGTGAAGATGTTGATGGAGATTGACCCCCTCCCGATGAGAGTATCGTTGGTGATGATGATGGTGATGATTTCCCCCTTCCGGAGGGAAGTTTCCCCGGCAGAACAGCTCTGCCGGAGCCCTAGATTGGTTCCGCCAAGGCTCCGCCTTGTGGCGGCGGAGTTTCATCCTGTGAGCTTGCTTATGATTTTTTCTCGAACGAAAGACCTCATATAGCAGAAGATGGGCATTAGAGGGCCACCAAGGGGCCACGAGGTAGGGGGCGCGCCCCCCACCCTTGTGGACGATGGGTGGCCCCCTCTGTTACTTCTTTCGCCCAATATATTTTATATATTCTGAAACGTGCTCCCATGAAGTTTCAGGACTTTTGGAGATGTGCAGAATAGGTCTCTAATATTTGCTCCTTTTCCAGCCCAGAATTCCAGCTGCCGGCATTCCCCCTCTTCATGTAAACCTTGGAAAATAAGAGAGAATAGGCATAAGTATTGTGAAATAATTTGTAATAACAACCCATAATGCAATAAATATCAATATAAAAGAATGATGCAAAATGTACGTATCATTGACCGCTGTCCAGTGATCCACTCCTGGATTACTTTGGTACCTCCCTGCTAAACTAATTGCAAGGCACACATCAGGTCTGGTACACAGCATTGCATACATGATAGAACCTATGGCCGAAGCATAGGGAATTGAAGGAAATATGCACTAGAGGCAATAAGAAAGTTGTTATTTATATTTCCTTATATCATGATAAATGTTTATTATTCATGCTAGAATTGTATTAACCGGAAACTTAGTACATGTGTGAATACATAGACAAACAGATTGTCACTAGTATGCCTCTACTTGACTAGCTCATTAATCAAAGATGGTTAAGTTTCCTAGCCATGGACAAAGAGTTTTCATTTGATGAACGCGATCACATCATTAGAGAATGATGTGATTGACTTGACCCATCCGTTAGCTTTGCACTTTGATCATTTAGTTTACTGCTATTGTTTTCTCCATAACTTATACATGTTCCTATGACTATGAGATTATGCAACTCCCGAATATCGAAGGAGCACTTAGTGTGCTATCAAACGTCACAACGTAACTGGGTGACTATAAAGATGCTCTACAGGTGTCTCTGATGGTGTTTGTTGAGTTGGCATAGATCGAGATTAGGATTTGTCACTCCGTGTATTAGAGAGGTATCTCTGGGCCCTCTCGGTAATGCACATCACTATAAGCCTTGCAAGCAATGTGACTAATGAGTTAGTTACGGGATGTTGCATTACGGAACGAGTAAAGAGACTTGCTAGTAACGAGATTGAACTAGGTATTGAGATACCGACGATCGAATCTCGGGCAAGTAACATACCGATGACAAAGGGAATAACGTATGTTGTTATGCGGTTTGACCAATAAAGATCTTCGTAGAATATGTAGGAACCAATATGAGCATCTAGGTTCCGCTATTGGTTATTGACCAGAGATGAGTCCCGGTCATGTCTACATAGTTCTCGAACCCGTAGGGTCCGCACGCTTAACATTCGGTGACAATCGGTATTATGAGTTTATGTGTGTTGATGTACCGAAGTTAGTTCAGAGTCCCGGATATGATCACGGACATGACGAGGAGTCTCTAAATGGTCAAGACATAAAGATCGATATATTGGAAGGCTATGTTTGGACATCGGAATGGTTCCGGGTAAGTTCGGGCATTTACCGGAGTGCCGGGGGGTTACCGGAACCCCCCGGGGAGTGTATGGGCCTTAATGGGCCTTAGTGGGAGAGAGGAGGAGGCGGACAAGGTGGGGGCACGCCCCCCAAGCCCAATCCGAATTGGGGTGGGGGCCGGGCCCCCTTTCCTTCTCCCTCTCCCCCCTTCCTTCTCTCCTACTCCAACAAGGGAAAAGGGGAATCCTACTCCCACCGGGAGTAGGACTCCCCCCTTGAGGTGCGCCATAGAGGGCCGGCCCTCCCCTCCTCCACTCCTTTATATACGGGGGAGGGGGGCACCCCATAGACACACAATTTGATTGTTTAGCCGTGTGCGGTGCCGCCCTCCACAAAATTCCACCTCGGTCATATTGTTGTAGTGCTTAGGCGAAGCCCTGCGTCGTTAACTTCATCATCACCATCATCACGCCGTCGTGCTGACGAAACTCTCCCTCGACCTCATCTAGATCTAGAGTTCGTGGGACGTCACTGAGCTGAATGTGTGCAGATCGCAGAGGTGACGTACCTTCGGTGCTAGGATCGGTCGGATCGTGAAGACGTACGACTACATGAACCGCGTTGTCATAACGCTTCTGCTTACGGTCTACGAGGGTACATAGACAACTCTATCCCCTCTTGTTGTTATGCATCACCTAGATGGATCTTGCGTGTGCGTATGATTTTTTTTGAAATTACCGTGTTCCCCAACACTGGCATCAGAGCCAGGTCTATGCATAGATGTTGAAGGAAATATGCCCTAGAGGCAATAATAAAGTTATTATTTATTTCCTTATATCATGATAAAAGTTTATTATTCATGCTAGAATTGTATTAACCGGAAACATAATACATGTGTGAATACATAGACAAACAGAGTGTCACTAGTATGCCTCTACTTGACTAGCTCGTTAATCAAAGATGGTTATGTTTCCTAACCATGGACAAAGATTTGTCATTTGATTAACGGGATCACATCATTAGTTGAATGATCTGATTGACATGACCCATTCCATTAGCTTAGCACCCGATCGTTTAGTATGTTGCTATTGCTTTCTTCATGACTTATACATGTTCCTATGACTATGAGATTATGCAACTCCCGTTTGCCGGAGGAACACTTTGTGTGCTACCAAACATCACAACGTAATTGGGTGATTATAAAGGAGCTCTACAGGTGTCTCCAAAGGTACATGTTGGGTTGGCGTATTTCGAGATTAGGATTTGTCACTCCGATTGTCGGAGAGGTATCTCTAGGCCCTCTCGGTAATGCACATCACTTAAGCCTTGCAAGCATTGCAACTAATGAGTTAGTTGCGGGATGATGTATTACGGAACAAGTAAAGAGACTTGCCGGTAACGAGATTGAACTAGGTATGGGATACCGACGATCGAATCTCGGGCAAGTAACATACCGATGACAAAGGGAACAACGTATGTTGTTATGCAGTCTGACCGATAAAAGATCCTAGAATATGTAGGAGCCAATATGAGCATCCAGGTTCCGCTATTGGTTATTGACCGGAGACGTGTCTCGGTCATGTCTACATTGTTCTCGAACCCGTAGGGTCCGCACGCTTAAGGTTACGATGACAGTTATATTATGAGTTTATGCATTTTGATGTACCGAAGGTTGTTCGGAGTCCCGGATGTGATCACGGACATGACAAGGAGTCTCGAAATGGTCGAGACATAAAGATTGATATATTGGAAGCCTATGTTTGGATATCGTAAGTGTTCCGGGTGAAATCGGGATTTTACCGGAGTACCGGGAGGTTACCGGAACCCCCCGGGAGGTATATGGGCCTTAGTGGGCCTTAGTGGAAGAGAGGAGAGGTGGCCATAGATGGGCCGCGCGCCCCTCCCCCCCTTGGTCCGAATAGGACAAGGAGAGGGGGCCGGCCCCCCTTCCTCCTCTCTCTCTCCTCTTTTCCCCCCTCCGCGAATCCTATTCTAACTAGGAAAGGGGGGAATCCTACTCCCGGAGGGAGTAGGACTCCTCCTGGCGCGCCTCCTCTTGGCCGGCCAGCCCCCCCCTTTGAGCCTTTATATACGGAGGCAAGGGGCACCCCTAGAGACACAAGTTGATCCACGTGATCATATTCTTAGCCGTGTGCGGTGCCCCCATCCACCATAGTCCTCGATAATATTGTAGCGGTGCTTAGGCGAAGCCCTGCGACGGTAGAACATCAAGATCGTCACCACGCCGTCGTGCTGATGGAACTCTTCCCCGACACTTTGCTGGATCGGAGTCCGGGGATCGTCATCGAGCTGAACGTGTGCTAGAACTCGGAGGTGCCGTAGTTTCGGTGCTTGATCGGTCGGGCCGTGGAGACGTACGACTACATCAACCAAGTTAACGCTTTCGTTGTCGATCTACAAGGGTACGTAGATCACACTCTCCCCCTCTCGTTGCTATGCATCACCATGATCTTGCGTGTGCGTAGGAATTTTTTTGAAATTACTACGAAACCCAACAGTGGCATCCGAGCCTAGGTTTTATGTGTTGATGTTATATGCACGAGTAGAACACAAGTGAGTTGTGGGCGATATAAGTCATACTGCTTACCAGCATGTCATACTTTGGTTCGGCGGTATTGTTGGACGAAGCGGCCCAGACTGACATTACGCGTACGCTTACGCAAGACCGGTTCTCCCGACGTGCTTTGCACAAAGGTGGCTAGCGGGTGACAGTTTCTCCAACTTTAGTTGAACCGAGTGTGGCTACGCCCGGTCCTTGCGAAGGTTAAAACAGCACCAACTTGACAAACTATCGTTGTAGTTTTGATGCGTAGGTAAGATTGGTTCTTGCTTAAGCCCGTAGCAGCCACGTAAAACTTGCAACAACAAAGTAGGGGACGTCTAACTTGTTTTTGCAGGGCATGTTGTGATGTGATATGGTCAAGACATGATGCTAAATTTTATTGTATGAGATGATCATGTTTTGTAACCGAGTTATCGGCAACTGGCAGGAGCCATATGGTTGTCGCTTTATCGTATGCAATGCAATCGCGCTATAATGCTTTACTTTATCACTAAGCGGTAGCGATAGTCGTGGAAGCATAAGATTGGCGAGACGAAAATGATGCTATGATGGAGATCAAGGTGTCGCGCCGGTGACGATGGTGATCACGACGGTGCTTCGGAGATGGAGATCACAAGCACAAGATGATGATGGCCATATCATATCACTTATATTGATTGCATGTGATGTTTATCTTTTATGCATCTTATCTTGCTTTGATTGACGGTAGCATTATAAGATGATCTCTCACTAATTATCAAGAAGTGTTCTCCCTGAGTATGCACCGTTGCGAAAGTTCTTCGTGCTGAGACACCACGTGATGATCGGGTGTGATAGGCTCTACGTTCAAATACAACGGGTGCAAAACAGTTGCACACGCGGAATACTCAGGTTATACTTGACGAGCCAAGCATATACAGATATGGCCTCGGAACACGGAGACCGAAAGGTCGAGCGTGAATCATATAGTAGATATGATCAACATAGCGATGTTCACCAATGAAACTACTCCATCTCACGTGATGATCGGACATGGTTTAGTTGATTTGGATCACGTAATCACTTAGAGGATTAGAGGGATGTCTATCTAAGTGGGAGTTCTTAAGTAATATGATTAAATTGAACTTAAATTTATCATGAACTTAGTCCTGGTAGTATTTTGCAAATTATGTTATAGATCAATAGCTCGCGGTGTTGCTTCCCTGTGTTTATTTTGATATGTTCCTAGAGAAAATTGTGTTGAAAGATGTTAGTAGCAATGATGCGGATTGGATCCATGATCTGAGGTTTATCCTCATTGCTGCACAGCAGAATTATGTCCTTGATGCACCGCTAGGTGACAGACCTATTACAGGAGCAGATGCAGACGATATGAACGTTTCGCTAGCTCAATATGATGACTACTTGATAGTTTAGTGCACCATACTTAAATGGCTTAGAATCGGGACTTCAAAGACGTTTTGAACGTCATGGACCATATGAGATGTTCCAGGAGTTGAAGTTAATATTTCAAGCAAATACCCGAGTTGAGAGATATGAAGTCTCCAACAAGTTCTATAGCTAAAAGATGGAGGAGAATCGCTCAACTAGTGAGCATGTGCTCAGATTGTCTGGGTACTACAATCGCTTGAATCAAGTGGGAGTTAATCTTCCAGATAAGATAGTGATTGACAGAATTCTCTAGTCACCCTCACCAAGTTAGTAGAACTTCGTGATGAACTATAATATGCAAGGGATAACGGAAACAACTCCCAAGCTCTTCGTGATACTGAAATCAACGAAGGTAGAAATCAAGAAAAACATCAAGTGTTGATGGTTGACAAGACCACTAGTTTCAAGAAAAGGGCAAAGGGAAGAAGGGGAACTTCAAGAAGAACGGCAAGCAAGTTGATGCTCAAGTGAAGAAGCCCAAGTCTGATCCTAAGCCTGAGACTAAGTGCTTCTACTGCAAAGGGACTGGTCACTGGAAGCAGAACTACCCCAAGTGATTGGCGGATAAGAAGGATGGGAAAGTGAACATAAGTATATTTGATATACATGTTATTGATGTGTACTTTACTAGTGTTTATAGCAACCCCTCAGTAATAGATACTAGTTCAGTTGCTAAGATTAGTAACTCGAAACAGGAGTTGCAGAATAAACAAAGACTAGTTAAGGGTGAAGTGACGATGTGTGTTGGAAGTGGTTCCAAGATTGATATGATCATCATCGCACACTCCCTATACTTTTGGGATTAGTGTTGAACCTAAATAAGTGTTATTTGGTGTTTGCGTTGAGCATGAATATGATTTGATCATGTTTATTGTAATACGGTTATTCATTTAAGTAAGAGAATAAATTGTTGTTCTGTTTACATGAATAAAACCTTATATGGTTACACACCCAATGAAAATAGTTCGTTGGATCTCGATCGTAGTAATACACATAATCATAATATTGAAACCAAAAGATGCAAAGTTAATAATGATAGTGCAACTTATTTGTGGCACTGCTGTTTAGGTCATATTGGTGTAAAGCGCATGAAGAAACTCCATGCTGATGGGCTTTTGGAATCACTTGATTATGAATCAATTGATGCTTGCGAACCATGCCTCATGGGCAAGATGACTAAGACTCCGTTCTTCGGAACAATGGAGCGAGCAACAAATTTGTTGGAAATCATACATACTGATGTATGTGGTCCGATGAATATTGAGACTCGCGACAGGTATCATTATTTTCTTATCTTCACAGATGATTTGAGCAGATATGAGTATATCTACTTGATGAAACATAAGTCTGAAGCATTTGAAAAGTTCAAAGAATTTCAAAGTGAAGTGGAAAATCATCGTAACAAGAAAATAAAGTTTCTATGATCTGATCGTGGAGAAGAGTATTTGAGTTATGAGTTTAGTCTTCAGTTAAAACAATGTGAAATAGTTTCACTACTCACGCCACCTGGAACACCACAGCATAATGGTGTGTCCGAACGTCATAACCGTACTTTATTAGATATGGTGCGACCTATGATGTCTCTTACCGATCTACCACTATCGTTTTGGGGTTATGCATTAAAGACAGCTGCATTCACGTTTAAAAGGGCACCATCTAAGTCCGTTGAGACGACACAATCTGAACTATGGTCTGGCAAAACCAAAGTTGTCATTTCATAAAGTTTGGGATTGTGATGCTTATATGAAAAAGTTTCATCCTGATAAGCTCAAACCCAAATCGGAGAAATATGTCTTCATAGGATACCCAAAGGAGACTATTGGGTACACCTTCTATCACAGATCCGAAGGCAAGACATTCGTTGCTAAGAATGGATCCTTTCCAGAGAAGGAGTTTCTCTCGAAAGAAGTGAGTGGGAGGAAAGTAGAAAACTTGATAAGGTAATTGTACCATCTCCCTTATTGGAAAGTAGTTCATCACAGAAATCTGTTCTTGTGACTACTACACCAATTAGTGAGGAAGCTAATGATGATGATCATGTAACTTCAGATCAAGTTACTACCGAATCTCGTAGGTAAACCAGAGTGAGACCCGCACCAGAGTGGTACGGTAATCCTGTTCTGGAAGTCATGTTACTAGACCATGACGAACTTGCGAACTATGAAGAAGCGATGGTGAGCCCAGATTCCGCAAAATGGCTTGAGGCCATGAAATCTGAGATGGGATCCATGTATGAGCACAAAGTATGGACTTTGGTTGACTTGCCCGATGATCGGCAAGCCATAGAAAATAAATGGATCTTCAAGAGGAAGACGGACGCTGATAGTAGTGTTACTATCTACAAAGCTAGAATTGTCGCAAAAGGTTTTCGACAAAGTTCAAGGTGTTGACTACGATGAGATTTTCTCACTTGTATCGATGCTTAAAAGTCTGTCCAAATCATGTTAGCAATTGCCGCATTTTATGAAATCTGGCAAATGGATAACAAAACTGCAATCCTTAATGGATTTCTTAAAGAAAGAGTTGTATATGATGCAACCAGAAGGTTTTGTCAATCCTAAAGGTGCTAACAAAATAAGCAAGCTCCAGCGATCCATCTATGGACTGGTGCAAGCATCTCGGAGTTGGAATAAACGCTTTGATAGTATGATCAAAGCATATAGATTTATACAGACTTGCGGTGAAGCCTGTATTTACAAGAAAGTGAGTGGGAGAACTACAACATTTCTGATAAGTATATGTGAATGACATATTGTTGATCGGAAATAATGTAGAATTATTCTGCAAAGCATAAAGGAGTGTTTGAAAGGAGTTTTTTCAAAGAAAGACCTCGGTGAAGCTTCTTACATATTGAGCATCAAGATCTATAGAGATAGATCAAGATGCTTGATAAGGTTTTTTTCAATGAGTACATACCTTGACAAGATTTTGAAGTAGTTCAAAATGGAACAGTCATAGAAAGGGTTCTTACCTGTGTTACAAGGTATGAAATTGAGTAAGACTCAAAGCCCGACCACGGCAGAAGATAGAAAGAGAATGAAAGTCATTCCCTATGCCTCAACCATAGGTTCTATAAAGTATGCCATGCTGTGTACCAGATCTATTGTATATCCTACACTGATTTTGGCAAGGGAGTACAATAGTGATCTAGGAGTAGATCACTGGACAGCGGTCAAAATTATCCTTAGTGGAATAAGGATATGTTTCTCGATTATGGAGGTGACAAAAGGTTCGTCGTAAAGAGTTACATCGATGCAAGTTTTGACACTGATCTAGATAACTTTAAGTCTCAATCTGGATACATATTGAAAGTGGGAGCAATTAGCTAGAGTAGCTCCGTGCAGAGCATTGTTGACATAGATATTTACAAAATACATACGGATCTGAATATGGCAGACCCGTTGACTAAAATTCTCTCACAAGCAAAACATGATCACACCTTAGTACTCTTTGGGTGTTAATCACATAGCGATGTGAACTAGATTACTGAATCTAGTAAACCCTTTGGGTGTTGGTCACACGGGATGTGAACTATGGGTGTTAATCACATGATGATGTGAACTATCGATGTTAATCACATGGTGATGTGATCTAGATTATTGACTCTAGTGCAAGTGGGAGACTGAAGGAAATATGCCCTAGAGGCAATAATAAAGTTATTATTTATTCCTTATATCATGATAAAAGTTTATTATTCATGCTAGAATTGTATTAACCGGAAACATAATACATGTGTGAAGACATAGACAAACAGAGTGTCACTAGTATGCCTCTACTTGACTAGCTCGTTAATCAAAGATGGTTATGTTTCCTAACCATGGACAAAGAGTTGTCATTTGATTAACGGGATCACATCATTAGTTGAATGGTCTGATTGACATGACCCATTCCATTAGCTTAGCACCCGATCGTTTAGTATGTTGCTATTGCTTTCTTCATGACTTATACATGTTCCTATGACTATGAGATTATGCAACTCCCGTTTGCCGGAGGAACACTTTGTGTGCTACCAAACGTCACAACGTAACTGGGTGATTATAAAGGAGCTCTACAGGTGTCTCCAAAGGTACATGTTGGGTTGGCGTATTTCGAGATTAGGATTTGTCACTCCGATTGTCGGAGAGGTATCTCTGGGCCCTCTCGGTAATGCACATCACTTAAGCCTTGCAAGCATTGCAACTAATGAGTTAGTTGCGGGATGATGTATTACGGAACGAGTAAAGAGACTTGCCGGTAACGAGATTGAACTAGGTATGGGATACCGACGATCGAATCTCGGGCAAGTAACATACCGATGACAAAGGGAACAACGTATGTTGTTATGCGGTCTGACCGATAAAAGATCTTCGTAGAATATGTAGGAGCCAATATGAGCATCCAGGTTCCGCTATTGGTTATTGACCGGAGACGTGTCTCGGTCATGTCTACATTGTTCTCGAACCCGTAGGGTCCGCACGCTTAAGGTTACGATGACAGTTATATTATGAGTTTATGCATTTTGATGTACCGAAGGTTGTTTGGAGTCCCGGATGTGATCATGGACATGACGAGGAGTCTCTAAATGGTCGAGACATAAAGATTGATATATTGGAAGCCTATGTTTGGATATCGGAAGTGTTCCGGGTGAAATCGGGATTTTACCGGAGTACCGGGAGGTTACCGGAACCCCCCGGGAGGTATATGGACCTTAGTGGGCCTTAGTGGAAGAGAGGAGAAGTGGCCATAGATGGGCCACGTGCCCCTCCCCCCTTGGTCCGAATAGGACAAGGAGAGGGGGCCGGCCCCCCTTCCTCCTCTCTCTCCTCTTTTCCCCCCTCCGTGAATCCTATTCTAACTAGGAACGGGGGGGGTCCTACTCCCGGAGGGAGTAGGACTCCTCCTGGCGCGCCTCCTCTTGGCCGGCCAGCCCCCCTTTGATCCTTTATATACGGAGGCAAGGGGCACCCCTAGAGACACAAGTTGATCCACGTGATCATATTCTTAGCCGTGTGCGGTGCCCCCATCCACCATAGTCCTCGATAATATTGTAGCGGTGCTTAGGCGAAGCCCTGCGACGGTAGAACATCAAGATCATCACCACGCCGTCGTGCTGACGGAACTCTTCCCCGACACTTTGCTGGATCGGAGTCCGGGGATCGTCATCGAGCTGAACGTGTGCTAGAACTCGGAGGTGTCGTAGTTTCGGTGCTTGATCGGTCGGGACGTGGAGACGTACGACTACATCAACCAAGTTAACGCTTCCGTTGTCGATCTACAAGGGTACGTAGATCACACTCTCCCCCTCTCGTTGCTATGCATCACCATGATCTTGCGTGTGCGTAGGAATTTTTTTGAAATTACTACGAAACCCAACAGATGTTATATGCACGAGTAGAACACAAAGGAGTTGTGGGCGTGGGCATATACATATTGCTTGCCGTCACTAGTTGATTCTTGATTCAGCGGTATTGTTGGATGAAGCGGCTCAAACCGACATTACGCGTACGCTTACGCGAGACTGGTTCTACCAACGTGCTTCGCACACAGGTGGCTAGTGGGTGTCAGTTTCTCCAACTTTAGTTGAATCGAATTCAATGAACAAGGTTCTTTCTGAAGATCAAAAAGCAATCACTATACCGCCTTGTGGTTTTTGATGCATAGGTAAGAATGGTTCTTGCTCAGCCCGTAGCAGCCACGTAAAACTTGCAACAACAAAGTAGAGGACGTCTAAATTGTTTTTGCAGGGCATGTTGTGATGTGATATCGTCAAGACATGATGCTAAATTTTATTGTATGAGATGATCCTGTTTTGTAACATAGTTATCGGCAACTGGCAGGAGCCATATGGTTGTCGCTTTATTGTACGAAATGCAATCGTCATGTAATTGCTTTACTTTATCACTAAGCGGTAGCGATAGTCGTAGAAGCAATAGTTGGCGAGACGACAACGGTGCTTCGATGGAGATCAAGGTGTCAAGCCGGTGACGATGGTGATCATGACGGTGCTTTGGAGATGGAGATCAAAGGCACAAGATGATGATGGTCATATCATATCACTTATATTGATTGCATGTGATGTTTATCCTTTATGCATCTTATTTTGCTTATTTCGGCGGTAGCATTATAAGATGATCTCTCACTAAATTTCAAGGTACAAGTGTTCTTCCCGAGTATGCACCATTGCTACAGTTCGTCGTGCTGAGACACCACGTGATGATCGGGTGTGATAAGCTCTACGTTAACATACAACAGGTGCAAGCCAGTTTTGCAAACGCAGAATACTCGGGTTAAACTTGACAAGCCTAGCATATGCAGATATGGCCTCGGAACACTGAGACCGAAAGGTTGAGCGTGAATCATATAGTAGATATGATCAACATAGTGATGTTCACCATTGAAAACTACTCCATCTCACGTGATGATCGGACATGGTTTAGTTGATATGGATCACGTGATCACTTAGATGATTAGAGGGATGTCTATCTAAGTGGGAGTTCTTAAGTGATTTGATTAATTGAACTTTAATTTATCATGAACTTAGTACCTGATAGTATTTTGCATGTCTATGTTGTTGTAGATAAATGGACCATGCTGATGTTCAGTTGAATTTTAACGCGTTCCTAGAGAAAGATAAGTTGAAAGATGATGGTAGCAATTACACGGACTGGGTCCGTAACTTGAGGATTATCCTCATTGCTGCATAGAAGAATTACGTCCTGGAAGCACCGCTAGGTGACAAACCCGCTGCAGGAGCAACACCAGATGTTATGAACGTCTAGCAGAGCAAAGCTGATGACTACTCGATAGTTTAGTGTGCCAAGCTTTACGGCTTAGAACCGGGGCTTCAACGACGTTTTGAACGTCATGGAGTATATGAGATGTTCCAGGAGTTGAAGTTAATATTTCAAGAAAATGCCCGGATTGAGAGATATGAAGTCTTCAATAAGTTCTATAGCTACAAAATGGAGGAGAATAGTTCTGTCAGTGAACATATCATAATGTCTGGGTACCACAACCACTTGACTCAACTGGGAGTTAATCTTCCTGATGATAGTGTCATTGACAGAGTTCTTCAATCACTGCCACCAAGCTACAAGAGCTCCATGATGAACTATAGTATGCAAGGGATGGATAAGACAATTCCTGAGCTCTTCGCAATGCTAAAGGCTGCGGAGGTAAAAATCAAGAAGGAGCATCAAGTGTTGATGGTCAACAAGACCACCAGTTTAAAGAAAAAAGGTAAAGGGAAGAAGGGAAACTTCAAGAAGAATGGCAAGCAAGTTGCTGCTCAAGTGAAGAAGCCCAAGTCTGGACCTAAGCCTGAGACTGAGTGCTTCTACTGCAAAGGGAGTGGTCACTGGAAGCGGAACTGCCCCAAGTATTTGGCGGAGAAGAAGGATGGCAAAGTGAAAGGTATATTTGATATACATGTTATTGATGTGTACCTTACTAATGCTCGCAGTAGCGCTTGGGTATTTGATACTGGTTCTGTTGCTAATATTTGCAACTCGAAACAGGGGCTACGAATTAAGCGAAGATTGGCTAAGGACGAGGTGACGATGCGCGTGGGAAATTGTTCCAAAGTCGATGTGATCGTCGTCGGCATGCTACCTCTACATCAACCTTCGAGATTAGTTTTAGACCTAAATAATTGTTATTTGGTGTCAGCGTTGAGCATGAACATTATATCTGGATCTTGTTTGATGCGAGAGGTTATTCATTTAAATCAAAGAATAATGGTTGTTCTATTTATATGAGTAATATCTTTTATGGTCATGCACCCTTAATGAGTGGTCTATTTTTACTAAATCTTGATAGTAGTGATACACATGTTCATAGTATTAAAGCCAAAAGATATAAGTTTAATGATGATAGTGCAACTTATTTGTGGCACTGCCGTTTAGGTCATATTGGTGTAAAGCGCATGAAGAAACTCCATGTTGATGGGATTTTGGAATCACTTGATGCTTGCGAACCATGCCTCATGGGCCAGATGACTAAGACTCCGTTCTCCGGAACAATGGAGCGAGCAACAGACTTGTTGGAAATAATACATACTGATGTATGTGATCCGATGAGTATTCTTGCTCGTGGCAGGTATCATTATTTTCTTACCTTCACAGATGATTTGAGCATATATGGATATATCTACTTGATGAAACATAAGTATGAAACATTTGAAAAGTTCAAAGAATTTCAGAGTGAAGTGGAAGATCATCGTAACAAGAAAATTAAGTTTCTACGATCTGATCGTGGAGGTGAATATTTGAGTTATGAGTTTGGTCTTCATTTGAAACAATGCGGAATAGTTGCGCAACTCACGCCACCTGGAACACCACAGCGTAATGGTGTGTCCGAACGTCATGACCGCACTTTATTAGATATGGTGCGATCTATGATGTCTCTTTCTGATTTACCGCTATCGTTTTGGGGTTATGCTTTAGAGACGGCCGCATTCACGTTAAATAGGGCACTATCAAAATCCGTCGAGACGGCACTTTATGAACTGTGGTTTGGCAAGAAACCCAAGTTGTTGTTTCTTAAAGTTTGGGGCTGCGATGCTTATGTGAAAAAGCTTCAACCTGATAAGCTCGAATCCAAATCGGAGAAATGTGTCTTCATAGGATACCCAAAGGAGACTGTTGGGTACACCTTCTATCACAGATCCGAAGGCAAGATATTCGTTGCTAAGAATGGATCCTTTCTAGAGAAGGAGTTTCTCTCGAAACAAGTGAGTGGGAGGAAAGTAGAACTTGATGAGGTAACTGTACCTGCTCCCTTATTGGAAAGTAGTTCATTACAGAAATCAGTTCCAGTGATTCCTACACCAATAAGTGAGGAAGCTAATGATGATGATCATGAAACTTCTGATCAAGTTACTACCGAACCTCGTACGTTAACAAGAGTAAGATCCGCACCAGAGTGGTACGGCAATCCTGTTCTAGAGGTCATGTTACTTGACCATGACGTACCTACGAACTATGAGGAAGCGATGATGAGCCCAGATTTCGCAAAATGGCTTGAGGCCATGAAATCTGAGATGGGATCCATGTATGAGAACAAAGTGTGGACTTTGGTTGACTTGCCCGATGATCAGCAAGCCATATAGAATAAATGTATCTTCAAGAAGAAGACTGACGTTGACGATAATGTTACTGTCTACAAAGCTCGACTTGTTGCAAATGGTTTTTGACAAGTTCAAGGAGTCGACTATGATGACACATTCTCACCCATAGCGATGCTTAAGTCCGTCCGGATCATGTTAGCAATTGCCGCATTTTATGATTATGAAACTTGGCAAATGGATGTGAAAACTACATTCCTTAATGGATATCTTAAAGAAGAGTTGTATATGATGCAACCAGAAGGTTTTGTCGATCCAAAAGGTGCTAACAAAGTGTGCAAGCTCCAGCGGTCCATTTATGGACTGGTGCAAGCCTCTCGGAGTTGGAATATACGCTTTGATAGTGTGATCAAAGCATATGGTTTTATACAGACTTTTGGAGAAGCCTATATTTACAAGAAAGTGAGTGGGAGCTCTGTAGCATTTCTGATATTATATGTGGATGACATATTGCTGATCGGAAATGATATTGAATTTCTGAATAGCATAAAAGGATACTTGAATAAGAATTTTTCAATGAAAGACCTCGGTGAAGCTGCTTATATATTGGGCATCAAGATCTATAGAGATAGATCAAGACGTTTAATTAAACTTCCACAAAGCACATACCTTGATAAAGTTTTGAAGAAGTTCAAAATGGATCAAGCAAAGAAAGGGTTCTTGCCTGTGTTACAAGGTGTGAAGTTGAGTCAAACTCAATGCCCGACCACTTCAGAAGATAGAGAGAAAATGAAAGTCATTCCCAATGCTTCAGCCATAGGTTCTATCATGTATGCAATGTTGTGTACCAGACTTGATGTGTGCCTTACTATTAGTTTAGCAGGGAGATACCGAAGTAATCCAGGAGTGGATCATTAGACAGCGGTCAAGAACATCCTAAAATACCTGAAAAGGACTAAGGATATGTTTCTCGTTTATGGAGGTGACAAAGAGCTCGTCGTAAACGGTTATGTCGATGCAAGCTTTGACACTGATCCGGATGACTCTAAGTCACAAACCAGAGACGTATTTTTATTGAATGGTTGAGCTGTCAGTTGGTGTAGTTCCAAGCAGAGCGTCGTGGCGGGATCTACGTGTGAAGCGGCGTACATAGCTACTTCGGAAGAAACAAATGAAGAAGTCTGGATGAAGGAGTTCATATCCAATCTAGGTGTCATACCTAGTGCATCGGGTCCAATGAAAATCTTTTGTGACAATACTGGTGCAATTGCCTTGGCAAAGGAATCCAGATTTCACAAGAGAACCAAGCACATTAAGAGACGCTTCAATTCCATCCGCGATCAAGTCAAGGAGGGAGACATAGATATTTGCAAGATACATACTGATCTGAATGTTGCAGACTCGTTGACTAAGCCTCTCTCATGAGCAAACCATGATCAGCACCAAGAATCCATGGGTGCTAGAATCATTACAATGTAATCTAGATTATTGACTCTAGTGCAAGTGGGAGTGTCGGTGTCAAAACCGGGGGATCTCGGGTAGGGGGTCCCGAATTGTGCGTCTAGGCCGGATGGTAACAGGAGGCAGGGGACACAATGTTTTACCCAGGTTCGGGCCCTCTTGATGGAGGTAAAACCCTACGTCCTGCTTGATTAATATTGATGATATGGGTAGTACAAGAGTAGATCTACCACAAGATCAGAGAGGCTAAACCCTAGAAGCTAGCCTATGGTATGATTGTATGTTGTCCTACGGACTAAAACCCTCTAGTTTATATAGACACCGGAGAGGGTTAGGGTTACACAAGGTCGGTTACAAAGGAGGAGATATCCATATCCGTCTTGCCTAGCTTGCCTTCCACGCCAAGTAGAGTCCCATCCGGACATGAGACGAAGTCTTCAATCTTGTACCTTCATAGTCCAACAGTCGGGCCAAAGGATATAGTCCGGCTGTCCGGAGACCCCCTAATCCAGGACTCCCTCAGTAGCCCCTGAACCAGGCTTCAATGACGATGAGTCCGGCGCACAGTATTGTCTTCGGCATTGCAAGGCGGGTTCCTCTCCAAATTCCATGTACCTGTTGAAATAGTGTCCGGCCTCTTGTGAATGTTGCGCTCCTTGGCTTCCACGCCCAATAAGGGCCACTTTCCACGTGTCGAGCGAATGTGAAGAGCCAGGGTGTTTTTACATTTACCCCCCTAGCTATGTGAATGAGCTGCCTATTAAAAAGACGAGGATTCAGATCCAAATCACACCATACTCCCTTGGCGAGCCTTCATCGGAGCGCATCCGACAGAGATCCATTCATCATGGCCGGTCGACACAGCTCCTCCTCTCGCTCCCCTAGCCCCAAGCTTGGAGATTGGGAGAGATGTTCCGTCCCGCACAACAAATTAGTGATGCTTCAGACCAAGGGATTTCTTCCCCCAGCGTACATGGTCCCGGTTCGAGTCGGGCTCGCCACCTATAATGGCGGAGAGCAAGCGGAGAGCCTTCCCAATCCCTCCAAGGGAGAGCGGGTATGCCTTGTCCCTCATTTGGTAAGAGGGCTCGGATTTCCAATTCATCCGTTTCTCCGGGGGCTCCTGAAGTTCTACGGCCTCCAGTTGCACAACCTTACGCCTGCCTCCATATTGCATATCGCGGGATTCGTAGCCCTTTGCGAGCTGTTTTTGGGCTGTGAGGCTCATTTCACGCTATGGAAGAAGTTGTTCTGCCTTGTGTCCCGTTCTCAGAAGGGGTCAATATATCAAGTGGGCGGAGCCGAAGTGTGGCGTATTGCCGGGACCAGATATCTATCCGGAACCCCAAAGAAGACGTCTGAAGACTGACCTTCAAAATGGTTTTATATAGAAGACATCCCCCTCCCGGATCCTATTCGAATCGGCCTCCCTGAGTTCGACAACGCTCCTTTGAAGAAGCGCCGGAGCTGGCGTCCATGGAGCTCCCTGGAGGAAGATGACAGGGATGTTCTTTACCTGATGAGCCGGATAAGTTTGTTAGCTCGATCCGGATTGACCATGATTGAGGTCATGGCCACATGTATTATGCGGGGGCTGCAGCCGCTTCAGTATAGAGGCCACCCCATGTGGGATTTCAACGGGGAGGATGACGCCACCCGCTACGGCCGTAAAGGGCCGGGATTGGTTGCTGATCTAATAAAGATCTTATCCACTTTGTACAAGGGAGAAGAGGAGGAATTCCTCCGTGTCAACCCGCAGGGCGGATTTTCTATGTACAATCCTCCGAGCTGGGTAAGCGGAGACTTTTTCTCGCCCATCCGTTTCATATTCCCATAGTTAAGTATTCAGCCTAGCGATTTCAACGCAGGAGTTGCGCCAGGCTGTAAGGGAGATAAACAACCCCCCTCCACAGCCCGAGGACCCAGAACGGTCCCTTGACCCGGCCTCCCAGGAGGATCCGGACATATCTGTGGAGCTGATCGATGGGGTATTTTACCAATTGAGCAATGACAACGCCTTGGTGGCCATTACGGCCGATTACCCTGGGCTACTTCCAGCCTCACAGGTAACTGAGACCGAAGTCCCAGTACTTTGAAAAGGGATCCGTCCCTGCGTGTTTTTGATTACCGTATAACAACCGTGTTTTGCAGGGGAGTTCCTCGAGGCAGAAGGCCGAGCCTGCGGCGACTAGCCAACAAGGGGTCGCGAGGCCAGGCAGGCTGAAAAGACACGCAGTCCGGATTGAGACACCGGCGCAGCGGTACGGCGCACCGTCTTTATTCCAAGACATTATTCTCAGAGGCATACTAACGCCCATGCCTTCTTTTTAGGAAAAAGAGCGCTCGCCGGACTATACCCGGAGAGGCTACTAATCGCGCCTCCACCAGCCAGGTTCCAAGGCCGGATTCAGAGGCGGGAATGAATACGAGGCGTGCGCCGGGCGCTCCTCCGACAGAGGATGCGGATAGACTGTCCGCCACCAATTCCGAGGTGGAAAGTGCCATGAACCACAGGCGTCGCCGGATTGTTCTTCGTGACGCTTGTTTCTCCCAAGAGGCATTGGATGCCTTCAACTCGGGAGATGCGTACCTCCGTGCCGCTCAAAATGGTCTAGCCAGAGCCACGGAGCAGTATGTAAAAGACATACGGGTGAGAAAATTTGGTGGTTATATATATCAGTAGCCCCTGAGACTTGAAACCCCTGTTCAAGAATTCATCAGATTAACCAGTTAACCTGCCGATTAATCCCTACTCATAGGGTCACCGAGTAGCCGATAAACTGATAAATCGTCCGATTAATTGATTAAATGGCCAATTAACTTGCCGATTAGCCTATTAACCCCCTACTCGCCAGCCAACCGAGCAGTTACCAGTTAACGATTTCCACAACAATGCTTGAAACAGTTAGAATAACTGATTTAAGGATCATTTGTTATGCAGGTTCTTACAGAAAAGAATACCCAACTGTCCCAGGAGCTGGAAGAGTGCAAAGCCCAACTTCAGGCCGCACTGGCCACAGAAGGGGAGCCCAAAGAGACCCCCTCTGGTAATATATCCTTCGAATGATAAGTATCATATATAGTGCGGCGTATATGCAGATCTGACGATAAAATTGCAGATGGCGCTGGAGTAAATCCGGATAAGCAACAGCTCCTACGCCAGTTGAAGGCCGGTGAGAGCGTGCTTACGAGGGTGAGGCAGGAGAAGAATGATCTCCTAGATGCCAACACCAAGCTGGGCGTGGAACTAAAATATGTTCGTGCCCAACTGTCGGGCTCTGTTAAGGAGAATCAACGGCTTCGACGCGGCATATTTAGTAAGTGCTTGAACGAACTTTGAAAAAGAGTTCATCGAGGAAGTTGGCTGACAGAGTTATGTCTGTAGGTATGCTAACAGGTCGTCCTACAGAGGAAATGCCCAGTTCTACGGGTGACCTTCTTCCCGAGCTCTCACAACTGCACGAACAAGTTCGGTAGGTGATGCAAGGCGTCGCCCAGGCCTTGTGGCCATCCGTCTCCATGCCCGAAGGCCTTGGAGAGCTTGCAGAGAAGCTAAAGGGAGCGTGGAGGCGCTTCCGATTATGGAAGATATCGGCCTGCCGTCAGGGCGCCAGGGAAGCCTGGGCAATGGTGAAGACGCGGTACACGAAGGCTGACCCGAACCACATGGCCGGGGTCGGACCTGTGGGGCCCGATGGGAAGGAGATCCCTGTGAGCTTAGTGTACGACCAAGTAGAATTGGCCGCAAGGTATTCCCAACAGGACTGTACACTAGACAGCCTATTGGATGGTATTGAAGAGGAATTCAACCAGTCAAATTGACTATGTAATTTAAAGTGACATGTATAATGCCTTCTAGCCGGATTGTAGATCATTTGTCGTGGCGGACTTTTCGCTTCAACCTCGGGACCCGACGGTTCGGAGTGTATCCGAATACCCTCTCGGTTATGTAAGAACCGGGGCATGCGTGGAGACCAGGCGTAGGGGTCATTAGTGCTTTAACGGACAAGTGCCCAACTAGTTATGTTATATTACATGGTTAGTAAGAAACATCTTCCAGGGAGAATAGTTCCGTTAGGGGTTCCTTTCCCTGGGAGGCATGCCCTAAAGTGCATGTCCGGACTGCGAGAAGAGACGCAGAAAAAACATCTGGGGGCGCATAAATAAATAAGTGAAAAATCATCTTTAGTTCACCGACCGAATATTCCCTTAAGAACGCTAGCTTTCGGCTTCACCCAGTCTGAGGTACACATCCGGCTGACCCGGCGGTAACAATCGCAGAGGTGCTCCCCTTATGCCCTAGCCGAATTAACGGGAACGTAGGGCATAAATACAAGAGCCAGGCAACCCAGCTTGGCCAAAACTTAAGTCATATCGATGCATATAATGGTGAATAAAGGGTACATGCGGAAGGATAACACATGTGTTGGGCATAAAGCCCGTATGAATAAGCTTCTGTTAAAGAAACCCCCAGGTATGATGAGTGCGGATAGCGCGTCAGTTGCGTGCAAACAAGGCACGAATGGGCCCCTAAAGGCTGTGAGAGAAAAGAAAAGGAGAAGGAGAAAAATATAAGACAGATAGTGTATAAAAAATGGACAGAGGAAGGAGACGAACACAGAGTCTAGCGTTAGGCGTAGAATCTTCGAAGTCGGGCTGCATTCCATGGGTTCAGCTCGAGTCGATTATCCGATGCATCCCATAGACGGTGCGCTCCACCAGTCAAGACTTGGTCAATTATGAAGGGACCTTCCCATTTGGGCTTGAGTTTGTCCTTTTTCTTATCCGGCAGGCGTAGAACTAACTCGCCAATATTGTAAGTTTTGGCCCGTACTTCTCTGCTTTGGTATCTTCGAGCCTGCTGTTGATAGAATGCGGAATGGGCTTTTGCCACGTCACGCTCCTCCTCCAAGGCGTCCAAACTATCCTGCCGATCGATCTCGGCTTCTCTTTCTTCGTACATGCGCACTCAAGGTGAGTCATGAATAATGTCGCAGGGCAGAATCGCCTCTGCGCCGTATACCATAAAGAATGGTGTGTATCCGGTAGTGCGATTCGGCGTGGTCCGCAGCCCCCAGAGTACGGAGTCGAGCTCCTCTACCCAATGCATGTTAGATTCCTTGAGGGACCGCACTAATCTGGGTTTGTTGCCACTCATGATAATACCATTTGCTCGCTTGACCTGACCGTTAGTTTGTGGGTGATAGACTGAAGCATAATCAAGCTTGATGCCCATGTTTTTGCACCAGAGTTTTACCTCGTCGGCCGTAAAGTTCGTGCCGTTATCAGTGATGATGTTGTGGGGGACGCCATAACGGTGTACGACCCTGGATATGAAGTCTATCACCGGTCCGGATTTGGCCGTCTTAACAAGCTTGGCTTCTATCCATTTGGTGAGCTTATCCACCATGACTAGTAAGTATTTTTGCTTGTGGGTTCCTCCTTTAAGGGGTCCAACCATGTCAAGCCCCCAGACCGCGAAGGGCCAGGTGATGGGGATAGTTTGGAGGGCGATGGGTGGCATATGGCTTTGGTTAGCAAAAAGCTGGCAACCAACGCATCGTTGGACTAAGTCCTGAGCGTCTGCCCGGGCCGTCGGCCAATAGAAGCCTGTACGGAAGGCCTTGCTTACAAGGGCCCGGGCTGCCGCGTGGTGACCGCTGAGTCCGGCATGAATTTCAGCCAGAAGATTCCGCCCTTCCTCTTCGGAGATGCACCTTTGAAGGACTCCGGTGGTGCTTTTCTTATAAAGCTCTCCCTCATGCACTTTATAGGCTTTAGATCGCCGCACTATGCAGCATGCCTTGTTTTGGTCCGCGGGAAGTTCCTGCTTAGTTAGGTAGGCTAGGAATGGTTCTGTCCACGGGGTGATGACTGCCATTATTACATGGGCTGAAGATGTTATTTCGTTGGCAGAGCCTCCAATTATGTCAGAATATTCGGTGTCGGGCAGTGCGGTTGGGTCCGGGCTGTTATTTTCGGGTTCCCCTTCCCATACTACGGATGGCTTGAACAGCCTCTCCAAAAGATGTTTGGAGGGACGGCATCGCATTTTGCGCCGATGCGTGCCAGGACGTCTGCTGCCTCATTGTTTTCCCGGGCTATATGGTGAAATTCGAACCCCTCGAACCGAGCTGACATTTTTAGGACGACATTGTGATAAGCTGCCATTTTTGGATCCTTGGCATCAAAGTATCCATTTATTTGGGATATCGCGAGGTTTGAATCCCCGCGCACCTCTAGGCGTTGAATGCCCATGGATACTGCCATCCGGAGACCATGTAGAAGGGCCTCATATTCGGCTGCGTTGTTGGAGTCCGTATACATTATTTGTAGTACGTATTGAACTGTATCTCCTGTTGGGGACGTCAAAACGATGCCAGCCCCCAGACCAGCCAACATTTTGGAGCTGTCGAAGTGCATGATCCAGTTTGAATATGTGTCGTACTCTTTAGGGAGTTCGGCTTCCGTCCACTCGGCGACGAAGTCGGCCAAAACTTGTGACTTAATAGCTCGTCGTGGCTTGTAAGTTATGTCGAATGGGAGGAGCTCAATGGCCCATTTGGCAATCCGGCCCGTCGCGTCGCGGTTGTTTATAATATCGTTAAGTGGTACTTCCGAGGCTACCGTTATCGAACACTCTTGAAAGTAGTGTCGCAGCTTCCGGGATGCCATAAAAACCGCGTACGCTATCTTTTGATAATGCGGGTACCGTGACTTGCATGGAGTAAGGACAGTGGACACATAGTAAACCGGCTTTTGAAGGGGGAATTTGTGTCCGTCCGTTTCTCGTTCGACGACGAGCACTGCGCTTACTACTTGATGAGTTGCCGCAATGTGTAATAGCATTGGTTCACCAATGTTTGGCGCGGCCAGGACTGGGTTTGTTACCAATATGGCTTTTATTTCGTCGAGTCCGGCCGTGGCGGTATCCGTCCACTCGAAGTGTTCGGTGCGCCGAAGGAGGCGATAAAGGGGTAATGCCTTTTCTCCCAAGCGGGAGATGAAGCAGCTTAGAGCCGCCAGGCATCCGGTCAATTTTTGTATTTGTTTGAGGTCCTTTGGGATGTCCAATTGTGACAGAGCTCGGATCTTGGTTGGATTTGCTTCAATTCTTCTACCGGATACAATGAAGCCCAAGAGCTTTCCAGCTGGTACGCCGAAAACGCATTTTTCCGGGTTGAGCTTGACGTCGTATGTTCGGAGGTTATCGAATGTGAGCCTCAAGTCGTCTACTAGAGACTCGACATGCTTGGTTTTGACGACCACGTCATCTACGTATGCCTCCACTGTTTTGCAGATCTGGTTTGCCAGACATGTCTGAATCATGCGCTGATATGTTGCGTCGGCGTTTTTGAGCCCGAAGGGCATTGTGTTGAAGCAGAATGGGCCGTACGGTGTGATTAATGCCGTTGCGGCTTGGTCTGGCTCTGCCATTTTAATTTGATGGTAGCCGGAGTATGCATCGAGGAAACACAATGAATCGTGTCCTGCGGTAGCGTCGATGATTTGATCGATGCGGGGGAGGGGGAAGGGATCCTTTGGGCAGGCCTTGTTAAGGTCCTTAAAATCGACACACAAGCGCCAGGATTTGTCCTTCTTTGGTACCATCACCAGGTTTGCTAGCCAGTCCGGATGTTTTTATGTCTCTGATTAATCCGGCCTCCAATAGCTTGGCTAGTTCCTCTCCCATGGCTTGTCTCTTAGGTTCGGAGAAACGCCGAAGAGCCTGCTTGACTGGCTTGAATCCTTTTAGGATATTTAGGCTGTGCTCGGCCAGCCTACATGGGATTCCTGGCATGTCTAAAGGGTGCCAGGCAAAAATGTCCCAGTTCTCGCGTAGGAACTCTCGTAGTGTGGCGTCGACATCAGGGTTTAATTGTGCCCCGATGGAAGCTGTTTTTGTACGGTCCGTTGGATGGACTTGGAATTTGACTATTTCGTCCGCCGGTTTAAAGGAGGTGGACTTGGATCTTTTATCGAGTATCACGTCGTCCCTGTTCACCGTGGAGCGCAGCGCAGTCAGTTCCTCGGCCGCTAGGGCTTCGGGTAGTGCCTCGAGGGCCAGTGCGACTGTCTTATTTTCGGCGCGGAGTGCTATGTCCGGACCACTAGCAAGAGTGATGATTCCGTTGGGCTCGGGCATTTTGAGCTTCATGTACCCGTAATGGGGTATGGCTTGGAAGATTGTAAACGCCTCCCGCCCTAATAGAGCGTGGTATCCGCTACTGAATGGGGCCACTTGGAACGTGACCTCTTCGGACCTGTAATTATCTGGCGTGCCGAACACCACATCTAGTGTGATTTTTCCTGTACAGCGCGCTTCCTGACTGGGGATTATTCCTCTAAAGGTTGTGCTGCTTCGCTCAATGCGGTTCCAGTCTATTTCCATTTTTCAAAGGGTTTCCTCATAAATGAGGTTCAATCCGCTGCCACCGTCCATGAGTACCTTGGTGAGTCGAAAGTCGTCCACTATTGGACTAAGGACCAATGCGGCTGGTGCTCGGGCTGTTCGGAATTTAGGTTCGTCACTGGCATTAAAAGTAATAGCCGTGTCACTCCATGGGTTTATTGTTGCCGCGTGGTAGACCTCGGCAAGGCTGCGGAGTGTTCGTTTTTGCATATTATTTGATGCGAAAGTCTCGAAGACTGTTAATACCGTACTGGTATCCCTGGGCTGGTGCTCTATGGCTTCTGGGGTTAGAAGATCTTTGCCACTTTTGGCCACCTGCCGGAGTATCCAACATGCTCTAAGGCTATGAGTTGGTGTGGCGTCCTCTGTACTATGAATTTTACAGGGTCCATTGAGCCATCCCTCCAGTACAGTTCCATGCCCTGTAGAGGGTTTTTGCTTTTTGGTGTTTAACCCGGGTGTCTAGCGATAATGCACCCTTTTATTTCGGACTGAGTTTGTATTCAGGGCCGGATTATCCCAAAATTTTATTTCGATTTTCCAGGCGTTTTCCATCGCATAGTACTTTCATACTATGGACACCAAGTCGGCAAAGCGCGTAATTTTGTGGCGCCTTATGCTGTTGAGGATTCCCTTGTCCGTGCAATTATTGCAGAAGAATGAAATTGTGTCTTCCTCGCGGCAGTCCTTTATCCTGTTCATGACCAGGAGGAATCTGGCCCAGTAATGGTGTACTGTTTCTTCGGGATCTTGCCTAATTTGGGATAGATCGCTTATGTTTGGGTGGGTGGGTGGAATTGAATCCGAATCCTCACCCAATCCGAGACTCAGGGGCCAAGGAGTTTCCGAACTCGGAAGTTTGGATTCTTGGATGTTTTCCAATGAATCTAGCCCGCTGCCTGACTCTAGGTTCAGTTCTTGAGTGACGTCCTCCCCTCCGCGGGTATCCGGCTTGGAGGGATCGGGAATCCAGACATAGCCAGTCCTTAAGATAGATGAAGGGTTGCCGCATTGTTCCTCCACCACTGCAACATGATGGGTGACTTGGGGAGAGTTGATCTCTCTCAGATCGGGTTAGACCCAATCTGATCGTAGTCTGTAGCGACTCCCAGGGCGGCGATGCGATCCAAGAGCTCGTTTAGGGAAGAGAGCTCCATTGGATCTAACTGCTCGGCGAGTTCCGAGTTGACGTGAAGATTGCTTTCGATGACCCGAGAAATCATCGTCGGCGCATCCGCCGAACAGGTGGTCATAAGAAAACCACCTAGCCGGAGAGTTTGGCGACAGCCAAAGCTCCCTTGGCAACAGTGTCGTCTCTAAAGACGGGATGAGGCATCCTTCCTGATGGCGACGGCACAGTGGAACTCTCAATGAAAGCACCAATGTCGGTGTCAAAACCGGCGGATCTCGGGTAGGGGGTCCCAAACTGTGCGTCTAGGCCGGATGGTAACAGGAGGCAAGGGACACAATGTTTTACCCAGGTTTGGGCCCTCTTGATGGAGGTAAAACCCTACGTCCTGCTTGATTAATATTGATGATATGGGTAGTACAAGAGTAGATCTACTACAAGATCAGAGAGGCTAAACCCTAGAAGCTAGCCTATGGTATGATTGTATGTTGTCCTACGAACTAAAACCCTCCGGTTTATATAGACACCGGAGAGGGTTAGGGTTACACAAGGTCGGTTACAAAGGAGGAGATATTCATATTCGTATTGCCTAGCTTGCCTTCCACGCCAAGTAGAGTCCTATCCGGACACGAGACGAAGTCTTCAATCTTGTACCTTCATAGTCCAACAGTCCGGCCAAAGGATATAGTCCGGCTGTCCGGAGACCCCCTAATCCAGGACTCCCTCAGGGAGACTGAAGGAAATATGCCCTAGAGGCAATAATAAAGTTGTTATTCATATTTCCTTATATCATGATAAATGCTTATTATTCATGCTAGAATTGTATTAACCGGAAACTTAGTATATGTGTGAATACATAGACAAACAGATTGTCATTAGTATGCCTCTACTTGACTAGCTCGTTAATCAAAGATGGTTAAGTTTCCTAGCCATGGACAAAGAGTTGTCATTTGATGAATGGGATCACATCATTAGAGAATGATGTGATTGACTTGACCCATCCATTAGCTAACGGGAACCGCTAACGAGATTTTTATTGATGGACGACACATGATGAACGTTCTTCAGACGCATGGTCTTCCCCGAAGTAAACTTCAGATCGACCGTACCAACACCTCGAACGATGGCATGTGACCCGTTCCCCATTAGCACGGGAGAAGTCCCTTGACCTGGTAAGAAGAAAACATGGAGGCGTCAGCACAAACATGTACATTGACACCGATGTCAATCAACCAATCAGGAGATTGAAATACTGAAAGGATGGTAGGAAGAATACCGTACCCAGATTCCTTCATATCAGTATCACCGATAACAACATTAGCGGACTTGCCGCTCTTCTCATGTTCGCGCTCCTCAAAGCGGTTAGGACACTTCGGAGCCCAGTGATTGGGATCACCGCAGACATGGCAAAGTTCCTTCCCCTTTTTATGAGAATTCTTCTTGAAGTTGGTAGAATGTGACGGCTTATTCTTTGTATCAAACTTGCCTTTGCCCTGAGTTTTGTTCTTGTTGGGATGGAAATTCTTCTTCTGTACCATATGGGCACTAGAAGTTCCCTCGGCAACTCGAACACGTGTGTCCTTTGCTCTCGCCTTCTCTTCAACATCAAGAGCACCAATGAGATCCGCAACGGAAAACTCCTGTCTCTTGTGTTTCAGGGAAGTAGAAAAATTGTTCCACGAATGTGGAAGCTTGGCAATGATGCCTCCGGCAACAAATTTGTACGGTAACACACACTTAAAGTACTCGAGTTCCTTTGTGAGCGACTGTATCTCATGGGCTTGCTGTACAACAAAGCGCTCATCAGTCATCTTGTAGTCATGGAATTGCTCCATGACGTACAACTCGCTGCCGGCGTCCGAGGCAGCAAACTTTGCCTCGAGCGCAGCCCACATGTCCTTGCCGTTGTCAAACGACATATACGAATCCACAATGGAATCATCAAGAACACTCAGAAGAGTGCCTTTAAAAAGAGTATCGATCTTCACAAAAGCTTCCAGCTGTGCTGGATTAAGATCGCCCTAAGGCTTGCCTTTAGTGGCGTCAAAGCAGCCCATGGTCTGAAACCAGTAGACTGCTCTCGTGCGTCACCTCTTATATTGCACCCCCTTAAAAGCAGGCGGCTTCAGATGCGCAGCAAAACCACTCGGAGTAAATTGCCTATAATCAGGTTTTGGAATTGTTGGAAATATGAGCAATACTACGAGATTTAGTCCGAATAAACAGAAAATAAATCATGACAACAATTGCGGAGATTAAGCTAATCATGCGAACTAGCATAGTAGATGAATAGATCACATCTAAGGCACATACTAGAACCATGAATTCTACCACGATCTCGAACAAGAAAGATAGAATCACATACGGTGCAGCGGGAACAACACCGCCGACGTTGACGTTGTCGCCCATGTCGTCGAGGATGAGATTGCCGAGGTTAGGGAAGAAGTCGTCGTTCGCGAAGTCGTCGCTGCCAGCAGTCGCACGAGTGCGCTCCCCAAAAACCTGATCGCCCCTCTCCCGTACAGGATCACGAGAGGCGGGGTTCCGGAGGCCTGCTGTCCCTTCTCCCCGTGCACGTCGAAAGGAGGGATGGAGAAGATTTTATTGGCGGCGCAATGATCTGTAACGGTGATGCGAAATCATACGAAGTGGCGGCTAGGGTAGACGTCTGCCTGACTATATAGTGCGGGCCGGGTAGGTCGTGGGAGCGTCCGAGTCGCGATTCAAAAGAATCGAAAACGGTTCAATAATTAACACGTTTGTTAATTATTAATTAATGATTCATTAATTTTTCTCGAGCAACTTTTTGACGAGGCATCTGCAAGAAGCTGTGAGTCGGTTTCAAAGGCAACCCAGATTGCTCCCATCTTCGTCGCCGTCGTCACTGCTGCTGCCAGCGCGTTGACCTTTACCCCAAAAGTGTCATGAATATTCTCCTAGCGGCCAACCCGAGCAACAAGTACCTGCCCCGAGCTATCACGAGCAATCACACCCCATCCACCCATAGAGCATCTTAAAGGGAGCGCTCCATCTAGGTTGAGCTTAATCGTCACAATGGCCGTTGGGTTTGGGTAACAGGGTAAGCAAGTAGAAAACGGCTAGCTAGTTATTAGGTGCGTCAATATATACAACACTATCAAACAACTCAAAGTATTCCCAATACTTCAAAATACTATGGTATGTCAAAACTGTGGTATCTTACACCTACATGCTGAAATGTTGTAGTTTTCAATACTTTGGTTCTTTCAATACTTTACTATCAAACACAGCCTTAGGCTCTGTTTAGTAGGAAAGTACTAACAAAACCAAAATATCATAAACTACAGTAGTTTAGCATACATGTACAAAACACTATGGTTTTAATATAACAATGTTTTTTTTAAATATTCACAATATAGAGGACCTGTTTGATTACATCACATAATGCTGTAAAATTTACTAGCTAGCTGTTGGTCGTGCATCCGTTCATGGCTAGTAGCTAGCAATTGCTTTTAGCGGTGATTAGTAGTAGTACTCGTTAAAAGAGATGAGATCGCCTCTCCGGACCTTGGCTGATCTTTAAAGGATAGTTATGGGTTGCTTCGGATCCTTTCTATGATAAATGTATTCAGCCTAGCTATCTCATTGGTATTAGGGAACACGTGGGACAGAGGATCGAGCGGCGGCTTAATAGCCAGATGAGTTTGTTGAGAAGATCTAGCGATCGACTCATTTCTTTCGCTTGCTCTGTTAAAAGAAAGAGGTTCAGGGCTCTTTTTATTATGTGGAGAAATTACTATAATTTTGTAAATACTCTAGTTTTAGTAACACAGTTTTTGGCATTAACCAAACAGGTCATAATAATATAAAATTGAGTCATCTATTTTGAAATGGAGAGAGTACTTGGCAATTAAACAGAGCCTTAGTGTTTCAACTGTGCCATATTGTATTTTTTGGAAATGTTGAGGTGGTCACCGCGATCCCACCTGAAAATAAATAAGTGAAGAGTTTAGTCCGGGTCTCGCAACCACTAGGAGAATCTGCCTAGGGTTTTTGACGCCCTCGCCGGCCCGCCGCCACCTCCTCCCTTCTCACGAGCGCTGCCCCTTGACTACCACCGTAGCACCAGGATGACGGCGCAGACTGCCGAGGAGCTCGCCGCCCAGATCGAGCAGGAGCAGCTCGAGGCGAAGAAAACAGAGGTGAGATTTGGATGTGATCCTTGGTCCAACCCCTCCCGAGCAATGCCAGTCATCGTCAGAATCGGTGATCGATTTGTTCAGGGATTAAATATTCCATGAAATGTCCTTGTTTTTGCTGGTTCTAGATCCATTCGATGAACTAGTCCGATCCTGGAAGGTTATTGCTTTCAGTGTGTTATAATGGGTATTGGTAATTCTAATCCTGTCGCCTAATTCTTCATCTAGTTATTTATTTACACGAGGCAGCGTAATTCACTGTTTAATATCGATAGAAGTATAACTCAATATTATCCTCGGTGACATAGGTGTTTTAGTTGTTGTGTACTGGGTAACATCTGAAGATCTTACTGTGTGAATTTTGGGAGCAGGCAGAGGAGGTTGTGGTTGAGGATGATGATGATGATGATGACGACGACGACGACGACGACGATGATGATGACAATGATGATTTGGATGGTAACTCACTATGCTCACTGGTCTCCTGTATCCACTTTGCGTAAAGCTGTATTAATTAATAAATCTGATGCGAACATGTGAAAATAATAACAGAGTGAGATTTATTAAATCCTGTTTTTTTCTGTTTACATTATTAGACCTTCTTTTAGGGTCGGATTGTCTTTGCCCTTGGACGATTTCAGTGGTGGTGCCAACAATGGTAGCATGTGTACATATGTACAGTATCCATGTAATTTTCGTATACA
Source organism: Triticum urartu (assembly GCF_056163025.1). Classification (NCBI taxonomy): domain Eukaryota; kingdom Viridiplantae; phylum Streptophyta; class Magnoliopsida; order Poales; family Poaceae; genus Triticum; species Triticum urartu. The sequence continues at coordinate 377,769,496 of NC_141876.1, read as the reverse complement.
CTTGAAAATAGCCGTGATTTGTTTGCTGAGCAAATTAAGTGATGTTACTTGACATAACAGTCTACACTTACCTTCTTTTTTTGGAATGGTCACCGGGGGGAGAGTTTCCCCACCTGAATATATTACCACTCAAATGGCCATAATGCCAAGAGAATGATCCAGTTTATAAGGGAAACTGGATTGAAAACCTGAACAAATTGGCCACGTTTATGAGGGAAACCGGGCCAAAAAACAGTACAAATAAAAAGGTTAAAAGAAGATGAGAAAAAAGACATCCAGGACATGTCACAGCCTAGCTAGCAGACCATAGGACCATCAGCACGAGAGACACAAGTAGATGCGGGGCGCCGTCGAGAGATCACAATACCAAGACATCGCAAGCAGCCTAACGCGTACCAAACCCCAGGGTGCAACACAGGAGCATCCACAATCAACGAGTGCCACAGCTGAACACGAACCTTGACTAGGGGCTCCGCCGCAGGAATACTGAACGATTAGCAAGTTGGGGAGGCATCTTGCGTCGTCATTGAGCAAAGATGAACCGAGAGAACACCAAGAGCACGAAGCTCACCGCAACACAACAACGACAGCTATGGGAGGGTCTTGAGCATGCATAGCTACAAGGGCAAAACACCAAACGACGGGCAGGGGCGGATGGATGGTGGCGAAGGGCTCGACGAAGAGGTGATGTTGACGGCGGTACGGGATGGATGGCCGGTGATGAGTGGAATGAAGCAAACTAGAGAGATCACATAGAGTGCAGAGAAGTTCACCATACGGACATGAAGGAGATGCAGACCGTGCCATCAACATGGAGGAGTGGCGTGAGTGCACCGCCGCAGTCATGGCCGGGCGAACCGTCAGAGATTTCTCCCCATCCCCAAGTCCAGAAGGAGGAGGAGGCAGTATAACGCCACCATGGTGGGACACGGGAGCCTGCAGGCGTCGCTGTTGCCGGCGAGCAGCATGGAGCGGCGGCCACCGACGGAGGGCCAGCATGCGCCGGCCAGCGGGCAGCTGGCAGCTCCATGCAGGAAGGTTCTGGAGGCATTCGATTTGGATATGGGGAGGAGGCTAACGGTGCATGGAGAGCAGAGCGTGGCCTCGCCGCCGCTGTCCGCCGAGGGGATTAGCCCGGAGGCCTCCTACTGCGACGGCGAGGGTAGGGGGCGTGGAGGAGGTGGACTAGAGAGGGTGGCGGCGAGGGTCCTCCAGAGTCGCCCGAGAGCAACCCGGGAGGAAGAGTATCTCTCTTGGGTGTCTACACGTAGCTTCACCACTGGCTGGTTTGTTTGGATGAATGCATGTTTACTGGTTGTCTGCTTTTAGCTTCTTTTGGGATATTCTCTCTGCATCTGACAAGAATATTGATTGGTTTGGTCATGTGGGTTTGTTGTAGATACTTCAAAATTACAATCCTCATTGTCAATTCAATTGAGATGGAATATAATCTTTGTACTGTGCCTGTGACCGATGTTGAAAGATCTTTTGTGCTGTATAAACAAAAGAATGGAGATGTTTAGATTGTAGTCAATTTGATGGCGCAGATGTCTAGCTGCTTCTGGTGCATATATTGTACTTTTTAGTCTGCTATTCAAACCTGTAGCTGCAAGGCTGTGATAGTTCTGTACTCCCTCCGTCACAGAAATGAATAGAAACAAAAGAACGGAGATGTTTAGATTGTAGTCAATTTGATGGCACAGATGTCTAGCTGCTTCTGGTGCATATATTGTACTTTTTAGTCTGCTATTCAAACCTGGAGCTGCAAGGCTGTGATAGTGTACTCCCTCTGTCACAGAAATGAATAGAAATGGATGTATCTAGAACTAAAATACGTCTAGATACATCCATTCCTTGGACAAGTATTTTTGGACGGAGGGAGTACATTTTTATAGATGGCGTCTAATTTATTGATGTTTTATTGTTATAGCCTTAGAGGTTATACTGGGCAAATGGGCATTGCACTATGTTTTACTTGGAGTAAATTACATTTCGTTTAAATTTGACTTGCATATGCAAGGAGACGTTTTCTTGGTGCCGACTATCATATGTGCTAGGTAGTGTTAAAGAAATTGTTGTGTTTTTTCATGACTAGCTGGTTCCGGTTCCCTCTTATCTGGAAGCTCCAGATTGTATTATACAATTCGCTTTATGTAACTCTTACACTGTATGATCCATATTGTTCTTATTGCTATTTTACAGGGCAAGAAGGTGATGCCAGTGGCAAATCAAAACAAAGCAGGAGTGAGAAGAAGAGCCGCAAGGCAATGCTGAAGCTTGGCATGAAATCCATCACTGGCGTAAGCCGTGTCACTGTGAAGAAAAGCAAGAATGTGAGTTATTACAATCACTTACACAGCATGGTCTGTATTCCTTCGTTGGTCGACTAACACCACTGTTTCCAGATATTGTTCGTCATCTCAAAGCCAGATGTGTTCAAGAGCCCAAATTCAGATACGTATGTTATTTTCGGTGAAGCCAAGATTGAGGATCTCAGCTCCCAGCTGCAGAGCCAGGCTGCAAAACAATTCAAGGCTCCTGACCTGAGTCAAATGATCTCAAGTCCTGAGGCGTCGGGCGTGGAGCATGATGACAACGAGGTTGTCAACGATGAGGGAGTCGAGCCAAAGGACATCGAGCTGGTGATGACACAGGCGGGCGTCTCAAGGGCCAAGGCTGTCAGGGCTCTCAAGTCTGCCAATGGAGACATTGTCACTGCCATTATGGAGGTCACAACTTAAGAGTATGGCGACTTTTTTTGGAAGTAGTTGAACCATTTTTCTTTGAGCGATTTGCAGCTTGAGTGTTATTATTATCTTGGAACCGGATAAGTATCTCATGTTTGCTTGCATCTCTGATAAGGTCGTTTGGACATGATCCTGCCCGCGGCTAAGTTGGTACAGTGTTTTTTTAGCACGGACGTGTCAGTGGTGGCAATTTTATGGCATGTTTTTCACCTTCGGCTGAAATATTATTAGATTTAATTTAAATAACGGAAACACTAACGCCCACGTGTGTGGCACTTCTCCAACTTGCTCACACGTGTTGATTGCCGTCGATTCGTTTTGAACGACGATAACTGCCACATGTGTGGCATCTAGGGGGTTGTGCCGCACGCGCTGTGTGGCACGGAGAACCCCGCCTGCACGATGGTGTCCGGGCGCAACCTGCCACAACCCGCATGTCCGGTGTGTGACACAATCGTCCACACATCCGGGTGAACGACCCCGCTGCCCGCATAACCTAACGCGCCCATCGTCCTTGCCTACCTTCGAACCCCAGTGCGACCTGTCGTCGTCGTCTCCTACCTCTCGATCCCCTACCTCCATTGTCTTCCTTCTCTAGTTGCCATGGCAACCAAACCAGATCTCTAGCCCCACCCCACCCCCACCCCTTGCCCCCTCCCGATCGACGAAAAACGCGACGACATGCTAACAGGACGATCTCCGATCTCCTCCTCTTTCTCCTCCTTTTGTCCCAAATAATTGCACTTCCATATTGCCCACGAAGATGGCGACTAGATCCACACTGTCATGGCAAGCACACCACAAATTTGTCTTTATTCCCCTTTGCCCACCAACATAAGCAAGATCTGCCATGTTCTATCCTAGATCTGAACTAAGCTTTTGGGTTGGGTTGTTGCGAGTAGTTGCTTCAGAAGGATGTGTAGGATTCACTAAAATCAGGGGAAGAAGGGAGGAATTTGGGCGGTACATAGGGAGGGAGAAAATTAGTTGCAACCTATATTTGTCGTTAGTTGCCACCTATCTTTGTCGTTAGCCGCCACCATGTTATGTTGTTACTTGACATCATATTATGTTGGTTGTTGCCATCGGTTCAAAATGATAGTTGGCATCCAAATTTTAGAAAAGAGAATGAATGTGCATGTCCTACTTGCCACCATGCATTGGTTGTTTATGCAAGAAATGTGATAAGATTGACGTGTTTTCTTTTATGTGCATACAACAAGAATGCATTTCGAATATTCATGCGTTCTTATTCATGCAGTGACTGAAAACACAGTGGGAGAAAAGCGGAAAAAAATGAATCATGAAGACGACACTGATCCTTTGTTTTCTCAAAGGCTGCAAGCGCCGCCTTGGGATGCAGCAGAGTACAATCAAATCATTTCCGCAGGGCCGTTGCTACCACTACTAGAGCAGTACGCGAACATCGGTACGATGCATGATCAAAAAAGGAACAGTTGACATGTTTGTGGGGAGGAAAAATGGCATTCTACTTATGTGCTACAATGTCCTTGTTCGCAGGTTCTTATGACACAACCACACACACAGGGATACCATGGCAAGTTCCAACACAGGGCGAAAACGCTGATAGATGTACGGGAGAACAACTTCAAGTAGCCAATGTGGCAAATCAAGATAACACATATGAAAAAAGCATACTGATGTGGCCAAGAAAGAAAACCTGCAAGGATGGCAAGGACTTACGAGTTTTTTGAAAAAACGCAGGACCATCATGCAGCACGTGGCAACAGGCGGCAACCGGGCACCTGCCATCAATGTCGTACACAGGTGAGTCGTATGAAGTGATTCTATGGACAGTGAATCAGGAAAAAGGAACATAGGTGACATTGGTGTTTACGCGGTGTCAATACAAAACGCAGTTGCCGTGTCTGGACAACTGCAGTTGCCATGCATGGACAACTGCAGTTGCCATGTCTAATCTGATGTGGTTGCTGAGGGAGTCCTGGATTAGGGGGTCCCCAGGCGTCCGGGTTATGTGACATGGGCCGGACTGATGGGCCATGAAGATACAAGATAGAAGGCCTTCCTCCGTGTCCGGATGAGACTCTCCTTTGCATGGATGGCAAGCTTTGACGTTCGGATATGAAGTTTCTTTTCTCTGTAAACCGACTCTGTACAATCCTAGGCTCCTCAGGTGTCTATATAAACCGGAGGGTTTAGTCCGTAGAGGCAATCATAATCATATAGGCTAGACATCTAGGGTTAGACATTACGATCTCGAGGTAGATCAACTCTTGTAACCCCTATACTCATCAAAGTCAATCAAGCAGGAAGTAGGGTATTACCTCCATTAAGAGGGCCTGAACCTGGATAAACATTGTGTCCCTTGTCTCCCGTTACATTTGATCCTCAGACGCACAGTTCGGGACCCCCTACCCGAGATCGGCCGGTTTTGGCACCGACATTGGTGCTTTCAATGAGAGTTCCACTGTGCCGTCAACAGAAGGTTCGATGGCTCGATCGATCATCTACAATGATGCTGTTTCGGGGAAGACTTTCCTCCCCGGCCAAATTTTGTATTCGGCGGCTTCGCACTGTGTGCCAACTCGATTGGCCACCTTGAACAGATCGACAGCTACGCCCCCAGTCACTAGGTCAGTTTCGAGAACCTAAACTATGTCGCTGATATTCGAGGAGACTTGATCTTTGAAGGGTTCGCGGCCCCAACCATCGCTCTGACCTTAGATCCGGAGCAAACCATCAGGTCCGAAGATGGGAGTGTGGAGCCCACCGGACTCTCCATTACAAAGTGCATTATCGAGGATACAGAGGCAATCGTGTCCACGGCGAACTCGGAATCAGTCCAGGTTCCCCGTATCATTGAAAGGCCGGACTCACCCCCGGACTCCAGATATGAACTCTCGAAGTCCGCGCCAAGTAGGCAAGGCCAGGAGGCTTGCACCCCGGCCAGCCCCGCGGACTCTCGCTTCCACGTCCAAACCTCGCTCTTAAACGAGGCCCTGAACTTAATGCGATCCCTCGCTATTACAGAGGAATCACTTCCGAACTATGCCCAACCCGGACTAGGGGCTGAGAGCGGGGAATTTTACGTCCCACCCACCACCCACTTCATAGCCATTGTTGAAGACTTAACCGACATGCTGGATTACACCTCCGAAGACATCGACGGCATGGACGACGATGCCGGAGACGAACAGGGCCAAGACCCGCCGTTTACCGGACGTTGGATGACCACCTCCACATATGACGTGTATATGGTGGACACACCCAAAGAGGATGACGATGACGGAAGGAAGGATCCGGTTGAGGACAAGCATGCTCAAGCACCTCCAAAGCGTCGACGTCAGTGGCGCCACTCAAAATCGCGCCGCGAAAAAGACAGCAACACTGGCAACGAAGATAATAACACCCCGGAGAACGCCGAAGACCCCGAAGCCCCTGTTGAGCCAACATCCGAACATGATGATTGGGAGGATGGGCAAGTTAACCCTGACGATCCAGTCGGGAACGAGGACTCGGAGGATAGTAACTATCTACCAATCTCCGAGGATGATGTGAGCCTCGGCGACGAAGACTTCATCGTGCCAGAGGAACCACTCGAGCAGGAGCGCTTTAAGCGCTAGCTAATCGCCACTGCTAGGAGTCTAAAAAAGCAGCAGCAGCGGCTCCAAGCCGAACAAGATACACTCAACGGCAGGTGGACCCAAGTCCTAGCCGCCGAAGAGTATGTCCTTCAACGCCCAAAAAAGAGTTATCCGAAGCATCGACTACTACCACAATTTGACGATGAAGCCCTCAAGCCCATACCATCAAGACATGACTGTGCCGATGAACCAGACCAGTCACCACGCGGGCGAGATAAAGCGGCCACCTACGCCGAACACCAACCCGCACCACCTCGCCGTAGAGACAGAGAGACAATGACTCCAGGATACACCTACGACCTTCGTGAAGACCTGAATAATAGAGCAGGCCAAACAAGATCAATCTACGGATCAAGGAGGCGTGCCCCAACACGGGAAGGCGAGCGTCAAGCTTGGCCTGACAGGCATAACCTCATCAGGCCCAAAAACCGCATACGGACTTCATCCGAATTGCGTCGTGACGTCGCCCGATACAGAGGCGCCGCACACCCCTTATGCTTCACCGATGAGGTAATGGAGCACCAGTTCCTAGAAGGGTTTAAACCCGTGAACATTGAATCATATGATGGAACAAGGGATCCCGCAGTATGGATTGAAGACTTCCTTCTCCATATCCACATGGCCCGCGGTGATGATCTCCATGCCATCAAGTACCTCCCCCTAAAACTCAAGGGACCAGCATGGCACTGGTTAAACAGCCTACCAGAAAACTCTATTGGTAGCTAGGAAGATTTGGAAGATGCCTTTAGAAACAACTTCCAAGGCACCTATGTTCGGCCTCCAGATGCCGATGACCTTAGTCACATTGTCCAGCAACCCGGAGAGTCAGCCCAGAAACTCCGGACCAGGTTCTTAATTAAAAAGAACCAAATTGTCAATTGTCCGGACGCCGAAGCCCTCATGGCCTTTAAACATAGCGTCCATGACGAGTGGCTCGCCCGACACCTCGGCCAAGAAAAGCCAAAGTCTATGGCAGCCCTCACCGCACTCATGACCCGCTTTTGTGCGGGAGAAGACGGCTGGCTCGCTCGTAGAAGTAACAGCACCAGCGACCCTGGCACCTCCAAGGCCAGAGATGGAAACGGCAAGCCACGACGCAACAAGCACAAGCGTCGAAGCAACAACGAGGATATTGAAGACACGACGGTCAACGCCGGATTCAGTGGCCCTAAACCCGGTCAGCAGAAGAAGCCATTTAAAGGAAACAAGGATGGTCCATCCAATCTTAACCGAATACTAGACCGGCCTTGCCAGATTCATGGCACCCCCGACAAGCCTGCCAATCATACCAACAGAAATTGTTGGGTCTTTAAACAGGCCGGTAAGCTAAACAACGGGCATAAGGGGAAAGGGCCGCCTAGCGAGGACGACGATGAAGAGCCTCGCCCACCGAACACAGGGGACAGAAGAAGTTTCCCCCCGAAGTCAAAACGGTGAATATGATATACGTCACTCACATCCCCAAGCGGGAGCGTAAGGCGCATTAAGGGACGTCTATGCCATAGAGCCAGTCGCCCCAAAATTCAACCCCTGGTCAGCCTGTCCGATCACTTTTGATTGCAGAGACCATCGGACCAGTATCCGTCATGGAGGTTCGACAACATTGGTCCTCGATCCAATTATCAACGGATTCCATCTTACCCGAGTCCTTATGGACGGCGGTAGCAGCCTTAACCTACTTTATCAGGACACTGTCCGCAAAATGGGCATTGATCCATCAAGAATCAATCCCACCAAAACCACCTTCAAAGGAGTGATACCCGACGTAGGGGCCTGTTGCACAGGGTCCATAACGCGGGAGGTAGCCTTCGGCTCACTGGATAATTTCCGAAGAGAAGACTTGATCTTCGACATCGTCCCTTTCCACAGTGGCTATCATGCACTGCTCGGACGAACCGTGTTCGCCCGCTTCAATGCGGTCCCGCACTATGCTTATCTAAAGCTCAAGATGCCTGGACCACGGGGTGTTATAACAGTCAATGGAAACATGGAGCGCTCCCTCCATACCGAGGAGCAAACTGCGACCCTCACAGTTGAAATACAGGGTAGCCTTATCAGGCCGAATACTACATCGACAGTCAAGCCACCAGACACTGTCAAACGAGTCCGGTCTACCCTGTAGAATGACAGTCCGGCTCGTCAAGAGCTAGATTAGCAATTCAGCCTCCGTCACAGCCCCAACTGGATTGCAGCATATGTACTGCGCGTACATAACTACGCACTAAAGATACCATGGGCAAGGACAGAGGCATATTAAAGTCCACAATACGGCTCGATCCTACCCGGACCCTCATATTCTTCCTTTCTTTTTCCTATTTTTATTTTTCCAGGTTCTTTACAACCAACATCACCTTTCGATGGTACCAAGGGCCCTTTTCCAGGCCCCTTAAGTGTACTCGACCGTCCACCCTCTCAAAGGATCACACATCAAGACAAAACGCAGCGCAGACGTGTGGCAGAGTGTCCAAAGGATCTTCAAGATCCTCTTCCTCTCTTTAGGACCTGTATACAACTTTCCCTTGTTCTCGGCATGTAAAATAGCCTCGAGGCCTATGTCATCCTCTATAAAAATATGTCTTGACGTATCAATCAGACTATAATGGAAACAATTTTTCACCCAACCTATTCGGTCTTGGCTCATCTCCTAATCTGTATTCCCTCTTTTCGTCCGATTGTCATATACACCTCCGCACGACTTAAATCACCAGGGGCTCTACCCAGCCAAAACATATTTTTCAAAAAAAGAAGTCCGAACACTTTTATAGTACACTTCGGCATCCCGAATATAGCATTATATGCATCGGCTCCGAATCATGTCTTTTGTTAATAGTTGGGTTGCCCGGCTCATGTGGTTACTACCTTACGTTCTGCCAGTTCGGCTAGGGTAGTAAAGGGAGAACTACTGCGATTGTGTTTTTGGCTCGTCCGGTCAAACACCTCAGTAGAGAAAGCCGAAAACTGACTGTCATGATGCAGCGAGAGCTGGTCAGCTATCCAGTGACTTAATATAAATCTTTTGCAATTTTTTTCCGTATTATACGAAGGACCAACTTCGGCTCGGTCGCGTGCCTAAGGCATCCCAGTTCGGACAGCCGCACGCGCACCAGGGGCTAGTACTTAACCCCCCGTCAAACTCCTATGGCTAAGTGAAGGTACTAAAGCCGCATAGTCTGATTGCCTGGTTCGCTATGTAAATCACCTCCTTCACAGACCAAGACGTTGGGTCAAGAGTGATTACATGTTATTCTAAACACCCCCGTAGTATCTACGAGGGGGATGAAGCCGACGACTGGCAAACTTTCAGATACAACAAAAGACCGCACATGAGGAAAATAATCTAAAATAAAAACAAGCAAACATATTATACAAAAGTCTTGTTTCATAATACAAAGTTCGGGCAGCCCGGATACATTCATTCAAAAATAATATCCTTCGAACATTGGCCCTCTACAATGCGGGATCCTTCCAGGACTTCATCAAAATACCGCTCCGGCGTGCGGTGCTCCTTGCCCGCGGGTGGTCCCTCTGTTGCAAGCTTGGTGGCATTCAACTTCGCCCACTGTACCTTGACACGGGCAAAGGCCATCCGGGCACCTTCGATACAGACCGACTGCTTTATGGCGTCAAGCCTGGGGCAGGCATTGATTAGCCGCTTCATTAGTCTGAAGTAGCTGCTGGGTATGGGCTCGGCTGGCCAAAGACAGACTATAACATCCTTCATGGCCAGTCCGGCCACCCTATGCAGTTCAGTCAACTGCTTCAGCTGATCACTGAGGGGCACTGGATGTCTAGCACAAGGTACTGTGACCAGAACAGCTTCTCCGTTGAGCTTCCCTCCTCGGCTCGAAAGAACTCCGCAGCGTCAGCAACACTCCTGGGCAGATCCGCAAACGCTCCTGGAGAACTCCAAACTCGAGTCAGTAATATGTATCTTCTCCTTACAAATTTTCTCTGAATATTAAAGGCCTTACCCGCCACTATCTACCTTGCCTCTTGAGTCTCTCGGCAGGCACCTTGGGCTTCAACCCAGGCCTCCTTCGCGCTTTGGAGGGCCTTAGCAAGTTCGGCGTCTTGATCCGAAACCTTGAGCTCCAAGGACTCACATTTGCTTATGGCATCCTTGAGCTCTTGTTGGACTTCATCCAACCTCGCTTCATGTTTTTGGCGGGTGGCTCGTTCCTCCTCCACCTCCTTTTTGGCCTCGGCCAGTGCGCTCTTGAGGGATTCGACCATAGATGCATTCAGTATGAGTATAACCATAAAACTCAGCAAGATAACTAATCAAAGCTCATATCATTCCGGGTATGTATAGGTACCGCATACCTTGCTCTTCCTCAAACCGCTTATTAGTGCGGATGAGCTCTTCATCGGCACGCTCCAACCTCTGCTTAAGTTTGGACACTTCGACAACCTATGCGGTTGCCTCTAATAGCGAAGCCTGTTTATTAAAATGGACACATATGTTATCTCCTGCCAATACTAGTCGATCCTCTGTTCGGCCCTGCTTTGCAAAAGCCGAACAGAGTCTCAGGGGCTACTATCTATACACAGGCATATTTTTTGCATATGCAAAGCAACTAAAAAAATATTACTTCACATACCTCAAAGCCTGTTAGTAGGCTGGTATAGGCTTCATTCAATCTGTTTTTAGCGGACCGAACCTTTTCAACCACCGTACCCATAAGGGTACGGTGTTCCTCCACAATGGAAGCACGTTGAAGCGCTTCCACCAGAATGTCCGGCGCCTCTGGGTTGACAGAGGTTGCCGGTGGAGTCGGCGCGCCCCCTTCTTTCAAAGGAGGCTGTTCACTTTATTCCGGAGCCGTGCGGATCTCCGGAATAATATTCGGTTGGGGGTCGAAATGGGCATGGACCCCGCCGCTAGTCTCCATGGGGGTCGGTTCCCCCATGTTTTCGGCAGCTGAGGTATTACCCTCTGGCGCCGTCTTGACGGCCTCCCTCACCTCTCCATGTCCTGGAGAGGTTCTTCGGGACAACACTTTGGTGCTGTCCGTGGCAATGGGCGGGGAGGCCTGCAGAGGCGTCTCGCTCTCAATCATGTTCGGCCCCAGCGAATTCCCAGAAGACGATGATCATTGGGGGAGATCGCGAGCCGGACTACATCACACAATTCAACGTGTTAAACCAATAAAACACAAAACTGGATATATGTACAATGTCCTTGGATACTTACGATTCGGCCAGGGGCTTCAGCCTGGGGTGCCACTCGGGGTTGGCTTCGGCGTCCGATTCCGAATCGCCCGAAAGGGAGATCTTCCCCTTCTTGGACGCCTCCGCCTCTAGGTCCCCAGAAGCCGCCCTTTTCTGCTTCCCCCCCTTAAGGGGAGAATTTCTCTCCTCCTTCTCCTCCTCTTCTTCACCCCCCTCGTGGGAGGAGAGAGCTTCGGTATCCTCGGACGCAGCATCTGAAGTACCTTTTCGGCGAAGGCCGCCTCTAGCCCCCCTTGCCCTTCTTCTTGGCCTTCTTCTCCGGCGTCTGGTACGGCACCGGGACCAGCATCTTTGTCAGAAGAGGAATAGCTGGATCTTCGGGCAGCGGAGCCGGGCATCGGATCCGCTCCGCCTTCTTTGTCCAGCCCTGAAGAAAGAATGGAAGTCTCAGTATACCCCTTTGGATTTTCAATTTGAAATTATGGTTTGGAAATCCAAAAACTTATGGGAGTGGCCGGATGAGCACGGTCGAAGCCGATGTCTTCGGTCGGCTTCGGCCACAACTTCTGGGCCTTGAAGAGCAACTTCCAGATCTCTTCGTGCGTCATGCCGAAGAATCGCTGCAGGGTCTGAGGGCTAGCCGGATTGAACTCCCACATGTGGAGAGTCCGGCGCTCGCAGGGGAGAATCCGGCGAAAAAGCAGCACCTAGACCACATCAGCAAGGCTGGTTTTCTTCTCCATTATATTCTTGATGCGCTTCTGTAGCATCATCACCTCATTGGACGACGCCCAATCTAGACCCTTGTTTATCCACGATGCAACCCGCATCGGGGGTCCGGATCTGAACTCAGGAGTGCCTGCCTAGTTGGCACCGCGGGGTTCGGTGATGTAGAACCACTCCTGCTGCCATATCTTGATGGTCTCCACAAATGCCCCTTTTGGCCAGGTGACATTCGGGAGCTTGCTCACCATGGCGCCTCCACAGTCTGCGTGCTCTCTGTCAACCACCTTTGGCTTCATGTTGAAGACTTTAAGCCATAGGCCGAAGTGGGGGGGGGGATGCGGAGGAGTGCTTCGCACACGATGATGAGCGCCAAAATATGTAGGAAGGAATTTGGGGCTAGATCGTGGAAATCTTGCCCGCAATAGAACATGAGCCCGCAGACGAAAGGGTGGAGGGGAAACCTTAGTCCGCAGAGAAAGTGAGGGATGAACACTACCCTCTCGTTAGGCTCCGGAGTGGGGATGATATGCTTTTTGGCAGGGAGCTGGTGGGAGATGTCTACGGCTAAGTACCCCGCTTCCCGGAGTTCCTTGACGTTCCTCTCCATGACAGAGGAAGCCATCCACTTGCCCTATGAGCCGGATCCGGACATGGCTGGAGTGTTTGGTGGCGACGAAAAAGATCGAAACTTGGGCACTGGAGCTCGAGGATGGAAGGGCAGAGGAGGAAGAAGGCGTGAGGTAATAAGGCGGGTTCTTATCCTCTTATAAAGGCAGTGAATATCAAGCGCCCCCCCGATGAGCCTTAAAACTCGCTTATTCCCAAGAGGTCATGCAAACGACACAGTTGGATTACCCAAACCCGTATTGATAAGAATCCCGCAATAAGGGGACACGGTCTCTGCTTTGACAAGATGTGTCAATGAAGACCGCGCCTTGAAACGCGAAGCGGGAGGCTAAAAAACGGTTCGAAATAATAATAAGGCCAGAACATAACATCTCACCGAAAAAGCTGTCAGTAGACATGACTTATTTTGTTTAAGTATTTCACCCTTGTGGTTCAGGGTTGTAACTATTGTACAGAGCCGTATATAGTTCTTTTGTTTAGCTGCTTTGGAGTATTCGAAAGAGGAACCGCCTTGCAAGGCCGAAGACAATCTTCACGTCGGACACATCGTCATTGAAGCCTGGTTCAGGGGCTACTGAGGGAGTCCTGGATTAGGGGGTCCCCAGGCGTCCGGGTTATGTGACATGAGCCGGACTGATGGGCCGTGAAAATACAAGATAGAAGGCCTTCCCCGTGTCCGGATGGGACTCTCCTTTGTGTGTATGGCAAGCTTTGACGTTTGGATATGAAGTTTCCTTTCTATGTAAACCGACTTTGTACAACCCTAGGCCCCTCCGGTGTCTATATAAACCGGAGGGTTTAGTCCGTAGAGGCAATCATAAATCATATAGGCTAGACATCTAGGGTTTAGCCATTATGATCTCGAGGTAGATCAACTCTTGTAACCCCTATACTCATCAAAGTGAATCAAGCAGGAAGTAGGGTATTGCCTCCATTAAGAGGGCCCGAACCTGGATAAACATCGTGTCCCTTGTCTCGTGTTACCTTCGATCCTCATACGCACAGTTCGGGACCCCCCTACCCGAGATCAGCTGGTTTTGACATTGATAGTTGCCATGTCTAAACAACCATGCAAGCCAAAGTGTGAACAAAATTTGCTTGCCATGGTTGAACCACTACATGTGCCATGTTGTAGAAACTACAGTTGCCATGCATTGACCAACTGCTCATGATCGTAGGTTGTTATGGAGGAACAACAACAGAAAAGGTATCGTGGCAAGCTTCACCATTGCAGGCCATCGCTATTGTATATAGAGCATAGCGAATTGAAGTAACAGACCAGCTTTGATTAGCACATGTGGCACAACAAGGTAAAAAATGTGAACCAACAAAACAATAGTGCATTTTGCTTTTGTGGAAAAGCATGGGGGAAAGTGGATTTGTCACGGTAGTGGTGGCAAACAACAAAATGGTACCAAGTGGATACGTGCAATAGTCGTCTATGGTCTTCAGGATTTGTCAACTAGTGTCTGCGTGTGTATGCCATTCATGATTAACTCCATTTTCCTAGTGGGCTCGTACCTAGAATGCAAGTTTTGATGTTAAAGACGCTGGTTGCCATGTCTTGGCAACAATAGCTGCCATGTTTGTTGAACTGTAGCTGCCATGGCTGAAAAACTGCAGTTGCCATGCATGGCCAGATGCAGATGCCATGGCTTGCTATATGAATGATATCATGCCAAATAAGACGCAGTTGCTATATTCTGTTACGATAAACCTGCCATTCAGGCAATACTGCTTACACACGTACCTGTTTTTTTGCAGGAGCTTCAACTACAATCAACAATGGCGCGGGGACATCTACTGCGGGAACCTCGGAGCACACAGAGGGAGTGTTCCATGAGCAAGTCACCAATGCTGCCACAAACAATGCAGAATCAGTGTCAGAACTGGCAATCGTTGCAGCAATGACGACAAGAACACCTGTGCACACCAGCACAAGCAACACTTAAGCAGATGAAACAGCCGCCAATACTGAAGTGAATGATGAAACTGATGATGAAGCGCAAGGGGAGGAAGAAGACGGGAAATCAGAAATCATGATACCTCAACCACCATATGTTGGGCAGAGATTTGGTTCGTTTGAAGATGCCAAGGAATACTACCAGAGATATGCAATGTTCCATGGGTTTGCGGTGAACACCGAATACCATAGGAAACTAAAAAAACTAACGAGTACAACAGACGTGAGATAAGGTGCTACAAGGCACACAGGAACAAGAAGGGTAAAGGTGTTGTTCCCGTCGTGCCCGAACGAAAGAGAGGCATCATTCTCAAGATAGAATGTCCTGTCCGGTGTAAGCTAAAAGCAAATGGAGCATGGTGGGTGGTCACCGAATATTTCAACGAACACAACCACGAACTCATAAAGAAGTTTGACCCGGTAAAATTTCTGAGCGCCCATAGAGGATTCAGCCCCCTCGAGAAGAAATTCATAAAGTTGCTACATGATTGTAACGTCGGTCCATCAAGAATGGTCCAAATACCGTCCCTGATCCACAACGGAGATGGTAGTCTGAGAGGCATGCCCTACATACCAGCAGACGTCACAAGCCTAAAGGCAAAGTACCATAGAGAGAGCAGGTTGGCTGACATAGAAGACACAATAGCCTACTTTGAAGAGAAAGCAAAAGCAGATACTGATTTCTTCTACAGGATAAGATTGGACGATGAGGACCGTGTCAGAAACATGTATTGGGTGGATGGTTCTGCAAGAAGAGCCTACAAACATTTCCGTGATTGCATTTCATTCGACGCGACATATCTCACTAATATGTACAAGATGCCATGCGCTCCATTCATAGGAATAAATAACCACTATCAGTCATTGCAGTTTGGTTGCGGACTCGTTCGGAACGAAGATACGGATGGTTACACTTGGCTGTTCAAAACCTTCTTGGAGTGCATGGGTGGACTTGCTCCGATGAACATAATAACATACCAGGATTTTAGCATGCGTGCAGACATAGAGGAGGTCTTTCCGTTGGCAGTGCACATGCACTACATGTGGCATATTATTAAGAAGGCTGAGGAGACGCTAGGACCATTCTTTGCTGACCGTCCAGAGCTACACAAGGCATTCAAGTTGTGCGTGGACCACAGCTTGACGGTGGAGGAGTTTGAACGGAGCTGGACGGCTATGATTGAAACATACCAAGTCCAAGACAACAAGACACTTACTAGCCTGTGGGAGAAGCGAATGTACTGGGTGCCGACCTACTTCATGCAGTGCTTCTTTCCATTTCTGCAGACTACTCAGCACAGCGAGGGGTTCAATGCTGTTTTGAAGCGGTACGTGAGCCCTGGCAACTCATTGCTATAGTTTGCCAAGCAATACACAACTTTGCAACAGAAAATACTGGGATCTGAGCTACATCAAGAAGAAAACACCGCGCTCAAGCAGCCTAAATTGCTAACATATTTAGCAATGGAGATGCAGATGAGCAAGATATACACCAACAAGATTTTTAACAAGTAAGTGGATTATCTAACTGTCTTATTTGCACTACCATGAAGATAGTAGTTGCCATGTAGAATGCAATGTAGTTGCCAACTTTTTCACATGCTGGTCTATTGAAAAATAGCCACTGATTATGAAAGGATCGATATGGTTGACTAGAGGGGGGGGGGTGAATAGGCAACTAACAATTTTTAGCTTCTCTTTAACAATTTAAACTTTGCATCAAAGTAGGTTGTCTAGATATGCAACTAGGTGAGCAACCTATATGATGCAACAAGTATAGGAACACAAGCAAGCAAGTGATATGATACAAATAAGCTTGCACAAGTAAAGGCACGAGATAACCAAGAGTGGAGACGGTGGAGACGAGGATGTGTTGCCGAAGTTCCTTCCCTTTGAGAGGAAGTACGTCTCCGTTGGAGCGGTGTGGAGGCACAATGCTCCCCAAGAAGCCACTAGGGCCACCGTATTCTCCTCACGCCCTCACACAATGCGAGATGCCGTGATTCCACTATTGGTGCCCTTGGAGGCGGCGACCGAACCTTTACAAACAAGGTTGGGGCAATCTCCACAACTCAATTGGAGGCTCCCAACGACACCACGAAGCTTCACCACAATGGACTATGGCTCCGTGGTGACCTCAACCGTCTAGGATGCTCAAACACCCAAGAGTAACAAGATCCGCAAGGGATTAGTGGGGGGAATCAAATTTCTCTTGGTGGAAGTGTGGATCGAGGCCTTCTCAACCACTCCCGAGCAAATCAACAAGTTTGATTGGCTAGGGAGTGAGATCGGGCGAAAATGGAGCTTAGAGCAACAATGGAGTTTAGGGTTGGAAGAGATGAGTCAACAAGGAAGAAGGGGACCCCTTATATAGTGAGGGACAAAGATCCAACCGTTATCCACCTACCAGCCCGCGGCCAACGGTACTACCACAGGGCCGCGCGGTACTACCGCTTGCTGCCAAGCGGTACTACACGGTCATGCGGTACTACCGTACAGGCCCGTGGTACTGCCGCAACCCCAGCAACAGCAAGGTCAGATCTGAAACACAGGAGCTGAGGGCGGTACTTCCGCGAGCGCGGTACTACCGCGCCCCCATGCGGTACTACCGCAAGGCAGGACTCCCCTAGCCAGGGGGAAGGAAACATCCTTGCCTACTTCCGCAAATAAACGGAAGAAGCAAAAACCCGACACAGTAGTACAGCAGGGGGGCGGTACTACTGCCTGACAACATAGCACGGTACTACCGCGGAGCGAAAGCGGTACTACCGTGGTAGGCGCGGATGTAAAAAATTACATCCGCCCCTACTACCGCGAGGGAGCGGTACTAGCTTGGTGGGCAACGGTAGTGCAGCTCCAGGGGAGCGGTACTACCATGGGCACCTGCGGTACTACCGCGCCGTAGCATGGTACTACCGCTCACTTGGGAGCAGTACTACCGCGAGCCAACGCAGCAGCCAGAAACAAGGCGGCGAGAAAGCGTAGGATGCTCCAAGGGAAAGGAGGGGACAAGAAGGAGACGTGTACGTGATGATTCCACCCAAACCTTTCTGACGCGGACCCCCTCTTAATAGTACGGCTTTCCTATGACTCAAATCCACCAAAAAGAAACATAGAAAAGACACCGTCTTCAACAGTCTTCGAGGGGCAACCTACCGTCTTGTGCCTGGCGATGAAATGTCTGGGATACTCAAGGCACACGATTAGTCCGCAAACGCGTTTTCATCAATCACCAAAACACCTTAGGGATAAATATGCCCTTACAATCTCCCCCTTTTTGGTGGATTGATGACAATACGGGATTTGCACAAGGGAAATAATATTAAGCAACCGCAAACCCCTCCTCTCTAGAATATAGACGGGCTCCCCCTAGATGTGTGCCAACTAGATGGGTGCTTTGGACTGCACGGCACACGTAATAGGATCAAAGCTCCCCCTATATTATAGAGACAAGGCATATTATAACACCCTCAATGCGACTATAGCTCCCACGTGTCGAGGCATGACTTAGAGATATAATCGCATTGAAGGCATATGTCGCAAGTTGGGCAATCTTCACAAACATCCCATGTAATATAATAATAAAAGGGGAGATAACATAGTTGGCTTACACTCGCCACGTCAATTAGGTACATAAATAACATTACATCATCCAAACACTCATGGCCCGACTACGGCGCCAAAATAAAGAGAACCCAACATGCGACAACGGTCCCGTTCACCCCCGACTGGGCACTACTACTGATCGTCGGGAAAGGAAACATAGTATCGTTGAGAGTCTTCGTCGAACTCCCACTTGAGCTCATACGCGTCTCCTGGAGCGGAATCATCAGGCCCTGCATCTGGTGTAATAGTAATCTGTGAGCCACAGGGACTCAGCAATCTCGCACCCTCGCGATCAAGACTATTCAAGCTTATAGGTAAGGCAAGGTAAAATATGAGTGGAGCTGCAGCAAGCTACTAGCAAGTATGGTGGCTAACTTATTCGCAAAAGAGAGCGAGAAGAGGAGGAAAAGCACGAGCGAGAAGCTAGAGAACAACCTGCGCAAACATTACTCCAACACCGTGTCCACTTCCCGGACTCCGCCGAGAAGAGGCCATCACGGTAACACACTCAGTTGATTCATTTTAATTAAATTAAGGTTCAAGTTATCTACAACCGGACATTAACAAATTCCCATCTGCCCATAACCGCGGGCACGGCTTTCGAAAGTTCAATCCCTGCAGGGGAGTCCCAACTTAGCCCATGACAAGCTCTCACGGTCAACGAAGGAATAGACCTCCTCCCAAGATGTTCCGATCAGACTCGGTATCTTGGTAATTCAAGACACTTCGACAGGTTAAAACAAGACCAGCAACACCGCCCGAATGTGCCGACAAATCCCGATAGGAGCTGCACATATCTCTTTTTCAGGGCACACTCAGATGAACACTACGTACAACTAAAACCAACCCTCAAGTTTCCCCGAGGTGGCGCTGCAAGTGGCTCTATTTGGACCAACCCTCAGAGGAGCACTGACCCGGGGGGGGGTTAAAATAAGATGACCCTCGGCCTCCGGAAACCCAAGGGAAAAAGAGGCTAGGTGGCAAATGGTAAGACCAATGTTGGGCATTGCTGGAAAAGCTTTAATCAAGACGAAATATCAAGGGGTTCCCATTATAACCCAACCGCGTAAGGAACGCAAAAATCCGGAACATAACACCGATATGACGGAAACTAGGGCGGCAAGAGTGGAACAAAACACTAGACGAGAGGCCGAGCCTTCCACCCTTTACCAAGTATATAGATGCATTAAGATAACAAGGCAATATAATGATATCCCAACAAGTAAATAAAATATGTTCCAACAAGGAACGGCCTCCAATCTTTACCTGCAACTAGCAACGCTATAAGAGGGGCTGAGCAAAGCGGTAACATAGCCAATCAACGGTTTGCTAGGACAATGGTGGGTTAGAGGTTTGACATGGCAATTTGGGAGGCTTGCAAGCAAGTGGTAGGCATCGAAGCAATGGCATAGCAAAAGAGCGAGCAAACTAGCATAGCAAAGATAGTAGTGATTTCCAGGGTATGATCATCTTGCCTGCACAGTTGTCAGAGTTGACTGGATCCTCGAAAGCAAACTCAATGGGCTCCTCGTTAGCGAACTCGTCTCCCGGCTCTACCCAAACAAGACAAACAAGCAACAAGGATACAATCAACCACGTGCAAACTCAAACAACACGATGCAAAGATGATATGCAATGTGGGATGCGATGCGGGATGCAAAATGCAAGATATGACAGGAAATGCATGAACCTGGCCTCAACTTGGAATTACAAGTGTGCCACTGGAAAGACGAGATGAAATTGCTTGAAAACGATATAAAGAACGCAGGAATCGGAGTTACGGTTTGGAAATGGCAAGCGATTCAACAATGACACCGGTCTGTAATTTACAGCAAGTAGGCATCTAAATGCAATGAGATGAACATGCTACAGCACCCAAACATGACAACAAAATACATGGCAGGGATGCACACAAGATGCTTAACAAAAGTCTAGCACTGAGCTACGGCCAATTCATCCATTAACAGGTTCAAACAAGCATGGCAAAAATGCAAATGACAAACAGATCTCAGACTTAGTGAAATTAACACTTGTCTGGAATTTCAGATCATATAGCCCTCTTCGGAGCAACAAAACAACATGCTACAAGACCTGAACATGACAAAGAAAGACATGGCATGGAGCTACTCAACAAGCTTAACAAAAGTCCCTTGGTGACCTTGAGTCAAAAGGGATCACAAAATATACTAACAAGCACACGAACATAGCAAAAACATAATCAGTTTTCAGACTTAGAGAAAAACTGGGACATGCTGAAACATAACTCACGAAGGCATGTTTCCGAGCTCGATGCACTCACCACGGTGCAAGTCATGGAAAGACAAGCATACATCCCTTAAGAAGGCATAAAATACAAGCTAGACATGGTAAGAACAATGGCATAGCATGCACGGATCAACTACAATAACATCGGCAAAATCGCAAACAAGTTGACGATCTGCCCAGATTCGCAACGAAGCAAAAGTAGAGCTCGATTGACTCAAGCTGGGGTGCTCCATAATTGCAAACAAAGACATGGATGGATATAGCACTACAATATTAACAAAACTCCCTTACTGATCATCCTCAAAAGAGGCACGGATCACTAGGAAACAACATGAACATATGGCATCATGAGATAAACAAACCCAGGACTCACTAAGTCCCTGAAAACAGAATTAGCAAGTGCACCACTTTGCAAGCTTGCACAAGTCACCACACACATCCTAAAAATACATGGGTTGCACCTCTGGAAAGATGACAAAACCCTTAACAAAACATATGAAGAACCCACGGGCATATCATGCACACATTAATCATGGCAAAAATGACAAAAGTGCTAAATGGAGTAACAGATCTGACAATTAACTCAAGTAGCCCTCTTCTAACAGCACTTCGGGCATCAAGATGAGCTCAAATGAAAATGATGCAATGGAATGAAATGATCTACTCTCTGAGATGAACATTTTGATATGCTATACGCCCAAATCGGAGCTACGGATGCAAAGTTACGGGGCCCCGAACAGAGGCACTTGGATCTGCAATTTCGGGAGTTAGCAAAAAAAACACCTCCTAGGGTTATTGTAGCTGCCTCGGATCTGGATCGGGGCGCGCCTCCCGAGGATCGCCGGATCCTCACCGGAGCTCGCCGGCGGGCTGGTCGGCGACGACGGCGGCTGGGCGGCGCGGCAGGGCAGCGGGGCGGCGCGGTGGCGGCGCGGGGCGGCGGAGCGGCGCGGTGGCGGTGCGGGGCGCGGCGGCTTGCTCCGGCGGCCGGCAATGGCGCTCACGGCGGCGCGGCGAGGCAAAGGCGGCCGACGGCGGCTCGGGAGCTCCTCTCCCTGGAGCCTGGCGCGGAGGGGCGGAGGGGAACGGGCCCCGCGGGCCGGCGGCGGCGGGAGGCGACGAAGTGGGCGCGGCGCCACATGGCTTCGCGAGATTGGCCCGGGCGGATCGGGCGGACACGTCCGGCCGTCCGGATTTTTGTCCGGCGGCTGGAGGAGGAGGGGGACTAGGGTTTGATCCGGAATTTTCGAGGAGGACCTATATATAGGCATAGAGGGAGCTAGGAGAGTCCAAATGAGGTGCGGTTTTCGGCCACGCGATCGTGACCGAACGATCTAGGACATGGAGCAGAGTTTGGTGGGTTTTGGGCAAAATTAGAGGGGTGTTGGGCTGCAAAACACACGAGGCCTTTTCGGTCCCTCGGTTAACCGTTGGAGTATCAAACGAAGTCCAAATGGTACGAAACTTGACAGGCGGTCTACCGGTAGTAAACCAAGGCCGCTTGGCAAGTCTCAGTCCAACCCGGAAATGTTTAATCCCCACACATGAAAGAAAGCTAGAAATGACCACCGGAGGGGAACGAAGCGCCGGAATGCAAAACGGACAACGGGAAAAATGCTCGAATGCATGAGATGAACTCGTATGCAAATGAAATGCACATGATGACATGATATGAGATGCATGACAACGACAACAACACACGGAGGCAAAACCCGAACCCGAGAAAATAAAATAACTTAACGCCGGAAACGACAAGAGTTGGAGTACAAATAGGGAAAGTTACATCCGGGGTGTTACACATATCTAGTAATAGGAAGGCTAACACTAGACAGGATAGCAAACATAAGTTAACTAAGGTGGATAGAGAGCATATGTCTTACACCATATGTAGGATAGGTCTCGAAGGCACAAACCAAACAAAAGCAAACGAGGCAAACGAGGTTCAAACGACAAAGACAAAGCAAACACACCAAGAACGACACAACGCAAATCCCTACACTCTCTCCCCCTTTGGCATCGAGATGCCAAAAAGGCAGAGAGGACACCTACACACACAGGGTGGCTCAGGCAGAGAAGTCGTCCCACTGCTCCTCGTGCTCCTCGTCAGACTCAGCGACGGGACAGGCTCCTCGATGTCTTCCTCTGAACTGGTCCACTTGTACCCCTGCTTCGTCATCCAGGCAGCCTCTGGCGTGATGACGTCCTCAGAACCGCCAGACACATCCTCTCCAAAGAGCCTCATGACCTTCTTGTCACGGCGGCGACTCTCCTTGTCTGCCACGTGAGTCATGTACTGTCCCTTTGCCTGCATGCAGAAGAGAGTCTTCATCTTGTCCTTTAACTTCTTGGCCCACGATGGCTCAGAGGAAGGAGTGGTAGACCTAGCAGCACGATCCTCAGCAACATGATCTGCACCAGCCTCCTCCTCACCAACAACCCTCCTAGCAGAAGAAGCCTCGGCATGGGTGGTAGTGTTGGCCCGGTTGGGCTTGACACGGAGGCTGATGGACTCATGCCGAACCCAGTCTGGAGCAAGGAACTCATCACCAGGATACATATTCTCCCAAGTTGTGGAGAGCAACAGAAACAGGTATGGTCCATAGATAGGTACCTTGCGAGTGAACACCGCAAACCGAAGCTCACACCACATGATGTGGGAGACATCAAGTGGCTGAGTCTGAGATGAACGTGTCTCTGCACACAGGAGCAACATGTCCACTAGATAAGCATGAACCTTGTCCTTGTCGCCAATGCGTGGGAACAAAGTGTTGCGGAAGATGAGATGCATGATATCCAGAAAGGAGTTCAGCACCCAAGTCGACTTGCCATTGGGGAGCACCTTCTCAACAAGGAATGGCTGAAGCAGGTTCTTGTTGGCAGACTCAGAGTTGGCGTGGGGGCGAACACCAACGGGGGTGTGAAGCCCGTCATCAGGAATGTGAAGCAGATCCATGAACTCCTTCCATGTAGCAGACAACTGACGGCCGTTGGTCATCCAGGTCATCTTCCGCTCATCCCCGGGATGAAAGTAAACAGAGGCAAAGAACTGACAGATAAGCTCAGGGTCATAGTCAAGGTAAAAGGAGATCACCGGCTCAATAGCAAACTGCTCCACCAAGTCCCTAGCCTCTCCAAAATAGTCACGAAACTTGTCCTTCCGCATGTGATTCATGTCTATCCACTTGACATCCACGAAGGTATTCTGCTTGTTCTTGATCACATCCAGATAGATGAGAGCCTGTTGCTTGGTCCAGAACAACTGGGTGCCTCTGAGGACAGCCCGAGGATTCACATAGGGATTGATCCTCCGGCGTTTGACATACTCAGTGACTGAAATCTCGTCCATGCCCTTAGCAGGTTCCTTTTGCTTGCTGGCAGTGGTCTTGACATTGCGCTTGGGGGCATTGGAGCCCTCTGGTGCTTCATCTTGGGGGTTGCGCAGACGCTTGGAGCCAGTGTCACGACTGGGATTGGAACGACGAGAGCCACCACCTGAGACACAAAGCACAAAACACACACGACAAGCAAGAATGATCAATGCAAAGACCACAACAAAGCAAAAGAAACATGCAGAGAGCACACGAGATAATTGCCATGAGAGAGATTTGACCCCTACGGTAGTACTGCCAAGTGCTGCGGTACTAAGATTGTAGTACCGCTCTTAGTCGCGGTAGTACCGTGTAAGGTCACGGTAGTACCGTGTCTAAGAGCGGTAGTAGGAGCTTAGTGCCTCAGCTAGCGCGGTAGTACCGCGGCTGATGGGCGGTAGTACCGCACGAGCTAGCGCGGTAGTACCGCACCGGATGGGCGGTAGTACCGCACGTGCGGTAGTACTGCTCATGAGACACGGTAGTACCGCACCGTGTCAGATCCAAACAAGTTCAAATCTGAGAAAAGCCCGCGAAACCGCGGCGGTACTATGGTTGGACAAATTTACCACAAGACAACACATCAAGTATGATTCCTACGCAACACGACTCCCCTACATCCTGCTCTTGCACAGATTTGGCCTAATATCTCAAGAACAACAAGCATCTCCCCAAAAACCTAGAAGTGGGAGAACAACCAAGAAAAAGAGGGATTTGGGGAAAAACCTTGGTCCATGGAAAGAGGAAGTGGTTGGGAACGATCCCACCGGTCGGAATCCGAGGAGAGTGGTCGGAGACGGAGATCTGGCGAGGACCTCCGGCGCCGTTCTTGAGCAAGAGAGAGAGAGAGAGACGTGGGGAGACAAACGAGTGAATGGGTATGGGGAGTTGGAACTCCCCTTCCCGAGTCACAACCCCCACGCTCACTCGATGGCGCGGTAGTACCGTGCCTCATCGCGGTAGCACCGCTCGGCGGAAGTACCGCACCTGAGCGGTAGTATCGTGCCCTGGCACGGTAGTACCGTGCCTCTCAAAGCAGTAGTACCGCAGCAAGCCGCGGTAGTACCGTGGGCTCAAGAAGATGCACGTTTCATGCACAAGAAAAAGAGGTCTTTGCATGAACACTCCAAGGCAACACGACACCACAAGACCACACTACACACAAAGGCAGAAAGGAAAACGACAAAACGAAACAACCACGAGACACCACCTCTCCAGAGAGAGGGCGGTGGCCGTAGCCATCTATGTTTGAGTCAATTGGTATGGCACCGCAAAGAATTATCCTTGGGCCCATGACCAAAACTCGTCTTTGAAGCACAAGTACCATCAAGCATGGCTAGTGTGAAAGACTTGATCAATTTATGCATAATGGGGGGAGGGAGAGTTCATTGAGAGAACAACACTCCCCCTATGTCCATGCCTACATCTAAACAAGACAACACGTTGAGTATGGTGGGGTGTGCAAGGGTTCAACCAACATTGCTCGAATCAATGATATTTAGCTCATGCCTTAACTCGCGAAATCTTGCTTCATCCAAGGACTTCATGAAAATATCTGCAAGGTTATCATGAGTATTGACATAGTTGAGCTCGATCTTTCCTCGCCTAATGTGATCCCGGATGAAGTGATACCAGATCTCAATATGCTTCGTCTTGAAGTGTTGCACCGGGTTGAGAGAGATCTTGATGGCACTTTCATTGTCACACCAAAGAGGCACTTTGTCACAAATGACACCGTAACCCTTTAAAGTTTGCCTCATCCATAAGAGTTGTGCACAACAACTACCGGCCGCCACATACTCCGCTTCGGTGGACGAGAGAGACACACAACTTTGCTTTTTGGAAGACCAACTTACCAAAGAGCAACCAAGAAATTGGCACCCTCCGGAAGTGGACTTCCTATCCACTTTGTCTCCCGCCCAATCGGAATCCGAATACCCTACAAGCTTGAAGTTTTCTCCTCTTGGGTACCATAAGCCAAAGTTTGGGGTATGAGCCAAATATTAAAAGATTCGTTTGACCGCCACATAGTGACTTTCCTTAGGTGCGGCTTGAAACCATGCACAAATTCCCACACTCAACATGATATCCGGTCTAGATGCACAAAGGTAGAGCAAGGAGCCTATCATGGAGCGATATACCTTTTGATCCACCGCTTTACCATTGGGATCTATGTCAAGTTGGCACTTGGTGGGCATTGGAGTGGAAGCCGGCTTGACATCACTTAACTTGAATCTCTTGAGCATGTCTTGAGTATATTTGGCTTGGTTGATGAAGGTTCCTTCTCTTCTTTGCTTCACTTTGAACCCTAGAAAGAACTTCAACTCTCCCATGGAAGACATCTCGAACTTTGAGGTCATGACAGCGGCAAATTCCTCATTGAAAGCTTTGTTATGGGAACCAAAGATAATATTATCAACATATAATTGACACACAAACAACTCCCCTTTGACCTTCTTAGTAAAAAGAGTGGGGTCGATTAGCCCAACTTCAAAACCACGGTCTTGTAACAACTCGGTAAGGTGGTCATACCACGCACGTGGGGCTTGTTTAAGGCCATAGAGTGCCTTATCAAGTTGATACACATGATCGGGAAAGTAGGGATCCTCGAACCCGGGGGGTTTCTTGACATAGAACAATTCATTAATGGGACCATTAAGAAAAGCACTCTTCACATCCATTTGTTGTAACTTAAAGTTATGATGAGAAGCATGTGCAATCAACATGCGAATGGATTCAAGACGAGCAATGGGAGCAAAGGTTTCACCGTAGTCGATACCCTCGACTTGGGAGTAGCCTTGTGCTACCAAACGAGCCTTGTTGCGAATGATAATCCCATGGGCATCTTGCTTGTTCTTAAATATCCACTTGGTTCCAATGACATTGTGGTTCCCCGTCGGTCTTGGCACCAATCTCCACACTTTGTTGCGCTCAAAGTTGTTGAGTTCTTCATGCATGCCATTGAGCCAATCCGGATCTTCGAGCGCCTCATAGACCTTGTGGGGTTCGACACAAGAGACAAACGCGTGATGCTCACAATAGTTTGCTAATTGTCTACGAGTGCTTACCCCCTTTCTTAAGCTTCCAAGCACATTCGTCATGAGATGATCCTTGGTGGAGAGCTTGGAAGCAACCTTGGCAGCACGACGCTACAATTCCTCCTCGGGGGTGAGACGAGGAGTGGTCACTTGATCATCTTGAGCGTCGTCTTGAGCTTGTTCTTGTTCTTGAACTTGCTCGGAGGAGAGAACTTGACCTTGGGCATCACTTGATGTGTCAGCACAGTCTTTAGCATGATCTTGCCCTTGGTCATGTTCTTGAGGATGAGGGCCTTCATGTTGTTCTTCGGAAGCGTGTGGGCCTTGGGTTGGTGATGGCTCCACTTGAGTGGAGCATTGTCCTTCTCCTTCGGCCATAAGGGGTTCCTCAATGGGTAGGATAAAGCCAACACCCATTCTTCTTATGGCTTGAGGAGGAATTTCATCACCTACATCACAAGTGCCACTTTGCTCCACTTGGGAGCCATTATTCTCATAAAACTCCACGTTACACGTCTCCTCAATAAGTCCCGTGGATTTATTGAGGACACGGTAAGCATGAGAGTTTGTAGCATAACCAACAAATATGCCCTCATAAGCTCCAGCCTCAAATTTAGACAACCGAACACCTTTCTTGAGAATGAAACACTTACACCCAAACACCTGAAAGTACTTGAGGTTGGGCTTGTTACCAGCGAGTATCTCATATGGAGTCTTGTTCACGCCCTTGCGGAGGTAGAGCCGATTGGATGCATGACACGCGGTGCTGATGGCTTCGGCCCAAAAGTTGTACGGAGACTTGAACTCCGCCATCATGGTCCTTGCCGCATCCATCAACGTCCGGTTCTTCCTCTCCGCAACACCATTTTGTTGAGGGGTGTAAGGTGCGGAATATTGATGCTTGATCCCCTCATCACTAAGAAACTCATCCAAGGTGTAGTTCTTGAACTCGGTGCCGTTGTCACTTCTTATTGTCAAGATCTTTGCATTGTGTTGACGTTGTGCTTCATTTGCAAAGTCAATGACGGTTTGTTGGGTCTCGCTCTTCCTCTTGAAGAAATACACCCAAGTGTATCTTGAGTAGTCATCCACAATCACCAAGCAATACTTCCTACCCCCAAGACTATCAAAGGATGGAGGCCCAAAGAGATCCAAGTGAAGGAGCTCCAAAGGCCTCTTTGAGTAAATGATAGTCGTGGGAGGGTGAGCCTTCTCATGTAGCTTTCCTTCGATACAAGCACTGCAAGCACGATCTTTAGCAAAACTAACATTCGTTAGTCCACGGACATGGTCACCCTTGAGAAGACTTTGCAAATATCTCATATTGACATGGGCTAGAGGCGATGCCAAAGCCATCCCACATCAACTTTAGCCATTAGGCATGTCGCGGTCTGATACGTCCATTTTGCATCATGCTTTTATATCGATATTTATTGCATTATGGACTGTTATTTCACTTTATGTCACAATACTTATGGCTATTCTCTCTTATTTTACAAGGTTTACATAAGGAGGGAGAATGCCGGCAGCTGGAATTCTGGGCTGGAAAAGGAGCAAATATTAGAGACCTATTCTGCGCAACTCCAAAAGTCCTGAAACTCCACGGAACATCTTAAAATAAATAAAGAAAAATCCTCGCCAAAGATGAAGGCCAGGGGGCCCACACCCTTCTCACGAGGGTGGGGGGCGCGCCCCCCTAGGGCGCGCCCCCTACCTCGTGGGCCCCCTGGTGGCTCTCCACGTCCATCTTCTCCTATATGAAGTCTTTCAATGAGAAAAAAATCAGAAGGAACTTTTCGGGACGAGACTCCGCCGCCACGAGGCGGAACCTTGGCGGAACCAATCTAGAGCTCCGGCAGAGCTGTTCTGCCGGGGATACTTCCCTCCGGGAGGGGGAAATCATCACCATCATCATCACCAACGCTCCTCTCATTGGGAGAGGGCAATCTCCAGCAACATCTTCACCAGCACCATCTCATCTCCAAACCCTAGTTCATCTCTTGTATCCAATTCTTGTCTCAAAGTCCGGGATTGGTGCTAGTAGGTTGCTAGTAGTGTTGATTACTCCTTGTAGTTGATGCTAGTTGGTTTATTTGGTGGAAGATCATATGTTCAGATCCTATATGCATATTATTACCCCTTTGATTATGAACATGAATATGCTTTGTGAGTAATTACGTTTGTTCCTAAGGACAAGGGAGAAGTCTTGCTATTAGTAGGCATGTGAATTTGGTATTCGTTTGATATTTTGATAAGATGTATGTTGTCTAGCCTCTAGTGGTGTTATGTGAACATCGACTACATAACACTTCACCATTATTTGGGCCTAGAGGAAGGCATTGGGAAGTAATAAGTAGATGATGGGTTGCTAGAGTGACAGAAGCTTAAACCCTAGTTTATGCGTTGCTTCGTAAGGGGCTGATTTGGATCCACATGTTTCATGCTATGGTTAGGTTTACCTTAATACTTTTGTTGTAGTTGCGGATGCTTGCAATAGAGGTTAATCATAAGTGGGATGCTTGTTCAAGTAAGAACAACACCCAAGCACCGGTCCACCCACATATCAAATTATCAAAGTATCGAACGCGAATCATATGAACGTGATGAAAACTAGCTTGACAATATTCCCATGTGTCCTCGGGAGCGCTTTTCCTATTATAAGAGTTTGTTACGGCTTGTCCTTTGCTACAAAAAGGATTGGGCCACCTTGCTGCACTTTATTTACTTTTGTTACTTGTTGCTCGTTACAATTTATCTTATCACAAAACTATCTGTTACCACTTATTTCAGTACTTGCAGAGAATACCTTGCTGAAAACCGCTTATCATTTCCTTCTGCTCCTCGTTGGGTTCGACACTCTTAATTATCGAAAGGACTACGATAGATCCCCTATACTTGTGGGTCATCAATACTAATTTCTGGCGCCGTTGCCGGGGAGTGTAGTGCCTTTGGTAGGTGGAATTTGGTAAGGAAAAATTTATATAGTGTGCTGAAATTTACTGTCACTTGCTACTATGGAAAGTAATTCTCTGAGGGGCTTGTTCGGGGCATCTTCACCCCGTCCAGTAGAGCAAAGAGTTGCTCCTCAACCTACTGAACCTATTGAAAATGAAACTCCTTTTGAATTTCCTTCGGGTATGATGGAAAAACTGCTAGCTAACCCTTTTACAGGAGATGGAACAAAGCATCCCGATGAGCACTTAATATATGTGGATGAAGTTTGTGGATTATTTAATCTTGCAGGTATACCCGATGATGTTGCTAAGAAGAAGGTCTTCCCTTTATCTTTGAAGGGAGACGCATTGATATGGTATAGGCTATGTGATGATATGAGATCATGGGACTATAAAAGATTGAAGTTGGAATTTCATCAAAAGTATTACCCTATGCATCTTGTTCATCGTGATCGCAATTATATATATAATTTCTGGCCTCGCGAAGGAGAAAGCATCGCTCAAGCTTGGGGGAGGCTTAAATCAATGTTATATTCATGCCCCAATCATGAGCTCTCAAGAGAAATGATTATTCAAAATTTATATGCTCGACTTTCTGATAACAATCGCACCATGCTCGATACTTCTTGTGCTGGCTCTTTTATGATGAAGACTATTGAATTCAGATGGAATTTATTGGATAGAATTAAACGCAACTCTGAAGATTGGGACCTCGACGAAGGTAAGGAGTCAGGTATGACACCTAAGTTTGATTGTGTTAAATCTTTTATGGACACTGATATTTTCCGTAAGTTTAGCACTAAATATGGACTTGACTCTGAGATAGTAGCTTCTTTCTGTGAATCTTTTGCTACTTATGTTGATCTCCCTAAAGAGAAGTGGTTTAAATATTATCCTCCCATAGAAGTAAAAGTAGCTGCACCTATTAAAGTTGAAGAAAAGACTGTCACTTATAATATAATGATCCTATTGTTCCTACTTCTTATGTTGAGAAACCACCTTTCCTTGTTAGAATAAAGGATCATACTAAAGCTTCAACTGTTGTTTGTAAAAGCAATATTAAAACTTATACACCTCCTAAGCAAGTTAAAATAGAACCTAATATTGCTATTGTTAAAGATCTATTGTCTGATAATATATATGGGCATGTTATTCAGTTCGAAGGTGAAACTGCTAGAATTGCTAAACCTTGTGATAAAGATAAACATAGACCTATGGTAGGTGTGCCTGTTATTTCTGTTAAAATAGGAGATCATTGTTATCATGGCTTATGTGATATGGGTGTTAGTGCTAGTGCAATACCTATTGACTTATACCAAGAAATTATGCATGACATTGCACCTTTGAGTTAGAAGAAAATGATGTTACTATTAAACTTGCTAATAGAGATACTATTTCACCAATGGGAATTGTTAGAGATGTTGAAGTCTTGTGTGGGAAAACTAAATATCCTGCTGATTTTCTTGTTCTTGGTTCCCCACAAGATAGTTTTTGTCCCATTATATTTGGTAGACCCTTCTTAAATACTGTCAATGCTACCATAGATTGCACAAAGAATGTTGTTACTGTTGGCTTGGATGATATGGTTCATGAGTTTAATTTCTCTAAATTTGGTAAACAACATCGTGAGGAAGAATTACCTAGTAAGGATGAAATTTTTGGTCTTGCTTTTATTGCCGTACCTCCTAGTGATCCTTTAGAACACTATTTGCTAGACCATGAAATGATATGTTCATGAATGAAAGAAGGGAAATAGATGAGGTATTCTTTAAACAGGAACCTATTCTGCAACACAATTTGCCTGTTGAAATTTTAGGGGATCCTCCTCCACCCAAGGGTGATCCCGTGTTTGAACTTAAACATTTGCCTGATAATCTTAAATATGCTTATCTTGATGAAAAGAAGATATATCCTGTTATTATTAGTGCTAACCGTTCAGAGCATGAAGAAGAAAGATTATTGAAAACTCTGAAGAAGCATCGTGCTGCTATTGGATATACTCTTGATGATATTAAGGGCATTAGTCCCACTCTATGTCAACATAAAATAAATTTGGAAGCAGATGCCAAACCAGTTCGTGATCCTCAATGACGTCTGAATCCTAAAATGGAAGAAGTGGTAAGAAAAGAAATACTAAAGCTTCTGGAGGCAGATATAATCTATCCCGTTGCTGATAGTGAGTGGGTAAGTCCTGTCCATTGTGTCCCTAAGAAGGGAGGTATTACTATTGTTCCTAATGATAAAGATGAATTGATTCCACAAAGAATTATCACATGTTATAGGATGGTAATTGATTTCCGCAAATTAAATAAAGCTACTAAGAAAGATCATTACCCCTTACCTTTTATTGATCAAATGCTAGAAAGATTATGCAAACATACACACTATTGCTTTCTAGATGGTTATTCTGGTTTCTCTCAAATACCTGTGTCGGCTAGAGATCAATCAAAGACTACTTTTACATGCCCTTTTGGTACTTTCGCTTATAGACGTATGCCTTTTGGTTTATGTAATGCACCTGCTACCTTTCAAAGATGCATGATGGCTATATTCTCTGACTTTTGTGAAAAGATTTGTGAGGTTTTCATGGACAACTTTTCCGTCTATGGTTCCTCTTTTGATGATTGCTTGAGCAATCTTGATCGAGTTTTGCAGAGATGTGAAGAAACTAATCTTGTCTTGAATTGGGAAAAGTACCACTTTATGGTTAATGAAGGTATTGTCTTGGGGCATAAAGTTTCTGAAAGAGGTATTGAAGTTGATAAAGCCAAGGTTGATGCTATTGAAAAGATGCCATGTCCTAAGGACATCAAAGGTATAAGAAGTTTCCTTGGTCATGACGGATTTTACAGGAGGTTCATTAAGGACTTCTCAAAAATTTCCAGGCCTCTGACTAATTTACTGCAAAAAGATATACCATTTGTCTTTGATGATGATTGTGTAGAAGCATTTGAAATACTTAAGAAAGCATTAGTCTCTGCACCTGTTGTTCAGCCACCTGATTGGAATTTACCCTTTGAAATTATGTGTGATGCTAGTGATTATGCTGTAGGTGCTGTTCTAGGGCAAAGAGTTGATAAGAAATTAAATGTTATTCATTATGCTAGTAAGACTCTAGAGAATGCTCAAAGAAATTATGCTACTAGTGAAAAAGAGATTTTAGCAGTTGTATTTGCTTGTGATAAGTTCAGATCTTATATTGTTGATTCTAAAGTAACTATTCAAACTGATCATGCTGCTATTAAATACCTTATGGAAAAGAAAGATGCTAAACCTAGACTTATTAGATGGGTTCTCTTGCTACAAGAATTTGATTTGCATATTGTTGATAGAAAGGGAGCTGAGAACCCCGTTGCAGACAACTTGTCTAGGTTAGAAAATATTCTTGATGACCCACTACCTATTAATGATAGCTTTCCTGATGAACAATTAAATGTTATAAGTACTTCTCGTAGTACTCCATGGTATGCTGATTATGCTAATTATATTGTTGCTAAGTTTATACCACCTAGCTTCACACACCAGCAAAAGAAAAAGTTTTTCTATGATTTAAGACATTACTTTTGGGATGACCCACATCTTTATAAAGAAGGAGTAGATGGTGTTATTAGACGTTGTGTACCTGAGCATGAACAGGAACAGATTCTACGCAAGTGTCATTCCGAGGCTTATGGAGGACACCACGCTGGAGATAGAACTACACATAAGGTATTGCAATCTAGTTTTTATTGGCCTACTCTCTTCAAGGATGCCCATAAGTTTGTCTTGTCTTGTGATGAATGTCAAAGAATTGGTAATATTAGTAGAGGTCAAGAAATGCCTATGAATTATTCTCTTGTTATCAGTCACCTTGTCGGTGGGATTACCCACTTTCAATGGTGCGGTGGATAGTTTAAGCCCTTCAAGGAATTTAGTAAACATGCTTTCAACCTCGGTCGTCACGGAGGTTTTCAATGTCTCCAAGGCCACATTGAACTCCTCACGAGAGACCGAGGTTTCCCCATCGCCCGTAGACGAGATCGGATTCACACCGGAGTGTTCCTCCACACCATCTACGGTATCAACCATACTCTTCGGACGGTAAAGTCCTTAATAAAGAGACGAGGCTCTGATACCAATTGAAAGGATCGATATGGTTGACTAGAGGGGGGTGAAT
This sequence comes from Triticum urartu, assembly GCF_056163025.1. Classification (NCBI taxonomy): domain Eukaryota; kingdom Viridiplantae; phylum Streptophyta; class Magnoliopsida; order Poales; family Poaceae; genus Triticum; species Triticum urartu. The sequence goes on along the minus strand of NC_141876.1, from coordinate 377,735,248 downwards.
AGGCAACTAACAATTTTTAGCTTTTCTTTAACAATTTAAACTTTGCATCAAAGTAGGTTGTCTAGATATGCAACTAGGTGAGCAACCTATATGATGCAACAAGTATAGGAACACAAGCAAGCAAGTGATATGATACAAATAAGCTTGCACAAGTAAAGTCACGAGATAACCAAGAGTGGAGACGGTGGAGACGAGGATGTGTTGCCGAAGTTCCTTCCCTTTGAGAGGAAGTACGTCTCCGTTGGAGCGGTGTGGAGGCACAATGCTCCCCAAGAAGCCACTAGGGCCACCGTATTCTCCTCACGCCCTCACACAATGTGAGATGCCGTGATTCCACTATTGGTGCCCTTGGAGGCGGCGATCGAACCTTTACAAATAAGGTTGGGGCAATCTCCACAACTCAATTAGAGGCTCCCAACGACACCACGAAGCTTCACCACAATGGAATATGGCTCCGCGGTGACCTCAACCGTCTAGGATGCTCAAACACCCAAGAGTAACAAGATCCGCAAGGGATTAGTGGGGGGATCAAATTTCTCTTGATGGAACTGTGGATCGAGGCCTTCTCAACCACTCCCGAGCAAATCAACAAGTTTGATTGGCTAGGGAGTGAGATCGGGCGAAAATGGAGCTTAGAGCAACAATGGAGCTTAGGGTTGGAAGAGATGAGTCAACGGGGAAGAAGGGGACCCCTTATATAGTGAGGGACAAAGATCCAACCGTTATCCACCTACCAGCCCGCGGCCAGCGGTACTACCGCTCCAGGCCAGCGGTACTACCAAGGGCCGCGCGGTACTACCGCTTGCTGCCAAGCGGTACTACCGCACGGTCATGCGGTACTACCGTACAGGCCCGTGGTACTGCCGCAACCCCAGCAACAGCAAGGTCAGATCTGAAACACAGGAGCTGAGGGCGGTACTTCCGCGAGCGCGGTACTACCGCGCCCCCATGTGGTACTACCGCAAGGCAGGACTCCCCTAGCCAGGGGGAAGGAAACATCCGTGCCTACTTCCGCAAATAAACGGAAGAAGCAAAAGCCCGACACAGTAGTACCACAGAGGGGCGGTACTACTGCATGACAACATAGCACGGTACTACCGCGGAGCGAAAGCGGTACTACCGTGGTAGGCGCGGATGTAAAAAATTACATCCACCCCTACTACCGCGAGGGAGCGGTACTAGCCTGGTGGGCAATGGTAGTGCATCTCCAGGGGAGCGGTACTACCGTGGGCACCTGCGGTACTGCCGCGCCGCAGCACGGTACTACCGCTAGTGCCTACGGTACTACCGCTCACTTGGGGGGCAGTACTACCGCGAGCCAACGCAGCAGCCAGAAACAAGGCGATGAGAAAGCGGAGGATGCTCCAAGGGATAGGAGGGGACAAGAAGGAGACATGTACGTGATGATTCCACCCAAACCTTTCCGACGTGGACCCCCTCTTAATAGTACGGCTTTCCTATGACTCAAATCCACCAAAAAGAAACGTAGAAAAGATGCCATCTTCAACAGTCTTCGAGGGGCACCCAACCGTCTTGTGCCTAGCGATGAAATGTCTGGGATACTCAAGGCACACGATTAGTCCGCAAACACGTTGTCATCAATCACCAAAACACCTTAGGGATAAATATGCCCTTACAGATTACAATGTAAGCATAAACTATAGTTGCCATGTGAAATGAATTATAGTTGCCATGTGTATTGATCTGTAGTTGCCATGTGTAATGAACTGTAGTTGCCACGTGAAATGATATGTAGTTGCCATGTGAGACAAAACTGCATTTGCCATGTTAAATGAACTGCAGTTGCCATGTTAAATAAACTGCATTTGCCATGTTAAATGTTATGCAGTTGCCATGTTAAAATATCATGCAGTTGCCCTATGGAAACAAACAATCCAAAAAAATGTGGGAAAAAGGCTTTCCATGCCATCATTGATTTTCATACGTTTGCTATGTTGTGACCTACCTCAACAAAAGGAGCTAAAAGCATCATATAAGAGTTTAACGAGCACAAAAACATGCAGATTCTAGGAAGAAATAAAGCGTGCCAGCATGTACACAACTTATCAGCTTGACGAACATACGTTCAAGGTGTGTTCTCTAATGGGCATGTCTGATTCAAAACCTGAAGACTCGGACAAGGGAAGAAACTACTTTGTCAAGGCCTCGATAAACGAAGGCGAATACTACTGCCAATGCTGCAAATTCGAACAGGATGGGATTGTGTGCTGTCACATACTCAAAATAATGGACATGCACGTGGTCACGCGATTGCCTTGCCATTTCATACGACGGCAATGGACTTGGGACGCTGACGATGCGTTGGGGCCACAAACATCAAATGCAGTTCTGGCTGTGCATGATGACAGACCAGAGGCAACCATGGACGCCGTGAGGCACGTTGTCTTAACCAAGAACTATGCTGAGATAATAGATGAAGCATGCAAGAGTGATGAGACAACGAGGGTGGAAGAAAAACACAGGAAGGGCCTGAAAAGAGAGCTTGATGAGATCAAAAAGAGGAAGGCTGAAGAAGCCTTACACAGGTTCCCCCGCACCTCAAGTGTGTCTTCATCCACGGGTCCGTCCTCTAAAAACTCGGAGGTAGGGTCTGGAACAGCAAGCACGCAAACCCAGGTCAGGAACCCGCCCCATTCCATCACAAAAGGGTGTCCAAAACAGGTGAGATACAAATCGAGGTTGGAAATTCAAGCAAAGCACAAGAAAACAAAGAAAGGAATGAGCAATCCATAAGCAGCTATGGAGGATTATAACTTAAGTCTTGGTGACAATTTTGTAAAGTAGATGGTTAAGATTTTAAAAATGTGAGAATGACTATTGGTGGACAACAGAATTTGATGAAACCGCCATGTATGCATGACTAAAAAATGCCATGTAGGTGCTACTAAATCTGCCATGCAGCTTCCATCGAATCTGCCATGTAATTGCTACTGAATCTGCCATCACGTAGATTTCCGTTTTTAGTCCATGCATTTTTGTTTCACGCATATTGTATTGTATACATACTCTAAACGAACTAGTTGAAACGATCACGTGCAAAAACACGAGAGAGAACAGTTGCTTATCAACTACCATGCTAACCGATACAGTTATCAATGCAAAAAACCCAAACAAAATGAAACGAATAGTTTCACTATCCGTGACTGATCAACTATATTCGCCATGTTTCAGGCATCATAGACGCATTCAAACACCCAATTGGTACTCACAATCACAAACACATAATAGTAGTGAACATAAACGTAGTTGTTGTCACACCTAAGCAGGTTCAGATCCACACATATATTACAAATATTCAATGGCACTCACACGACACCACTATATACTAGACTACGGGGGATGCATTCATAACATAGCACACAAACATAGTTTTAAAAGAACAAGGTGATACCTTACATTCCACAGCCACAGAATGTAAGGTAGGCATGCAGTATGGAGCATCACGTGATCACTTGTACTTCTTGTTGACGGTTTTGATAGCTCCCTCTATGAACTCTCGTGCGTTAGCTCATGTGTTGAAATCTTCATTCATCAACCAATTCCATGTGTATATTTTACGGAGCTCGACGACCATTGCAGCTGTGACCACAGGGACCCGTCGACCTTCCCACTTTGCAAGGTATTCCAACGTGTGAAAGCCGCAGTCATGCCTATAACGAAAAGAAACAGGTGAACTCATGCCAACAGAAAAAATGATAAACTTCGATGAAGAGGTGAAAAGGTTTAAAATTGATGTGGAGGACACATGAAAAAGATAGTAATTACCAGTTTCCTTGCTTCACAGTGTTGACATACTCGATTGAAAAATGACTGATCTGGACCTTTGAGTTTTCGTAGTGACGGTTCCATGTCTCTTTCATGTTGTTGATGAAGAATTCAGCATGTGTAGTAAGGTATGCGTCTTCTCCTAAACAGATTGCATCAAGCACCTCGAATCGTTGGTTCTTCAGGTCAAGGCAAATCGCGTAGTGGTGACCACACTTGTCATCTGGGTTGTGTGGTGCAAGCTCCTGGAACATGGGGAACATGACCTGCAAGTAAAAAAAGAGGAAAGAAAAAACAGAGTTCACATCAAAACAGATTGATGTAGTTGGAAAAAATGATATGTAAAATTATTGCCAGATGCAGTAAGAGATATATGAATAACCAAGCATCAAGTGGTTAAAGTGAACACATCAAAAATGTTTATTTGCCATGTGTAATTAAAAGAAGTTGCCATCCATGTATAAACAAAGTTGCCCAATATTTTAAGTGAAGTTGCCACATAAGTTGCATTAAATGGTCAAAATTATTTTACATGGCAGCTGTTGCCACATGAAACGTCTGTCATAAAATAGTATGTAAACCACATGTTAGGTACAACTACTGACAAAACATACCATGCAAAAAAAAGTACACCGAGAAGAAACACTCACATATTTCTTCAGTGTGAGCTTGAATTCACCATGTGCAGCAAAATGCTTCCTCAAAATTTTATGGTGGAAGTCACCATCCCATATTTTGCAGGTCACGCTGTATTGCATGATCGTCTTGTCGGGACAAATGTCCATATGCCTGTTGATGAAGTCAATCCCACACGCGACTACATTCTTCGACATTTTACCAAGTGGCCTCACAAACTCGGCAAGATCACCAGGTCGACGTATGTCGCATCACATTCTATGATTTTGGTTCTGTCCAAACATGAGCTGTATGAAAATGATATAACATGAAAGAATCATGTCTACTAAAAAAATAAAAATAAACGTAAACAACGCATGGCTAGAAGAGCAAAGGAAAATATCGGAGAAAAGCAAGTGAGGGTTGTGTGGTGTGGACATTACGCTTTCAGCTCCTTCATGTGCTTGTTGTTCAACCTCGCATTTCCAAAACGCTTGACAATATCAAATAGATGGTTCTACTCCTTTGTGGCCTTAACATCGGGCTCAAAGTCATCCATTGGGGGTGCGTGAACTACCCTGGTCTGCCTCACAGATCCAGGGGTGGCACTTCTAACGGTATCCTCGGATACTGACTCAGCAGGCACATTAGAACTTGATTGCCCCTAACCCCGTGAGGACCTCCTCTTCAATGCTTCCTCCTCAATCCTACAGTAAGCTTCATCGAGTGACGGCGAAATCTCCTCAGGGGTGGCTGGAAGAATAAAACAATGGGTTAGGAAACTTGGAAACAACAAGTTATTGTGAAAAAAGTTCAGACTGTGAACTATAGGTCCTAATAAGAAAGTGTCTATGTAAAATTTCACTTGGTAGACAAATGTTTCGCAGATGGGAAGTGCACTATTGTTGCCATGTGGCAACAATTTCAGTTGCCATGTGGCAACAATTGCAGTTGGCATGTACGTTGAACTGGAGTTGCCATGTGGCAACAACTCCAGTTGCCATGTGCATTGCAAATGTAGTTGCCATGTGGCAACAACTATAGTTTCCATGTGCATATCATGAGATTTGCCATCACCAGTAAGAAACCAAAAAGCTTGTGACAAAAGCCAGACAAAAAAAAATGTAGAAACAAAATGATAAACACACAAAAAATGTACCTTGCACTATCGGCTCTGCAAACTTCACAGCCTTCCTGCCATCAGCCATTGGCTGCGCCATCATTGGGGCCGTGCCTACCGGGAAAGGAAAGGCAATAGGCACATGATCTTGCACCACTGGTTCATCTTGAGTGGGATCAATGCCAAGGCTAAAGCTCGATGGGGTAAAAGCCATTGGGTGCCTCTCCTGCCTACCAGCCGGATCGCGAAAAAGTTGCTTGGCAGAATCTAGAGGTGACAGATCAACAAATATTTCTGCCTTATCTGCTCCAGGATCATCAGGCTTATTAGTAGGGCGGGGCGTGCTGTCAGCGGTCTCAATCGCAACTTTCTTGCCCATCTGCTTGTTTGGGCTATAGGGGACACCAATGTTGACTAGGAGCTTAGAAGTGCGCAAATTTAAGATGGTGTTCTCCATGGTGGTGAAAGACACAGTCTGCTCTGAACGTTCACCTCCTTCAGTCATGAAAGGCTTGCCACCTACGACAGTTGTATTCCAGACTTCCGTTTTCTCCATAACATTGCTTTTGGCAGAAGGTGGGAACGACACATAACCAAAGTCACCTCTGCTGCTCTTAGCTACATCTGGTGCATTGGATATCTGTGCAAGATGCTTGCAGGGGCTACGCCGCCTAGGTGGCAGACCAGCTCGCGCAACGGTCACCGTAGCAGCCTCTGGACCACCAGCAGCTAGAGCTGTTGTGCAATGAGTCTCACCTGTGGATGGCCTCTCATTCTGAAATGTATCCGCAGCCCCTTATTTTGTGGACACAGAAGTGCCACCAACCACATGCTTGGAATCCGTATCAGATGAGTGGGAATCTTCCTTGTTTAGGTTGATCTCTGGAGCGTCCACTTCAACACTTGCTGATCGGGTGGCATGGGTCACAACAGCATCCCTCATTACCACCAGAGTGGGCAATATCTCAGCAGTCCTGGCAGATACTGACTCATCACTCCTAGATGTACGGATGCCTATTGTTGTAGTCTGCACATCTGCAACTGACGGAGATGGTCGGCCGCTTGCATCAGAGCTAGTGGGAACAGTGAACGGTGCTGCAACAGTTTTGTCGACTGGCGGCTCATGAATATCTGAGTTGCCACTTGTCGACAACTTGGAGTGGATGCGCTCAAGTGGGTCTTTGGTAGTGCGTTTGGTCGAGCGTGTAGTAGTCTTCTTCACCCTGCTAAGAAGACACATGAAGAGTGCAAGAAGGTGAGCAAAATAATTGCCATGGTAGTCATCATAAAATGAAAATGTGTGATATGCCAGAGCTGCCATTTGAAAACAAGTTATGGATGAGCACACATGAAATGCAAAGAGGTTGAAGTTAGTGGAAACCTACTAGTTGCCATATGAGTGGAAAATATTTGCCATGTGTTCTAGTTAGCAGTTGCCACAGAAGGAAGCAGGAGTTGCCATGCAGCAAATTTAGATCATAAAAAATAGCAGTTGCCATGTGAGATAGATAGCAGTAACCATGTGGCAAGTTAGACAGCTACCATGAGAAGCAGACAGTAGTTGCCACAGAAATAGATCAAGTAAAAGGTTGTATATGATTTACAATGCATCAACCAAAAAATAGCATTAGGACAAATAAAAAACAGGGAGAATCCACCTCTTCATTGTCTTCTTCACGTCTTCCAGCACGACAGGATCCCCGGTGTTGGACGTCGATGTGCGAGGAGACGACCTAGTGGAAGTGGTAGCACCAGCAGTGGGAGCCCCTTGTTCAATCGGGTAGAAACACAGGTTAGCGTGGGTGCTTGTTTCTTCTTAACTGATCGTCCACCAGCTGTAGCCTCACTACACATAGAAAAAATGGCAAAAAGATACCAAGTGTGAGACACAAAAATCATGGCGCACTTAGCAAAAAATGAAAACAGGTTCGGGCTGTTAAAAAGGAAGGACAAGCAAAACGCAAAATAGACGTCGAACCTCCTCCTAGCAGCTACAGGATCGGCCCTACACCTCTTTCCAGCAGAGCCTTGCCCAGCATCCTCTAGAGCCCTGCTCCTCTTTGAGAGCGACACCCTTGTGTCTCTCACAACCGTTCGATTAATGCCTTCCTCCGGTGGATGAACTTTTGATGCAGCCTTATCGTTCTTACCACCTACACGAACTTCAACATGTTCATCATCGCCGGTTTCATGTTGCACATTCTCCATGTCATCGTCATCATCCTTGTCGAGACCAGCATCTCCACCTAGCTCATCTTGCGTGTCAGGGAGTTCCTGAGAGCTATTGTAGTCATATCGGCCACAACAACCAGTTGGCCGATGCGTCCGTTCTCCAACAAATGATGTGAACTGCCTCACAACGTCGTCGCTGTCAGAACCATTAAGTGCCGTCCAACCCTCAACTGACTTCCCGATCAAGCTGGTCATGCCAGAAGCAAACTGCCCGACTAGGTGCTCAACAGGCGCCCTCACCTAAGCAGAAAACAAAAAGTAACAATAACGAAAACATATTAGAGTCACGTGCGTAAGAAAAATAAGCCAGAACAACCGTAAAGAGATATCGAATGCAAGAAAATAGAAATTCAGAAAACAAATAACCATCCTTGATTACCTCAGCAGGACAAGATGGAGCTGAATGCACATCTATCCACTTGCCAAAGTTTTGTGGCCCACCAAACACACTGTAGTCTATAGCATGCTTTGCCATCACCTGAAAAATAATAAAAAACAACTAAGATGTCAAAAGAAAATAAGGAGCAGTGACTACAATTCATGTATTGCAAAAAAGGAAAACAAGGAGTTTCGACATGGAATGGCAGAGTTGCCGTATGGGGTCAAACATGGGTGCCATGTGTAGACAACCATGGTTGCCAAGGTATTTATCGCTTGTTAGCCATAAATGGTTACCGTATGGGGATTTTTTTCATATTTTATGCAACATCGAAATTCAAGAATGTCGTGCAAGAAAAAAGGCAGAACTAACCTGCAGTTTCCCATATTTTGTATTAGATATCCTGTCTGCGGCAAGCACAGCCTTGACAGCATCATACGTCCACACAGAGACGACAAACTTATGTGGAGGCGGCGGGCCTCCTATCTCAGTAAAGTCAACAGTTGACAAATCAAGACGATCGACGTACATGAGCTGGTATACACAATAAAAAGCAAGCTATGTTAGTTGCCATCATGCTATGTTGAAAGAAGCTTATGCAGTTTCCTTGAGTCACAAGTTGAAAAAGATGGGAAGAAAGATTTGCCATCTATCTATGTTAGTTGCCATCATGCTATGTTGGCAGTTGCCATCCTATTATGCTGGTAGTTGCCACCAGTTCAACATGGTAGTTTCCGTCCAGATTGTATAAAGAGAACAAATGTATGAAATGAACACGTTTTGTGTTGTATAAAAATGCTATTGCCTTGTAGGCAGCAACTACAGAAGCCATGGATCAAACAAAATTCACTTTCACATGTAAAAGTGTCACATAAAAAATGAAACAAAGGGTTGCCATGCACGATCTCCTACAGTTTCCATAAAAAGGGAAAATACAAAATTCAGTTAAAAGACCAGTCAAAAACTTTGGGTTGTCAGACTATGGCCAAACAGAGATACCAAAAATGCAAAACAATTTGGTTCACACTTATGAGCAGTGCAATGTTGATTTAGGAAAAGAATGAACCGTGATAAGACCATTTGCAAAAGAGTAGGGAAAAATACCATTAGGTGCAAGCGACAGCCCTTCTGGTACATCTTGTTTGAGAATGCATCATGCAGGAAGTCTGCGATGAATCTACACCAATTCATGTTCTTAACATCTTTCAGCTTCGCCTGCACAACACAATTTCAGGACAAAAAATATGCCGCATCAACAATCAAATAAAAACATCAAAAAACTGCCAGTGACTAGCTTCCAGGTGACATCAAAATCAAAAGATTGCAGGGGAAAAGAAGTAGACAGAAAGCATTCACCAGGATAGGGAAGCACTTGTTGCTTGGGCAAAGAGATGTGGTAGGCGCAAAGACAACTGATATCAAGTACATGAGCAGCTTCATCTTAAATACCTCGCCATGCGTTCTCATGCCCTCCAGCGAAGTTGCCAGCACAGTCGTATTAGGCATGGATGCCATTCCAGGAAACAAACGGGCAAACAAAGCTTCCTCAATCTCATTATCCTCCTCATACGACACTTTGATTTCTCCATGGGGCACACCCAAAGTGCAGAACACAGATTCCTCATTCAAAGGCAGTCTTCCAGGTCCTGGAATCACAAATTCCCTAGACACAGGCTCATATATCTCACCGAGCCAGTCGCATACAAGATTTACTAGATTCTTGCACCGAACATCCATCAGAGTCTGCATCCCCATCTCACCGGCAGCTCCTTCTGCTCATCAGTAAATCCCTCGGTCAATATAGTTAGGCGTTCTTGTGAAGCCCTGCTGCACTGACGTTTCTTCTTCTGCATAACACAAAAAGGATCATTTGTTGCCATGTTCAATGTAGTGAAAATTTAGTTCTAACAGAAGAACAAAGACTGAAATGTCAAATTAAAGCATAGGGGGAGAGTGACCTCATCGCCATCTTTTGTCCGACCGGTCGCATGATTCTGTGGTGGTAACTCCATGAAGTCATTATCATCATCTTGATGGTTACTGTGAGCCATTGTGCTACGATAAGAACAAAAACACGTTAGGGAGAAATGAAAACACAGCCGACGGATACAGAAAGAAATGAATGAAGTAACGATTCACTGGATATCATCGATGAACAAAAATGAAAACTACCATGGTTACCCCAAAGTTTAAGCATCTGAAAGGGCAGTAATTGCCATGTGCTGAACATGCACAAAAAGGCAGAAAAATAATCAAATGAGTTGCCATGTACAACATATAATGTGGCAACTCACACCCTGGCCTCATTAAAAAATGAGTTGCCATGTAATGCAATCAAATATGTTTAGATATCACAAATCAGCATGGCAAACGTAGTTGAGTGTATTGTATAGTCAAATTGCCATTACTCTGCATATGACATGGCAACTGGCAAAGGTGATTCACAAAATTAGTTGCCACTTAGAGGATATTTGTAGGCAAACAAATGCAATGAAAATTGCCATGACTGCCATTATCACACACTTAAATATGCAACTACCTAGGTATAGAAATCATACACAAAAATTACTCCCTGACTTGGATCTCATAAACTGACATTATCCTATAGATAACATGGCAACTGACATAGTTGATTCAGAAAATTAGTTGCCATCAGTGATGATAGTTGTCGAAATTGCCATGACTGTCATTATCCTACATTTTGAAATGCACCTAACTAGATCGAGGGTTCATTCACGACAATCATACCCTAAATTCAACAACAAAAAACGCCCTAAAAACACGGATTGATGCCCATATCGTTCGAGGCAAACCAGAACTAATAGCTAGAAAATCGCTCGCGCAAGCACAGGCAAATATAGATGTGGTTGCCGACCGGGCGAGCCTCACCGGCATGACTGCCACTGCAACAACGACGAAACTGTGCAATGCCGCCCTAAATGGCAAACACACGACTCCACCGCCGACAGGGACACCAGAGCGCTGCGAATGCACCGGAATCTCGAGAAAACTCAAGGGGAAAGTGAACACGGAGGGAGGGGGAATAATTCGTAGGGAGGAATGTGACCATGGAGGGAGCCTTACCTTCTCACCACGGCTGCTCCAACGACAACGCTCCGGCCCGGTGAACCCCAGCAACGGTCGCGAATGCCGTTGACTCTTCCGCCGCCGCCGCCTCGTCCTCTCGTCTTCTCCAATCGACTGGAACCACTGTGGATGGTGGGTTGGGGAGAAATGAATGTGTGTGGGAGTAATGAACCACGGCGAGGGGGGAATGGCGAGTCGAGGGAGACGCCAACCGAAGTCGTGCGTGGCGTGCGGGCGCGACGACGGTTCCACTGCACGCCCCGACTCGCAAACCGCTGTTGTCCGAGGAAGAAACGGTGTGCGGGTGAACCAACTACACACCACACATAGGCTTTGTCCTACACGGCACACGAAATCTGCCATCTCGTGTCAAGATTCGTGCAAAAACTAATCGACGACGATAAACACGTGTGGGCGAGTTGGAGAAGTGCCACACGTGTGGACATTAGTGTTTCCGTTAAATAAACCCCCTTGTATTCTTTGTAACCGATAAAATGGAACTATAACTATTAAGTAGTAAGAAAACAAAGAAGCTGAAGTAACAACGGTTTGATAGCGTCCGCGGGGTTTGGCTTGCCGGTAGCGAACCAAATGGTAGTATTATTTTTGGGACTGTCTATTCTACATCCGGATGAAATACAATTCGCTCTCATCCATATTTTCCATCCAACCGCAGGATGCCAACTGTCCCGTGTCCCCTGTTTGTCTTTTTTCTATTTTCTTTTCTGCCCCAACTTTTAAATAGACTAACGGGTCCACATGCCCACTTTTCCAACCCAGAACAAACAGAAAAAGGCAGCTAAAAAGCAAAACAAAGGGAGGAGGTTAAAGGACCAGGATGAGGTCGCATACAAAAATACATTGACAAAGAAGAGGTAAAATTAAAATCATATTACGACCTAGAAAATGAGTGTAAAATCACTAAATAGATACTAATTTCTACAAAGCCCCACTAAGAATTACAGTGTAAGATGCAATGAAAAAGACACTGTAAAATCCACTAAAATGACACTGTAAATCCACTAAATGACACTCCCAAATTTTACCAAAGTCAGTCAAAAAAGCAGCAGTAACAAAAAGGTGAAGAAGGGATAAATTGAGATACAAGGAACAAATGATCATTAACAAAAAAAGGACCCTTGATATAGAATCAAAAATCTGCTCAAAATACGTACTGCAGAGTTACAGGCATAAAGACATGACACTACAATCAAAATGAAAAAACATACAGACCACTACTAAATCAAAAATACTGATATGCTCAGATTGCATGCTACTTTGTTCAGATTACATGCTACTAAAAAAAGAACTCAGCCACCATTTGTGCTAGGACCGCACACATGTTTAACCTCACCCGGCATTGCTTCTCCCTACACACAAATATTCAAAGAGACCCAGAATGTTAGTAAAAGAAACAAGAGGCTAAAAAGGAGAATAAGAAAATGTAACAAATGACAAAGAAAGTAAAGAACATACATCACGATAGAAACCAGTTACGAAAGACTTGTCACAACTGTTCATGGGGCTGCAAAACATGTCATTCGCATATCTGATCCTAAGATTTGGAATGTCTGCACTGGAGAAAAAGTTTGCCATCTGAGTTCTTGGTGTGAATATCTCCATATACTTAAATGTGAAGACACCACGTTCATGGATGAAAAGATAAAAAAAACACAAATAAGAAAAATAAAGCTTTCATACAAATCTGTATAAAAATTAAACAAGAACATGAAAAGGCAGAAAAACTTAAATACCGATTATCTTGCTTAGGGACAGCTGGGTACAACACATGAAACTCTTCGAAGTTAATCATTTTCATGTTAGAAAGAAAATAAAGTACTATTGGTGATGAAGCCATGTATCTAGGGTAGGGGCACGGACTTGTCCAAGGAGCCCTACCCTAGGACATCCCTAGGAGAAGTCACCTTTCAATCGACTTGAAGGTATCCCACTCGACGGATTCAAGACACTCGACCAGAAAGCTATCACTTGACCATGAAGCCAACCACTCGACTGCCAGGAGACCTATAGTCACTCCGCAGGCAAACGGTCAGCTGTTAAGTAGTTTTTATGGTCATTATAGCACTTTATTAGGGGCGTTACCAGTAACGCCCGACCTTAAATGTACCTGAAAACCCTGCATTACTGAGGGCAGGAGGGGGCCGGCGAACTCTATATAAGCCACCCCCCTCCTCAGTATGAAGGGTTCGCACCCCTGTTATTCACACGCCAGTAATCCAGTCGACCGCCTCCGGGCACCGAGACGTAGGGCTGTTACTTCCTCCGCGAAGGGCCTGAACTCGTACATCTTGGTGTGTTTACAACTTCCCAATAGCTGAGATCTAGCCTCTCCATACATACCCCCCTACATCACTGTCAGAGTTAGAACCACGACAGTTGGCGCCCACCTTGGGGCCGGAATCTTAGCGCCTGATTGGAGAAGTTGCGATTTTTCCGATCCCTTTGATCATGGTTTCGTGCGGAGTTTTGGTGGAGGGCCGCGAGATCCGCCTCGGCGCGCTCACGTTCATCGCCGACGACTCCGCCTGGCTTCAGGAGGCGCCACTCGACATCGACGCGCTCCCCGTCCGCGGTGCGACGCATTTTCGCGCATGCGTTCGTGGCGTCCTCCTGCGGCAGCCGTCGACCCAGTATCGGTCGGCCCCCGTATCGTCTCCCCGCTCTGTCTCCCACCGGCGCAAGCGCTCCGGTCGGTCGAGACTTCAGAGGTGGGTGAGGCATGCCGTGGCTCGCCAGTCGGCCGCCCCGCAAGTCGCGGCAATCGAGCCCGACGAATCCCTCTGCGGCCTGTTCGACCTGTCGACTGGCTCCGCGGAGACCGCATCCGAGTGCGACAGCAGCGACCCAGCGGCTGAGATCCTAGCGGTCGATGGAATGCACAGTCCTCCCGGTTTCCCTCGCGCTGATGGAGGCGCGGGTGGGGGCGACCCGTCGCATCCCCACGATGAGTATCTCCCCGAACCTCTCACGTCATTACAGCGAGAGGAGCTTCGCCGCCGGAACACGGACGCACTCCGCACTCCTATCGTCGGAGAGTCCCCCGAGGCCCGAGCCTTGGAGGACGCGCGCTTGGCTAATTTGGCCGAGCGCACTCGACTAGAAAATCTCCAGCGAGCACTCGACGAGCAAGCGCGTCAGCGAGCTCCCGAGTCTAGTTGACGCCAGCTCTTCCCGCCGACGCAGGTATACCGAACCCCAGTTCAGAATTTGGCCGCCGCAGCCCGTATAGCAGAATCGATTCAGCCCTCCCAGTCGGAGGCTGGCAGGGGCTTGTTACAGATCAGAGCGTTGCTCCGGGCGACGGGAAACCAGAATTCCGCTGTTTCTCAGTCGCGGAACAGGATCCACAGTCGATCCGTTGCAACAGATATAGTCCAGTCGGCTCACAGCCCGCGGTCGCCCCTGAGGCGTGAGGGACGTGGTGACCGGCATGATCAGTACAGAAGGAATGAGCGGTATGATCACCGATCCGATCGTGATGATCGACGTCGAGTGCCAACCCCTCCCCCGAGGAGTGGGTCATATGCGCCTCGACATCGAGATGACAGGCGCCCTCATAGCGTTGGGCAGAGGATTCCCGTCGACCCCAGGGACCCAGGCTTTGACGCGAGATCTGTCCTCGTTCAAGGCTTGGTCGATAGGAACAGGGCTCATCGGGAAGGCCAGAACAGAGATGCGCCCGCCAGCAGCAGAATACGTGTTTCAGGGCCAGAGTGTTTCAGTCGAGCCATCAGGGCCGCGGTGATTCCTCCCAACTTTCGGTTGGTGACTGGAGTCAGCAAGTTCACCGGTGAGTCTAAGCCTGACACTTGGCTCGAAGATTACCGAGTGGCTGTACAGATTGGCGGTGGCAATGATGAGGTGGCTATGAAGCATTTGCCTCTCCTGTTAGAGGGCTCGGCCAGAGCGTGGCTGAATCAGTTAGCACCCAGCAGCATCTACACTTGGGAGGATCTCTCTCGAGTGTTTGTCACAACCTTTGAGGGAACATGCAAGCGACCCGTAGGCCTTACAGAATTGCGGTCTTGCGTGCAGAAGCCGAGTGAAATTTTGAGGGATTACATCTAGAGGTGGATCACTTTGCATCACACAGTTGAGAACGTACCAGATCACCAAGCAGTTTGTGCCTTTAAAGAAGGCGTCAAGAACAGAGAGTTGAACCTGAAGTTCGGTCGGACCGAAGAAATGTCCCTGAATCGGATGATGGAAATTGCCACCAAATACGCTAACGGAGAAGATGAAGATCAACTCCGGAGTGGCAAGCAGAAAACAGTCACCCAGGAAACCGGAGGCAATTCCAGTCGGAAGCAGAAGCGGAAGGCCGAGCCAGCCGCCCCTGGGGAGGCCCTGGCCGCAACCCAGGGAAATTTCAAGGGAAAACCCAAAGGCCCCTGAAAGCCCAAGAAAGTCAAGGATCAAGATGGAAATGATGTTTTGGATCTGCCATGTCACATCCACACCAAGAAAGATGAGGAGGGTAATTTTATTTACCCAAAGCATACCACTCGACAGTGTCGGCTCCTGATCCAGCGGTTTCAGGGCAAACAGTCCAAAGATAAGGAAAAAGAGTCGGACAAAGTTGAGGACAAGGAAGATAGTGACGATGGATACCCCCAAATCAATTCCACCCTGATGATTTTTGCTGATGTCGAAAGCAAAAGTCGACTGAAAGTCATTAACCGTGAGGTGAATATGGTTGCTCCAGCAACACCCAGTTATCTGAAGTGGTCTCAGACTGCCATCACATTCGACCAGTCTGATCACCCTACGCACATTGCCACCCCTGGGAGGCAAGCTTTGGTGGTCGACCCAGTTGTCGAAGGCACTCGACTGACCAAAGTCCTGATGGATGGTGGCAGTGGCCTGAACATATTGTATGCTGAAACATTGAAAGGAATGGGCATTCTGATGTCCAGGCTCAGTACCAGTAACATGAGCTTCCACGGAGTCATTCCTGGAAAGAAAGCCGAATCACTCGGCCAGATCGCTCTTGATGTGGTTTTCGGTGATTCGAAGAATTACCGCAAGGAAAAGTTAACATTTGAGGTTGTGGACTTCCAAAGTGCTTATCATGCTATTCTGGGCCGGCCAGCTTATGCACGCTTCATGGCTCGACCATGCTATGTGTATCTCAAGTTGAAGATGCCCGGCCCCAGAGGTGTGATCACCGTTACCGGCAATCGGAAGAAAGCAGAAGAGTGTTTTCAGAAAGGATCGAAGATTGCTGACGCTCAGATGGCAGTTGTTGAGCTACAAGAGTACCAGAAAACTGCTGATCCGAGTGAATTGCTACGAGCCAAGAAGCCTGCTTCAGAATCTGCTTTTCAGTCGTCCGGTGAAACTAAGCTAGCTCACATTCACCCGACCGACCCCGACGCTGCTCCGACTCACATCTCGACGATGCTCGACTCCAAATAGGAAGAAGCGCTCATCCAGTTCCTCCGTGAGAACGGGACGTTTTCGCATGGAAGCCTTCTGACATGCCTGGAGTTCCCAGGGGGCTGGCTGAGCACCGTCTACAAGTCGACCCGAAGTTCAAGCCTGTGAAAGAACATCTTCGACGGTCCACCGTCCAGAAGAGGAAAGCTATTGGCGAGGAGGTGGCTCGGCTCTTAGCAGCGGAGTTCATCCGAGAGATTTACCACTCCGAGTGGCTCGCCAATGTTGTCATGGTCCCCAAAAAGGACAAGTCGCTTCGCATGTGCATTGACTTTAAACACATCAATCGGGCCTGCCCGAAAGATCATTTCCCTCTCCCCCGCATCGACCAGGTA
The DNA here is from genome assembly GCF_056163025.1 of Triticum urartu. NCBI lineage: Eukaryota > Viridiplantae > Streptophyta > Magnoliopsida > Poales > Poaceae > Triticum > Triticum urartu. The sequence continues at coordinate 377,718,234 of NC_141876.1, read as the reverse complement.
GTGGACTCGACCGCGGGGTGTGAGCGTTTGTCTTTTCTAGATGCTTATTCAGGGTACCATCAGATCCGTCTGTATGGACCCGACGAGATCAAAACGGCTTTCATCACCCCATTTGGGTGCTTCTGTTATGTCACCATGCCCTTCGGCCTCAAGAATGCTGGAGCCACGTTCATGAGGATGATTCAGAAGTGTTTACTCACTCAGATCAGTCGAAACGTAGAAGCATACATGGATGATATTGTGGTTAAGTCACGGAAACGTTCCGACCTACTGACTGACCTTGCCGAAACCTTTGCTAACCTCAGGGGATACGATATCAAGCTCAATCCATCAAAGTGCACATTCGGAGTTCCAGGTGGAAAGTTACTCGGTTTTCTCGTTTCCGAACGAGGAATCGACGCCAATCCCGAGAAAGTTGGCACCATACTCCGGATGAAGCGCCCCGTGCGTGTACACGATGTCCAGAAACTTACAGGTTGCTTGGCCGCTCTAAGTCGATTCATTTCTCGTCTTGGTGAAAAGGCGTTGCCTCTTTACCGACTGATGAAGAAGTCTGACAAGTTCGAGTGGACTCCAGAAGCTGACGCAGCGTTTGCAGAGCTCAAAGCTCTGCTCTCCACCCAGCCGGTGCTTGCTGCCCCAATCAGTAAAGAGCCTCTGCTGCTGTACATTGCGGCCACGGGACAAGTTGTCAGTACAGTACTCACGGTCGAGCGGGAAGAAGAAGGAAAGGCCTTCAGAGTTCAGCGCCCAGTATACTATGTGTCTGAAGTTTTGACCCCTTCGAAGCAAAGATATCCCCATTACCAGAAGCTTGTATATGGGATCTACATGACCACAAAGAAGGTTGCACACTACTTCTCTGACCATTCCATTACAGTCGTCAGCGACGCTCCACTGTCAGAGATCTTGCACAATAGAGATGCAACTGGTCGAGTGGCTAAGTGGGCGATTGAACTCCTCCCCCTAGATATCAAGTTTGAAGCAAAGAAGGCTATCAAGTCCCAAGCAATTGCAGATTTCGTCGCCGAGTGGATTGAACAGCAACTCCCGACTCAAGTTCACTCGGAGCACTAGACCATGTTCTTCGATGGATCTAAGATGCTGAACGGTTCCGGTGCTGGGGTAGTATTGGTCTCCCCCCGAGGAGATAAGCTCAGATACGTTCTCCAGATTCACTTCGATTCCTCCAACAATGAAGCAGAATATGAAGCACTCTTGTACGGGTTGCGCATGGCCATTTCACTCGGCGTCCGGCGCCTCATGGTCTACGGCGACTCAGATTTGGTGGTTAATCAGGTAATGAAGGAGTGGGACGTCAGAAGCCCAGCTATGACTGGCTATTGCAACGCAGTAAGAAAGCTAGAAAAGAAATTCGAGGGGTTACAGCTTCATCACATCCCCCGACTGAAAAATCAAGCAGCAGATGATCTGGCAAAGATAGGCTCCAAGAGAGAAGCTATTCCCAGCAATGTGTTTTTGGAGCACACCCGCTCGCCGTCAGTCCAGGAGGATCCCTTCGTAGAAGAAGCCCCGCAACCGAAAAGTGCCACAGATCCGAGTGAAGTCGAAATTCCTGCTGTGGTCGACCTAGTCATGGAGGTCTTGGCTATCACTCCTGACTGGACGGTACCATACATCGCATATATCTTGAGGAAAGAACTCCCGGAGGACGAGGAAGAGGCTCGACAGATCGTCCGCCGATCCAAGGCCTTCACAGTCATAAAGGGACAGTTGTATAGGGAAAGCGCGACTGGAATCGGTCAGAAATGCATAACACCATAAGAGGGTCAGATGATCCTTAATGATATCCACTCAGGGACCTGTGGTCACCATGCATCTTCTCGGACCATTGTGGCTAAAGCATACCGAGCAGGATTTTACTGGCCAAGAGCAAATGAGATGGCAAAAGAGATAGTCGACAAGTGTGGAGGTTGCCAGTTCTACTCCAACATGTCACACAAGCCTGCATCAGCCCTGAAGACCATTCCACTCGTCTGGCCCTTTGCTGTCTGGGGACTGGACATGGTCGGTCCACTGAGAACAGGCAGGAGCGGATTCACGCATGTGCTTGTGGCAGTCGACAAGTTCACCAAATGGATTGAAGCCAAGCCTATCAAGAATCTCGATGCTTGCACTGCTGTCAGTTTCGTCAGAGGGCTGATGTTCAGATATGGGGTCCCGCATAGTATCATCACCGACAATGGGTCAAACTTTGATTCAGACAAGTTCAGAGCTTTTTGCGCCTCTCAAGGCACGCGAGTCGACTACGCGTTGGTCGCGCATCCTCAGTCGAATGGACAAGCTGAAAGAGCAAATGGTCTGATTCTCAAAGGATTGAAGCCTCGATTGATGCGTGATCTCAAGCACGCAGCAGGCGCTTGGGTCGACGAACTTCCATCGGTTTTGTGGGGGCTGAGGACCACCCCGAACCGATCGACCGGAAAAACGCCATTTTTTCTGGTTTACGGAGCCGAAGCCGTCCTGCCGAGTGATCTACTTCACAACGCCCCCAGAGTCAAGCTTTATAACGAAGACGAAGCAGAGCAAGCCCGGCAAGACGCAGTCGACCTCCTAGAGGAGGAGAGGGAAATGGCTATGATCAGATCGACCATCTATCAGCAAGACTTGCGTCGATTCCATGCCAGAAATGTGAAGAGCCGAGCCTTCCAGGAAGGAGATTTGGTCCTCCGAGTGGATCAACAGAAACCACACAAACTTGCTCCTACTTGGGAAGGCCCCTTCATCGTCACCAGAGTCCTCCACAATGGAGCATATCACCTCTACAATGTTGATCACCAGATCGACGAGCCACGAGCTTGGAATGGGGAACTACTCCGCCCCTTTTACACTTGAGTTCTCCCTTGAGCGAGATGTAATAAGAAAAAAATTCTGCAGTTCATTTTTACCAAAGACAAGAGTGTTCCAATAATTGCTGTCACTTTTGTTTACGTGCGAAATCCCTCAGTGGGTGACTTAGCTGCGAATCCGTTTCGCCTAAGTTCAAAAAATCCTACCGAGTGGAGAGCCAGACTCCCACTCGGGGGCTTAGCTGCAGCCCAGTGCTTGCCTAAGTGTTTAAAATCCTACCGAGTGGAGAGCAAACCTCCCACTCGAGGGCTTAGCTGCAGTCCAGCACTCGCCTAAGTTCTCTCACTTAGAGACTTAGCTGCAGTCCGGCACTCGCCTAAGTTTGAAAAAATCCTACCGAGTGGAGAGCGATCCTCCCACTCGGGGGCTTAACTGCAGTCCAGCACTCGCCTAAGTTCTCTCACTTAGAGACTCAACTGCAGTCCGGCACTCGCCTAAGTTTGAAAAAATCCTACCGAGTGGAGAGCGATCCTCCCACTCGGGGGCTTAGCTGCAGTCCACCACTCGCCTAAGTTCTCTCACTTAGAGACTCAGCTGCAGTCCGGCACTCACCTAAGTGTTTAAAAAATCCTACCGAGTGTAGAGCAACCCTCCCACTCGGGGGCTTAGCTGCAGTCCAGCACTCGCCTAAGTTCTCTTACTTAGAGATTTAGCTGCAGTCCGCCACTCGCCTAAGTTTGAAAAAATCCTACCGAGTGGAGAGCGATCCTCCCACTCGGGGGCTTAGCTGCAGTCCAGCACTCGCCTAAGTTCTCTCACTTAGAGACTTAGCTACAGTCCGGCACTCGCCTAAGTTTGAAAAAATCCTACCGAGTGGAGAGCGATCCTCCCACTCGGGGGCTTAGCTGCAGTCCAGCACTCGCCTAAGTTCTCTCACTTAGAGACTTAGCTACAGTCCGGCATTCGCCTAAGTTTGAAAAAATCCTATCGAGTGGAGAGCGATCCTCCCACTCGGGGGCTTAGCTGCAGTCCAGCACTCGCCTAAGTTCTCTCACTTAGAGACTTAGCTGCAGTCCGGCACTCGCCTAAGTTTGAAAAGTCCTACCAAGTGGAGAGCAAACCTCCCACTCGGGGGCTTAGCTGCAACCCAGCGCTCGCCTAAGTACAGGACACAACCCAATCTGCAAGAAGATACGCCACAAATACAAGGTTATTCCGAGTGAAGATCAAGTTCCACTCGACAGATCAAACCATGAAGATATTCAACAAGAAATCAAGTTCGGATAAAGCCTAAAAGGTCCTAGACCTCAGATCAAAGTACTCGAGCCCTCGGCTCGGCAGAGTTTAACTGTTACACTTCCGCTCGGCATTCCGAGGCAAATTTAAGGCAGAGTTTAACGGTTACAAAATACACTCGGCATTCCGAGGCAAATTCAAAGTGAAGCATAAAAGTTTTTCATTCCTCAGGAGGAGGACTGGAAGGGGCGACGAACTCGTCCAAGTCAATCCCGTCTGCAATATGGGTGGCAGCAGCGATGAAGGTCTCCATGAAGTCTTGGAAGTTGTGCTTCCTGGTATTGGCAACTTGGATGGCGGCCAGCTTTTCTTCTCGCGCCTCCTTGCAATGGACGCGGACCAGAGACAGAGCCACATCAGCGCCACACCGAGCAGAAGACTTCTTCCACTCCTGCACTCGGTCAGGGATCCCGTTAAGACGAGTCATCAGAGACTCGAGATCGTTTTGGAGCATAGCCTCTGGCCAAAGTGCCGGGTCGATCTGTGACATGGCAACCTTCAGTCGAGCCAAGTAGTCCACGACGCCGTCAATGCGAGATTCCAGTCGGAGCAGATTCATGTCAGCTTCATCCTTCACGGGGGAGTTGATTGGATCCAAACCTGTTTTGATACGCCCAGTCTCCTCTTCAAAGTTCTGGCAAATCTCTGCATACACGATCCAAGGATAAATCAATTTTCATAGACTGAGTCGACACAAAAAAAACCCAGTCGGAACTGAATGTGCACCTTCAAGCTTCATGTACAACTTCTTGGCGAGGCTCCTCAAGTAGCTCTCCAGGTCGTCCCTCCTGCGAGCGATGCCTTCCATCTTCTCGCTCAGGGTGAGGTTCTCCTACTTCAACGTGTACACTCTCGGTTGGCTTCATTCAGAGCGGTCTTCAGCTTGGCATTCTCTTCTTCCAATTGGCCGACCGAAGCCAGCTTCTGTTCGGCCAGAGCGGTCTTGTCGTCAGCCTCCTTACGGGCAGCAGCCAAGTCCTGATCCTTCTTCGCCAGAGCTTCGCTTAGTTTTTCTGCAAAGAAGTGATGATTGACTCGGAAATAGCAGAAGGGTACTCAAGCCTAAAAACTAACCAGTCGACAAAGTCGTCTTACCTGCGGCGCCGCTCTGACCTTCTGCAGCTCTGTTCTGGCCAGCTCCAGATCAAGATTCAGTTGAATCTTCTGCTTCTCCAACTCAGTATAGCGAGTTACAAGTTCGCAGGATTTTTGTAAAAGAAAAATCAGTCGACAGACGTCCAAGATAAGTTGCTTCCGAGTAACTAAGAGACAATGACGACGTTTCTAAGACCACAGCCGAATCAAAAACATTCGACAGTAGTCTCGGGGACTACACTCAGTGGATGCACTCAGCGTGCTCCCACTGGTTCGACCAAAAAAAAGATCTTCGGGGAAAAACCGAGTGAAGAAATACAGCTACAGCAACACAATGTAAAGACTACAGTCGACTGCCAGCAGTCCACCGTAGTCTCAGGGACTACACCCAGTGGGTGCACTTAGCGTGCCCCCACTCGTCCAAGAATTGGCAGACACACCCAGTGGGTGTACAGATACAGATACAAAAGATTTTCGGAAAAGAGACTCTTCAAACAGCATATCATAACAGACCAAGTGTTGAGTCGACTGACCTGGACGTTGCTCTGAAGAGCCGAACTCGCGTCATAGGCTGCTTGGCTGGCCTCCCAAGCCATCTTCACTTGCTCCATCATGATCCCCGCCTGGCGTATAGCCTCCTTTGCAGCAGCCGCTTGGTCCTCAGGGACGGGGTATGCAGCAAAAAGCGAAGGTGGATCCGCAGTCGACGCCGAAGGCCGCACGCTCGTCAGAGGAATGGCGAAAGTCACAGAAGCCCGAGTGGTGTCACCACCATCCCGAGCCATGGCCTCAGACGCCGGAGCAAGTTGGGGGGTCTTGTCAGCCGTCGACCTCTTGTTCCTCCTCATTCTCAGCGGTTCGTTGTCGTCGTCATCCGGGAGGTCGATAACATGAGGAGGGGCTACAAAGGAAACGTTCAATCGACCAGGGTTGCAATAAATGTTTAGTCGACTCAAAGCGGAACGTCAGTAATCGTACCAGGGTTGGAGGTAACAGCATCCTCCATCTCTTGGTCGTCGTCCTTGGCAGAGATCTCAGAAGTAGCAGCACTGCAAGCCTCGAAAGTCAGTCGGTTTGCTCAATGGATCGGCCAAGGATCCGTCCACGATCGACAAAGGATAACAAGTTTTATTATTACCCAGAAATGGTGGGGACGGCCATCTTCATCTTGGGCAGAGCCTTGGGCGGTTTGGACGGCACTGCATGCGGGTGCTTGGGAGCCTTTCCAGTCGGCGTAGGAGAAGAGGTCCGAGGGTGTTTCGACGACTGCCCAACAGGAGCAGTCGCATTACCACGCTCCCGCGCTGGATCGTGTGTGAGCTTGGATCGCCCCTCCGGGCGGGGGGTTCAACCTCCTCCTCCTCTTCGCTGGAGTCGACGTCGTCGCCTCCCTCTCCTTCACCGTTGGACTCCCACTCGCCTTGATCGTCCCCGCTCTCACCTCCGCTCGCCTCCCCTTCCTCAGTTGGCCCCTGTGCCCCATTGGGCGTCGAGTACATCTCAGTAGTCGCCTGAAAAACAACAGACAAGATAAAGGTCAATCGACCAACTCAAAGAAAACCAATGAAGAAAAACAAGACCTTAGTCAGGAGCATAGAGACATACCTGATCCACGTCGTACGAGTTGTCGAGTGGAATTACCCTCCTGGCTACTCGGGGGTTGTCCTTGTTTCCTGTGATGCTCGACAGCCACCCCTCCAGCATCTCATCAGTGACCTCCTCCGAGTGAATCCGAGTGGTGTCGTCGAGACCCGAGTACAGCCACATCGGGTGGTCACGAGCCTGGAGCGATTGGATGCGCCTCCGGAGGAAGACCTCTAGCAAATCCATGCCCGTCACGCCCTCACGGACAAGCTCAACCACTCGACCGGCCAGCACTTTGACTTGAGCCCTTTCCTCCGGCGCCACTTTCAGAGAAGCAGGTTTTTCAGCTCAGTCGAGGGAGAAAGGAGGAAGACCAGTCGACTGTCCTGGGGTCGCCTGGTCCTGACAGTAGAACCAGGTCGCCTGCCAGCCACGGACCGACTCCGGGAAAGTAATGGATGGAAAACAGCTCTTCCCCCTCGTCTGGATCGCCAAGCCTCCGCACAACTGGATCATCTGCGTCCTCTCATCACTCGACTTGGCCTTCTTGACCGATTGAGAACGGCAGGTAAAGATGTGCTTGAAAAGTCCCCAATGGGGACGGCAACCCAAGAAAGCCTCGCACATGGAAATGAAAGCGGCAAGGTATACAATGGAATTGGGAGTAAAGTGGTGGAGCTGCGCTCTGAAGAAGTTCAAGAAGCTCCGGAAAAAAGGATGGGGCGGCAGAGAAAACCCTCGGTCGATGTGGGTAGCTAGGAGCACGCACTCACCATCGCGGGGTTGAGGTTCGATCTCTCTCCCCGGAAGACGCGCAGCCTCGTGGGGAATGACTCCCCCCTCGACCATGTCGTCGAGATCCTCTTGCCGGATCACTGACGGCATCCAATCGCCCTGGATCCAGCCCTTGGGCAGAGCGGACCTTGAGGAGAATCCGCCCCGAGCAGATCTTTTCCCCTTCTCCTGCGCCGCCGCCTTTCTTCACGCGCTCCAAAGCGGAGGTCTTGCCCTTCGTCATCGTCGCCGGCGAAGTCTCGCACGGGCCTGCTGCGCTGGGGCGAGAACGGAGGTGGCGGAAGGACTTGCGAAGGGAGAGAGGAAGAAGAAAGGAGGAGAAGAGAGCGCACTGCTTGAAAACCCCGAGCCGGCGATTTATAAGGGGCCGCTCCCGAGTGGCTGACTGGTAGGCCCAAACTATTCAGTCAAATCCCGCAGCGGACGCGCGCACAGTACGTGGCGAAAAAGGCGACACGGGGATCGAGGAGCTTCCGCTTTATCACTTTCGATTACTACGGCCGCTCCCGTCCCGCGCGCTTCCCAAAATCTGAAATCCCACGACATCCACGGGCTGCAGAACAACTTGTCAAAACGGAAGACCCCGCCCGCGCCGACGCTCGGTATGTCACAAATAAAGAAATTCACTCGACGAAAGGCCTAGAATGGATCAAGGCGACTGAAAAAGGTTGGCAACGTCATCCGTGACGATTGACCCAAAACGAGGCGCTCACGTAGCCCAAAGAACCAGTCAGAAAGATCTCTAACTCTTTCCCCACTCTAACCTCGATCCATTCGGGGGCTAATGATGAAGCCATGTACCTAGGGTAGGGGCACGGACCTGTCCAAGGAGCCTTACCCTAGGACATCCCTAGGAGACGTCACCTTTCAATCGACTTGAAGGTATCCCACTCGACGGATTCAAGACACTCGACCAGAAAGCTATCACTCGACCATGAAGCCAACCACTTGACCGCCAGGAGACCTATAGTCACTCCGCAGGCAAACGGTCAGCTGTTAAGTAATCTTTATGATCATTATAGCACTTTATTAGAGGCTGCATTACTGAGGGCAGAAGGGGGCCGGCAAACTCTATATAAGCCACCCCCCTCCTCAGTATGAAGGGTTCGCACCCCTGTTATTCACACGCAAGTAATCCAGTCGACCGCCTCCAGGCATCGAGACGTAGGGCTGTTACTTCCTTCGCGAAGGGCCTGAACTCGTACATCTTGGTGTGTTTACAACTTTCCAATAGTTGAGATCTAACCTCTCCATACATACCCCCCTACATCACTGTCAGAGTTAGAACCACGACAATTGGTAGAATTAAAGTGCTTGTTACAATGAAGAAAATTAGACTAAATCATTAGAGCAAAGCAAATGGATTCTAGTACAAATGGTTCTCAGATTTACAAGTAAAACCACTAAGAATTACGGTGTAAAACCCACTAACAAAGCCAGTAAATAGTTAGAGTGTAAATCCAATGATAGTTACACAGTAAAAATGCAAAAAAAAGTGTAAATCCAAAAATGAGAATTACACTGTAAATCCACTAAGATATTACAGTGTAAATAATTTGAGATTTACACTATCAAAACAAGATAATTACACTAGATCAAACAAGACAATTACAGTGTAAAATCATTTGAGAGTTACACTAAAAAATTACAATGTAAACACTATGAGAATCACACTGTAATTACAGTGTGAAAAATTATAGTGTAAATACTATGAGAAATACACTGTAATCAAACAAGATAATTACAGTGCGAAAAATCCACTACAAATACCGTGAGAGAAACACTAAAAGATATTACAGTAAAAATACTTTTAGAATTACACTGTAAATCCACTACGAGAATTACAGTGTAAATCCTTTGAGAATTACACTGTAAAATTCAATAAGATATTACAGTGCAAATACTTTGAGATTTACACTGTAGCAAAACAAGATAATTACACTGCATCAAACAAGACGATTACAGTGTAAAATCATTTGAGAGTTAGACTAAAAAATTACGGTGTAAATACTTTGAGAATTTCGCTGTATCAAAACAAGATAACTATAGTGAAAAATCAGATGATTACAGTGTAAAATCATTTGAGAGTTGCACTAACAAATTACAGTGTAAATACTTTGAGAATTACACTGTATGAAAACAAGATAATTACAGTGAAAAATCCACTACAAATACTGTGAGAGAAACACCAAAAGATATTACAATGAAAATACTTTGAGAATTACACTGTAAAATCCAATAAGATACAGTGCAAATTCTTTGAGAATTACACTG